>NC_058379.1:29315668-29915668 GCF_018350175.1 Felis catus | reverse complement strand
GCCATGTCCAGGCATTCTTACTGCAAGTGTTTTTGCTGCAGGCATTTTCATGGCAAACGTTTTTGCCACATCACTGACCGGTCACAAGGCAGTGTTGCCATAAAAGATAAAATCAAGAAAAATAAAAGAGGGACATTCATTAAAAAGGACATAATTAATGAAACATGAAAACTGAATAATAAAACTACTTGGCTGAGAAATACAAAATTTTTGGATACATTTATTTTTTTTTAATGTTTACTCATTTTTGAGAGACAGAGATAGAGACAGTATGCACGTGCAGGAGGGGCAAAGATGGGGACAGAGGATCTGAAGTGGGCTCTGAGCAGACAGCAAAGAGCCCTATAAGGGGCTTGAACTCACAAACTGTGAGATCATGACCTGCGCTGGAGTTGGACGTGCAACCAACTGAGCCACCCAGGTGCCCCTAATATATTTGAATACATTTAAAACGTGTGTAGAGTCTATGCAAATAACTGATTTTATTTTGTGGATTGTATCTATGTATGCTTTCAAGATCTTTCATTCATAGTATTGCACATTTTTTTTATTCACTCATTAGGCATCAGTTTTTCTTTTTTCACTAAACTTTCGTCCTTCATTAAGAGAGATATCTGTTTCTAAACACTAGGGTGCATTTTGTTTGTTCGTTTTTATTTTGTTTTTACTTTTTTTTAATTTTTTAATGTTTATTTATTTCTGAGAGAGAGACAGAGAATGAGCTGGGAAGAGGCAGAAGAAAGAGAGATGCAGAATCTGAAACAGGCTCCAGGCTCCAAGCTATCAGCACAGACCTGGATGAGGGGCTCGAACCCACGAACTGGGAGATCATGATCTGAGCCAAAGTCAGATATGCAACTGACTGAGCCACCCAGGCGCCCCTGTTTGTTTGCTTTTACAGGTGTATTTTTGAGAGACAAGGAGAGAGCATGAGTGGGGAGGGGTGGAGAGAGAGGGAGACAGGATCAGTGGCAGGTTCTGTGCTGACAGCAGAGAGCCCTATGCAGGGCTTGAAGAACCATGAGATCGTATATACATATACATAGGGTGTATATCACATCTTTATCCATTATCCATTAATCAATCGATGGACACTGGGGCTGCTTCCATAATTTGGTATTGTAGATAATGCTGCTATAAACATAGGGGTGTATGTGTCCCTTTGAATGAATGTTTTTGTATTTGGGGGGTAAGTATCCAATAGTGTGACTACTGGATAGTTCTATTTTTATTTTTGTTCAGTTTTAGTGGGTTTTTTTCTTTGTGAAAACTTGTACATTGTTATTTGTTCTTGGTATTTTGTCACATATCCATTCATAGACCTTCCATAGTTCTATGGGAAATGCAGTCAATACTCTGCACCCCTGTGTAGACCATTATGAAGGCTAAGATTCATATAATATACAAATGGGAACACTGTGTCAATGGAGAAACTAAACCAAACCGTCAACCAGTTGATGAAACCAAAGAGCCCAACCAGTTTTTGTTTTGTTTTGTTTTGTTTTTTTGTATCTTTTACAGCAAAATTGTTTCACAGCCAATTAGTTATGTGGTGAATTGCTTACGGCGAAGATGCTAACAGGAAAACGACCTAGAACCGTCTGGTGGGTAAGGACTGCCAGGCACGAAGCAGCAGGGAAGAAAACCTCCCAATGTAGGGACACGCCAGCTGGGTAAGGGGGAATATGGCCCACGCAAGCACTCAGCAGACTCTAAAAGCAGGGAGCATTTCTGTGGGCAGGATCTGAGTTACCTGAGCTGGAAAGAGGGCATAGGGAGGACAGAGGCCTGCTGGCACCCCACTGTGGGGCTACCTGCTCTTCCCCTTGCTGCCTCTCCCCTGCCAGCAGCCCATGTCCCGGGGCAGTCCCCCCTTCCACAGCCTCCCACGAGCCTCATTTCCCTCAGCATCTCTCTCCTGGTCACGCAAGGTTCATCACCCCTACAGCAAAAACCCAGCCAGCCCTGAGCCCTCGACAGTCCCTGAACTCATCAGTCCCATGCCCTTGTTCACTGAACACATTGTGGTTCACATGTGGTGAACACATTCAGTGAACAAAGACAAGCGAAGATGATTCCTCCCCCCCCTCATTCCTGCTTCTGGTCACAGTGGAAAGAGACATGGGGGTCAGCTGTACCTGAAGGTATGGGATTGCAGAGGGGGGTGTCTGCCAGGAGACCACCACATGGCAAAGAAAGGGTCTAGGTGTGGTGGGGAGCCAGCAGTCACAGCCAGTTCTCCCCACAGTACCCTGAGACACGGTCCAGAGAAGGTGATCTGGGTGAAGTCACTTCAACTCTCTGAGCCTCAGTGTCAGAATGGGGGGTGAGGTGGTGACTCCTTTCCCATAGGCTTGTGTGAAGAGTAAAGTGGCTAAAAGGACAAAGTGCAAAGTCCCTGGCTTATAGTAGGTGCTCAGTGAATGCCTGAACTTACCATATTGTACCCAAGTGTCTTGGAGCAGGAAATGAGCTAATAGACCTCAACCCCAATGGTGGACATGCAAGCCAAGAGGGTGACTGTGCTCTCTTTCCCTGGTGTCCAAGTCCTGTCCCAACCCACCCCTGTCCTCACAGGATCCTTCAAAGCCAAGGCCAGGCTGCTCAGAAGGCCCCCAGGCACTGTTCTGCTCCTGCTGCTGCATAGTCCCGCTCAGACTCACATCCACGAGAGCTCACAGCAGCCTGTCCCAAAGGTAGTGTCCTGGACTTCTTGGAAATCCTTATTTCCCAGAGGACACATAAGCATGCACCCTGGTGGCAGGGCACCTTAGAGAGTATGAGGTCACTGGTCATTGGAGTGTCATGGGAAGAGACCATGGGAGGGTCTGGCTCCCTATAATTACAGGATAAATTCCCTACCTGGCCTTCAGCCCCCCCCCCCCCCACTTCACCTTAGAGCTCTTCTGCCCCATGGATGCTGGACTTCCCCGCCCACACATCCGCTCTGTCCCAGGGCTTTCCCATCTCCATTCAGTAGCATCTATGGCCCTCATCAAGTCTTCCTGACACCTCTAGCTGGAAACCTACCCATCCCTAGGCCTCATCACCCTGGGACACCATGGACACATTTTCATGGTCTGCCTCCAAAGAAAGCCGAGTATGTATGTGTGTGCGCACACATGCACAAAAAGTTGGCATCCACCCCTGGAATGTGGCTCCACTGCTGGAGCCACAGGGATGAGACCTGGGCTCCCCCTCAGCATCCTTGTCCTTCTTTGAGTGTCTGGTTCTCCCTAACCTTTGATTTCCTGCTGCCTGTAGAATGGAGCCAGGGAACCAGCAGCACAGGGACTCTGACCTCCTGCAGGGTCTGTAGGAAGGGCCAAACTGTGGACTCTCTTCCCTCCTGCCTCTGCAGAGCCTTAGCTGTGGCCCTTTGGCCTTGGCCTCCATGCCCTGCCACCAGCCCTGGATCTACCCTCAGCACTGGCTCAAGCCCCAGGTCCACCACTAACCCATAGTGTCACCGTGGACCCTTCAGATGGCCTTTGGACCTCCCCCACAGAATGGGATCAGATAGCAGAAGAGCCAGGGCCTGGAGGCAGTGTACTGCAGTGGTCATGACCACCCAGGTTCAGTCCTGGCCTACCACCTCGTGGTGTGACCTTGCTCCTTGGATAAGCCACTGCCTTCATGTGCCTCTCCTGCTCCTGTGTAAAACAGGGATAATAAAAGCACTTATTTCTGGGGGCATTTGCTCAGGTTAGAGGTGCCAATGCTTGTGAAGCACTCAAAATAGTCTCAATAAGTGGAAAAGCCTCCATAGATGTTGGCTCAGAATGGTGTTGTTGATGCTGTGGTTGTGAGACTGTTTGATTTTCTTCAAGGTGAAGGTCACCACTTCCTCCCAACCCTGGTGCAGCCTGAGGACAGGGACAGTGGTGGACACCTCGGGATACAACAGGCCCTAAGAGAATAAACTGGATAAACTGAAGGAATCAATGTAATCAATGGATGATTCAGCTGAGGCATGGAGAGGACAACCTGTGTCCCAATAAGAGGGAACCAGAGTGTCAGAGTCCGGAGAGGAGTGGATGAGGACGAAGGCAGGAGAATCAACTGCAGCCCTTTGGAAGCCATGCGGCCCTGACCCTTGAGAGCAGGGCATGAGAACTGGTAGCCAGGTTTGCTGGCCCAGCAGGGAGAGGCTGGGCCCCGGAAGCTGAGACTCAAAGCCTGGGTAACTAGCAAGCCAGGGAGAAGGTGTGTGAGTCAGGAGAGGGAGCTAAGCTGGTGCTCTGGAAGATGGGAGAAGCCACACTGTCTGGGGTCTGGGCAGGTGAGTCAGAGCTGGGGGGCCTTTGTCTATGAAGGAGAGCATTTCAGGGGGGTTGGGGGACTGATAGATATCAGTACACAGGGATGGGAAGGGGCTGGCTGGTGGGACCCCTCCATCAAGGGTGGTCTGAGGGCCCAAGGTCAGGGACTCACCCACCAGGCAGGCCTCCCCGTCTCTGCAGTCAGGGAGGAGGTAGCACAGGCTCTCAGGGAACAGGGGCAGGGAGACAAGCTGGAGCAGCCCAGGCACCAGGCAGCTGGCAGGCAGCAAGGCCCAGGCCTGCGTGGGTTTCCCAGGAGCTCCCTGGGGAGGCAGAGGAGAGTCCAGGTCAGATGCATCCTTGCTAGAACCCTTCCCTTACCCCTTGTTCTCTTGCCTGCAGGCCTACAGAGGGTCCGCATTGTCCTGTGCTTCTTCCTAACCAGCTCTGGATCAGGATGTCAGCCCAGAAGAGGAGCAGGAAGTTTCTCCTGTCTCATAATGCCCTCACTGTTTCCCCAGGGGCCTAGGCCCTGCCCCTCCCTGTCTTGAGAAAAACAAGGCTCTGAGGCTGACACCCTCCCACAATCCCTCCGTCACCATCACCCCCTACTCTGTGCAGCCTTCGCTCTGCCCCCTGCACTATGGAGTCTCACCAGGCAGTTCACACTCAAATGGGAAGGCTAATAATAGCCTTGGCCCAAATTGGCAGATTTCAGGCCACGGGATTTGAAAAATCATTTGAGGACAGAAAGACTTACTGGTGTCCCCAAACCCTCCATGCAGGTTGGCATCCAAGTTGTCCAAGTCTGACCCGTCCCATCAGGATCCCCAGGGTTGGGAAGATGGCTGAGGCCACAGATTCAACCCTTATCTCATACCATAAACAAAAATTAACTCAAAATTGATCATCAATGGGGCGCCTAGGTGGCTCAGTTGCTTGAGTGTCCAACTTTGGCTCAGGTCATGATCTCATGGTTCAGTTAGTGGGTTCCAGCCCAGCATGGGGCTTTGCACTGACAGCATGGATCCTGCTTTGGGATTCCCTGTTTCCCCCCTCTCTCTGCCCCTCCTTACTCCCTCAAAAATAGATAAACATTAAAAAAATGTTTTTAACTGTTAAAAAAAAGATCAACATAAATATAAAAGTAAAAGTTAAAACTACCAAACATTTAGAGGAAAATCTTTGCAATGATAGACAAAGACGTCTTAGGACACAAACTGCATTAATCATATGAGATAAAACTGATAAATTGGACTTTATCAAAATAAAAATTTCTGCTCCTAGGCACTATTAAGAAATTAAAAATGTGGGGTGCCTGGGTGGCTCAGCCGGTTGGGCATCTAACTCGTGGTTTCAGCGTGGGTCCTGATCTGGCGGTTCATGAGTTCTCGCTATCAGTGCGGCCTATCTGTGCTATCAGTGCAGAGCCTGCTTGGGATTTCTCTCTCCCTCTCTCTCTCTGCTCCTCCCGGCGCTCTCTCTCTCTCTCTCTCTCTCTCTGAAAAAAAAATAAACATAAAAATTTTATTAAAAATATCATTAAAAAGGTAAGTTACAGACTGCAAGAAAATACTGGCAATACATATATCTGATAAAGTAATTGCATCTAGAATGTATGAAGAATGTCCTCAACTCAAAACTAATGCAAACAACCCAATAAAAAATGGTGAACACTAGGGGAAAATCTAGATGATCAACCATGGGTTTGGTGATGCCTCTTCAGATATGACACCAAAGGCACGATCCATGGAAGCAAGAACTGATAAGCTGGACTTCCTTAAAAGTAAAAATTTCTGCTCTGTGAAAGACACTGTCAAGAGAATGAAAAAACAAGCCACAGACTGGGAGGAAATATTTGCAAAAGACATATTTGATAAAGGGCTGTTAACCAAAATATACACAGAACTCTTAAAACTCAGTAATAAGAAAATGAACAACTTGATTTTTAAAATGGGCCAAAGACCTTAACAGACACCTCACCAGAAGATCTACACATGTCAAATAAGCATATGAAGAGATGCTCCACATCATATGTCATCCGAGAAATGCAAATTAAAACAATGACATATTGGGAGCCTGGGTGGCTCAGTCAGTTGAACATCCGACTTCGGCTCAGGTCATGATCTCACAGTTTGTGGGTTTGAGCCCTGAGTCGGGCTCTGTGCTGGCAGCTCAGGGCCTGGAACCTGCTTCAGATTCCATGTCTCCCTCTCCCTCTGCCCCTCTCCTGCTCGCGCTCTGTCTCTCTCTGTCTCTCAAAAATAAATGAACATTAAAAAATAAAATAAAACAACAATGAGATATCACTAGCAGTTGTTAAATTGCCAACATCCAAAACACTGACAACACCAAATGCTGGAGAGGATGTAGAGCAATAGAAACACTCATTCACTGCTACTGAGAACGCAAAATGCTACAGGCAATTTGGAAGATAGTTTGGCAGTTTCTTACAAAACAAAGCATACTCTTTTTTTTTAATTTTTTTTAATGTTTATTTTATTTTTGAGACAGGGAGAGACAGCATGAACAGGGGAGGGTCAGAGAGAAAGGGAGACACAGAATCTGAAACAGGCTCCAGGCTCTGAGCTGTCAGCACAGAGCCCGACGCAGGGCTTGAACTCACAGACCGCGAGATCATGACCTGAGCCAAAGTCGGATGCTTAACCGACTGAGCCACCCAGGCACCCCTAAAACAAAGCATACTCTTATCCTGTCGAGCAATCATGCTTCTTGGTATTTGCCCAAAGGGGTTGAAAATGTATTTTGACACAAAAACCTGCACGTGGATGTGTATACTAGCTTTACTCATAATTACCAAAACTTAGAAGCCACCAAGATGTCCTTCGGGAGGTGAATGGATAAATAGACTGTGGTTCATCCAGACAATGAAATATTATTCTGTGCTAAAAAGAAATGGGCTATAAAGCCACACAAAGACTTGGGGGAAACTTAAATGCATATTACTAAGTGAAAGAAGCCAATCTGAAAAGGCTACATACTGTGAAATTCCAACTATAGGACGTTCTGGAAAAGGTAAAATTATGAAGACAGTAAAACCTCCCTCATTGGTTGCTAAGGATCAGCGGAAAGGGAGGGATGACTAGGTAGAGAAGAGCACTTTTAGGATGGTGAAAATACTCTGTATAGACTACAGTGATGGGTGCGTGTCACTATACATTTGTCCAAACCTATAAAATGTAGCACACGACATGGCTGCTGGGTGCTAATGATGTGTCCACGTAGGTTCATGGATTATAACACATGTACCACTCTGGTGGGGGATGTTGATAATAAATGAGGCTATGCATATGTGGGGGTAGGGGGTATTTGGGAAGTGTCTATATTTTTCTCTAAATTTCGCTGTGAAATGAAAACTTCTCTAAGAAAAATAAACTATTTTTTAAAATCTTTTTAAAGATGTTTTAAGTTTATTTATTGTTGAGAGAGAGGTGCCTCTAGTATTTTTTAATATTTAAAAAAAAAAAGTAAGGGGTGCCTGGGTGGCTCAGTCAGTTGAGTGTCTGACTTCAGCTCAGGTCATGATCTCGCAGTTTGTGAGTTCGAGCCCCGCGTTGGGCTCTGTGCCGCCACCTCAAAGCCTGGAACCTGCTTCAGATTCTGTGTCTCCTTCTCTCTGCCCCTCCCCTGCTCATGTTCTCTCTCTCAATCTCTCTCTCTCTCTCTCTCTCTCGGTCTCTCAATAATAAATAAACGCTAAAAAAATTTAAAAAAAAGTAATTTCCATACCCAGTGTGGGGCTCAAACCCACAGCCCCAAGATTAAGAGTTACATGCTCTACTGACTGTGCCACCCAGGCACCCCCTAAAAACAATAAAGTCTTTGGGGCACCTGGGTGGCTCAGTCCAGTAAGCGTCTGACTTGGGCTCAGGTCATGATTTCATGGTTGGTGAGTTCAAGCCCCCCATCAACCCCCGCATGGGGCCCCGCATGGAGCTCCATACTGTCAGTGTGGGATTCTGTGTCTCCCTCTCTCTCTGCTCCCCCCCACTTGCATTCTCTCCCTCCCTCTCTCAAAATAAATAAATAAACTTTAAAAAATAATAAAATAAAACCTTTATTAAAAAATCAGTGGACAGGCTTTCCCTCTGCTCTGGGAACATGGTGGCAGCCTC
The DNA here is from genome assembly GCF_018350175.1 of Felis catus. Lineage (NCBI taxonomy): Eukaryota > Metazoa > Chordata > Mammalia > Carnivora > Felidae > Felis > Felis catus. The sequence continues at coordinate 29,907,270 of NC_058379.1, read as the reverse complement.
AGGGAGAGCTCTGCTGTGAAGGGGCAGTGGGCAGCAACCGCCAGCAGGAGTGTGACTTCAGCCTCTGTCACAGAACACCGTCATCATGGAGTGCTGGTGGAAGGTGCCACGGGAGGGAGAGGGCCGGAAGCTGTGCCTGCACTGGTGACACTGCATCTACGAGCTGGTAGAGAGAACACCCCGGAGCTAATCCTCACACAGTCAGTGGGACTTGGAGTACTAGTGACCTGGACTTGGTGAAGAAATCTTTGGGCGGGAATTGACTACTGTCTCCAGGTCTGGCGGTAAATGCATCCCCTGAGACCAAGAAATTGGCCAAGGAGGAGAAATTGCTGAGACAAGAAGGAAAGTTAGAGAAGATCCAGAGCAGGGCAGGTGAGATGATAATGACATTTCTAAGAAGCTGTCACCTAGAGGCAGGAATGAAGAACATCCTCAAATGGGAACTAAACCCTGAAATAGTTGCCCACCATTTCTTTCTTTTTTTTAATTAATATTTTTAATGTTTATTTATTTTTGAGAGAGAGCGTGAGCAGGGGAGTGGTGGAGAGAAGGGAACAGAGGATCCGAAGCAGACTCTGCTGACAGCAGAGAGCCCGATGTGGGGTTGGAACTCATGAACCATGAGACCATGACCTGAGCCGAAGTTGAACACTTAACCCACTGAGCCACCCAACTGCCCCTGCCCTCCATATCTTAAAGAATCCTGGTTGCTGTGGGCTCACATGTATTAAAGTTACCAGAGGACTCATCACTAGGTGGGGTGGACACTGGTGTGAGGGGTTGGTAAATGGGCTTGATGCTGTGAGGTTACCTATGTCTGTGGTGAACTCTGAAAGGCCCAAGACCGAAAGGTACAAGTACTGGATGATCCGAACCTACTCTCCTTCAACAGCAACAGAGCAAAATCAGAGGAGCGGTGGAGCAAAGATGGGTCATCACCCTGAAACCACTTCCCCCTCTGACCAAGTAATGGAATTTTATTCTGCTTTATTATTTTATTTTATTTTATTTTATTTATTTTTTATTTATTTATTTTGGGAGAGAGAGCACGAGCAGGGGGAGGGGCAGAAAGGGATAGAAAATCCCAAGCAGCCTCTGCACTGATAGCACAGTCAGACATGGGGTTCGAACTCACAAACTGTGAGATCATGACCTGAGCCGAAACCCAGACTCGGTGGCTTAATCAACTGAGCCACCCAGATGCCCCTATTTTTTATATATATATTTTTAAAAGTTTATTTATTTTGAGAGAGAGAGAGAGGGTGAGCAAGAGGAGGGGCAGAGAGAGAGAGAGAATCCCAAGCAGTCTCCATGCTCTCGGTGCAGAGCCTGACATGGGCGTGAACTCACAAACCGTGAGATCATGACCTGAGCAGAAACCAAGAGTTGGATGTTTAACCCACTGAGCCACCCAGGTGCCTTCAAATAGTGGAATTTTAAAGAGCATATGGGGACATTGGCCTAAACTGCATGTACACGTTGAATCCTCCATATTTCCCACCTCTGTCTTTGACTGTTACACATCCAGCCTTATTGGGGCAGTCCTGCTCAAGGAGTACTAGGCTGTAGATTTGATAAGCTGAATACTAACAGATGGAAACAGTCTAGATCCTATTTAGCCTCCTCCTCCCTTGGAATTTAGTGGAACAAATAGGAGAGCTAAACACCATCTCCAGTACTGGGCTCATCTTCATACACACTGGACATTTGTATCTCAAGAGGAGATAAAGAGGTTGTGCTCTTTTTATTTTTTAGGTTTTTTTCATTACAGTGATACAGTTAATGTTATGCAGTTATGATTTAATACTGCACCTTTATGTTTATTTACATATCTCTCTACTGCAAATGGCACCATGTATGGTCTTTAAGTGTTTGCATGCATAAGTTTTGATAAATTTTAACTTTTTTTTTTTAGAGAGAGAGAAAGAGCACGAGTGGATGAGGGGTAGAGACGGGGGTGGGAGAGAGAGAGAATTCTAAGCACACTCCACGCTCAGCAAAGAGCCTGACTCAGGGCTGTATCCCACCACCCTGGGATCACGAGTCAGATGCTCAACCGACTGAGCCATCCAGATGCCCCTAACTTTGTTTTGTTGTTGTTATTGTTGTTAATAGTGGACAAAAGATTTGAACAGATTCTTCACAAGGGAAGATACATGAATGGCTATATTGAGTACATGAAAAGGTACTCAACATTATTATGATGAGCATTATAATCATTAGTCATCAGGGAAATGCCACCATTAAACCACAAGGAGACACCATTGTACCACCTGCAGCATGCCTAAATTAAGAAGACAGACAATACCAAGTGTTGGTGAGGGTCTGGAGCATCCACAACTCTTCTACATCACTAGTGGGGATGTAAAACAATACAATCACTTTGGACAATTTCTTCTATAGTTTTTGTTTTGTTTTGTTTGTTTTCCTCCCACAGTTAAACATACATTTACTATGGGTTTTTTTTTTAAGTAACCTCTACACCCAATATGGGGCTCAAACTCACAACCCTGAGATCATGCTGTAACGACTGAGCCAGCCAGGGGCCCCTAAACATACATTTGCTACTAAACTCAGTAATTCACTTACCCAAAAGAAATGAAACATTTGTCTACACAACTTGTGCAGGAATGTTAATAGAAGTTTTATTCATGAATGGCCAAGAATCAAAAACAACCCAAAATGTCCATCGACAGGTAAATGGTAAACAAATTATGATACATCCAGACAGTAGAATATTGCTCAGCAACACAAAAGAATATGTACTAATGATGTGACAACATGTGTGAATCCCCAAAACTTTATTTGGAGCAAAACCGGACACAAATGCATACATATGGTGTGGAATTATATCAAACTCCAAAAAAGGCAATGTGACCTATCATGGCCTGGGCCTGCAGGTGGGATGGCTTACTGGTTGCAAAGGGGCATGAGGGAGACTTTGGGATGATGTAAATGTTCTACTTTGATTGTGGTGGTGGTTTCTTGGGCACATACATCTGCCACAACTCATTAAGTGTATACTCAATATAGATTCATTTTACTGCATGTAAATTACACCTTAAGGTTGATTTTTTTTTAACATGTATTCATTTTTGAGAGACAGAGACAAAGCATGAGTGGGGGAAGGGCAGAGAGACTGGGAGACACAGAATCCGAAGCAGGCTCCAGGCTCTGAGCTGTCAGCACAGAGCCCAACACGGGGCTCAAACCCACAAAATGTGAGATCATGACCTGAGCCGAAGTCGGACGCTTAACTGACGGAGCCACCCAGGTGCCCCGTCAACGTTGATTTTTTTTAAAAAATCAGTTCCTCAGAAAAAAAAATATTTTTTTTTTAGATTTTATTTTTAAGTAATCTCTACACCTGACATGGGGCTCAAACTTCCAACCCCAAGATTAAGAATTGCATGCTCTACTGACCAAGTCAGCCAAGTACCCCCAGAAAATTCTTTTCTGACCACCCTCCTCAGATAGGCCAGGTTCCCTAGTATGCACTCACTTCATAATCTGTATTTTCTCCTACTGCATTTCTCCAAGTTTGCAATAATGTTTTGATTGGTTGCCTGTTAGTTAACTGCCTCTAGATGGGGAGCACCAGTAGGTCCTGATCCCATCTCTCTGGCTCACCACAGATTGCTAAGCACCTAGCACCAAGCCTGCATGCAGTAGGTGCTACATGGGCACTCATTAAACAAATGAATGCAGGAAGGAGGGAACGCAGAGGGCTGGGACCCTGGGCAGGAAGCAAAGAAGAGAGCTGCCGCTGGATCTGGAGCCCACCACACCTACAGAACTACAGCTCTGTGGCCTGGATGACTTCCGGGCCCAGCCACTCAGGGCCCTGGCTCTGCCTAGGGAAGTTGAGTCTGTGAAGTTCCTCAGAGATCTCCAGGAAGGTCTTGCCTTTGGTCTTGGGAAGGAAGAAGCCAGTACAGATGGTCCCACAGACACAAACACCCAGGAAAGGCACATAAAGAAAGTGGGACAAGCCCTCCTGTGAGTGAAAAGAGTCTCTGAGACCTGGTGTGTGCCCTGTTCAGGACCAGACATAAGGCCACATGACAGGTCATGATGAGGGATTTGTCCCTCTTTTTGAGTCCCATCCCCTCCAGCCTCAGGCTCCCAGGATGGAGACTTCCCACTGGGGCTCTCCTGCAGACACAGGGGAAAACCTAAGGCAAGGGAAGGGTGGGGAGGGTGCCTACCATGATGAAGGGAAACCCCAGCCTGACCAGGAAGAGCATGGTCCACATGAGCACCCGGCAGACCATAGAGGCAGCAGGCCGGGCCTTCTGGTCAAAGAGCTCCATGGCCAGAATCCCTGTCACTCCGGCTAGAAGGAAGAGCAGGGACAGGGGCTGCCAGCCAGGGCTGCCACCTTGTCCCCAACATAGGAGTGGGGGCCCCTTGTCCTCTTCTCCAGCCATTCCCTCCCAGAAGCCCCAGTACAGGGGGGCTGGGTGGCAGGGCATGCGGGTGACATTGCATTTATAGCCACTTGTCATTCATGAAGACATTCGTGTTCCTTTGGCAAAGCCCAAAGTGCAGAGCTCCTTGGGCCCACTCACCAGGGCCAAGGCCAAAGCTGAGGATGAAGGCAAAGACGCAGAACATGGCCAGGTAGGGCATCCAGGGGAGGGGGCTCTACAGCAAAGGGGCAGAGGGGGTGAAGTGAGGTGGAGACCAGGCTGCCCCAAGCCACAACCCTCATGCCCAGCCCCACTACCTGCAGGCACAAGGCCACTGTAAAGATACTTCCACAGCAGGCCATCAGACCATACCCCGCTATCGACAGCTTCCGGCGGCCCACCATCTCTATCACTGCACACTGCAAAGGAAAGGAGCTCTCAGTAACTGACCTGTGCGCTGGAAGCATGCTTCCTTTGGTTTAAAGGCCAGCAGTGGGCAGCTCCAGGTGTGTGTGAGGGAGCAATTAGGAGCAGTTGATTGCTTCAGGAGATTAAGACATTATTAGGGGGGGCCTGAGTGGGTTAAGCACCCACTCTTGGTTTCGGCTCAGGTCATGATCTCAAGGTTTGCAGGTTCCAGCCCCACACTGAGCTCTGTGCTGACAGCTCTGTGATGCTTGGGATTCTCTCTCACCCTCTCTCTCTCCTCTCTCTCTCTCTGCCCCTCCCTTATTCATGCTCTCTCTCTCTCAAAATAAATAAATAAATAAATAAATAAATAAATAAATAAACAAACTTCAAATGCTGCTGACTCGCCCCATTTGAGCATAGTGAACTGGAGTGGAAAAGGGCCCAAGGTAGAGGACTTGATAGAAGACACTCCTCCAGGTGTCAGCACCCCATGCACCCCCACCCCCACAGGGCTGGTGGAGGGTCAACCCCTGAGCCCACGACAAACTCAGATAAACTCACACTGACACAGGCCACGAGCAGCTCGCAGCTCCCAGTCCCCACGATAGCATACTGGACTTTCCCCTCGGGGATCCCGGCCTGCCGGAACACGGAGGAGGCGTAGGCTACACCTGGACAGGGGGGCAGAGGGGTGGGCTGCCAGCTGCCTGTGGTCTGCAGCCCTCCCACCCCCAACCAGTTGAAGGACGCAGCGGGGAGCCTCACCGAGTTGGTTCCGCAAAGTTCCAAGGCACTGCCCAGGACCATGAGGCTTGTCACCTGTCTCCTCAGCCCGCGATCCTGGAACAACTCCCATGGGCGCAGGGCACGCCGGCCCTGGCAGAAGATACGCTCCTCTTCCAGCTCAGCCAACTCCTCCGCCACCTCCGTGGTGCCCCGCAGCCGCTGCAGCGCTAGAGCAGGATGCAAGGGCAGAGGGCGCTGGGCCTCATTTCCCCCAACCTCTGCTTGGTGCCCTGCAGTGAGCTCCCACCCCAGCTCCGTTCACTCTCTCTCTGGGTCCCCCTGATCAGATGGGGATGATCTTCCTGTCCCTGTCATTTCAGGGCATCAAGAACCAGAAAAGGCTTTAGGAGCTGGGGGTTCTGTGGATACATCAGAGGGGACACAATTGTGGCAGATGACAATTATGCAATGTCCCCAGTTCTCCACCCTTCCCTGTATCTATGCTCTCTGCTAGATGATTTTTGTAGCTGCCCCCACAAAAGGGGCAAGTATGCATCCTGCTCCTTGGCACTGCGCTGTGCCATGTGACTCACTCTGGCCAATAGAATGAGGTTGTAAGGAGGATGTGCAAATTTCTGCCCAAGCCTTAAGAGACCTTGCTCATTTCTACTTGCTTTTCTCCCATCACCATAAAGACATGAGATGGGGCTAGCCCACTGGTCCCAGGAGGAGCAGAAATGGCCCAGCTGAGACTGTCCTAACTTTGTCAGTGCCCAGCTGACCTGAATGAGTGACGAAGACCAGCAGAGCCACCAGCTAGGCACAGCCTATATCAGCCAACCCCAGAGAACTCACAGACACTTGAGCTAAGTAATTGCTTCTTTGGTTTGCCATGAGATGTGATTATTAGGCAGCAATACAAAACTAATGAATTAACTGGTACCAGGAGTAGGTGCTACCATACTAGACCTGTGATCTATGGCATTGATTCCAAGACCAGGCAGAAGATGGTGAGGAGGCTGGAAAAATGGAAGCCTGGGTATTCAGGGCAGTAGTATGGAAGAAAATAAAGAAACACAAACAAACAGACCTAATGAACTTCTGGACTGGAGTGAAGAAACCTCTATATGTTGAAAACATGAACTGGTTGCTGTTAGCTGAGTATTCTAAGCTTACAATATTGAAACATGAGCTCAAAAAACCTTCAGAGGGAAAAAGATTTAGTTCCAGAACTCACTAGGTTGGTTTAATAAAAAAACAAACAAACAAAATAAACCTGTTGCTTATCTCCAGCCTCTCCAGTTAGCAAAAAGAGGCTCACATTAAGTGACAGCCTGAAAGCAAAGATCAAATCCAGAGCACTGCCAGTGAGTCATGGACGCAGGGCAACAATCAAATTAAGGGTGTGGCTTAATGCAGTGACTCACTGCAATGGAAAAAGAGGCATTTAGAAGGCTTAAGGATGTTGGTCCCCAGCCTCCCGACATGCCCCAAATTCCAGTAAGTGAGTCTCAAGAGAGAAGCATGCCTCAGAAAGACTTGTGGGCATGGCTTTTTGGCACATCGATCAAATACATAGAAAAATCACATCGGTTTCAAGAAAATTATATTTACAAATGCTCTGCCAGCCTGGAGAGAAAGGGACCAAGACAAATTGAATGTGCCCAACTTTCTGTGGGTACATTTGCAATGCCCTCTTCAGAAGGTGACTAGGAAGTATATCTCAGAGGGAAGAAGCAAGAACCTGGGGAAACCATGACCTGGGGAGCCCCTCCTAGGGGCCAGAGCCAGGACTTGATCATGAAACATTCCCTACCCCCAAGGCAGGGAGATCTGGCAGCGTTTTCTTAAGAGCGCATCGGCATTAAGGATTGGTGACTGCATCCTGCTTCCTTGACTTCTTGTCTTTGGAATGAGGGTTAGTTCTGGTTACACTGTCCTACACTGTGTGCTGAGTTCAGAGGGGCAGACTTGTGTTTTTAGTGCCTAGGTGTCTGGATCAAGAGAAGGCACGTATAGATTTGATGTGATCTTAAGATCCTGGACTTCAAGACTGACACCATGATTGGATGAGACTGTGGGGTCCTGGATGACATTGAGCATGTTTTGCACAGGGGAGGGATATCAATAATAGCTGTGGCCACAACGGCAAGCTGAGAGGGTGCCTGAGTGAGCCCTGGTCTTCACCCTTCTCCAAATCTATACCCCTTGCCATGGGAGAGGATATGCCATTGATTTTCCCATCCCTTGACTTTGGGTTCAGGGACAGGACTCTCTTTGGCCAATGGGATGTTAATGCGCATGGCGAGGGGGGTGGACATGGGTTTGAAAAGTGTTTGTGCAGTTGGATCTGCTTTCTTGTGCCTCTGCTGTCGCTGTAATAAGAACATTCCTGGGCTAGCTTGTTGGTACTAAGAGTGAGAGGAAAGTCATGCGCAGCAGAGCTAAACTACTCCAGCCCAGACCAGCCTGGACTGGCTGACCTCCAGCTGATTCCCAGACACCATGAGCTGGCCCAGCTGAGATCAGCAGTCATGCAGCCAGCCCAGCAAGTAAGTGGGTGGAGGATGCAGTAAATGATTATTGTTTTAAGCCAGAGATTTGGTATTGTTCCTTGGGCATCACTATCATGGCCATAGCTAATGAATAAGCCCATCAGCACCCAGTTGGCCTTGGGTCTGTGAGGTCTTAACATGTTTCATCTTACATATATGGCGGGGGGGGGGGGGCTCTTTATTGGCACCATCCTACAGTTCCTGGATGGCAGGGTTCAGGTCTGCTCTATCCCACTGCCTTGGCACTCAGGACAACCCCTTGGTAAATAGTTTTGAAGAGATGAATGGTTGTCAAAAAAGGAGGGACAGCTTTTTCCTGATAAATGAAACCCAAGAAATGGAGACTCACATGCTCTGGACAGATGTGCCCATTTGTCAAGGGTGGTCTGGGAACACAAGGACTCACCTGCCAGGCAGGCCTCCATGTCTCCACGGTCAATGAGGAGGTAGCGCGAGCTCTCAGGGAGCAGAGGGAGGAAAGCAAGCTGGAGCACCCCAGGCACCAGGCAGCTGGCCAGCAGCAGGTGCCAGGCCTGTGGGTCCCCCAGGAGTTTCCTGGGGAGGCAAAAGAGAGGCTGGGCCAGGTACTTTCTTGCCAGAGCCCTGCCCACTTGCCTCCTACTCCCCTGACCCACCTACCTGGCCCCTGCCTGCCCTCCTGAAGGCAGAGGATCTGCATTGCTCTCTGTTTCCTCAAACCAGTTCTGGGTCTGGACACCAAGATCCCTCCCTCCAGGTGTTGGCTCCACCTTATCTGTAGCAACTCCTCTTCCCAGGGCTCTGGGATCTGCCCTCTCCCCTCTTTTCTGGGATGACCAGGACACATTCCCCTTTAAAAGCCCAAATCTTCACCCTCTCCCTTTTTAAGATCTGTTCTTTGCTCCCTGATCTGGAGAGGATGCAAAATGGTGATTTACACTGAAGTGTGGTTGACTAACACCTGTTTTATGTATTGGCCAGATAGGTGTAGACAGGATTTCAATACAAAGATTTCTTAATACAAAGAAGCAATGCCTTAATACTCAATGGACAGAGGAGAAATTTAGGCGAAGGGCTTTTACTGGCACCCCTCAAACCACTCAGTGCACATGGAGGCAGGTTGCTTACCTGAGTCCAACCACCTGGCCTATCACAATCCCTAGGGCAGTAAAGATGACTGAGGTCATGGCCACAGCTCCTTGGAGCTCCTTGGGGGCGCTTTCCCCTAGGTACATGGGCTGGACATTCATGCTCACACCTAGATGTGTGCACAACCAGTAAGTTTCAGAGTATTTTCTTTCATAGGAATAGATAACTAATATAGACATAGACACCTGGCCATATAAACAGTATTGAGTCAAGAGGGGATTTGTTGATGGGTATCCCTAAATACCCAGGTGGATGTGCTCAAAACTCTGCTTCCTCACATGACAAACCCCAGAAACTGAGGAGTCCCTAACAGCCTACTCTGCATCTGTAATGAAAACCCAAAAATGCATCCTTTGTACCTTGGCTGCCAGGAAGCTCATGGCTTAGAGTATGGCTCAAATATGGGAACTCTGTCAGCATAGGTTTGGGTATGTTTGTACTCACACCCTGTGAGAAACTTTTTCATGTTTCTATATCCACTTTAAGTGTCTACTTATATGAGCCTTTTTAAGAGAAACCATATTTAATCATTTTGCAAAAGAAGAGGTGGGCATGAATGAAAAATGTGAATGGGGAGCCTGGGTGGCTCAGTCAGTTAAGCATCTAACTTCGACTCAGGTCATGATCTCATAGCTTGTGAGTTTGAGCCCCACATTGGGCTCTGTACTGACAGCTCAGAGCCTGGAGCCTGCTTCGGATTTGGTGTCTCCCTCTCTCTCTGCTCCTCCCCTGCTTGCGCTCTGTCTCTCTGTTTCTCTCTCTCTCAAAAATAAATAAACATTTTAAAAAATGTGAAGAAAGAGAATACATGAATGGATGAAAGAAATAAAGAGAACAGATGAATGAATAAATGGAATACACGAATGAGCAGGAAGAGAGAGGCAGGATGGGCTGCCCTCCCCCCATACCTGCACTGACTCCCAAGAGCAGCCTTCCCAGCATGACCATCTCAAAGGAGCCTGGTCTGTGGCTGAAGCCAAACAGGGTCACTGTGGCCACCACAAAGATATTATTCAACAGGAGGGACTTCTTCCTGGGGGGAAAGTAGAATACAGGTAAGAGAGGCTCATGTTCAGTCTAGCAGAACTCTCCCTGGGGATCCCTCTTTGCAGCCCCAGCCAGCCCTGATCAGACCTGTGTGTGAACATGTGTGAGCCATGTCAAGCAGTCTAAGCTACATGAAGGGAAATGTCCATTAGCCATTGTGCCTACAGACTACCTGGGGCATATTGTCACACCCATCTCCCAAGATACCTGAAGTCCCTCTCCTTTCTGCCTGCACCACAGTGTGCAAAATTTGCATCTTACGGCTTTATCTCTTCAGATTAAGCATTGCTTTCTTCCTACTCCTTTGTAAAATGAGGGGCCTAACATCTGATTTCTTAGACACAATTAAACCATAGAGAAGAAGAGCAGGGACTTTCAGAGTAAGGGAAGGGATGCATGGAAAGCCAAGTACAGTCCCCTCACATTTTCTTCCATGTATTATAGAGTCACTTCTCAGAACTTTTAGGATGGCTTGATGGCCCAGGCCTCACTCAGTGGGACAGACTGCAAACCAGGGAGCAGGCAATAGAAATGTCAGTGAGGAGGCATCGGCTCTGAGATTCCTGATATTGAGCATGGAAGTGCTGTCACACAGTGACTTGAGCTCACTGTAGATCATACAGCTTACTATACCGACAGGGAAACTGGAACCTAGTGGAGGCCAGTATTCTGCCCAAAGTCAACAGCACACTGGTGACAGAATGTGAATGTTAAAGCATAGATCTGCTGAGTCAAGAGAATGGAGAATGACATCCATTATAACAAACCTGATCCAGCAGTAACTCCAGTTGAAAACCATATATGAAAAAAAAGAAAAGAAAACCATATATGGTGGCTTCTTCGGTGGTGTGAATTAATAAAGTACTTCAACTGTGGGGTATTTACTTGGTAAATGCATTTTGCTCCATTTCAATACACAGACAGCACCAGAAACATGCAGCTTTCACCTAGTAGGGGCAGTAATATACCTTTGCTGACCTGCCTGAGGCTAGAGCAGCTCTCCAGCTCTGGGCCAGAATCCCTTCCACCGGGAGCTACACATCCCACAGGGCACCCTGCTGGCCCACTTCTTTGGTGACTTTATACTGAAAGGACATGGAGAAAGGCACTATAATAGTACACTAGAGGTCTTGTAAGGTACAAGCATGACAAAGAGTAGAAACTGAAAAACGAAGGGGCCACTGCATCAATGAACTGCTGAGGTTCAACAGGCTAAGATATGTCATTATATTTCCTCCAAAGTGCATGAGAACTCTCTGCCCTCCCTCTACGGATGGGCAAATCTCAGAGGATTTCTTCCCATTTTGGAGGGAGCCTGCACCACACAGGCTGTTGTGATTTAGCACATATATCAGTTGATTTGAAAACCTAGCAGCTTCCAGCAGAGCTAAGCAAGAAGAATATTCTCTAGGGAGTCCAAACTAAGTGCATAGAGCTCTGCCACTCGCCCCTTTAGACCTAGGAGACCCTGTAATGCTCCAAGTGACTGTGGCAGTTGTCTAAAAGAACAATCACAATGCAAGACCTAGAGTTTTGTAGTACAGCCACTCTACTTCAGTGAATTACCATCCTCTTAATTAGAAATAACTCTGGCCTTGTCAGTAGGCCTTAGCGGGGAATAAACACAAGGCTGTAGGACCCCTAGTGGCCATGTACCCATCATGCACTGGGTGCTGTATGACACACCTATGCTAAGGTTGAGTGTGCCCAGTAGCATTCAATTGCTATTTAAGTGATGCCCCATGTGGCCCCAAAGGTTCTGATGAGCAGGTTACTCATGTCAGCACGCCTACACGACCACACTGCCACCCTTCTCCCAAGGCACACCAGGGCCTCTTTCTTTTCTTCAGTTTTTTTGTTTTAAAGTTTATTTTTCTCGGGGCGCCTGGGTGGCGCAGTCGGTTAAGCGTCCGACTTCAGCCAGGTCACGATCTCGCGGTCCGTGAGTTCGAGCCCCGCGTCAGGCTCTGGGCTGATGGCTCAGAGCCTGGAGCCTGTTTCCGATTCTGTGTCTCCCTCTCTCTCTGCCCCTCCCCCGTTCATGCTCTGTCTCTCTCTGTCCCAAAAATAAATAAACGTTGAAAAAAAAATTTTAAAAAAAAAGTTTATTTTTCTCTTATGTGGATCCTGAGAAACTTAACAGAAGACCATGGGGGAGGGGAAGGAAGAAAAAAAAAGTTAGAGAGGGAGGGAGCCAAACCATAAGAGACTCTTAAAAACTGAGAACAAACTGAGGGTTGATGGGAGGTGGGAGGGAGGGGAGGGTGGGTGATGGGTATTGAGGAGGGCACCTTTTGGGATGAGCACTGGGTGTTGTATGGAAACCAATTTGACAATAAACTTCATATATTGAAAAAAAAATAAATTAAATAAATAAATAAATAAATAAATAAATAAATAAATAAATATTTCTATCCCCAAAAATAGAGGGTGGCAAGCTATAGCCAATGGATCAAATCCAGCTTGCCCCGTTTTTCCAAATAAAGTTTTATTGGGACACACACACACACACACAAAAATAAAGTTTATTTATTTTTGAGAGAGAGCAGGGTAGGGGCAGAGAGAGGGGGATAGAGAATCTCAAGCTGGCTCCACGTTCAGTGTAGAGCTCAACATGGGGTTTGATTCCCCTACCATGAGATCATGACCTGAGCCAATATCAAGAGTCAAACATTCCACTGACTGAGTCACCCAGGTGCCCCTCTTGTCTTCAGTTTGAAACAAACAAAACAAAGCTTAACCCTGGTTTGTAGATGGCTCTGCGCATTAGTTCTAGCCAGAAATGTAGGGCTATGGCATTAAAGCACTCTCAGATGTGGCCCTAAAAGATACTGGAAAAGTGAAGCCCTTCCTGTAGACAGAATCTTGAGCATGGAATTTTGTCCCCTTTTCCAAAGCATTTGGTCAGATAGTCAAAGTCTTAGATGAAGCAGGATTTGAGGACTGGTTTCAAGAAGGTGTTGGAAGGTTAAACAGATGGATCTCTCAGAATTAGCCCAAAACTTGAACCTATACATGTCCCTGTTTCCACTCACCAGAATCTCCCTTCCACTGAAGAAAAGGCTCTTAAAAACCAAGCAGACAGAATGAACCCCTCTGGGATAGCATGCAGCAGCCTTCCTCAGCCCACCCAGTGGTCACTCCATTGCCTCATAAATCAGGTAGAGTCACAAGGATAGAAAATGCACATGGTGGACACCTAGGTGGCTGAGTTGGTTAAGCATCCAACTCTCGATTTCGGCTCAGGTTATGATCTCATGTTTCATGGATTCAAGCCCCGTGTCAGGCTCTGCACAGAGAGCATGAAGCCTGCTTGGGATTCTCTCTCCCCCCTTCTCTCTCTCTGCCCCTCTATGCTCATTCTCTCTCTCTCTTTCTCTCTCTCTCTCTCTCTCTCTCTCTCTCTCTCTCTCTCTCTCAAAATAAATGAATAAACTTAAAAAAAAAAGGAAAATGCATATGGACTCAATGATAGGGGTCTCCTATCTCCAGACTAACCACCTTGCCACCCTACACACCCAACCCTGACTCCCAGAAATGGCAACACATGTCAGGACGTCATTCTGCCACTGGGTGGAAGATGAACTGCACTGGATCCTTGCCCTGGGGATAGGACAGCAAGTTGTTATAAATGAAACAGGTACGTGTGCTGAATTTGAATTTTTAATTCCTTCCCTTCAAGCTTCTGCCAGTGCCATCACATAAGGACACTGTACCAAGTATCATTAGATATTTGGGCAACAATGATCAGATAATAGCTAATTTCTTCTATTTTGCAGGAAGAGCCTAAATTTGTTTGGGAATGTGCCCCTACCCTTTAAGGTTCAGGTGTGAACCCAACAATCTAACCTAGCCTTGGTGATCTTGTTCTCTGTGCTAGTGGCCTGGTACTGGGCAATGAGACATGGCACCTTTTTTGAAAAGTTTTTTCTGGGGCACCTGGGTGACTCAGTCAGTTAAGCATCCAATTTTGGCTCAGGTCATGATCTCACGGCTCGTGGGCTCAAGCCCTATGTCAGGCTCTGTGCTGCCAGCTTGGAGCCTGGAACCTGCTTTGGATTCTGTGTCTCCCTCTCTCTCTGTCCTTCCCCTGCTCGTGCTCTCTCTCTCTCTCTCTCTCTCTCTCAAAAATAAAAACACTTAAATTTTTTTTTTTTAAAAAGAAAAGCTTTTTCTCTTCTGGATTTAAAACATCAGCTAGACAGGGGTGCTTGGGTGGCTCAGTCGGTTAAGCGGCCGACTTCAGCTCAGGTCATGATCTCGCGGTCCGTGAGTTCAAGCCCTGCGTCGGGCTCTGTGCTGACAGCTCAGAGCCTGGAGCCTGTTTCAGATTCTGTGTCCCCCTCTCTCTGACCCTCCCCCGATCATGCTCTGTCTCTCTCTGTCTCAAAAATAAAATAAATGTTAAAAAAAAATTTAAAAAAAACAAAACTTCAGCTAGGCAGAAATCCCCTTTCTGCTAGATAATGTTGCCTCTGAGTGAGGCACTTGTAGTTTTCTAGCTGTAAGCCCGAGGACAAAGCCAACACACAGTGGAGCCGGCAGACAAAGTGCTCTCAGAGGAGCACATCCAGGGCACTGAGGTAGCCCTGAAGTCACCCACCTATACACTTCTTGTGTGAGACAAAGGACCTCCTATTGTTTCAGCCAACTAAGTCCTGATTTTCTGTTACTTGCAGTTGAAGGCATCCTAACAGATACACCTGTTAAATACACAAACATGGATGTAATCTGCATCCAAGAAAGGTAGTTACATCAATGAAAGAAGAAGGGCTGGTGCCATGGAACTCATTACTGCATTGTGAGTCCCACCATCCAGAAGCAGATGACCTCTTAGGGTAATAACCTGCTGGACATTCCACGCTGTTAGGACCACCAAGCCCACTCAAGAATAAAGATTTGGGTCACCCTGACAGGCAAAGAGCCTCAACCAGTGGACGTGCTGGCTCAAGACAAGAGTAGAAAACTGGAGGATGAAGTCACCAATGCAAGCAAAGCCTGGAACCAGTTCCAAAACCACAGAGTAGAACTCTACCTGCACTACCAGGCTTTCTGCATCATGTGCTTCAAAATAAATTCACCCACTACTTTTTTGTTCCTTAGTAAGTGTTTCCCCTACTCTTTATCCTTTCCTCCTTCTGTGGGATATCTTGATGACAGGTTAATTTGCCATGAATTGTGTAGATTGCAGAACACTGAGAAGTAATGGCAGGGCTGGCAGAATGGTCATTACGTGGAAATCCTGGACTCAGAAAGAATGCTTTCCTGATACTGGCCCTTGTGGTGTGACAAGACAAGGCTCTAAGTGGTCTCACTCAGGGAGAGGTGAATACATTTGCTGGTGTACATGACGAGATGGGTGAGGAACATTAGGAGGGCACGCATGGAGCTGAATACAGGGGACAAAGGGGTCTACACATGCGGGGCGGCCAGCAAACTGGTGGACTCTGGTAGCCATTTGTTTTTTTCTGCCCCACAATGCTTCTCTCCCACTGCTTCACTGGTGTAGATATGTGACCCACGGTAGGTCAATAATAATCTGTCTTTCTGGATTTGAATCTTGAATGAAGACAGTGGAGACAGAATGTGTGTGTCGTTGGAGCTAATGCACTGAAGGCATCTTTCCCAGAAGGATGGTCCAATGCTCTGGCTGTTGAGATCCTCAGCACCATCTCAGGTCCTGTTCTTCTTAAGACCTGGCTTCTGAGTGTTTCCTTTCATTCTATGAGCTACTCCAGTATCTTTCCAGTCATTACAATTTTTCATCAAGTCAGTCCAAGCCTGTCTCTCTAAGTAGACTTCTAAAATTTTTCATTTATTTTTATTTTATTTAAATCCAAGTTAGTTAATATATAGTTATATAGTTAATATATATAGTTATATATATAGTTATATATATATAGTTAGTATATATATTATATATACAGTCACTATATATATAATAGTTAATAACTATATATATAGTTAATATATACAGTTATATATGTAGTTAATATATAGTTATATAGTGTAAATAATGGTTTCAGGAGAGGCTCCTGGTGGCTCAGTCGGTTAAGCATCTGACTTTAGCTCAGGTCATGATCTCGCTGTTTGTGAGTTCAAGCCCCACATCCGGCTCTGTGCCGACAGCTCAGAGCCTGGAGCCTGCTTCGGATTCTATGTCTCCCTCTCCCTCTGCCCCTTCCCTGCTCATGTTCTCTCTCTCTATCCCTCTAAAATGAATAAACATTTAAAAAAGATTAATAAAATAAAATAAAAATAATGGTTTCAGGAGTAGAATTTAGTGATTCATCACTTATGTATAACATCCAGTGCTCATCCCAACAAGTGTCCTCCTTAATG
Organism: Felis catus; assembly: GCF_018350175.1. Classification (NCBI taxonomy): domain Eukaryota; kingdom Metazoa; phylum Chordata; class Mammalia; order Carnivora; family Felidae; genus Felis; species Felis catus. The sequence continues at coordinate 29,890,646 of NC_058379.1, read as the reverse complement.
CCCATCACCCATTTAGCCCATCCCCCTACCCTACCCTCCAGCAATGCTCAGTTTGTTCTTTGTATTTGAGAGTCTCTTATGGTTTGTCTCCCTCTAAAAATTTTTTTATTCAAGGGGCACCTGGCTGGCTCAGTCAGAAAAGCGTGTAACTCTTGATCTCAGGGTCGTGAGTTCAAGCCCCACACTGGGTATAAAGATTGCTTAAATAAATAAAAACTTAAAAAAATTTTTTTTAATGTTTATTTATTTTTGAGTGAGAGGGAGAGAATGAGAGAGAAAGTGCAAGCAGGGGAGGGGCAGAGAGAGGGAGACAGAGGATCCAAAGTGGGCTCTGCATTGATGGCAGAGAAGCCTGATGTAGGGCTCAAACTCACAAACCGTGAGATCATGACCTGAGCTGAAGTCAGACTCTTAACTGACTGAGCCACCCAGGGAGCCCTAAACAAATTTTTTTAAGTAGGCTCCACACCCAATGTGGGGCTCAAACTCACAACCCTGAGATCAAGAGTCGCATGCTTTACCAACTGAGTCAGCCAGGCACCTCTTTTTCCTTTCTTTCTTTCTTTCTTTCTTTCTTTCTTTCTTTCTTTCTTTCTTTCTTTCTTTCTTTCTTTCTTCCATTAATTTATTCATTCATTATGAGCCCGTCTTGTTTGCACCCCAAGACTGCATCAGTTGGATACAGAGAGGGGAATGAGGCCTGAAGAGGAAATACTTGTTTACGGTCCAATATCACTTGCTGGAGAAATGGAACTGGAAACAAGGAGTCCTCCCTCCCTCAGGACACAGGGCTCTTCCCTCTACCAAATCCACTTGGAAATGTGACTCTTGTGGTGAAACTACAGGTAGGGTAGGAGGCTGGGGAGCTGACCTAGGCCTGGGCCTACAGGGCATCTTCCTTCTCTCACATTCCTCAGCTTACAGACTGGGGTACCAATCATCAAAGGGCATTTGGGGTGTACCCAGAAAGCCCTTACCTTCCCAATATGATGGCCAGGGGCCCAGCAAGCAGTGCTCCAAAGAGGCCCCCCAGGGGGTACGGAGACACGATGAGGGACCACACAAGCAGAATTAGGTGGTCGGGCAGTGGCTGGCCAGTACGCACCTGCCATGTCTCATTGATGAATTCCTGGATGGGCTGTGGACAGAGATACCGGTCAACTTCCCAGGGACAGGCTGGATACAATAGGCCTTCCCCTCCACAGGGCTCTGCCTCTGCAGAGCAGGCACCAAGTCCTGAGCAATACTGCTCCCCAGCCAGGGGGCAGGAACAGTCTCTGTTTGCCCTTCAGAGTCCACTTCACCCCTTGTCCTCCTGCTTTTGGTCCAAGAATCCACCTGCATCAGGGGGCTCCTTGCTGACTGGCTTTCTGTTGGACTTGGACTTGGCCAATGGTGAGCACCAGCAGGGCATCAGAGAGAGGCAGAAGGGGTGTTTGTTCCCAGGTCACCCCAGGCTGGCTGTGACACTCAACCAAAGGTCACTGCTCCTCTCAAGGGGTCCTACTCCATATGGCTCTTTCTTTCCAGTTTCCAGACTCCTTCCAAGAGTCCCTTTGGGGGTAGGAGTAGTAATGACTCTGGCGTTACTGGACTCTCCCTGGTCTTGTGTGTTGTCTCTGCCCCACTCAACCTTTGTAAATCATCCCTTGTGGTATCTAAACCTGCTTGGTTTATCTGGAGTGTGCCACTCATTTCCTTGGGACCCCAATTTTCACAGCCCTTAGAAGTACTCTGTTAGGGGCGCCTGGGTGGCGCAGTCGGTTAAGCGTCCGACTTCAGCCAGGTCACGATCTCGCGGTCAGGGAGTTCGAGCCCTGCGTCAGGCTCTGGGCTGATGGCTCAGAGCCTGGAGCCTGTTTCCGATTCTGTGTCTCCCTCTCTCTCTGCCCCTCCCCCGTTCATGCTCTGTCTCTCTCTGTCCCAAAAATAAATAAACGTTGAAAAAAAAAAAAAAGAAGTACTCTGTTAGATACACATTACTGTGTTCACTGTTTAGACTGGCACTAGGCCTGGGGAAGTGGAAGGACTTGCCCACGGCTTCAGCCACAGGTCAGGGCTGAAGCCAGGTAGTTAGGACACCCCAGGGCCCCACCCCCAGAGCTTCAGTTTCAGGGAAGTGAATGGAGGCCAAATGGTTAGGAAGGATTGCACTTGGGCAAGACCCGGGCATACTTCACTTGCTTAGAGATGAAATGTCAGTGTCTGGCTGATCTCAGGCCTCCCAACAGGATGTGAGGGAGGACCTGAGGAGGACAGTGAGTTTAAGGGTCGGGACAGCTCTCCTCTGCTCAGGCCAGCTCAGGGTAATGGCTGTCAAGCCTAGCACCCGCCAGCTCCCTCTGGGGGAAAGACTGTCCAGGGGAGCTAGGACCAGGGCAAGCCTCCCTGTCCCTTGGCGGAAACTCCTCAAGAATGACCATCCAGGGGATTAGGAGGAGCCTCTGAGGCCAAGAAAGTCCTATTTTGGGAGGCTGGGGATGGCCCATGGGAGATAAAGCCCAAGAGTGCCTGTTGCAGGTGGATCCTTCTCCAGCCTGTAAGTGTACTGTGAAGTGGGCACTCACATGTGTGTTGAATGAACAAATAAACAAGCAAATACAGCTAGCTCAGACCTCCCTTTCTAAGCCCTGAATTTCATCCTTTCTTTAAGGCATTGGGCTGCTATCACTGTTTCTGCCCAGAATGTGGTCCCACCCTGGCTTCTGCTAGGCTATCCTCTCTTCCTTTGGGGACTTCTCTCCCATCCCCAGTTACAGCCTGTCCTGTCCAAAGGTGGTCATCTGACTCAGACTGGCCAATGGGAGGGCTCCACCTCTTGATCACATGATTGGCTGGCCTGAATATGATCCAAATCAGCCAATCGGACTCTTCCCAGACCTTTCAGCTGGAACTACTAGGGAGGACTTTCCTTTGGGGGTTTCCAACTGGCAGGAAGTCAGTCTGGTACAGTTGCCCTCTTGTCACTGAATGAGGAGGGTAGAGGGAACAGGACAGGCAGGGAGAAGACAGCTGCACTTCTGTCCTGGGACCTGCTTCCTGCAGCTCTTTCCCCTGCACCTACAGTGTGCAGCCCCACAACCTTCCCAGCTATGGGACAGGACACTCACCCTTCTGATTTAAGTTACAGGCCAGTTTTTATCAATGGGCTGGAAGATTCACCTTTTCCATGGGCACCACTGAACATCAACATGGGTCAGGTCAGCATCAGGTGCTGGGGGCACAAAGATGATTCAGACACTCAGAGCAAACCAGCAGGAGGTTGCAAACAGCCGACATGCAACCTGAGTGGTGACAGTCAGCACAAAGGGCTGGGGATGGAGGGGTGACTTCCAGCCAGAGACTATTGAAGGAAGGCAGGATGTTTGGGTGGTTCTTGTGGGGCTTCTGCAGATGCAGTGGAGAGGGCTTCCCAAACAAAGGAGGCTTAAAGAGAGGGCTGTGTGCATTTGAGGAACTGCATTTAACCTGCTTTGCTAGTGGGGTTCAGGGAATAAAGGTGGAAGACAGGCGGGCAGGTTCTGATCAAGAAGGCCTTGAACTTCAGGTGGATGAGTCTGTCCTGATTCCTACAGGCACAGAATGTTTCTGGGCAGGGAAGTGGCTTGATCAAACTTGAGAGGCTGAAGGCAGAGATGCCAATGAGGAGGCTAAGCCAGCAATCCAGGCAGGAAAGATGGGATCTGAACTGGAGTCATGGCAGAGACACGGGGAGAAATGGCTAGCTAGAGGTAATGAGCAAGGACTCAATGTTTGAGGGGAAGGGGGCCAGAGTCAAGGCTGACCCCCAGTCACTGGGCAGACAGTAGAGTTATCTGCTGACATCAGGGACCCAGGAGGACGTGCAGGTTCAAGAGAGGATGTAGAGGTGGGTTTGAATTTGAATCCACAGGACCAATGGGACATCCCAGTGAAAGTGGACACATGGGAGAAAGTGCCACCAAGTGGATGCTGGCCCGAAGCCCCACAGTGGGCAGCTGTTAGCCCTCACCCAGAACCCACTGGGACGGTGACGGTGAGTACAGAGGATACATACCAACATCGGGGCACTGATGATGGAGAGGTTGTAGCCAAATTGAAAAGTCCCACCAATGCCAGCCGCACAGATGGTCAGGAGCAGGACACTGCCCTAAATCTGAGGAGAGAGGGGAGGACACAGAGTGACCTTTGGCAGCCTCCATCTCCTCCCAGGACTGGAACCTACCAATCACAGCATTGCAATCTATTTGAACCAGGCAGCAATGCTTCCACTCTACAGATGAGGCAACTGAGGCACAGAGGAGGAGAGGAGTTACCTAGGTCACATTGCTGGCAGGCAGCACAGGAAGCCCAGCCTTCTGTTCTGAGTCCAGGTCCTTGCTGGCACCTCACCCTCCACCCTCTCCCCCATGAGCATTTTCCCCAAATGGACAACATTTCTCTGGTCCTCCCTGCCAGGCTGTCCCTGGGCAGGGCTGCTGTGGTTCAGGAGCACAGTGCCCTGAGCTGGGGCCCCAGGACAGTGAAGCTCTGCACCAAACAGGACTGGAGCCCCTGAGCCCCAGCAAAACTCCAACAGAGTGGCTGGGCCTTCTTCTCTTACCTGCCAGCCAGTTCCACGATAAAGCTAACAGAAGGGGTCACATGGACCTACACGTGTGGGGACTTGGGAGGCACAGGAAGAAGCAGAGAGTGGCTGCAGCCAGTGACAGTGCTTGGGTCCCAATTCCAGTTCTGCCCTTACTCCCTTGTCCTGAGTCACTTCTTTGCTGGACCTGGAGATGATAATGCCTACCTCCAGGTTGGGGGACAGCCAGGGTATATGTGCGCCACACATACTTGGTACAATAAAGAACAGTTTTCATCCCTGTGCAATACCCTTAGAGATGGAGAGAGAACTCTCCAAAGTACCCAGCCACAAGAACTCAGTGCCCTGAGGTCCCATCACATTAGGTCAGTATATTTTTTAGGGACTCATAATCTTAATATTTTCCCTGTTATAATTTTTAATTACAAAATAACATGCTTGTTAAATTTTTTGAAAATTCAGTATATGCTGAATGTTCTCCACTGACCCAAAGGCAGAGCATTGAATTGCTCCTCTCAGATACTTTCCTGGGTGTTCACGAAGTAGTTGACTACACAAAAATCAAAGTGTTGGTCTTTTCCCAGTAACTATCATACTGCCTTTCTTGTTCTAGCAAATCATCCTGCAAACCTGAAGTCCTATGAGTCAAATTTATGGTTTTTAAAATACTTACACACAAGTTCATAGTGGAAGGATGTTTGGCTGAAGATTTTATGAAGAATTTCCTGAACCTGAAGACTATTTATTCATTTTGTCAAATACCAAGTGCCTGTCCCAGCTAGAAATTATGCTGGGGGGGCAGATACAGCTGGGCAAAAGACTGATGTGCATTCTCCATTTGGTGAGATATTGTGCTGGCACTGGGCAGGCTGAGAAAGAGGCTCCAGGGGGCAGGATCCTGCCAAGGATCTCGCCACAGTTCTGGAGACAGGTCCATCACAGGGCCTGCCAAAAGTTCCTATAATAAGTCCTAAGTAACTTCCTTCCAAGATGAAAGCCACAGGAGGAAACCAGGTAAGGACCCAGGACTCTGGTCTCATTGGAGTCACATTAAAGCTCCATGTGGGCTGCATGGAGGTGAGCGTTCCACTGAGACAGAAGATCTGCAGAAAGCAGCAAGAGACCCAGAGCCTGGAGCCCCTGGCTGGCTCAGTCAGAAGAGTATGTGATTCTTGATCTTGGGGTCATGGGTTTGATCCCCATGTTGAGTGCAGAGATTACTTAAAAAAAAAAAAAGAGGTTGGGAGGGGGCACCTGGGTGGCTCAATTGGTTGAGCATGCAACTCTTGATTTCAGCTCAGGTTGTGATCCCAGGGCTGTGGGATCAAGCCCTGCACCAGGTTCTGTGCTGGGTGTGGAGCCTACTTGGGATTCTTTCTCTCTCTCTCTCTCTCTCTCTCTCTCTCTCTCTCTCCCTCTGCCCCTCTCCCTGGCTCACGCTCTCGCTCTAAAATTAAATAAACAAACAAACAAATAAATGAGACACAGAGCCTGATAATAATTGAGTCCATGTGGCAGGCAGGATATGCTGGCAGGTCTCCAAGATAGCAGGAAATTATTTAATTCACTAAGATCATGCATGGAGATTGCCTAGTCCTGTGCCTGATCATGAAAAACATTCAGACATTAGCTATGGTGGTGATTATCAATTCAGTGAACAAACATCTCTTGCCTCCCTACTGTGGGCAATAAATCAACTCTTCTAGTTGCTATGGATATAACCAGCAGAACAGGAGACAAAAATCTGTGATCTCACAGAGCTGTCCTTGCAGCTGGGGAAGATGGGCAATAACCAAATGAACAAGGAAAATACATAGTCTGTCAGCTGGTGTGATGGAGACATGAAGCAAGGAAGGGTGAGAGGGAGTGTTTGGAGAGGGTGGTCAGGAAATAGGCCCTGAGAAGGTGGCATCTGCACAAAGACTTGAAAGAGACAGGGGAATGTGCCATGCAGATATCTGAAGGAAATCAGCGCAGGCTGGCAGAGGGATTGGGGGAAGGGGAAGAGGCACTCAGAGATGGGAGGTTGAATGGTATAGTCATTCTCTTCTGGCTGCTCCCATTTCTCTGTGAAGGACATCAGGACAGGGTTTAGAGGGAGCATGGAGGATGTGAAGGCTGGGGAATGAGGCGAGAATGGTAAACAGTCGCAGAAGCCGGCAAAGCGGCCAGGGCTGCAATACTCAAGAGCTGACCAGCCCAAAGAACAGCACGGGCATGGGGAGGGCTGCTAGGGTGGGATCCTGCGGGGCCACAGGTCCTGTAGACACATGACCCCATGCAACCTTGCACTGACCCCCAGGCCATCCCTGCGAGCGACCTCCTGTTCGTCTGAGCCCAGAACCTAACTCCACTGACAAATAAGCACCAGCTATTTTTGTACACCGACACCTCCGTTAAGCCTTCCAGAGTGGCTGCGTCTGTGCATTCACGCAGGTCTGCAATCCCTGGTCTGAAATACCTGGGCCGGGCGTGTTTCGGAATTCAGATCTTTCCCAATCTCAGGCGGGCATCAAGCACGTACACATCTCTCCAGCATTCGCAGCAACAGGGGCCTGAGCTAGCCAGCTTCTCGGCTCAGGACGGCCGCTGCCACAGGCGAGCGGAGTGGAAGCGCACGCCCGCCGAGAGGAGGGCGGTGCAGTCATTTCAGCAGGCTCTCAGAAGGAGAGCACAAAGCCATGGCGCATGCGCCGTAGGCGTTGAAGCAGCGTGTGCTATCTTCGAGGCAGAAGCGGATGCGCAAGCGCAGTGGGCGTTGAGGGCGCTCTGGTAAGCGGAAGGCTGGTGCAAAGTGTACCTCTGTCCGAGGCGCGCGCCCGAGACACCTGCGTAGGCGCACAGGGAGTGTGAGGTGTGAGGTGTTTCCTGCAGGTCACCTGGCTCTGAGGCCGTAAGCGCCGCTCCGGTTCATACTCCTTCCCTCCCTTTCCGTAGTTTTGAGGCGGAAAAGCCACACACTCCTTGGTCGGCCAGGCCTGGGGCTCATCTCCACAAACCAGAAGGGAGCTCTGGTCCGAGGTCACCGGAGCGCTCCAGATTCTCTCGCGATCCTGGCCCTGGCCTCTCGTCCTCTCGCCCGCGGCCTCCCGCGGAGTGAATCTCTGCCGGTTCCTGCCTCGTTCCCCCTCCGACCTTCGCCGCTGGCCCGCTTGGCCCCTCTGTCACGCTTCCTTTTACCCTTTTCAGGCCCCCCTGCCCACCCACCGGGGCCCTCCTTCCTTTTGCCCCTTTCGGGCCCCCCTGCCTACCACCGTGGCCGGGGAGCCCCCAGTCCCGGGGAGGCCCGTGTCACCACGCACAACCTTTGATTCCACACCGACGTCCCCACTCTTTCCCTAGAGGAGGGGCAAAATTAGGAGAGACCGAAGGGCAGACCCAACCAGTCTCTGGAGCGATCTCATCTGTCAATCTTGGCAGAGTCAGTGATTCGGAGTGAGAAGAGAACCCGTCTCGGGTTGATTGCGTGAGAGGCTGGCCCTTTTGGAGGTGGAGAACCACAGGGTCCACCGGGCCTGATTAATTTTTTATTTCTCAGGGCTTCTCAGGCCCTGCATGGAATCCAGGAGTTGGATAAAGTCCAAGCCGAAACCCGACTTGCCAAAGATGCTATTTGTGGTCATAGAAACACATACCTGAAAGTGGCCTTAGGAAGCCATCAGAGCAAAGGCTGTGATAGGACTTACACCGGAATGGAGACTGCAGTATCTCTCCTGCTCCTGCCTGGTTTTTGTTTGGTTTTGGCGGCCCTGAACTTTTAAAAAATTTCTAAAAACACCATGCGTTTTTTAAGGAAAAACACAATAAATAAAAGACTAGCTGTTGCATGCTTTTTCTGTGTCTGTGAGATCATACGGGTTTTCTGCTTCGCTCTGTTTATGAGTTCAGTTACATCAATAAAGTTTCTAAAGGTAATTCATCCTTGATTTCTTGGGATAAACACAACTTGCTCGTAGTGTTGTAATTGTTATTAACATGTTGTTGGTTTCAGTTGCTAATATTTTCTTTAGATTTATTTTTTTCAAAAAAAAAAACTATTCTTCCCCTCAATCAGTGGGGAAACAATGGGCTAATAGTCCTGGAACAGTTGATTATATGGGGAAAAATGAAATTGGACCTCTAACCCTATACATAACAAATCATTCTGGGTGCTTACAAACCTAATTTGAAAGCAAACTTTAACCATTTTAGAAGAAAGTGAATATTTTTGTAATTGTGCAGTGACCCAATCGGGTGGAGGCCAGGGGCCCAGGTGGTGAAAGAATTCACCCAAGGCAGAACAAAGGAATAGAAGTTTACCTAATATGCTGCAAGGGACCACAGGCCTTTAGCAAAGGAGAGGCTGTCTGCCAAGAGGTGGGGTACACAGGGTAGGGCTGTAGTTAAGGGCGCAGGGGTTGGGGGGGGAGGTATGGCAACTATGGAATTCTCAATTTTTGGTACCTATGCCTGGGTTTAAGTAACCCATTGTTCAGCTAGGACTTACGGATATTTTGATGTGGGTCACTTAATGGGCCTGTTTGTATTCAGCAGCGGGTAGGAGGTCACTGTGGAACCTTCTACCTTACTCAGGTTTCCTTCCGCTGCTCAAGTTGGTTGCCTAAAAGTGGCCTCTACAATAACCTTAGGATAAATAAGGATAAAACATACAGGTTTCTTAGGAGGATTTAACATCATTAAAAATAAAAAATCTAGTGGCACCTGGAGGGCTCAGTGTCAGAGCATGAGACTCTTGATTTCATGAGTTCAAGCCTCCCATTGTGCATGGAGCCTACTTTAAAAAAATAAATAAATAAATAATGAAATTCTAAGATTAAAAATCTATGTTAAAAGATACCATAAAAAGGTGAGACTAAAAGCTACCAAGTTGGAGAAGGGGTCCACAAGAATATGACCAAAAAAGTAATAGTATTCAGAATATCTAAAGAAGTCCTATATATCAATAAAAGCAAGAAAATGGCAACGTCTACGAACAGGGAATTTATAGAATAGGAAACTGAAGTGGCAAAAAAAAAAAAAAAAAACCATGAAAAGATGCTGGCCTGTGTCAGCAATCAGGAAACGCAAGCTGGATCCACAAAAGAGTATTGTTTCACACAACAGACTGGCAACTAAATTCTGACAATACCAAAGTGGCAAGAGTCTGCTGGACCGCTCACTGCTGATGGAAATGTAAATGAGGAGAACAATTTGGGCATATCCAAATGGGAGTTGCAAATACCCAGCAACACAGCAATTCCTGCAGTTCTACTCCTGGGCTTGCCTCAGAGGAACCCTTAATCCCATGCTCAAGAACTTCTGGGGGCACCTGGGTGGCTCAGTCAGTTAAGGTCCAACTTCAGCTCAGGTCATGATCACACAGTTGGTGAGTTTGAGCGCTGCATCAGGCTCTGCACTGACAGCTCAGAACCTGGATCCTGCTTTGGTTTCTCTGTCTCCCTCTCTCTGCCCCTCCCCTTCTCTCTCTCTCTCTCTCTCTGTCTCTCAAAAATGAATAAACACTAAAAAAAAAAAAAAAAAAAAAACATCTGTTCACAAATACAGCATTGTTTTTAATAATGGAAAACTTGGGGTGCCTGGGTGGCGCAGTCGGTTAAGCGTCCGACTTCAGCCAGGTAACGATCTCGCGGTCCGTGAGTTCAAGCCCCGCGTCAGGCTCTGGGCTGATGGCTCGGACCCTGGAGCCTGTTTCCGATTCTGTGTCTCCCTCTCTCTCTGTCCCTCCCCCGTTCATGCTCTGTCTCTCTCTGTCCCAAAAATAAATAAACGTTGAAAAAAAATTAAAAAAATAAAAAAAGGAAAACTTAACAACCCAATGTCAATCATCAGGAAAACAGAGAAATAAATTGTGGTTTACACCAGAATGCCTTCATCAGTGGGAAGTGACAAACTAGAGGAACAGCATTAACATAAAGTTCGGTGAGTGGCTAACACCGCCTGAATAAAGTTGCAGAAAATTGCATAGACTATAAAGCCTTTCTTTCTTTCTTCCTTTCTTCCTTTTTCTTTCTTTTTTCCTTTCTCTTTCTTTCTTTTTCTTTCTTCCTCTGTTTTTTCTTTCTTTTCCTTCCTTCCTTCCTTCCTTCCTTCCTTCCTTCCTTCCTTCCTCCCTTTCTTTCTTATAGTTTTATTTCAGAGAGAGAGTCCATCAGCAAGGGACAGGGGGAGAGAAAGAGAGAAAGAATCCCAAGCAGGCTCCACACTCAGCACTGAGCCCGTCACGGGGCTCGATTCCACGACCCTGTAATCATGACCTGAGCCAAACTCAATAGTCCCGATGCTCAACCAAGCCAGGCACCCCTAGATTATAAAGCCTTTATTTTAAGTTTGGGAATAAACAAAAACATACCTTATGTCTTACATAGGGATGCATGCTTATGTAGTAAAAGCTCAAGGGTGTGCAGGGGCTAAATACCAAATTCAGAACTAGGTTTATCATTCTGTGTCCAGGGCCACTGCTGTGATCACACTTGGGTGCCCCTCCCTCCTCCCTGAAATGACACCTGGACACTTCACTTCACTCAGCCCCCAGGTGCCTGGGTTCCCCAGCCATTAATTATTGTCCTCAAGCCAGGAAGCTTGAAGTTTCTCCTCAGCAAACATTACCTGGGAGTTTAACCTTGAGTATCAAGGTGAAGTTTTGAATAGTTGGTGGCCCCGTGCTAATTACTAATCCTCTCAGCAACCCGTTGTGAGTGGCTTCAGCCTTCCTTACAGAGGAGTCCCTGAGAGTCCACAAGGTCAAGCATGGGACTGCAACAACCCCGTGGGAAGTAAAAGTTGGAGCTGGTCTTCCTCAGATGTCCTGACAGATGCGCCCCCCCCCCCATACCGCCCCGCCCCAGCCCAACCCCCGTAGCGCCCCCGAACTCAGATGAGTTGAGGGGAGTGTGGAAAGAACACCCCTGGACTCTTCCAGCCCTTGGCTTTCTGCATTTGATTCTCACCTAGTCTGTTTCCCGAGAAGGTAGAAGTGAGGGACAGGGAAGGAGGGGTGACCTGCCCACAGCGACCAGCTGCAGGAGAACACAGCAGCCAGTGACTAGTAGTGACTAGTAGCCGGTGACTCTTCCTCCCCCGTGGTGCGAGTCCACACCCCCACGGCCCCTCCTACAAGCTAGGGCCTTTCACGCTGCAGATAGGGAAACTGAGGCCCAGAGCGGGAGGGGATCTGCCCCTGGTACTCAGCAGGAAGCATGGAGGAGTGCTGCTCACACTAAAAGTAATACAGAAAAGCCAGCTGGCGACGACTCCCATGGGGGTCCGCGCCCCAACCCAAGCCAGCTGGCTCTGCTGCTCTTTACCCCTGCATGAGCGGCACAGCCGCCCCTCCGACCCGGGCCGCCCCAGAAAATGCCTCTGCCTGTTATCCGGACCTGGGGTCCCAGCAATGGAGCGAGGGGCATCCCAGGGATTCAGCCTCCACACCCTCCGGGGACCCATTCAGTCTACCCGGTCCCGCTGGGTTTCCGAGATTTCCCCGACGCCGCCGCCGAGACCCGCTCCGGCCACGAGAGGGCGACAAAGCCCAGGCTGTGCAGGAGCCTGCACTGCGGAGCTCGGCCATCGCGGAGCACTCCCATGTGGCTGGGAAACAAAGAGGCCTGTGTCAGTGCTCTCCCTGGTGCGGTGGCACTTCAGGGGAGGCAGCTGCCCCGACAAACCCTGGCCCTCCCAGGCCAGACGCCTCCCTCTTCCACCCACCCCAGGGTGATTTCACTGCCTCTGTCCTGCTCACCCAGACTCAGACTGTGGCACACCAGGTGGGCCAGGGGGAAACTCTTGCCTGGTGGTGAGCCTCCCCTCCCTGCTCCATGAGGGGCAGGACAGTGGTCTCAGCTAGTGCCTTTCCCCGGGGACCAGGGCTCAAGCTGGACCCCAGGTCTCCTGGGCCTCTCCTCCAGGGCTCAGGCCAGAAGGCCAGTCCATCACTGGGGGTGTGTGGTGGGTGGACAACTCCATCAGGCTGAGGTACCTAGCACCTGACTTAGGGCTGACCCTCTCTGGGCCTGCCTCTTAGCCTCTCTGAGCCTCCACTTCCTCCTTTGTCAGGTTTCTAGGAAGTGCTGCCGAGTGGGAGCAGCCTGTAGGCCCCCTTGGTTCAGGCCACTCAAAGGTCCCTCCTCCTTACAGTCTTTCCTCCTGTTCTTCCCACTTGGACTGACATCTCTGCCCCACACCAGAAGCCTCCCAAGGCAGCAGAGGTCAGGAGGCCTCTTGACCTTGGACACCAGGCTGCTAGGGTGACAGTGAGCCACCACCAAGCACAGCATGCTGCTATGAGCCTCTGTTTGCTTACCTGAAAAATGGGGACATCACAACAACTGACCTGCCCACCTCATAGGCATTGTATCCTCAGGCCTTCATGTGTGTATGTTGACCCTCCCTGCACTGGGCATCCTAAGGGCCCTCTCTTGATCTCTACACTTGTCCCAGACAGACCTACACTTGGGTGTTTGAACACAGGGGGCTGCAGCCTCCTCGGGCATCCCCAGCAGGGGCAAGGTTCTGGGGTAGCTCCTGCAGGCCCTACCCCAAATCCTGCTTCACCCTCCTCCTCAGAGCTGGCATTCCCTCCAGTTCTGGGTCTTATTTCTCATTTAATGGTTCAAAAAAAGTAAGGAAGGAAGGAAAGAGGGAAGGGAGGGAGGGAGGAGAGAGAGAGAAAAAGAAAGAATGAAAGGAAGAAAGAAAAGGAAGAAGAAAGAGAAAAAGAGAAAGAAGGAAAGAAGGAAAGAAAGAAAGAAAGAAAGAAAGAAAGAAAGAAAGAAATGAAAGGAAGAAAGAAAAGAAAGAAAGAAAGAAAGAAAGAAAGAAAGAAAGAAAGAAAGAAAGAAAGAAAGAAAGAAAGAAAGAAAGGAAAGAAAGAAAAGAAAGAGAAAGAAGGAAGGAAGGAAGGGAAGAAAGGAAGGAAGGAAGGAAGGAAGGAAGGAAGGAAGGAAGGAAGGAACAAACGAGTGAACTTAGGAAGGAAATAAGGAAGGAAAGGCTACAGCCAGCTGTCTCTCATGGCCACCCTTTGATATTTGAGGACTGAACAATGAGACTGATTGCGGCTAGGAAATCTGAACCCATCTTAGTTAGAAGGAAAGAATGTCCTTGTGGCTGGCTGTTCTAAAAATATAGCTGTGCCCACATCTGGAGGGGAGGGATGGGAGGTGGGGGGTGGGGGTGGGGGTGGGGGTGGTGGTCAGGCTAGAGTCTGAAGAACCCATGCCTGAATTTCTTGGTGAAGAGATGACCCCTCCCATTAGGGTCCATGGAAGAGGGAGAGGGGAGGGCACCAAAGTGCTCCAATCCCCTGTGGCCTGGCCACCTGCCACAGTGTGGGGATGTGGGAACTGAACAGGCAGCTCATCCCTTCCTGGGTCCACGCTTACCCCTTCACCTGAGCCCTCCCCCAACCTCAGCTGCGCAGAGGGGACATGCAGGGGCCTGGCTAATGCTTCTTTACCCACCCCTGCCTGACCTGGGCCCAACACATCACCTAGCCACAGGCTTCCGACCCGGGGCGGGGAGGGGAGGATTTTCTGTCTGGAGTTCATGACGTTGGGTGGTATTTGTCAGTTTTATGAATTTATTGTTTGAGTTCTCTTTCTAAGTAAATGTGCCCTTTTGTACTGAATCTTGCAATTTTAGCTTTGCATTTGTTTTGTTAAAGCCCCCCCCCACCACCACCACCCCCATAGCTCTTGTAAGCAAAGGGCAAGGAGGCAGGGAGTTCTGGTGGCATAGACAGGGGGGGACAGACACGTGGCTCTTGTCCCTGCCTGCTGTTATGAGCATTCCCTCCCTGAGGGTGGGCCAGCACCTGTCATGGGGAGCACCTGCCCTGGATGTGTGTGAGCAGGGATGTTTGGCAGGGATGTCGGTGGGGGCAAGCCAGGTGGGACGTGGCCAAACCTTAGCCCTTCGAGCCTCTACTTCCACCTGCCCAGAGCTCTGAGCCACTGGTCCTGGGCAGGGGCTCCCACAGTGGCTGTAGAGTCGGGGTGTTTTTTGTTTTTGTTTTTGTTTTTTACCATGTCTTGAGGTTCTCCTGTCTCTGTGACCTGGCATCCCTGGCCCTGCCATTTGGCTGACTCTGCCAAGTAGATAATCTGCTTCCCCCAAAACACTGCCCACAGTGCTGAGCCTGAAAATAGCTGAGGCCGGGGGAAAGGGAGGCCTGGCCAGATGCTCTGGGACTCTGAATGGCTGGCCGGAGGTGGCTTTGACATTCCTGTAGTGGCCACAGAAGGAAGTGGGAATTAAGGGCAATTGCTGAGGATCAAGACAGCTGGGCACAAGCTCAGGCTGGCCTGGCAGCTGAGGCTGGGAAGGGCCCAGCTCATTCAGCCATTGAGGGTCAGAAACAGTGAAACTGAGGCCCAGGCAAAGAGCCAGGCACCCAAGCTGCCTGGGGGGGCATCACTGAAGGAGGAGAGTCTTATTATGGAGACACTTCCAGAAGCCCAGAGGCAGCAAAGAGCTTTTGCCTCCAAACTATGGCTGGAGAAGTGTCTGAGGCTGCACGACACTGGCTGGTTGGTGGCCCCCGCCACAGGCACCTGCAGGTGATGCCCCTCACTCCTTGTAGTGACAGCCCCCCGTGCCCCAACAATAGGCTGGGGGCAGCTCACCGCTTCCCCAACAGCCCCTTCCATCACCCTTCCTGGTGGCCAAGCCAGCACCAGTACCTTAGTGTCTTGGTACCTCTCTAGCTGAGTGCCCTCAAGTAGGTTACTCAATCTCTCTGAGCATCTCTAAGTTACTTCACTCTGTAATAGTAATCTAGTTTGCAAGGTGGAGGTGCAATATTGTGATTTTTTTAAATCTAATCTCCTTTGAATTTTTTAAAAAAAAGTTTATCTATTTTGAGAGAGAGAGAGAGAGAGAGAGAGAATAAGCAGGGGAGGAGCAGAGAGGCGGGGGGGGGGGGGGGGGGACAGAGGATCCGAAGCAGGCTTTCTGCTGACAGCAGAGAGCCCCATGCAGGACTCGAACTCACGAACCGTGAGATCATGACCTGAGCCAAAGTCAGACACTTAACTGACTGAGCCACCCTAGTGCCCCAATATTTTTAATGTTTATTTATTTATTGAGAGAGACAGACAGAGAGAGAAACAGAGATAGCATGAGCAGGGGAGGGTTAGAAAGAGAGATAAAGGGAGAGAGAATCCCAAGCAGGCTTTGTGCAGAGCCCGATGCAGGGCTCCATCTCACGATAGTGAGATCAGGACCTGAGCCTAAATCAAGAGTTGAATGCTTAACCAGCTGAGCCACCCAGACACCTGTGATATTGTGGTTTATAAGAAATAGATTTGGTTATTCAGATGACCAAAATATATTTCTCAGGTATGGGAGACCAGCCCATTTCACAGACAGGGATGCAGAGGCCCAGGGCGGGGGCCGGGCAGGGTCAGGTCTCAGTGCCAGCCCCAAGGCTGCAGATCCAGCCCTGGAGAGAAGGTTTCCACCTTCTTGAGGCTCAAAGATCACCAAGGACTTCTGGTGACTGGTGCCAGAGCAGACACCAGGGACAGAGAGTGTGGTGAAGCATGTCTGTGGGCATGAGGAGCACCATAGGTGGCAAAGTGCTGGGAGCACCAAGTTGGGTGGCCAGGGCAGGGCTTCCCTGAGGCGGTCATGGCTCACAGCACCCCAAATTCAACCTGTCCCAAACCAGCGGGCAGTCTCCCTCAGAAACCTGGCTCTCCCCTGCATCTCACCCTTCTCCCAATTGCTAAGGCTTGTGGCTTCTACTTCCTTGACCCACTCACTCCGTCACATCCCTGCCACTGCCATCCTCCTCCACTCAGATGACTGCTTCTATTCCTGTCTCCTTCCTCCAGAGAGCTGTCATCCGATTGTAACCTCACCACCATGCTGAAAACTCTCTGAGGGCTCCTCATTGCCTTGGGACAAAGACCACAGCCTACACAGCCCTGCTAAGCCTCCAACTGCACACAGCTCCTCCTTGCCATGCTTTCTGCTTCTCTCTGCACCCCCACCATGGCACCTCAGGACCTTTGTACAGGCTGTTTCCCCTTGGGGCATGGCTAATGCTACTCATCCTCTGTCTCAGACCTCCTTGTCCTTCCCTATCCCCCCTCCCCACCCGAGAGACCTGCTAATTCCTGGAGAGCCTGGAATCTGCTATCAAGCTCAGAGGACCAGGCCCAAGCCTGACACAGCCCACCTGGACAGTCTGTCATTCTTGCACTCCAGCCATGAGCAGCTGCTGCCAAGTAGGTTCTAGACTCAGTGCTAAAAATACTCCATGACCCAGACAGGAAGGGCCATCGGGGACACAGCTGTTCCTGGGAAGGGCTGGCTGGGGCTGTGGTAGAGGCCTTCCCACTGCAGTTTGGGGTCCATGTTCCAGAAGCGGGTGGGAACTGAGCTCACAGACCCCGAGCAAAAGCCCCCAACAAAGGAGGCTCAGGGTCACTATGGGGTGGCCTTGTATTGTCAAAAGGAAAACACAGCTGCCTCCAACATGTACACAAACACCTTGTTTCTCATTCTTTGGGTTTGTTACCACAGGCAAGTGTTGGCTTTGGAATAAACTACATTTAAAAATTAGGTAGGGGTGCCTGGGTGGCGTAGTCGGTTAAGCGTCCGACTTCAGCCAGGTCACGATCTCGCGGTCCGTGAGTTCGAGCCCCGCGTCAGGCTCGGGGCTGATGGCTCAGAGCCTGGAGCCTGTTTCCGATTCTGTGTCTCCCTCTCTCTCTGCCCCTCCCCTGTTCATGCTCTGTCTCTCTCTGTCCCAAAAATAAATAAACGTTGAAAAAAAAATTAATAAAAAAAAAAAAAGAAAAAAATTAGGTATATGGGGCCTTAGGTGAGCCTAGGTAGGTGAGCTCTGGTCCCCTCAGGGAGGGCTTCCTGGAGTAGGGAGCATTTCTACCACTTTCATCTAAGCTGGTAGGGAGGAAAATGAATGAATGGATGAACCAGAGATCTGAGGCAGTCCTTGGAAGAGAGAAGCCGAAGCCCAAATAAGAGGTGGCAGCAGCAGTGGTGGTGAGGTGTGTTGCAGAGATGAAAAGGGACTGGATGGGATGTCTGGGTGGCTCAGTCCGTTGAGTGTCCAACCAGCTCAGGTCACAATCTCATGGTTTGTCAGTTCGAGCCCCACATCACGCTTGCTGCTATCAGCACAGAGCCTGCTTCAGATCCTCTGTCCCACCCCTCTTTGTTCCCTCTCCAGAAATAAACATTAAAAAAAGGCAGGGGGACTGGAGAATTCCATGGGAGCCTCAAGTTCCAAGTGGGCTGGGGAAGGTGGGGCTTGGATGACCCCAGGTTTCTGGATTGTCACTGGGGCTGATGATGGGGCCTCCTAGCATGTGAGGCCTGTAAGGAGGAAGGCAGGCTTGGTGGGCATGAAGGGGGTACTGTCCTGTTTGTGGGCACTAAGAGCCTAGACAGGAGATTCTGGGGTCCTCTGGGTGCCCCCAGATCTGGGGATGCTGGAGTTCCTTGCTCTGCAGCAGGCAGGGTTGCAAGGCCAGAGAGACAACTTGAGGAGCAGTGTTCACTGTCACCTTGCCCAGGGACCACAGGCCCTCCTTCAGCTACATCCTTTGCCCAGAAGAGAGGGTGGGCCCAGCTGGCCCTACTGCTTGGGACAGGAAGCTAAATAGACGTTGGCATCCAGCACACAGCCTGCCTACATCTTTAGGCCCCTGGGACCATGTGATGCCCAGGACTTCTCTCCAAAACTAACTGTCTTCAGGTACCTGAGTCAGAGGAGAAATGGGCCTGCCCTGGACCTGAGACTGGACAGGAAAAGCCTGGACTGGTGATGGAGGTCTGCCCCAGGCCCTGCTGTGCCTCCTACTAGGCCTCAGTTTCCCCAGGGTTCTGAGGAGGGAGCATCTGCAGTAAAGTCCAGCCACTGTTCCTGTGACTGTCCCTCCAGCTGGCAACCCCCACCTACCCTGGGCTCCCAGCCTCCCGGGAATGTGCTTCTGGTCCCCAAACCAGGCGCCTGCCTTATCAGCCCCAATCAGAGGGGAGACAGACACCCCTCCCCTCCTCCACCCTCCGCTCCACAATTGATAGCCCCTCCTACTAGCCTCGGCCTGACCCTGAGTGGAGGGCCCCTGCTAAGTGCCTGGAGGCAGGAACACCTCCCCTTCCCCATGCTGACAAGAAACCTGACCTCCCTGGATGGCTCTTTTGTGCCTGGCAGGCACCAGCCCTGGCATTTGAGGTCCTGCATTCCCACCAGCTGCCACACCTCCCCCCTAACCCTCCACCAGGATAGAATCTACTCTGCTGGGCCCACCGCAGACATGACCTTGGCCTGTTTTGCTGGAAAATGGAGGCTGCCCAAGGGGGACTGTTCCCACCACCAACCTCTCAGCACCTTGGTCCAATTCCTGCTGTATCAGGCCAGACCTATTCTCACCCCTAAGCCAAATGCACATCCCCCTTCGGTGCTCCCAGCCTCTCCCTCCCCTCCCAGCAGCTCCATGAGCTACTCACTAGGGAATCCCTCTGAGCGTCCTCATTTTCTTGGGATCCACCTGAAATAACTTTATCAACTGGTTATCCCCCTTTCCAGTCTCCTCTGGGGGACCTCAGGGCCCTGTCCAGGGCATTCCTCATCTTCCACACTTACGTCCACACCTGAGCTCCCATATTGGTAAGGGCACATCTGTCTGGGCACCTTCCTCTCCCTCCTACCTTCTATTATCCTGATTACAGAGACACTGGCAGGGCTGCAACCCTCTGTTCCCAGGCCATGTCTCTGTGAGCTTCTGTCTTGCTCCTGATGCCCTTTCCTGGCTCAACTCCTGGAAGACCCCTCCCAGCCTCCCCTGGCCTCCCTGACCAGGTCTGCCTTCTCTGATTGTTGAAGGCTGAGCTGCCCAGGCCTCACCTCTTCTCTTCTCCATTTAGCCTTGCCCCTTGGACGCTTCACGCAGGCCCAAAGCTACAAATGCCACAGGTCTACGGTTGACTGACATCCACAATTGGACTGCCTGCCCAACCTCTCCCTGAACACCATACTTGGATTTCTCCAGGCAGATATCACACAAATACCCTAAACTCAACAAGGCCAGAACAGTACTCCATCTGCCCGCCTTTTCCCCAAGTGTTCTTCATATCTGTAAAGGCCACCACCATCCATCTTCCCGGTGGCACAGACCTCTAAATCACCATTGATTCCTCCCTCACAGCTCTGTCCAATCCGTGGACAAAACCACCTCTCACCCCAGCCTCACACTCCAGGCTCCATGCTGCCCAAGTCACTACTGTGCCTTGCAGCCTCCCCCTGCTCACAGATTCCTCTGACAGTCTGTTGTGCTTGCAGAAGCCACAGGGACCTTTTTTAAGTGACAATCAAGTGTCACTTCCTCACAGAGACTTCCCCGGCTTACTGCCCGACCCTCTACTCTTGGCGTTATTTGCGTCATTTCCTGGTCCTGTGAACACTAGCTCTCATATTCGCACAGGTCTATGCCTGCCTGTCTTCTCGGCTACACCATAAGGGATAGCATCCTTTATTGACTGCTGTATCTCCTGAATTCAGAAAAGCACCTGGCACATAGTCCGTGTTCAGTAAACAGTTGACTTAATGAGTGCATAAATGGAGTTCCTCTTTTCCATCAAAATGATGAGGACCTCTCCAGCTTGTCCACTCGTTCTGGCCCGTGTGGGCACCCTGGCGTCCCTGGGGGAGACCTCCCACAGGAGTCGGCGTGGGGTCCAATGGACTGAGGCGGGGTCGGAGAGTGGACGTGGTGCTGAGCACCTCCTTTGTTGTAGGCTAGGTGGCACTGTCTCTGGCTCTCAATGGGGGAGACAGACAGGACCGAGTCTCCCCCAGCCCTAGGTGTACTCACAGAGCCCGGGAACCAGACACGTATTTATCCCGGCTTGCCCACGCTCCAGCGTGACCCCGCCCCTTCCGGTCTCGCTGTTCCTCGGTCCTGTCTTTTTTCCACTCGCGGAGTAATTTCAGTCCCGCCCCCAACACGTCCTTGCTATTGGTTCTCCTTAGATTGACGCCAAGCGACCAGTTCCTCATTGGCTACACGTTCTCCCGCGCCGCCACTACAGCCACCACAACAACCGCCACGTGCTCAACCGTGGGGCCTGCTCACTGGCCCCGAGTTCCGACCCGCCCACTCTCCTGTCCCGCCCTCGTCTTCCAGCTTCCTCCTCCTATTGGTTACTGGGCCCAGGGACCCGCCCCCTACTCTGGGCGCACTGCGCTCCCCGACATGGATTGGCCGAAGTCGGGGAGTGAGGCGGGATTGGGAGGCGGGTTAAAGAGCGCGCAGCAGGTTGGGCCACGAGTGTCAAAGAAGGTTCAATGGCGTGGCAGGGACTGGCGGCCGAGTTCCTGCAGGTGCCAGCGGTGACGCGGACCTACACCGCGGCCTGTGTCCTTACCACCGCAGCTGTGGTAAGCTGGCCGGGCGGGTGGGATCGGTTCCCTGGCTGCAGCCCGGGAGGGGTGTAGCCATGGTTACCGCTAGATTCCCCGGGGTCGCACCTGACGCGCCCCTGGTTCCGCAGCAACTGGAGCTCCTCAGCCCCTTCCAGCTCTATTTCAACCCGCACCTCGTGTTCCGGAAGTTTCAGGTGAGGCCACCCGCCCCTTGCACCTAACAGCCGGGCCCTGCCTGCCCCGCGCCTGACCGCCCACCTACCCCCTATCCTCGTAGGTCTGGAGGCTCGTCACCAACTTCCTCTTCTTTGGGCCCCTGGGATTCAGCTTCTTCTTCAACATGCTCTTCGTGTATCCTGCGCCGAGCGGACGTAGGCGTAGGGTGGTGGGCGGCCCGCCAGGCTGGGGAGCGGCCCAGCGGGGTTGGGGGAGGCCCGGAATGGCCAGGAGCAGGGAAACCAAGGCTCCTCCCGGTGGCATTTCCTTTACGGACGCTGCAGGTTTCGCTACTGCCGCATGCTGGAGGAGGGCTCCTTCCGTGGCCGCACGGCCGACTTCGTCTTCATGTTTCTCTTCGGGGGCATCCTCATGACCGTATCCTTCCCAGGCTCTGAAACCTTAGGCGATGCGCCTCTGGGTCCAGCCTCTGTAGGCCCTGGGGCCCGACATGAGCGCCTGGGCCCAAGGGGGACAGAGTCGTTCACTCCAGTTTAGGGTGAATCTAGCATACGTCATCTGCTCAGCCCCGGGCTACTAGCTCTTCAGTGCTGTACGCAAAGTATCACAGGGTGATGTGGAGAGCCAGGTAGGGTGCTTGCAGGCTGAGCCCCGAATGCCAGTAGCCAGAAGAAACTGGGGCAATGAAGGGCAGTGTTTGGAGGCTGGGGCCAGGTGGAGAAGCAGAGCAGATCACGTTGGCCTGAAGGCCACAGTGTGGCTTTGATTGAAGGGTCCATCACTAGAAGTGAGGAGGGAAGGAAAACTGGGGAGGAGTCCAGGGGTTTAGGCAGTCAGAGGGGTCCTGGGCAGGGGCTCTGAGGCCTGCACAAGGAGAAGTCCTCCCAGCACCTTGACTCTGGCTCAGCTGCTGGGGCTCCTGGGCAGCCTGTTCTTCTTGGGCCAGGCCCTCACTGTCATGCTGGTGTATGTCTGGAGTCGCCGCAACCCCAGAGTGAGGGTCAACTTCTTTGGCCTCCTCACCTTCCAGGCACCATTCCTGCCCTGGGCACTCATGGGTTTCTCACTGCTGCTGGGCAACTCAATCCTTGTCGACCTGCTGGGTGAGCCTGCCTGCGCATCCAGCCCTGACCCCCCAGAAACAGGCTGTCTGGTACCTGATGACCTTTGGGAGGGCTCCCAGGCTGGTTGCTGTACCAGAGCACAGCACCCACCTGGAATGGACCTCTCACCTGTCTTCCCACCCCCACTTCCTGCCCTGCCAGCTCCTCTGTTCTTCTGGCCCCTTGAATAAGCCAGCCAGATACCTGCTTCACATCTTTAGGCCTGATGTACTGATGCTTGTGGGGGTCCTGACCAGGGTGGGGTTGGGTAAGTCAAGATTCCAACCTTCGCTCCTGTTCCTCCCATGTTCTCAGCCCATCCCCTCTCCAAGTCCTGCCCACTTCTGGGCCAGGTAAGCCAATCCTTCAGGGTCAACCCTGGCCCCACCCTGGGCTGGTAGTCTGTGCAAGATGTTGTGTACTCTGGGGCCTCAGGTTACTTGGCCTGGCTGGCCTCCAGAGCTGTGCGTGGAGTCAGGGAGCAGGTTGTGCTGGCTCCAGACTCGGGACTGTGAAGGGTGGCCTCAGCAGTCCTTTGCTCTCCTACAGGGATTGCTGTGGGCCACATTTACTACTTCCTAGAGGATGTTTTCCCCAACCAGCCTGGAGGCAAGAGGTTGCTGCTGACCCCCAGTTTCCTGTAAGTGCTAGAGATGACAGTTATCCCCCTACACTCCCTCAAGATGGCTCCTGACCCCACTGGGGACCCCTGCTGGCCTCAGCTCAGTGTGGGCCCCTCCCTACAGGAAGCTGCTACTGGATGCCCGAGAGGAGGACCCCAATTACCTGCCCCTCCCGGAGGAGCAGCCAGGACCCCTGCAGCAATGACCCTACCCAGGGCCAGGGCCAGCCCAAGAAGCCCGTTTTCCTGGTCTCTGACAGACCTCCCTCCCACCCCTAACTCCCGCTTTCAGGAGAGCAACCTGTCCTGCAGACTGGGCCTGTGCCCAGGGCCCACCCAAATAAACAGGATGACCTGCACCTCTTCGTCCACAGCACTGGCTCCCTGCCTCAGCTGGCCACACCTTTCCATGCTGCTGGCCCTGACATACAGCCACTAAGCCTGGCCTGCCCTCTCAGACCAGAAGGGAGGCCCAGAGTGGGTCAAGAACCTGCCCATAGTTGCCTAGCAGCAGTGAACTAGCAGATGGCACACTCCGGGTTTTCACTCTAGCTTTGCCAGTGCCTTGCTGGAGCCTTGGGCAAATCCCACCTGCACCAGATCTCTGCTCCCTGCCATGCAGCAAGGGAGCTGGTCAGATCTCACTGGCTGGGGCCAGGACAAGGATGTCCCTGTTGTGCCAAGCCCAGTCTGTAGGGGCTCCTGCCCATGGTGCCCTCAGGCTGATGCCTCACTGTCCCTCATCAGCAACCAAGTGGACCTTTGCCCACTTTCCGGCTGAGCAGTTAATGGACTTGGCCAAGGCTCCATGAGGTCAGGTGCAGAGGAGGGCCAGGACTGGGTCCTCTACCCTTTCTGCAACCCCAAAGCTTTGAGAAATTTTCACCATAGCAGAGCCTTGCAAAGTTCTCTCCCTGATGTTTTTAGCTAAGGACCATGGAAACCTTATCTGATCGCACAGCTCACTTTTCTCTTTGGTAAAGCAGCCATCAGGCAACCTGGCCAACTTTCCTCATCACCCTAGACCAGTCCAAATTACAATTTATTCCTGGATGATTGGCAGCAATAGGGGCTCCTCCAGCCATAGGTCGTCATGTTCGTGGGTGACACAAGTATTCACCATGGGAGTCTAACCTTAATTTGGTAATGAAATCTTGCGGAGTAGCAGTGTAGCAGCATGGGCTGGCAATGCTCAGAGTGAGGGCTCAGCCCCTGGGCTGCCCTCTAGTTGTAGGGCCTCATGGACGAAGCAAACCCTTTAGCAATGGAGCCCACTTATTTCCAAGACCAGTGGAGCCTGGGCCTGGAATCCTGCTCTTTGTTCAAGGCCTTCCAGTGAAGCCCAGGTGTCCCCTTGCTGTGGGGCTCCAGCAAGTTCCACTCCTGGATGAAGGGCAGGGGGCTTGAGTACAAACTCCCCGGGAGCCAGGAGCCGTCACGTCCCAGGACATGACCACAGGACCCCAAGCCCAGAGGGCTAGGTGCGTCTACCCCTAAATCCTGGCAGTCAAGACCTCAATTCCTACTCAGAGCTCTGCCCTTGCCCAGGGTGGGGTTCAAGTTGGGAGCCAGGTGCCATCACACTCCTGCCATGCTGCTGGAGGGCAGAGTAGCCCTGACATGGCAGGGAAGACCTGCCAGCAAGTGAAGGAGGCAGCCCAGTGCTTAGATCTGGGTCCGTTACCTTTGTTAAGAATGTAGCTGTGCGCCCAAGTCATCAAGCAGCACTCACTCAGTGAGGAGACCCACATATACCACCCTCATGGAGCCCACGTCCCTTCTGTAGAGTGAGGACACTTCCACATTACACAAGAATGCAGAGGGGACACACAGCTCACTGGGGGCGGATCTGAGAAGAGGCCCAGAGCTTGCCTCCTTCTCAACACATAGCACCCACGGCCAGCACTGGGCAGGCATGCTGCTCCGTGTGCCTTACTTCTCATAACCGACCTGGGAGAGAGGAGCTGGCCTGGGTGGAGTCACCAGCTGGGGGCAGAGCTGGGCCCCAACCACCTGTTGCACATGCACCGCTGCAAGGTGTGGCAAGAGCGGTGCACGCCCGCTGGAGCCTGAACAGCCAGGCATGGGCCCTTGGGCACCCAAGCTGGTAATGCCCCTGCAGCAACCACAAAGGACGGGGCTGCTGTAAGGGACTCCAGAGAAGCAATGCTCCTGGCCAGGGGTGGCACAATAGCCCAGACGTGCAGAGCCCAAGGATGGCAGGAAAGCCTGTAGCTCCTTCACAAGGCCAAGCAAAGGGGGTGGGGTGGGGCCATCACTGAAAGGTAAGTGGGCCCCCCTACCCTGAGCCTCATGACCTCACTTGTCATGTCCATCAGCTGGAGGGCCTGAGGAAAAGCAAGACTGTGCTATGGTTGGCCTTGGATAGAAACTTAGCCCCAACCTGCCCACCTGGGACTCTGAGGCAGAGAAGGCTAAGAGGCCTGGCATGCCAGCCTTGGTCCCACACCACCCCAGCCAAGTCCTTCTCCTCGTCCCCTTTCTTATTTTTATGCTACCACTTTAAAAAAATGGAACATGACCTGTTGTCTTTTATTTAAAAAGTGTTGCTAGCCCTGCCTGGGGCTCCTATACAAAAACAAAACATAACCCAAAACGAGGCCTCTTTCTGACCAGAGACTTGGATGGGGACTGGGCTCAACAAATGGAATGTGCCCAGGGGAGGGTGACCAGAAGCCCTCCCCACACCCCATGTTCCTCAGGATGGCCCCGGCCTGCCCCTTTGCCTCCCTCCTTGCCAGAAGATGAAGGAGAGGCGGTCCGATCTTCTCAATGCTCCGTGGGAGCCATGCGCAGACGGGCTGGTTACCAAGCTGGGGCAGTGTTGGCAAGACGCCTCATACGCCTGCAGGAGGAGAGGAGGTGATGACCCGGAGCCAGCTTCCAGCCCTGGGTGGCTGCCCTCCCCTAGGGATCTCTAGCACAGCCAAGGGAGTGGGGATGGAAACAGGATACAAAAGGTGGGATCCCCAGCCCCTCCCTCGGCCAGAGCCTGTCCCCTGCTTGACGCCCTGACAATGCCCTCTCTCCTGCCTGCTCATGTCTTGCCTATGTCTCCAGGGTTCTAGACACATAGGTCTGGGCTTGTGGTCAGATCCAACCTGAGGGCTTAACTTTTGTTCCCTGAAGGAAAACCCACCTGGGGTCTAGATTGGGACTCATCACCCAGGGCCTGCCTCTGGCCATGCAGGTACCTTCCCAGAACCAGGGTCCCTCCCCTGCCTGCAAGACAGTGGCTGTGTGCAGAGCAAGCTGCAAGGGGCCTGAAGGGGGAGGGGTACCTTGTGTTCCTGTCCTGGTCTCGGATCTTCTTTTCCATCTCAGCGTCTGTCAGAGTCTCCAGCAGTGGGCACCATTGGTCAGCATCGCCTGTGTTCCGGATGGCAATCTCCACCGTGGGTAGGGGGTTCTCACTGTGGGCCGGGGATGAGGAATGGGGGTTGTAACTGTTAGTTCACAGAGCAGCAACCAGAAAGGCCCCCAGAGACCAGTGTCCACCCCCCTGCCAGAACACCGGAGCCAGGGCATAGCAAGGAAGGCCCAAGCCTTTCCTGCTTCCTCTTCTGTCTCCTCCCTGCTGGGCCATTTCCATGCCCAGCTCCTCAGAACAAGAGTGGTGTGGTCAACACCCACCATCCGAACCTCAAGGCAGAATCACTGGAGACGCCAGGTCCCCCATAACAATAGCTTCTCTTCAAAGCACGCTCAAACAGGCCCTTTGCTGTCGCCTAGGTGTCTCTGGTCTGTAAAGGAGTGGGGGTTCCCTGCAGAGGTGGTTCTGCATGACAGTATTGCTGGGAAGGTAGGGGAGGGCAGTCTGCCCCGCTCAGTGCCTGGGGCTTGGATCCACCGGCCTTGATGCCTCATCAATGAAGGCCACTGGGCCAGCCTGCTCCTGAATATTCCATACATTTGCCCCTCAGTGCACTTTACTGACCCAACTAAATCCAGATAGCTGGGCCTGGAACCCTTGTCCCCTGACCACTACACTCCATGGCCCCTCAGTGACCACCCCAAAGGCCATCTATGCACCTATGCACCCTCTTGCCAAGGACACACAGCAGTAGGGGTGAGGGAGACACACGCAGAAGCACAAGAGAAGGGAGGACACAGCTGAGGTGTTGCCTCTCTGGGCCTTGATTTCCAAGCCTGTGTGACAGGAGGCTGAAGAGGCAAGGATACTTCAGAGCTGACCGCTCAAACTCCTGGCCCAGGAGATAAGTCTCAGACTGTGGCCCTAACAGTGAATCTCTTCCACCCCCTTCCCTTTCCTCACCAGGCCCTTTCTCTCTCTTCCAGCCGGGCAGCCTGCACCTGTCTCTCAAGGCCCAGCACCCCCAGAAGGCTGACCCTGCTCCACTGCAGCCCTATCAAGTGTCTGCCCACCTCAGCCTGGAGCCCTGCACAGCACAGTTCCCTCTGAGAAGAGTGAAGGCAGGCAGGGCCCAGGGGAGGCAGGGGAGGACACGGACAGAATAAAAGAGGATGGACCCCTGATCTGTGGCCTTGCTTCTGGTACCTCATTTGGAAAATAGGAACAATTACAGGGCTGTGAGGGCTCTTCAGAGGATTACTATTATTTAAAACAGCCAACATATGTCCACTGAGGGGGCTCCCTAGGTGCCAGGAGCCTTGTCACACAGTCTCCCTGGAACTTGTGCCCAAGGTTGTGTGAGTGGCCAGCTAGAGAGAGATGTCCACCCAGGCCTGACAGGAGGCTGTGCCCCTCACACTGCCAGCTGGCACACAGCAGCTGAGGGCCTGTTCTGGCTTCCCTTGTGTGCTAGTGTTCTCATCCTGATTCTCAAGGACTGGGAGCAGACAGGGCCCAGCCTAGTGCATGCACTAAGGCTGTCACCACAACCCAGAACTGCCCCTAGCTCCCCTGCAGAAGCAGGGCTCACTTCTTCCTGCTGAGCTAGGTCCCCAAAGCCCAAGCTTGTGCTGGTGACTCAGAGGCTAGTGACAAGAGCAGCACCAGCCCCCACCCGTGGTACCCTGGGGCCAACTCTCCTCAGCAGCTCCTTAGAGCTCTTCTCCAGCCAGTGTGGTGGTTTGGCAATCCTGAACCACCCAGCCACAGACCCAAACATCATTCCTCACCTCAAGGGCTCCCAGCCACCTTCCTTGGGAGGGCAGACATGAAAGGCGCCAAGCCCACGCTGAGGGAAGCAAAACATGTTTTCCTCTTAATTTAAACAAGGGCTTGTGAGTAGGTCCTGGAGGCCCCTTTGTTTACCTTCCCTTGGCTCTGGGAAGATTCCACTCCAGTGGGTTTGTTCTAAAATAAGAACTGCTCAATCCAACCATGTAAGAATGGGCCGAGAGCCAGCAGGGCTCTCGGGTTTGGGACAAACACACAGGCAGGGGTCACCTTGCCTCCCCCTCCTTTGAGGGGATTCTGCATCATGGACTTCAAGGCTACCTGTGATCCCAGATGTTCCTACCACCCTGCAGAGTCCAGGTGGGGACACAGAGCCCAGGAATGGGAGGGCTGTGGCGGAGATGTCAGAGGGCCCAGGGCCGTAGCTTGTAGGGTATCTCAGTATGGGCTCACTTTTATGCCCTCACATGATACAAAATGCCAGCCAAGAACCACTGCTCTACTCACTTTACAAATGAGAAGGACAGAGCCTTCAAGGGAAATGACCTACCTGCCCATGGCCACTCCACTGGGAGGAGGGGGAGAGAGAACTCAACAGCACCCTCCTCTTTATGGCCAACTGGCTTTTGACAAGGGTACCAAAGTCCGTACAATGGGGAAAGACCAGTCTTTCCAACAAATGAGCACTGGGACAAGATGACCTTGGATTAGGCAGAGGTTCTGTAGGTATCATATTAAAAAGCACAGGCAGGGGGTGCCTGGCTGGCTCAGTCGGGACAGCATAGGACTCTTGATGTCAGGGTTGTTGAGTTCGAGCCCCACCCTGGGTGTAGAAATGACTTAAAAATAAAATCTTAAAAAAAAAATTTTTTTTTTTAAAGCACAGGCAACCGAAGAAAAAATAAAGTGGACTACACCAAAATTTAAAGCTTCTGTGCTTCAAGGGACACTGTCATGAAAGTGAAAAGACAAGCTACAATGTGGTAGAAAGTATTTGTAAACCGTACCTCTGATAAGGAACTTATACCTACAATATGTAAAGAACACTTACAACTCAATAATAAAAATACAAATAGCCCAATTAAAAACTGAGGAACCTGAGCAGCTATTTTTCTAAAGATGATATACAAATGCCCAAAGGCACCTGAGAAGACGCTCCATCATCATTTGTCAGTGGGGAAATGCAAATCACGACCCCAATGAGATGCCACTCCCTCCCCCTCCCCCACTAGGATGGCAAGAATCAAAAAGTCAGGTTAACAGGGGTGCCTGGGTGGTTCAGTCGGTTAAGCGTCCAACTTCAGCTCAGGTCATGATCTCATGCTTCATGGGTTTGAGCCCCACGTCAGGCTCTGTGCTGACAGCTCTGCTTTGGATTCTGTGTCTCCCTCTCTCTCTGCCCCTCCCCTGCTTGCGCACGCGCACTCTCTCTCAAAAGTAAATAAACATTTAAAAAAATTAAAAAAAAAAAAGGTAACAAATGTTGGCGAGGATGTGGAGAAATGAGAAAGAAGCCTGACTCTACTGGTGCAAAAGTAAAATGGTGGGCTGCTTTGGAAAGCAGTCTGGCAGGAACTCAAAATGCTACACACAGCTACCACGTGATCCAGCAATTCCTCTCCTATGATCTACCTAAGAAAACTGAAAATGGATGTTTAAACAAACACTTGGACATGAATGCTCACAGCAGTGCCACTCTCCACAGCCCAGAAGTGTCAACCACCCGACTGTCCGTCAACCCATGACTGGGTAAACACAATATGGCACATGTGTGTGACGGCACTGTACTCCGCCATAAACAGGAATGAAGCTCCCATACAGGCTGCCACACAGAAATAATGATACTAAGAAATGAGCCACAAAAGAGCATGTATTACATGATTCGATTTATACAGAGTATCCACAACAGGCAAGTTGACAGCAAGTAGATTAGTAGTTGCCCAGGGCTGGGAGACTTGAGGGGCACAGCAGCAGCTGCTAAAGGGTGTGAAGCTTCCTTTGGGGTGATGGAAATGTTGTAAAATTGTCATGGTGTGATGGCACCACTCTGTGGATGCTGAAAACCAAGGAACGGCACACTCTAGATGGGTGAACTGTACAGTATTTGCATTATAGCTCAATGCAGCTGTTATAAAAACAGACAAGCAAGCAAGCAAACCCTGCTGCCGTCAAGAGGGCAGAGTTCCAGGAGTAACCTCTGTGGCTCATGGTCAACCAGTCCAAAATGACCCTGGTGTCTCCCAACCCTGATATGTGCCAGTGACACTGTCTCCCTGTCCCCCACCTATCCCAGCCACCAGGCTCTCTGACCCTCTGCCCATCTCCAGCTTCCTCCCAGTCAGCACCCTGCTCGGCCACCTCACCCCAGGTTCTATGCCGCCTACCCGTGGCTCCCCTCCTCGCGCCTGCAGCCTCCAGTGCACTCTGCTAGACAAGTACTGTTTCTTCTCTGTGTCCCCAGCCTCAGGCACAGGGCTGGCCTGCAGGAGGTGCCAGTAAGTCTACTGATGCAACTTTCCAACCAGGTAGCAGCTCACAGGTTTGGGTCAATGTCTGACACTCCCACATGTTTTGCTCAGCCCAGGCCCTTCCCCTGGCAGAGCTCTGTCCCCCTCCTGTCACTCACTGTCACTCTGGGTCAGCTCTGTCCTCTAGAAGCTTGGGGCCCCCAATCTGTTTGTCACATGCGTGTCCCCCCAGGCTTGCCCACATCAGGCCTGCCTGTCCCACTGCTGAAAGGAAGCAGCCTGCCTTCACTCCCCTGACTAGTTTGTGGGCATTCTGCCCCCACCCCCACCCCCCACAAATGTCCTATGACCAGCAGCACGCCCTGCTCCACCATGGACACAACACCACCATCACCAAGCACTGCAGCCAGACACTGGGCTAGGTCTGGTGAGGGGGAGACAGACAGGACTGGCCTGCAGGGATTCAGAGCATCTACAACATGGGATGACAGAGGCCCAAAATTTAAAGTCCCTTTTAAGGAGTCATGTGACTCAGCAGGTGTCAAGTCTTGTGTGCAGTAGAGATCAGGTGGGGGCTCCTGGTCTGGCTCTCCATGGACCAAGTGGCCCCTGGCCGTGGGGACATGGCAGCCCACTCTACCTCCCCCAGGCAGTAACCCAGAGAGAAGGGCTGCCACTGGTCTCCCCAGGGAGAGTTAAGAGAGCTCCCAAGGGATGGTGTGGTGCTGTGGTAAGAATGTGGGTCAGGGTCAGGAGACATAAGTTCCAATCCCCTTGCCTGCTTGCCTTAGAAGGCCATAGTTCTGTCCCCTGGATGATGGAGTCCACAATAAGCCAGCCTCTGACCCTAACCTCCCCTTCCGGTCTTGCAAGCTCTATCCACAGCATCCAGCTGCCCAGACCACACACAGCACACACAATGGGCCAGACCTAGCCTGAGGAGCTCGAGGCCTGGTCAGCTGGGAAAACACAAACAGCTGTCCCGATGCAAAAGAGGCACTGGGCTGCCTCCCAGATCCCAGGCAGGCTGTGCCCCTCCAACCTGGCTGGCCTGGGCTGCTGTGGAGGGGATGTGTGCTCACCCTGGTCCCCAGTAAGCCGCCCTGCCTTCAATCCCAAGGACGTGAAACCTGCACACTCAGCACTACAGACTGCAGCAGGATAGAGGTCTGTGACGCTCCCTGTCCACCAAATGGAATTCATTAACTGGCTCCTGAGATGGGGTGGGGGGGATCTGCTGTAAGTCCTAATCTACCACCACCAGAGTTCCCAGGGGGTACTACTCTGGAGCTATCCGGCACACTGCTGACAGCCTGAAGCTTGACAAGAGTTTTAGGAGGACACTCGGGTCACCCAGGGGTCAGAACAGGAGGGATGCTGCCACATGTGCCAACACCCTCAGGGTCCTGCAGCAGGAATACTCCCTACTCCACACACACCATCTGCCAGTCAGAACATGGATTCAGGCTCAACCAGCATCTGAGGGCTCAGGTACCTGGGGTACTCACTCTCATGACCTGTACAACATCACCACTTCCCACCTCCAGGAGCATTCCAGGGAGCGGGGCCACCCCAGGCAGGTCTTCATGCCTGTCGGCCTTGGCTCAAATACAACATGAACGGACGTGCACAGCCACACCTCCAGCAGGGCTCTCAAGGACCCAGACACTACATCACGTCTCACTGACACCTCCTCCCAGGGCCTGGGCTCTGTCTGTGAAGCAGGACTACCTGGTTGGTAGGGCCACTGGGAGGTTCCGGGAAGGTGACATATGTGACATCTCAGACCAGATGCCTGGAGCATGGGCGGTGCTTGGATCCCCACAGAACCCAGTGGTTTCCCAGGGCCGGGACCTCAAGCCCTGAGGGTGTATGGTCATTCCTTCTCTCTTGCTCAGATTTACAGGAAGCAGCAAGAAAGCAGTCTCCTGGGATTTCTGGGAAAACCAGCTGAGACACAAACATACGCACGAGCTCCATTAACTGTCCTATCTTTGCAAAAAGACCTTCGTACTTGCTCCTCATGTGCCATTTTAAGCTGCGGTCCTTGAGTAATGATCGCCAAATGTAGACGATGACAGTTTGATGAGCGGAATAAATTCTAACATCCTGTTTTGATGCAGGGATACTCAGCGCCACCCCCAGACTGTACTTTCCCAAGAGGAAAAGGAGCACAGGGAACAGGGCCAGTTATGGTGGAACAGTCCTGAGGCGGGCAAGCTCTACTGTCAGTTCACGTCCACCGCCCCCCACCTCCTACTAGGCCCACACTTTGCACTGTGGGGCCACCACCAATAGGAAGGCCATGTCTGCCTCTCTGGGAGCCCCTGTCCCCTGGTCCACCCACAGGATACCGGTCTGGAATGTTCTGTTTATACTCCCACCTTCACAGGCAGCCTGGATGTGGCTCTTTATCTTCCGCGGCACCCTATATAGGGGTCCAGTCCAAATGGGTGCTCACCAACAAGTCTCTGACTGGCAAGATGCAACAGTAAAAAAGAAAACTGCTGGAGGTCTCCTGACTCTTACAAGCTGGGGAGGGCTGTTTGGAGCAGCTCTTGTTTGAGACAGAAGGCAAGTCCATCAGATGACAAACCCTGGGGTGGGTGACCCAACCCTGAGAGAGGGAAAAGTCTGGGAGAATACAGAGGTGGCGGCAGGGTGGAGGTGTGGAGGGGTTTTCGGCAACAGAGGATGGTCCCAGGCAGGGGGTGGGGGTGCTGGAGGATGGAGGGGCCAGATAAACCACCTCCTCAGAGTCACCCCCACCATGATAAGGGTGGGGAGCCCTACCACTGAGACACAGGAGGCGGGAGGAACAAGCCAACAAGTTGCCGCTGAGCTGGCTGCGGCTGCCCATGGCCAGACCGTTTTTCTGGGCTCCAGACAGACCCGAAGGCTGTCATGTCCCACACACAGGGAGACGTCTTTTCCCCAAAACAGGTTTACAAAGGAGGGCGGGGCTTGTCTGGGATCCTACCTGAAGGCATAGGTCTTCTGATGCCAGCTCAGCTGTCCCCGAATGCTGTACGCGATGGTGGTGACAAACTCCCCGCCCAGCCCCAGCTCTGAGCACAGCTTCAGGGCAAATTTCTCTGGTGAGTTCTCCTTCTCTGACATGTCCCACTCAAACTGGTCCACCAGCGAAATGTTTCCCACGTGGATATTCAGCTGGGACAAGAACCAAAGAACACAAGTTAAAGGAGTCAGAACCGTACCCTACCTGGAGAGGCCTCAAGGAAATGAGACAGCCCACTAGGGAGCCACCAGGCCGGGCTGGACCCTGCCCACAACTTACTAGCTGAGAACTGGGGCTGGCCCTTGTCCTTCTGGCCGCAGGTCCCCATCCAGAAATTGGAGATGACACCACGCACCTCCTGGGGCTGCCACAAGGGGCTCTGGCTCAAGGCCTGGCACAGCTACCCATCTCACATTAGATGCACACCCCACCTGAATAGCCCACAAGGTACAGGCAAAGCCTGGGTGGGCAGCAGAGGCCCACAGCCAACTCTGCCCACCACGCACCCAGCAGATATCCTGCTGACATGTAAACTACAGCCAGAAGAGGGTCCAGGCCCCGCCTGTGCAGCACCCAGACCAAGACAGAACCTAGCCTGTGACCCAGGGCTCCCCACTTACACCTGCACTCAGAATCACCATCTTTACTCCTCACCCCACAGATGAGCAGGCCTGCTCTGAAACAGGGCATCACTGAGACACACAGGAAGGACTCTTGAGGGTCTGGCTGTGTCCTGGGGCACTGTATCCACGAGACTCCTCCTACTGGGACCACCCCTCACTGCTCTCCAGGTGAGCAGTACTGCTCATTCTACTGCTCAGTAGTACTCCAGGCCACAGTACTGCTCATTCACCCTACTGTCCCTGAGTGCTCAGCTCTTCAAGACAAAGATCAGGGTGGCCACTGCTCAGGGCCCACAGCCACTGGGGCCTTTCCACTGCCTTCAAAGAAGCATGGGACCCCACTCCCTGTCCCCATTCATGAAGCTCTGCACCTCTGGGCCCTGTATACCACCTTCCACTCACTGCCAATGAGCCTGGGTCCTTTCCCATTTCTGTGTTCTGCTCATGCTAGGCAATGAATGATGGTTTACAGAATGGAGCTGGAAGAGCTGTCCCTTCCCCTCACAGGAAACGAATGCCCACTGAGCCCCAAGGGCACGCTAGGACCAGAAAGACATGATGCAGCAGTCAGCCCACAGAAAAACATCAAAAAGAAACAAACAGGACCAACAGGTGTAGCCATCCACACCCAGGCCCGGCAAGCCCTGCCCCAGGTGCCATACCTGGCATGCCTGGTGCCATATCTTAGCCACCATGTGGACTGGGTTGCCTGTCCCCTGCCAACTGGTCATTAATGCTTGTGTCTATTAAAAAAATACAGATTGTGTGCTTATCACGGAGAGGCACAGGGAATGCAATGGTGGGTATGACAGACAAAAAACCATCTTCGTGGAGGATGTTCCAGCTGGGGAGAGACACCTAAGCAAGTTAAATATGTGAATGCATGGTATATGTCACACATCACCAAGTCCTAAGAAGAAAATGAAGGGAGGAACAGAAAGTACAGAGGTGGCCACGTTAGCCAGGAGGCCCAAGAAGGCCTCCTGGGGGAGGCAGCATTTTAAGAAGAACTGCATGGGCAGAGAGAGCAGGGCATGTGGCTCCTCGGAGAGAAGGGTCCTGAGCAAAGTTGGGCCTGAGGCCGTCCTAAGGCCTCCAGCTTCTAGAGAGGGATCTGGAAGCCCTGTTTGGAGCACAGAAGAGACACTGGCTGCCACTGAGACCCTTACTGGAGGTAGCCATCTAGCTGTAGGGATGGTAGGGTGGTGAGGACAGGAGCGGCTGGACCCTGAGGAGGTGCAGAGATGAGACAGGGCCAGGACTCCTGAGTAGGCATGCAGCACAGGGGCCAGGCTCCCCAGCCACAACCCGTATCACCACACACACCTTCACAGAAGTCTGCCAGCCCCGTAGAGCCTGACAGCTAGACTTAGGAGAAGCACTGAGTCCCCCCCAAACCCTTGAAGCTGAAGAGAGCCAACCTGGGCCAGGTGCCCCCATAAAGGCAGCCAGGTCTGAGCTATAGTCCCAGAGACCCCAAGAACATCTATTAAGTGGCCACTCCATGCTAAGGCACAGCTCTGTGAAGAGAGACACTCCTCAGATGCCATCATGGCAAAGATTCCTGTCCTCCACCATGTCCCAGGAGCCATACAAGGAAGAATATCCTCAAAGAAGTACCCAGCTCTCCTTGAGTCCTCTTGACCAAAACCTTGGGTGTGACCTTCAGTTTCCTCACTTACAAGATGGGTGGTGTCCCCTAGGTCACAATGCCCATGAGGGCTCTGACCTGATAAACACGGCACTGTCCCACGGCAGCAAAGCTTCCCTGGGCCAGCCGTGTCAGACTTTGGTGCCAGCGAGACCTCACGCCAGAACCAGGCAGGGAACCCAACCTGGGGGTGGTCTCCCAAAGTCTACCTACCAGCTGACACCGTCCCACGGTGGGGATTACAGGTGGGATGGAAGGCTTAAAGGGGCCAACAGCTGACAAGTGTCTAGTCACCAAGAAAGCCTCTGGTCAGGAGAGATGGTGGCAACCCCAGACAGGTTTTCAACTGCCTGACCACTTTCTGTATGGCTGCTTGGAAGCCCTGTCAGAATTAAAAAAAAGAAAAGAAAAGAAAAGAAAAGAAAAGAAAAGAAAAGAAAAGGAAAGGAAAGGAAAGGAAAGGAAAGGAAAGGAAAGGAAAGGAAAGGAAAGGAAAGGAAAGGAAAGGAAAAGAAAGGAAAGGAAAGAAGGAAAGGAAAGAAGGAAAGGAAAGAAGGAAAGGAAAAGGAAAGGAAAAGGAAAGGAAAAGGAAAAGGAAAGGAAAAGGAAAGGAAAAAAGAAAAGAAAAGAAAAGAAAAGAAAAGAAAAGAAAAGAAAAGAAAAGAAAAGAAAAGAAAAGAAAAGAAAAGAAAAAGAAAAAGAAAAATTCTGAGAAAAATGTCAGGGATGCTAACTGGTCAGTCTCATGAGGACCCTGCCTGTGGCCAACCCCATCCATTTGGAAGCATGTTGGTGGGTGTGGCTAACCCCATAAGACCACATCCCCACCACAGTTAACATGACAAAGACACAGCACAGAGCAGAGTTCTCAGGGCCATCCTTTAGAGGGGACAGGCTATGCATGAGAAAGCAGGTAAGGCTCCCATTGCCCTCCACTTGTCTCCTATGAAGTTCCCCTTCTTTCTCAATTATGCCTTTTATCTTTTTTTGTTTTTTAATGTTTATTTTTGAGAGAGAGAGAGAGAGAGAGAGAGAGAGAGAGAGCGCACGCATAGGCATGCAAGCAGGGAAGGGGCAGAGCGCAGGGGGCGGGTGGACTGAGGATCTGAAATGGGCTCCAAGCTGACAGCATCGAGCCCTATGCAGGGCTCGAACTCACAAACACCAAGATCATGACCGGAGCTGAAGTCAGAAATTCAGCTGACTGAGACACCCAGATGCCCCATGCCCTTTTCCTGTTAGTTGGCCATAATATGAAACTAAAATGGGTTAAGAAAAACAGATTTGTATTTCTCTCAAATTAACTAGTGGGGCACCTGGCTGGCTCAGTCAGTACAGCATGAGACTCTTGATCTTCAGGTCACAAGTTCAAGCTCCACGGAACAAAGGAAGGAAGGAAGGAAGGAAAAGGAAGGGAGGAAGGCAGGAAGGGAGGGAGGAAGGAAGGAAGGAAAAGGAAGGAAGGGAAAGGAAGGAAGGAAGAGAGAAGAAGGAAGGAAGGAAGGAAGGAAGGAAGGAAGGAAGGAAGGAAGGAAGGAAATTAACTAGTAAGGAGACTGAATGAATAAACAAAATCTTCCCCACAAAGAAAAGTCCTGGACCTGATGGCTTCACTGGTGAATTCTACCAAGCACCGAGAGAAGAACCAACACCAATCCTTTTCGAACTCTGCCAAAAAACTGAAGAGGAGGGAACACTTCATAATTCACCGCCCTGGTATCAAAGCCAAATACTACAAAAAAAGGAAAACTATAGACCAATATTCCTTATGAACACTGATCTAAAAATCTGCAAAACACTAGCAAACTGAATTCAGTGGCATATTAAAAGAATTATATACCATGACCAAGTGGGATTTATTTTAGCAATGCAAAAATAGTTCAATACAAAAATTTATCAATGTAATAAACCATATTAACAGATTGAAAAACAAAAATCACATCATCATCTCAATGCAGAAAAAGCATTTGGCAAAATTCAACATCCTTTTGTGATAAAAACAGTCAACAACGACAAAAAGAAAGAAACTACTTCAACCTAATAAATCCATATATAAAAAACCGACAGTGAACATTATACTCAATAGTGAAAGCTGAAACATTTTCCTCTAAAATCAGGAACTAGCCAAGGATGCCTGCTCTTGCCACTTCTATTCAACACAGTACTGGAATTTCTAGCCAGAGAAATTAGGTAAGAAAAAGAAATAAAAGGTATCCAAATTGGAAAAGAAGAAGTAAAGTTATCTCTACTCACAGATGATATAACCTTATACATAGAAAACCCTGAAGATTACACAAAAAAACTGTTAGAATGAATAAGTTCAGCAAAGCAGCAAGATACAAAGTCAACACACAATCAGCTGTGTTTCTATACACTAACAATAAAAAATGTGAAAAAAAATTTAAGAAAACAATTTCATTTGGGGCGCCTGGGTGGTACAGTCGGTTAAGCGTCCGGCCCTTGATCTTGGCTTAGGTCATGATCTCATGGTTCCTGAGTTCAAGCCCCAAATCGGGCTCTGCACTGACAGTGCGGAGCCTGCTTGGGATTGTGTCTCTCCTTCTCCCTGCCCCTCCTGGGCTTGTGCATGTGTGCACATGCTCTCTCTCTCAAAATAAACCAAGATAAATGAACAAAATAATTTTTAAGGGGCGCCTGGGTGGCTCAGTCGG
This sequence comes from Felis catus, assembly GCF_018350175.1. Taxonomy (NCBI): domain Eukaryota; kingdom Metazoa; phylum Chordata; class Mammalia; order Carnivora; family Felidae; genus Felis; species Felis catus. The sequence continues at coordinate 29,852,223 of NC_058379.1, read as the reverse complement.
TTCAGTGTCTGACTTCAGCTCAGGTCATGATATCACGGTTCATGAGTTCAAGCCCTGCATCGGGCTCTGTGCTGACAGCTCAGGGCCTGGAGCCTGCTTTAGATGCTGTGTCTCCCTCTCTCGCTGCTCCTCCCCTGCTCACACTCTGTCTCTCTCTCAAAAATAAATAAAGATTAAAAAAATATATTTTTTAATTTTTTAAAAATTTAATTTATAATAGCATTAAAAAGAATAAAATACTTACAAATTAACCAAAGAGGTGAAAAATTTGTACAATGAAAACTATAAAACACTGCTCAAAGAAATTAAAGAAATAATACTACAAAATATTATTATTATATTGTATTATTATTATTATGTAGTATTACCTTTTTAAGTTTATTTACTTTGAGAGAAGAGAGAGAGTGAGAGCACGGGGGAGGGGCAGAGAGAGAGGGAAAGAGAGAGAGGGAAAGAGAGAGAGGGAAAGAGAGAGAGAATCCCAAGCAGGCTCTGTCTACACTGTTAGCATGAAGCCCAAGATGTGGCTCAAACTCACCAACTATGAGATCATGACTGAGCCGAAATCAAGAGTCAGACACTTAACTGACTGAGCCACCCAGGTGCCCCAAGACTAAGTATTATTTAGATGCCAAGACTATCCAAAAAAATTTACAAATTCATTGTAATCCTTATCAAAATCTCAACAATGTTTCTTGCAGAAATAGAATAAAAATCTATCCTAAACTTAAATAGAATCTGAACAGTCAAAACAATCTTGAAAGGGGTGCCTGGGTGGCTCAGTCAGTTAAGTGTCTGACTTGACTCGTGGTTCGTGGGTTCGAACCATTTCAGAACTTTTTGCAAAGCTACAGTAATCAACACAGTGTGGTACTGACATAAAAAGACATATAGACCAATAGAATAGAAAGCTCAGAAATAAACTCTCAAAAATACAGGCATATAATTTCTGACAAGGGTGCTAAGACCATTCAATGTAGAAAGGATAGTCATTTCCACAGATGGTGCTAGAAAACAGGCTATCCACACACACAGAAGAATGAAGTTGGACCCTTGCCTAACTCAAAATGGATGAAAGACCCAAGTATATGAGATAAAACTATAAAACTATTAAAACAGGAAAAAAGCTTCATGCCATTGGATTTGGCAATGAGTTCTTACATAGGAGACCAAGGGCACAAACAAAAAGACAAAGCAGACTTTATCAAAATGAAAACTTTTATGCAGCAAAGGACACTATCAAATGAGTAAAAACGCAAAGAATGGGAGAAAATATTTGCAAATCACCTGTATAATAAGGGACTGATAACTAGAATATACAAAGAACTCATAAAACTCAACAACAAAAGAACAAAAAATCTGATTGAAAAAAGGCAAAGAACTTGAACACACATTTCTCCAAAGATCTACAACTGACCAACAGGCACCTGAAAGATACTAATCAACGTCACTAATCAACAGGGAAATGCAAATCAAACCCACAATGAGATACCACTTCACACCAAGCAGGCTCTGAGGCAGGCAGGCCTGGGCCCAAATCTCAGCACTCACTTCTCAGCTGGGCAGTCTGGGGCACGTGACCTCACCTCTCCATGTGGCAACCTCTTCACCTGTAACACAACAGGCAAGGCAGCATCTCCCCCCAGCCCTGAGGCAGGTTACTACATGGTATGAGGTGTGCTTGGCCCAGCCAGTCCACAGGAAGAGTGTGGCACCACTGTTCCTCTCACTATGGGCTTCCCTGCTCTGCCTGGCAGCTGGCATAATCTCCTCTGGAGCACCACCTGGGCTCTGCTCAATGCCTGGTGGTGCCCTGAAGACATGCAGAATATGAGACCTTCCTCCAAGAAATCAGCCCATACTTTTCCTGGGGTAAAGAGCCACGAGCTACCCAAAAGATGGTTTTCCAGAAGTCTGATCCCACAGCATGGACCCCAAAGACAGGCTTTGACTAAGGCCTCAGTGTATTCTCAGCACCCTAGGGCCCACCCAGGAGCTGCCTACCTTGATGATGACACGCTGGTCAGACTGGTCCTCCAAGATGCTGTCTGTGGGGTAGGACTCTATCTGCTGCCTGATGGCAGAGGCGATGGCTGGCACAAATGTCAGAGGGTTCAAATCCAGGTCATCACAGAGGATTTCTGAAAACATCTCAGGAGTCATCAGCTTCTCTGAAATCAGGAGAAAGGACAGGAATTGCTAACTGATTGCAGGACCTGACCTCACCATGTTTGGCCCCAACCTCCCATCCCCTTCCTCCTCTGCTAGACCTCCCTGACAAAGTTGAGGATGAAGAGGATGACAACTGAGGGTGGCCCTTCCCAACATGGGGTTGCGGGAGGAAGCACAGGATGAGCACCACCCCCTCCTGGCCCTCATCCACAAACACATCCTCTGACACCTTGATCTGGGACTTCTAGACACCAGAACTAAGAGGAAATGGATTTCTGTTGTTTAAGCCAGCTAGTCTGGTACTTTGTTATGGAAGCCCGAGAAAAATAACAGCTTCCTTCCAGATAAATCACTTTAAAGTCAGTGTCCCACGGGCACACAACCATCTGCCACTTCCTCACCAATAAAAAAAATCCCTCAGAGATATTAGGCTGCTCTGTGGCTTTTCACAGACCCTTCCTCTGTTTCTGACTCTCCAGGCAACACACATGTAACAGACATGCAGGTGTGTAATGGACCCTGCCTCCTGGAAATGTAGCCACACCAGGTGTGAACTTGTAGGGACCATCTGCAACTGGCCAGATTACAAGAAGGGCCCATGTGGTCAAATGTTTTCTCTCTGTTCTGCCCTGTTGTTGTAACCCAAACTCTAATGACCATGCACCACTTCTGGGATGAGCCAGACAAGGCAGTGGCCAAGGATGAATCACTTCATTAGCACATAGCATGATTCTGTCATCAAGAACCAGGTCTGCTCAACAACTGACCCCGTATTTCCTCACTGACCCAGAAGGGCTAGAGACCAGCCATCCTAACAATACCATCAGGACAGACCCAGAACACTCAACCAGCCTACGATCAATAACTCATACAGCAAGCCAAGTATAATTTTGGAGAGCGCAGCATAAAGCTGAAGTGTCCTATGAAGCACCCTACGAGTACACTGTGCAAAGCATTTTCTTATATTAAACTTTTTATTTTGAGAGAACTGTGGATTAATATGCAGCCTTGATTACTGTAGCTATATATGAAGACAAGATTGGGGAGGGTGATTCCTCCTTTGTCCTTCTTTTTCAAAATTGCTTTAGTTATTCTAGTTCCTTTGCCTTTCTGTATAAATGTTATTTTTTAAAATATTTTTTAAGTTTATTTTGAGAGCGAGAGCACAAGTAGGGGAGGGGCAGGGAAGGAGAGAGAATCCCAAGCAGGCTCTGCACTGTCCATGCAGAACCTGATGCGGGGTTGAATGCACCAACTGTGAGATCAGGACCTGAGCCAAAATCAAGAGTCTGATGCTTAACTGACTAAGGCACCCAGGTGCCCCTCCATATAAATTTTAGGTAATTTTGTCTATATGTACAAAAAGCCTTGCTGAAATATTCACAGGAATTGCATTAAACTTGTATATCAATTGACATCTTGAGTATTCTAATCCATGAACATGGTATTGAGATCTTTACTTTTATTGGTATTTTGTAGTTTTGGACATATAAGTCCTGAACATGTTTGTCAGATTTACACCAAAGTATTCCTTTTCTTATGGAGTGATTGTAAATGGTAATGTATTTCTGAATGTCCATGTGTTCACCAACAGTACATAGAAATACAATTGATTTTTGCATGTTTATCTTGTATCCTGTGACCCTGCTGAACTCTTAGTGCTAGCAGGGTTTTTTGTAGATCTCTTGAGATTTTCTATGCAGTCATGTCATCTACAAATAGGGACAGTTTAATTTCTTTCTGATCTGTACGTTTTTTATTTAATTTTCTTGCCCTACTGCTCTGGCTAATATTTCCAACACTAAGCTGAACAAGAGTGATAAGAGCAGGTATCTTTGCCTTATCATAGGCAGAAAACATTCAGTCTCTCACCATTAAATAAATGTTAGACACAGGATATTTTGCAGATGCTCTTTATTAAGTTGAAGCAGTTTCCCTCTATTCCCATTTTTCTTAAGAGTTTTTAACCAAGAATAAATGTTTTAAGTGCTTTTTTTTTTTTTTTAATTAGGTAGGCTCTCTACCCAATGCGGCACTTGAACTCACAACCCTGACATCAAGAGTTGTATTCTCTAGGGGCACCTGGGTGGCTAAGTCAGTTAAGCGTCCAACTTCAGCTCAGGTCATGATCTCACGGTTCGTGAGTTCGAGCCCCACATCGGGCTTTGTGTGGACAGCTCAGAGCCTGGAGCCTGCTTCAGATTCTGTGTCTCCCTGTCTCTCTGTTCCTCCCCTGCTCACACTCTCTCAAAAGCAAATAAAGATTAAAAAAAAATTAAAAAACTAACAAACAAAAAAGAGTTGTATGCTCTAATGACTGAGCCAGCCAGGTGCCTCTGTTAAATGCTTTTTTTGCATCAACTGATATCTGGTTTGTCTTCTTTAGTCTGTTAATATAGTGGATTACATTGATCAATCTTCAAATATTGAACTAGATATCCATCCCTGGAACAACAAACCCCACTTGGGTCGTGGTGTATAATTCTTTTTATATCTAGTTCTGTTTGCTAACGTTTTATTAAGCACTTTTGTGTCTATAATCATTTGGGATATTGGTCTATAGTTTACTTTTTCTGTACTGTCTTTAGTTTTGAGATCAAGATAATTCTAGCTTTGTAAAATGTTACTGGGAAGTGTTCCCTCTTTTATTTGCTGGAGAAGACTGCAAGAGAATTTATATTAATTCTTCTTTAAATGTTTGGTAAAATTCTCCAGAGACACCATCTGTCTCTGGAGACAGAAATCTCTGGAGATTTCCTTTTGGGGAGGTTTTAAACTATGAATCATATTTCTTAGTAGTGATAGGACAACTCAAACTATCTATTTGATATTGAGTGAATTGTGGTAGCTTGTTTTTTACAAGAAATTGATCCACTTTGTCTAAATTCTCAAATTTATGTGGGTAGAGCTTTTGTAATACTCCCTTTCAATATCTGCAGGGTCTGTAGTGATAGCCCATTTCGTTGCTGAATTTGATCATTTTTGTTTCTGTCTTTTGTTGTCAATCTTGCTAGGTTTATCAATTTTACTGATCTTTCTTTTGTACTTTTAAGTAACCTCTACACCCAACATGGAGCTCAAATCCACAACCCTGATATCAAGAGTCACATGCTCCACCAACTGAGTCAGCCAGGCACCCCCTTACTGATCTTTTCAAAGTATCAGCTGTGTTTTCATTAATTTTCTCCATCATTTTCTAGTTTCAATTTCACTGACTTCTGCTCTATTATGTCCTGCCTTCTGCTTGGCTTCATTTTGCTTTTTTTCTCAATTCTTGAGGTGGGAGCTTAGATTACAGACTTGAGACTTTTCTACTTTTCTAATATAAACACTGATGCTACAAATTACCCTACTTTACAAATTGATACTACAAACTACACTACTTTAACTATATCTTAAAATTTTTGGTATGTGATACTTTCATTCAGGTCCATGTATATATTTTCACCAATTCAAGTTAAGTACAGAAAGCTTACTTCTCAAAGAAAGATATTTCCTCTGCATACATTTAAAACCACATCAGACAGCATTATCAGGTTTGCTTCAACTGCTGAGCATAATTTAGAAAACTTAAGAGGAGAAAGAAAGCTTATTGTATTTACCCATATAGTTTTGTTTATCATATTCTTTCTTCCTGATGTTCCAAAGTTTCTTCTTTTATCATCTCCCTTCTTTTAGGTTAGGTCTACAGGTGACAGTATTCCATCATCTGAGGATTTCCCCTTCACTTCTGAAGGATATTTTTACTGGGTGTAAGATTCAAGATTGGCAGTTCTTTTTTTTCAGTGCTTGAAAAACCATGTGCCATGTCCTCCAGCCTCCAGCCTCCAGTTTCGGATGAGAAATCAGCAGTTATTCCAGGTCTTTCTCTAGAAGTCAGGTGTTATTTTTCTCAGCTCTCAAGATCTTTTGTGTTAGTTTTTGGAAGTTTAACTAGGATGCATCTTGGCGTGGACTTCTTTGGGTTTATACTGCTGAGATCTTCTCAGCTTGTTGAATCTGTCATTTGGGGTTTTTAAGCATCCAAAGTGAACATGTGGATATATATCTCTAGAACCTGCTTCCTGTAGCCATGCCCTGTAGTGTTAACCAGCAGGGCCCTGATCACCCTTGGCCTGTGTGCAGGAGCAGATTCCACCCCTTTTCCTGATGCAGTTCCTGGCCCTGCTCTAGGATTCCCTTGCCCCCAGTGGGGCCAAGCTGGCATCGATGTGTCCTTGTTCAGCAGCTCATTCTTCCTGGAGAATTTTAACACACCCCAAGGAGGCTAGCTATTGAGACAAATGATGCTATAATTCACCAGCAATTCAGATAAACTCTCTTTCATGTCCTTCTAAGAGAGGATAACCTTGAACTCACTGTTAACTGATACCTACCAAAAGCTGGATGGAGACAAATCTTGGTTATGAAGAATGTCCTGGTTCTGAAGAACATGTAGTTTGTTCATGCTGCTCAACATTTTTAGGACCCTTTGTGATAAAGAGTCTCACACTCACCTTTAAGGTTACTTGAAATTTCAAAGTAAATTAGGTAGGACTATGAAAATCACCAGCAATTTTGAACATGTGCTTTTAACTACCATGCCAGGGGTGTGGCTTCCTAACCACCAGTTAAGAATCACAGACCATAAAGTTTATTTATTTTGAGAGAGAGAGAGAGAAAGAGAGCACGCACAAGCATGGGAGGGACAGAGAGAGAGGGAGAGAGAGAATCTCAAGCTGGCTCCACACTGTCAGCGTGGAGCCCAATGTGGGGTTCAAATGCATGAACCCATGAGATCATGACCTGAGCCAAAATCAAGAGCTGGACGCTTAGCCAACTGAGCCACCCAGGCACCCCAAGAATCACATAAATACCACTAAGGAAGAGTTCACAGAACAAAATTAGTTTGGTTCTCCAAGTGTCTGGACCAAATTACACTTACTGGGATATGGAATGTTATGTAAGGGCTCCTTTGGGGAACAGCTTGGAGAAGCTCATGGCAGAGTTCCTGGACAGATGCAGGTCTTCACTGCATTATACTGTGTCCACTTCTTGAGGGTCAGGGGGAAAGCTTCTAATTCAAATGCTATGTGTGATTCTGCTGCTTCTGAGCCACCAGCGGCTGCTCACCTTGACCATGCTGAGAACTGCAGAACTGATCATCCTGTCTCTGCCTGGTTCTAAAGGTCCGAGCGTCATGCCCTCCCCTAGCAACGTATGCCCGCTGAACTGTGAGTATGAACCAGAGCACTCACTTCATTTTGTATCTTCTTACTCCATTTTCCCCTTCACCCAATTCTTCCTAACCACACCTTTTGCATTTGCTTTATTCTTTTGTACTAAGAGTTCTCATGTAAGATGCCTTACTCCTTCTGGAATAGGGTGGAAGTTTAAATAAATAGTTGGGGCTTTTTATGTGTTATTGAAAGGAAAGTAACAAGGTAATACACATACTGAGTCAATCTGAACAACTAAATTCCTATGTTATGATCTATGGCCAGGTTCTGTGCCAAATGCTGTAAGAAAAGCAGCAATAAAAAACAAGATCCCTGACCTAAGGGGTTGAAATGGAGAGAGACAGAGAGAGATAGAGACAGAGAGAGAGAGAGGGAGAGAGGGAGAAAGAGAGAGAGAGAGAGAGATGAATTAACTATAACACAGGCCTGCTGAGATTAAGCACGGAGTGGTATAATAGGGGATGTACAGCACTGGCCATGGCCTAGCACTCATGAGCTGTCCTGTGCCCGAGTTGGGAGTATCACCACCACACCTGCCCTATCTACACTCAATACAACCTCCTGGAAACCCCTCACCACATCTCCCTTTGGCCACATCCTCTCTCGCCAGCTAACCTGTCAACCCTGGAGGACAGACACTCGGCCCTCAGGCCCTGTTCCCAGGGCTCGGCAGAGGCCCTTGGACTCAGGCCTGGCACACCAAGTGCCAGGAGATGACCAAAGGAAGTAGCCTAATCCTTCCAGAAAGCTTAAGGCAACCACGTATCAACAACCACACACGTTCCTCCCTGAGGAAATCCCCTGTGGGAGAAACAAGCTGTAAGTCGTTATGTTTTCTGCCATGGAAACATCTAATAGCAGAAGGAGTTCTAGTAAACTAAGGCACCACAACTCAACAGAAAATTGTGCACCAATTATGAAGACCAAGGAAAACAGGAAGACACTTACAAGTGAAGAAAAATTGTATTTGCACTACAATTACAACTCTGTTAAATACATCTGCATGTGGAAGTGACTGGCAAAAAAACTATTAGGAGCAGTGAGGTTCTGGGAATTCTAAACTTTTCTTCACTTAAAAATGATACTCTTTGGGGTGTTGTTATTTGGTTTCGGTCTTAATATAAGTAATGTGTTGTAAAAAGCCTGAAAGATTCAAGAAAACAATAAAGAAGCAATAAACACTCATACAGTCCTCTTTCCTAGATGGGATAAGGACTAAGTATTATGGTGAACGTCTCCTGTGCTTTCTCTGGTTCATTTGCAGAGTCACGCTTGGACTCTGGGAACCAGGGAAGAGCAACCATCTGACCTGGGACTTACAGAGCGAGGACAAAAAGAGGAAGAACAGAGAGTAAGGGCAGACCTCATGGGGATGACAGAGGGACAAGCCTGCACACATGGTACCGTGAGAGGCCAGAGGGGTGGGCAGGGCTGAAGGGTGGTGTGCAGGCGGTCAGGCAGCAGAATCGGTCTGAGCAGCATCAAGGTCATTATAGAGCTCTGTGGACTGACAGCCTGCATCATGGCTGACCCCTGACACCCCAATCTCACTGGGGGAGGGAGGAACCTGAGGTTCACGGGCTCAGCCCATAGGAAACGGTGGCAGAAGCAGGATTTGAACCCAGAGTCCAGGATCCAGCACAGCAGGCAACAGGCAAGAAAAAGGTCTGTTCACACAGCAGCCGGGCCTGGGCCATGCAGAGCCCAGCTTCCCACGTACCATTCATGTTCCAAGTAAAGGCATCTCGCAGCTTCTGCCCGTCGATCTCCATGTCCAGCCGGATAGGGACCAGCACTTCAGGCTGGGAGGCATTCTCATGGATCACAGCTGGGTCGTGGTCATCAAAGCTGGAAGTGAAGAGGAAGCACAGTCAGCCAGGAGTGCCATGGGTCTCCATGCTCAGGGCTTCCCTCCCTGCACCGCCTGTCACTGCAAACCTGGCCGGAGGAGAAAAGCCCACTTCTTATGGGGACTTTCCAGCTAAGGGCTGAGCCAGCAGAGATGAGGCAAGCAGGGGTCCTGGGGTCACAGAGGCAGTGCTCCATACTTCAAGGACACACAGGGAAGGGAGAGGGAGTTGCAGCCTTAGGCAGTGGGATATGACCTACACATACCCTAAGAGGGAGATTTAAGCCCCAAAGCAGGCAGAACTTTCACTGGTAACTAGGAAAGAAAAGGTATCTCCAGAAGAGGAAATACTTGAGCAAAAGCCAAGGGGTGCAGGAGAGGTGAGGAACTATTGAGGAAGCACAGCAAGAGCACAGAGATGGGGTGCAGACTGCGGGGGCGGGGAGTAGCATGGGTGTCCCAGTGCCCACGCTTCTCCATCTTGGGCTGCGGGATCCAGCCTCTCCCATGAGGGAGCCCCAGGAGAACCCAGGGCAAGGCAGTCCCGTGGTCATATCTGTATTTTAGGAAGACAAAGAGGGAAGATGCCGGGGAAGAGATGGAGGGAACGCTGGAGAGCAAGGGGACCCTAAAGGTGTCAGTGGAATAAAGCAGGCTGAAAATTACTCTTGGGAGGGACACAGATGACAAACAAGGAAAGCACACTGCATGCCAGACACCAATGCTCTAGGAAACATGGACAGGGAAAGGGACAGGAGTGCCAGAGACAGGAGCAGCCATTCTACCAAAGGGGAGGCAGCTCTGAGAAGTGACAGTCAGCCAGTGATGGGAAGGAAGGGAAGAAAGGGAAGAGCGAAAAGGGGAGGGTCATGCAGATGTTGGTAAGAAGTGAGCTCTCGGCAGAGGGAACTATAAAGGCAGAAGCTTCTGGGTGTTCTGGGTGGCTCTGAAAACAGTGAAGAGGTTCACATGACTGATGCAGAGTGACAGTGGCAGGGGATGAGGCCAGAGAGGAGGGGCCACTACACGGACTCCAGCCCTGGTGGGCATGTGACGGGGTATCTGGAAGACCTGCGTCCAGGAGAGGAGCCATCTGCCCTGGGTGAGGGGGTCCACATCTTAGGAGGAGCTGGCCAAGGGTGGTCCAACTCTGGACACGTGGAAGGCTGAGAAGGCAGGAATTTGCTGAGACTAGTTCTGTGGTTGGAGAAGGAGGAAGAGTCGTAGGGTTTTGGCCTGAGTGCAGGAAGGGTGGGATTACTATGTCCCAGGATGGAGGAATCTGTAAGCGGTGTGTGAGATACCTGAGGACAGCGTGTAGGGGTGAGGCTAGGCTGCAGAGATGATAGTGGGGTGGGAACTTGAAAAATGCCCCCCAAAAGATATCTAGTCCTAATCCCTGGAGCCTGTGACCATTATATGGCAAAAGGGAGGGAGGGAACTTTGCAGATATAATTAGGGATCTTAGGAGGAGATTATGCAAGTAGCCCTAAACCACAACACAAGCGTCCTTTAAGAGAAGGGCAGTTTCACACACACAGGAGGAGCCCGTGTGGCCACTGAGGCACATGCTGGTAATGCAGCCACAAGCCACGGAATGCCGGCAGCCACCAGAAGCCAGAAGAGGTGGGAACAGCTTGTCCCGCCGCCCCACCACGAGAGCCTCCAGAGGGAGTGGGGTCTGGCCAACACCTTGATTTTGCTGCATGGAAACTCCTGGTCCCAGAACGGTGAGAAATAGATTTGTGTGGTTTTAAGCCCCCCATTTGTGGTGATCTGCTCCAGCAGCCACAGGGAACTAATGGTGGGGTCTCAGTGGGATGGCGTTTGAAACCACAAGATAAGATCCAAGGGCTGTGCTTTCCAGGAGCACTGGAGACACTGGGAAACAGGAGACAGCAGGGACACTAAAGCAGGCAGAGCTCGGAACTGAAGCAAGCCAGAAACCAGCTGTCCTAGAAGCCAAGGGGGAACAGTTTCAAGAAGGCAGCGTGTTTTAGGAAACACAAGGTCAAGGCAGAGGAGAGGAAGAGGCTAAAACATGTTTGAGGACTGAGGCAGAATCAGTGGAGGGTGAGGCGTGCTCACCACAGAGGGAAGGTTCTCTTCTTGTCCCGGCCCATGCGGTTCCTGTTGATGGTCGTGGAGCAGGGCACAGCATCCAGATGGTGGGAGCTATTGGGCAGGGTGGGCACCCATTGGCTGTTCCTCTTGGCTTTCTGTTCCCTGGAGAGATGTGAGAAATGCCCCTGCTCAGTCTAGGAGCCCGATACTGGCCATCAGGCTCTAAGTCATGGTCAATGGATGCCCACTGCACCCCCGCCGGTGGTGAGCACTACGCACCCTAGACTCTGTACGTGTCTACTCCTCAGGCGCCCACTGGCACCCATTCACAGGCACCCAGGCTAGGGGAAGGGTACAGAGGGGACCCCAACACAGCAGAGCAGCCCCCAGCCCAGTGCACAAGTCATAGTGTAACATGCTATGTGCCAGGCATGACTCCATGAAAGCACTCTCCCTTCTTGCGGAGAATGTGCACAAGGAAGCAGCTTCCCAGAGGAGCAGACCCTGGAGTAGAGCCTTAAGCACGGAGTTGGGGCTCACTAGGGATGGGGGTAGGGGAACAACCGGAATGGGGAGGGCGTTTCAGGAAGTGCATGGCCGGCAGAAGAGAGGAAGCACGGATAGATTGTTGCCTCAACTAGGGCTGGAGAGGCGGACATGGAGAGGGTCCCGATTAGGGGCAGGTGTGCTCCATGAGAAATGACTGTACTCAGCAGGCAGCTGGGAGTCCCCGAGGACTTTGAAGAAGGGAGAGACAAGATCAGACCGTTCTTTTAGATATATGGGCCAGCCAGAGTATAACACTTCAATAATGCTTCTGCCTTGCAAGGGTCCAGACCAGTAGGGTATGAGAAGCTGGGTTAGTAAAAACTTTCTAGAAAGTGAGGCTCAAAGTAGTTTAAGTAACCCACGTACCATCAAGGGTTCACTCTTCTGTCCAAATTACAGGTTGCTTTTACTACTAGGAAAATACCAAAAGGCTTTTTTATTTTAAAGATTTCTATTTTTGAGTAATCTCTGCACCCAACATGGGGCTCGAACTTACAAACCTGAGATCAAGAGTCACATGCTCTCCTGACCAAGCCACCCAGGCACCCCCCAAAAGGCTTTTTTAATCTGAAGCTCCAGTGCTGGCTTTGAAAGGCAAGCGCTCAGGTTCCCACTATGCTCTGCACATCATTTTATCATCCTCGGACGCTGCCTTCCCTAACAAGTCTGAGCATTGTAAGGGCAGCAGCTGTGTGTCATTCACTTTTACATCCCCAACACCTGTACCACATCTCCTTCCATAACTGTTTGCTACAGTTTAAAGGATGTGATGGCAACCACTCAATTTCCCTTCCCTCACTGTCCTCACAGGAGGGATGAGGAGATGTGGCTTGTAGTCATTCTCTCCATGTGGTGGTGAGGACCAGAAGCAGTGGCCATGACCTGCCCAGGCCCCAGGCTCTTTGACTCTTTTCTCTTCTAAAGCTGGAACCACTGGGGTGCCTGGGTGGCTGTCAGTTGAGTGTCCAACTTCGGCTCAGGTCATGATCTCGCAGTCCATGAGTTCAAGTCCTGTGTCTGTACTGACAGCTTAGAGCCTGGAGCCTGCTTCAGATTCTGTGTCTCCTTCTCTCTTTGCCCTCCCCCACTCACTCGCTCTCTAAGATAAATAAACATTAAAAGAAAAATTAAAGCTGTGACCACTTGCACCTCAGATGCTGTGGTCCCAGAGCACCCCTTGACTGAGGGTGGGGGCAGGGAGAGATTTACAGTACCAAACTCTGCTGGGACTCAATCAAGTCTCCTGTACCCAAGTCTTGCTCAGATCTTATGACCAGCCTTACCAATGCCAGAGGCCTGGGAAAAGGAGGAACTTGGAACTAATCTGGGCAGGGCTTAGAGCTACTGGGCCAGTGGTTTTGAATCTGGCTGCAGACTCCCTCAGAGTGTGAAATTTCAAGTAGGAAAGCTCTGAGCTCCACCTAGACCAAGGGACTCCTGTCTCTGGAGAGGACCCAGGAATATGGGTTCTTTATAACTTCCATGTGTGATACCAATGTAGCTGGGCCCGTATTTGGGAACCTCAGGTCTAGACCACCACCTCTTTTCTGAGCCCAGGAATATGGGTTCTTTACAACTTCCATGTGTGATGCCAATGTAGCTGGGCCCGTATCTGGGAACCTAAGGTCTAGACTGCCACCTCTTTTCTGAGCCTCCTAAAGCTGGCACTGAGGCTCCCCCTCCACCCTAAAAACTCCTGCCCTATCTCTGTAGTGATCTAGTTCATAACCAGGCCTGGGCTATTCTGCCAAACCTCTGTCAGGTAACTATCTAAAGTAGAGTGCAAGTTCTGTCAGACACAGTGAGTACATCATACACCAAATCCGAGAATCTGGGTCACATAATTCAACCTTTCTTCTGCTACAAGTAGGTCTGCCCAAGGGAGGGGGACATCCAGCCTCTGCCTAGCCTGTCCAGTGATGAGGAGGGGAGGTGCTGGTCCTCCTGTGGGGCTGACTGGGCAGTGGGAAGGCTCTTCCTGAGCACAGAGCCCATGAAAGCAGCTTCTCGCGAACCTCAATGCCCAACCGTCTCTGTAGTTTTGACCCCTGGGGTAACAGTACTCTCCTCCGTCAGCTGTTCCTCATATGACACGATCATCAAGAAGTGTTTATTGCCCCATAAAAGGTTCCTGGCTGACATGTGCAGACTTGAAAGCCCCAGCCATATGTACATCACTTTCTTCTGCCACTTCCCTAGGAAAGTCTAGCCATCCTTATGTTCTTACCGCATCCCTTGGGGAAAGAGGAATCTGCAGAGCACACATCTGTAACACTGGCCAAGTTGGATGTGGGCCACCTTTACATGGGGGTTGTGGGGAGGATTATGAAAACAATTCAATAGTAAAGTTGAAAGAAAATCTGGAAAGAAATGATTTTTCCATAACCACATCACTCGAAACAATAACCCTCCTCTCCCTCCTCCTCAGTACCCCCCGGGGTTTTGTGCACGTAAATGCACTCATTCTAGATATTCTGCACATCACTCAGGCAAACCACATTTCTGGCTGCCGCAGGGTCTACTTAGTTATGACATAAACAGTTACCTATCTATCCAGTCTACCTGCTTCCAAGATCTAGTCTATCCTGGTCTATATCCTAGTCTGTAATACCTTAGTCTATTCAGCTGGCTGTATCTTCACTCAGTCAGCCTCTCCCTAAGGCTGAACACTCAAGTGGCTCCATTATTACTGGGCAGTGGTACTCACTGCCATTATTACTCACAATGCTACCTCCTTCCATATAATAGTTTCCGTTGGTGGCGGTGTTCTTTGAAGTTGTTTGTCTGGGACAGATTCTTAGGGGTGAAATTAATGGGTCAGACAATGAAAACAGGTTTGATGTCATGACCATGCCCGTGTACCAAAGCCTGTGCAGGGTGCTTGCATGTGCCAGCTCTATTGTATCTTCCCCAACTCTTTATGTCAATAGTTGCTTATCTGTTTTACTTTGAATTCTTAACGTTACACGAGGACAAACATCATCTCCTTATTTGTTTACTCCTTATGCTTCCAGGGTGGCCCACCCTTTACCTATTTAGCTATTGGGGTACCCAGGTTTTTCTTATAAATCTGAATGAATCAAAACCAAAGAAAAATACCTATGAAAATGAAGAAAAGGGGCACATGGGTGACTCAGTCAGTTGAGCGTCTGACTCTTGGGTTTCAGCTCAGGTCATGATCTCACAGTTCATAGGTTCGAGTCCCACATCAGGCTCCGTGCTGACAGTGCAGCGCCTGCTTGAGATTCTTTCTCTCTTCCTCTTTCTGCCCCTCCCCTGCTCAAACGTGTGCCCTCGCTCTCTCTCAGAATAAATAAACTTTAAAAAAATGAAAAAAATTTTAAAAATAAATATGAATGAACAGACTCTACAACATAATCACCTCTCAATTACTTGTCTAATTATTACTGTAAATACTCTTTTTTAAAGGTTCTAAGCTCACACACTAAGATCTATTGCTCGTTTCTTTTGGGAGTTTATCTGGGCCACTCATTTTTCTGATAGATTAGTCCCACTTTCAAACCACTTCTAATGACTTTCCAGAACCCAAGACTTGGCTTTCATGTCTTAGAAATTCCACAGACACACAAGAAACTTGGCAACCTGGCTAAGACAATTTGTAAGCACAGCAGGTGAAGTGTTTAAAGGTATTTTGGTTCAATTTAACCCCAACAAGTTCTAGGGTATGAGAAAAATATCTGTGGGTGTTATCCTGAGAGCACGTCCTGGCTGGGAGTACATTACCTGAGGTAGGTGGGGGGTTCCGTGCTGATGGAGACGGCCTTGTACTTCTCATCATTGCCGTCCAGAATCTCTTCCACCTCTGAAGCTTTTAACAGCGTCACGCTGGTGGCCAGGGTTGTGTATCCATGATCTGTAACCAGAGACACCATTGCGGTCACCCTGCTGGTGGGGCAGCAAGAAGCAGTAGCCAGCAGATGCAGCACATCGAGGTCCTCACATGCAGGAGGGAAAAGCGAGTGTCAACCTTACTACTGCTGAATGCTGGCCTCTTCCAAAAGGGCAATCTGGACCGAGTGCTTTAGAGGTCCTACTGAGAAAACGCTCCCATGGGATTTACTTGCACTAATTTGTCCCAGGAGCACTGGCTCTGGGCACAGGGCAGCAGCAGCTACAGTGCAGCATGGCCAATGGGGAAAAGGTGGGGGGGGGGGGGGGCTCCAGAGTGATACCACCAGTGGGAAGAGGTCTGACACCAACTGCAATCCATGACACGAAGCAAAGTGGAGAGATGGAATGAAAGATGAAAAATACTTTTCTTTTAAAACAAGAGCCCAGAGAGTTACAAAGAGCTGCCTCACACCCAACATGAATTCCCGGCACCGTGCAGTCAACACGTGCTATCTGGGAAGCAGGACAGATTCTAGGCAACTCGACCCACAGCTCTCCTAGGGAACCTCGGTCAAGAGCTGCTACCTGTCTGCAGGTCCAGACTGGCTTCTCCTGGAGAAACAAACCGGTTATGGGGAAGGTATCTCCAAAGCACAAGGCAGAAGAGTCACTGAGACTTCACCTGAGGCTTGCGGAGGGGAAAGCAAAGCTAGGAACTCACTGCGTTAGTGACTGGTGCTCCACTGGGGGGCAGAGGGAGGATAAAAAGGAGACTTTTTAAAGCGAGTGAGTGGCAATGTCATAGCAGCAGATAAAAAAAGAAGCCCCGGCTCCTGCATTAAAAGAACCACTACTTTGCCCACAGTGGACAAGACCACAGCAATACCTACAGACACAACCAAACAGGACAGACTGTGAAGTGTACACACACACACACACACACACACACACACACACACGGCTTCAGGCAGAGTCTTCACCCAGGCCCAGGGCAGCTCTCTGTAAGGGGCCACAGCCGAGTCAAAGCAGTTTCGCCACCTGCTAAACATCGCATAGCATCCGAACCAAAACGTACAGTGAGACTCCCCTGATGGAGCCCTCAGAGCATCTGAAGAGCATCTTCTGAAGAGCCAAAGCACACTTGGCTCTCTAGCATCAGGCAGCTCACCCGCCAAGCCCCAGGCACACACCTCAGGCACACCACGCAAGGACATGCACATGAGCTCTAGCACACTGGCTGCCAGAACGAAGTGCTACGGGATGGAGGTGCTCTGGGAAGCAAAGCGGTGAAAGCCCCAGAGGGGAGTGGGAGCTGGGGCCACCACCCACCACTCGGGCTGCATGGAGGGTGACTATGGCGACACGCCCACGGCAGATGGCAGAGCATCACAGCATTCCTAAAACGTTTTGAGACCAACATGTCTTCACAGCACCCATTACTGTCCCAGACTTGCCCCCCTCACGCTCCCCCCCGCCCCCCCGCACTGGCCCTGCTGAAAATACCTGACAAAGGACCCCTGGCTACCTGAAGCTGCTTTGTCGCCTGAGTTGCATAGCGTGCTCTGCAGCGACTCTGCCCCTCACGTGCTCCTGCCACGCTAAGGTCAGGGCTGCAGTGAAGACACTCTGGAGTGAAAACGTTTTAACTTCATGACATAAGCGAGTGGTTTTGAAACAGGTTTACAAACCCTCGTGAAGACGCACCCTTAGTGTTAGGTTTTGTTTTTTTACCATGTGACGATGCAACTATTTTCTTCCTCTCTTCCACAGTGGCTAGTCGCCTCCAGAGTGAGGGGTATCTCTTGTACAGAGAACCTCGGAACATACGGAGGTAGTTTCCCACCTATGGGTAAAGCAAGAAGGCTCATTATGAGGGTCACATCTTGATGCAGAAAGGGAGGGTCCTGGTGCAGAGGCTCTGCCGACCGAGTAACAGAGCACAAGCTGGCCTCCAGGCACCAGGCTTTCTGCAGCCATAAAAACACATTCTGCTGACATCAAGGGTTCAATAGCAGTGCACATCTGTCCCACATCTGCCTCTCTAGGCGGGGGCAGTACCATCTGCATCCTAACGACAGGGCTAAGTTCCAAAAGGCCTGACCAGGCGCTTCTGGGGCAGACCCCCAGAGCTCACTGAGACGCTCAAAGTGATTCTGACTTTAAACTAAGGATCCCAAACACTTTCCAGAAATGTAAGGCCCCTTTGACTTTCTTTTATCTTAAGAACAAGACTTTGATATTTTTATGATGCCATAAACACCAAAAAGGTCTTTTAATTTTGGACAGATGTAGGATAATTTCCCCCATGGCCCCTGTTGCTTTGTTTAGTAACAAACTCAAACCAGGAACACCAAAAGAATTTTCCGAGAGTTTAAAAAACACTTACTGGCAATCACCAGATTGCTATATAAATCACTATTGCCTCAAACAATAGCTTCAGTTTATCTATAACAGATACTCAAAGTATAACTTCTTTAATGAAAAGAAACCTAGTCTCAAAGTTTTTATAAAGAAACTCAATTATTTCACTGACATTGCAGAAATGACCACTCGAGTCAAAATGACCACATGGCAAAGGACAGCCAGTGGACTGGGTGCCACGTGCTGGTTCCTCCTACTGGGAATCACCTCCCTTTTCTGGGTCTCCTTACTCACCTGTCAAATGCTGAGCAATTCTGAACTTTGCCCCATGAAGCACCATTTCTATTATTTTTCCCATTTACCTAACCAGCACAGTATGTTTATTAAATGTGTTTCTCCATTTTTCATGAATCAAAGATTTTTATGATTGACAACCAGAGCTGCTGAACAGCCTAACAGAAGAATGGCCACAGGGGCGCCTGGGTGGCTCAGTGGGTTAACTGTCCAACTATTGATTTTGGCTCAGGTCACGATCTCAGGCTTTGCTGAGTTCGAGCCCACATCAGGCTTGGGATTCTCTCTCTCCTTCTCTCTCTCTCTGCCCCTCCCCTGCTCACACACACTCTGTCTCTCAAATAAATAAACTTATTGCAGGTCCTATAGTGCTCCAGGATGCCTAGATCCTTCCCAAGACCCCTGAACTTTGGAGACTGGAGCTTGCCTTCCTGGGTTTCCCCCAAACCAGCCTGTGCCCTCTCTGGACCTGTTTCCCAGATGTAAAATGAAGGTGTGAACCTGGGGATTTCTTAGGGTCCTCTCAGCTCTGTGACTCTGGCTTAGTGAACACAGCTGCCTGCAGATGGGGGGAGAAGAGTGACACACGCACTTGCTGCAATCACACATGCCTTCCCAAAGCTGCTCCACAGATGTGGCATGGGGGCACTGGATGTGTTGCTATGGCCGACCCACCTCTCTGAATATGGTGCCTGTTTTCCAAGGGGAAGGGACCTGCAGGCCATCCACCACCCAACGCTGTCACAGGAGCTTCTGGTTATCAAGAGTCAGCCTCCTGATCTTGAACCCTTCTCAGACCTCCAGATGTTCAGCCTGGCCCAAGAGAGTAGATGTCTCTCCCCTCTCCCATGTGGGACTCTATAGACTGGGTCTCAGGACAATTGTTCTTACTCAACAGGGCTGAAAGAGAAGACTGCAGTTAGCCTTCTAGAAACGAAGGCATGTTATGGGGAAGATCTTGAGGCCATCAAGTCTAAGCATCTCCCACACATGAAAAAAGTTACCAGGAAACAGACAGCCCTTCTTCCCATCTGGCTACATGCTCCCTCTCAAATATACTCCACCTAATAAATGAAAGCTTCCTTCTCAAAAGTAGCACCCACTGAAAGTCAAAGCCAAACTGACTGCTTTTCCTGTCCATTACATCGGTTAAAGGCTTCTTTAAACAACCTGCCCAGTATCATTTGGGAACTCCTCAAGTGCCTTCTATCCTACATTTAGGCAGCTTCCTACTGGTCAATGAGGACGATTCCGAGCTGTGGCACATGGATAGGCACTGACTCCACTTCCCCAGTAATATCTGAAGAGCAGCATTTATGTCATAACATGAAAAACGTATTGCATCCTGCCCTTTTTGTTTTACAAAACTTGGTGAAAAATGGAAACACTAAAGTCCTGATACTACTGACAACAGTGGTATCCTAACCTGATCCAACTAAAACAAGTCAGGAACCACAGGGGGTCATTCATTCATGCGATGTTCAGTTGTGAAGGGGAGAAAAAAAACTATTAAAAAAAAAAAGAATGAAACGTTGGCATAGGATACTGAACACCACTACAAGGAAAGACAACCCTGGGCATTCTGAAACTGCTTTAGCTCTCCAGGATTGGCACTTACCTCATTATACAGGAAAGACTCTACAGCTTGGTATTTACACATCTGAACTGCATATACCACAATTAAAAAAAAAAAAAGAAGGAATATACACTAGCTGGGGATTGCTTTTGGATCAAAAAGGGGTAGTTTGAAGCAACCTGGAAAAACAGTAGACTTAGTACAAACTCCCCATTGAAGGACGAGGTGTAGGGTTTTCCTAAAATCAGCTGTTCAGCTGACTCATAAAAATGCTGTCACTTCTGGTCAAGAATCAAAGATATTTAGAATCCTTTCCTCATAATTCTGAGTTAAATTCAAGATAGCCAAAGCGTCAACTGGTTCTGAACTGATCTAGCTCAGGGACTGGGGCCTTATCCACCCAACACAGGATATCCATCCTCCTCCCTATTTCCTCATTGGTAAGTAACAGCAACCAACACTTTGCGAGATGAGACATCAGTAAACCCCATGTTTTCAATCTGAGATTTCACGATCCCAAACGCAGCAATGGAGGAGGGATACAAGCGAAGCTTCCGAAATCTCTCCTCCAGGCGCCCCAGGGGCTAACCGAAACATCCCGTTTCTTTGCGGCTGGCTGGAGCTGTACCAACTCAGGATGGAACCAGTGGCTCCTCGGAGTGCCCTAAGCCCTGGCAGCAGTGGGCGACCCCCACCAAGACGAAATAAGTAAGTAATCCCAGACAGCCGACGTGCGCGGGGCGGAGCCAGACAGGCCCCACCCCGCCCTGACGCAACGCGCGCACGCGCCCGCCCGCCGCGATGAATGGAGACGCGCGCTCCCGGCAAGCAGACCCGCCCCGAGGCTCCCGCGGGGCCGAGGCTGGGGAGGGTGAGGACGCGCGGCGGGCTACCTCAGAGCCGATCATGTAGAATTCTCCGTCGTCTTCTAGCTGGAACTTGACGGGCTTCTGCCCGAAGGTCTTGCTCAGCGCCATCATCATCATTTCGGCGGCGGAGGCGGGCGGCCGAGGCCGAGCTGCAAGGGATCGGGAGGACTGAGGAGGAGCCGAGCCTTGCCGAGCCGAGAACAGCCGAGACCGGGCGGCGAAGGGCGGACAGATCAGGTGCTAGAGCCGCCTCCGGGCTCTTCAGCCGCCGCCGCAAAGGACCAGGCCGCCCTCAGTGCGCAAGCGCGGGCGTTGACGCTGACGCGCGCGCCACCGCCTCCCTAACAAAAGGCTGGAGAGCGCCCCTTCGGGCCGCTTAAAGGAACCGCGACCCGTTTCTTCCAGACTGCTTCCCAAGTGGAGGTACTCCGAAGAATTTCTCACGGACAGAAATAGCAACAGAGGCCCTGACTCAAGCGGTGATTTTTCCAGCCTCACAGCTGGGACTAGAACTCAGCCCAGTGGAAGAGGAGCAAAACGAGGCCTGAGGCCAAGAGGAGGCCAGAGCTACCTGTGCCTCAGTTTCACCACCCGAAACACGCAGTGTAGTTGAGTAGATAAGAGGGATCCTAGGAACAGATACCCCAGTTCCAGGCCCACAGGTGTTCCTGCGGCTGTGGAGATGGGCAGAATGGCAACACTGGGTGAGGGGTTGGCATGGGCAAAGGCTCCCCAGGCTTGGCAGGATTCCAAGGCCCAGGTGGTATTTGGTTTGGCTGGGGCATCGGTGAGGGGAGGGAAACTTCTCCATTTCTCTGCACTCTTCCTTAACTCTGCATTCTGTGTCTACAGCAAGTACAGCCGTGGGGTGCTGAGCGAAACTAGATAGGCCTGCCCTGCAGAGCTTACAGCCAGGACTGGGGCTAACAATAATGAAAGCATCAAAGCATCCGTGTTTGATTGCACAATGCAGCAGATCAAAAACGGCCCGCTGCTGACGGTTTCATATGGTTCAGTCTAATAAAATTGCAGCTGTGATAGGTGCTACTATCAAGAAGATACACATGGGGCTGGGGGGCAGGGCAGGGAGACCCTTGAGGGTTAGGTGGGGTCAGCTGTGGTGACCATGAGTTTTGTTCCTGTCCTGACAGCAGTGAGAAACAAAGTATTTTAGGATCAAAACTGCGGTGTGGCATGACCAGATAAAGTGGCCACCACTTGGTGGAGGATGTTGAGGGGCCAGCGGGGAAGCAGGGAATCAATTACAAAGCCACTCCAGTCCCACCAGGGTAGATGGAGGAATGGAGCAAGAGGAGCCATGGCACTGCATCCAGCCCCAAGGACCAGAAGCTTGGGTGGGTGGGAGTAGGCTTGACCAGGACACAGCAGGTGCTGAGTTGGCTCCCAGGTCCCCAGCTCTTCCCCCCTTCAGGCCTCATAGTTACAGAAAGAACCCAGGCAGGCAAGTAGAAAATAACCATATTTAATGACAGTACTCAGTAGAAAAAAAAAAAAAAGGCTTTGTACACACTGTACACACATTTACATGATTTTGGAGGATCCCAGTGCTGGGATGAGGGCTGGGAAGGATCTAGCCCAAGACAGGATTGAGGTATGTTGAGGCTTCAAGGGCCCGGGTCTCCAGCAGGAAGCACTCCCATCCCCAGCTGACTCTGGACCTTTTGGCCTGGATCCTGGGGAACATATCCCTAGGATCACCAACTAGAAAGTAGCCAGATCCAAGCACCTGGCCAGAGCTGACCTCTCAAGAAAAGGTAGAAGGCAGTGGTGCCCCTGGCCCCCCTATGCCAGCACCCTGCAGGAACCTCACAGCAGGGAGGGAATGAGGGCTTCAGCTCCCCCAATCCTGCTGAGGTGCTACCCTGAGGGATAAGTATAGAAACTGAGGGCAGGAGGCTTTGACTGTGACCTGCACAGGTTGGGTAGGGCTGGCCTGAGACCACCCTCACCCTCAAGTAATGCCAGAGTCTCCTCGCCTAGTCCAAAGCAGTCGCTGGCAGGTGACCACGACCTGCGTGGCCCTCTCTGCAGTTGTCAAGGTGACAGCAGCCCCTCCCCACCCTCCTGAGGAAACACAGGCTCCATCCTGTGCCTGGTACCCACAGCCACAAGGATGGCCACTGGTCTCTATCCAATATCAGTGGCCTGGCAGGAGTCAGGAGCGCTGAGGGCATCCAAGTCAGTTAGCGGAAAGTGTTGGCAGGCTCGGTACAGCCGAAGAAGTCAGGGCCCACGAGGCGGGGAAAGCCCTCCAGGGCCTTCACCTTCACAGGGTCGAACTTCCAATAGAGGCGACCTCGCAGAAAGTAGGCATAGCCTGAGGAGAGAGGAGGGTCAGACCTGGGTGAGTGGACACTGGGCCCTGCACCTGCCAGTCAGGATGTGCCCAGGGACAGGCACAGGAGGAAGTCAGATTCTCAGGGCTTGATCACTGTTGTGTTTCTTGAAACCTGCAGGCCCCAGGGTGGCCTTTCTGGAACCTTCAATCCCTTGGAGTACTACCAGTCCCAAGATCTGATCTGGGCTATCATTCCAGCTTGACAGATGCCTGGAGCCTCAGAAACTCAACTCCTACCTCTCAGGAAAGCAAGTCTCCCTCCCCTCACCCCACCCCACCCTACCCCCATGTCAGTTCTATTCCTGTACCTGCCAGCCAGACTATAGACCGGCATCCTGAGGCAAGGTGGGCCATGCAGGTGACCCAGAGCCCCAGAGCTACCACAGGACTGCTCTCCCAGTAGGTCCTGATGGGGGAGAACACAGAAGCAAGCTTCAGGGTATGGGGGAAAAAGTACTGGACTGCAAGTCCCACTCTAGTCCTTCAAGATAGTAGGCCAGTTCAGTGGTTAGGAGCAGGGACTGCCTGGGTGGGAGGTCTGGCTCCCCACTGTCCATCTAAGTGGCCCAGTTAGGGACCTCATTACGTGAACTTCTATTTGCCCCTCTGGAAACTGGGTTCACAGCAAGTGTTATGTCAGAGGGCTGTTCTGAGAACTGCATGAGACATAAGGAGCTTAGCACTGTGCCTAGAACATCATCGGTCCTCAGTGTACAGCACCTATTATTTTACCAGCTATACTGAGAGACCTGGGCAAGTCCTGGCACCTCTCTACCCCTCAGTCTTCCCATCTGCAGTATGGGGGCATGGCATTGCCCTGGCACAAGGAGGAGGGTGGACAAAGGACCCGTGGTGAGGAGCTAATGCCCAGCTACCACCAGGTAGGAGATGTGGCTCTTACACCACTTGTACCAGCCACTCCTCTCCCCCCCTCAACGCACCATCAGCATCCTGGAAAGCGGCGTCAATCTCAGAGGGCACTCCTCGCCAGTCAGTCACCCGGCGGGGCACGGGGTTGTCCACACGGCGGGTGCTAAGGTGGAAGCGCCAGTAGTCTCCATCTCGGAAGAAGTAGATCTTGTTCTTCTCAGGGCCCCAGGCCAAGGCAGCCTGGATGGGGGGCCCCAGCAGCCCCAGCTCAGAGAGGGGTGAAGGGCCCAGGACTGGCTTCTCACCATTGTATACCCAGTACTGAGTGCCTGCCAGAGAGGGAAGGCTGCAATGGAGCTGCCCAACCACTGTACCCGGCCACCATGGACCTACCTGGCCAACACCACCGCCAGACTTTCCCGGTGTCAGTTTCCTTGTCCATAAAACACTCAGGCCAGAAATCCCACTCAGCACCCTTATCCCCAGAGGGAAGTTAGCGCCAGTGAGGACAAGTTTGGGTGATACATGCTCTGGGAGCTACTGCATGTGCAAGGTTATTCTAAACAGGAAGGAAACCTCCTGAGCTCTCGATTCTTCCCCTGGCATTTGGTTCCTTGTGACAAGTGCTTCAGACCATTCCCTGGGCCCCATCCTTGCCATAGCAGGCTTGGGCCTCTGTTGATGAAGTCCCTGCCACCTAGAATGCTTCAGGCTCTTGTCTCTCCCCGTTGAAAGTTAACAGCACGGGCTCTGGGGTTGCCAGAATGAGATCATATCCCTGCTCTACCTTTTCCAAACTGTGACGTTAATGAGTCACTGTACCACCTGTACTTCCCAGAGATCTCATCTCTAGAACAGGCGTACTGATCACACATACCCCCTAGGATGGCTTTGAGGGTTGAATGCATGGATGCACAGTCCACTGTGTAATGCCTCCTATCCTGCTCCCATCTTGAGAGCCACCTCCTCTGGGAGCCTCCCAGCTGTGCCCAGAGAAGTGAGTCATACTCTCCCTTGGCACTGCCCATCATGTCTGCCTGGCTGTCCCTACCCTGGGCCATGATATTCCTGGCTCCTGAAGTCTCCTGAGCATGAACCCCAGTCCCCCTCACCTTGGAAGAACCAGATGTGGCCCTGGGCATCTTCAAAGGCTGCATCCACAGGGCTGGGCAGTCCCTGCCAGTGACGAGAAGCCAGTGCAGGGTAGCCAGGCTGCAGCCGGCCCCCACGCAGCCGCCACACAAAGCCCACTTTGAAGAAGAAGAGCTCGCCACGGATGGTGGAGACTGCATCAAAGGTGATCTCGCAGGCATCTGGTGGCACTTCCGGCTGGTGTGGGAGAGAAAGGCTGAGCAAGAGCCCACATTGGAGCCACAGAGGCCAAAGAGTGAAGGGAGCTGGGAGCAGGGCCTCACCTCCAGCGGGGCAATCTCGTTGTCGTCCACCCCAGCCTGAGGGCCCACAGCCGGGGGCCTAGAGGTGGGGGCTGGCCGGGGTTGGCCGTAGAGGTGCTGGATGCCCCTGCGGTCATCCGGGCTAAGACTCAATGGGTAGCGGAATGTGTAGAAAGGGGACATAAGTGCCTTAGCAGCCGTCGTGTGCTGCAGCCCCAGCACATGGCCAAATTCATGGGCTGCCACCTGCAGAAGGTCTGTGCCTGAAAAAGGGAGATAGCCCAGCAATCCCCAAACCTCCCACCAGAAAACACTCAAACTCCAGAGTCCAGGTCAAGGACTTATCCCCATTCTCTACTATCTGTAGTTGCCCCATCTGGAAAATGGGTCCCCAGCCCATACCCTGGTTGTTCCCGATAGTCCAGGTCTCGTCATAGTCAAAGTGGACATCTCCTTCTCGGTGAGTCTTGGGGAAAAAGGCATGAGCCAGGATGCCCCCAGGTCCATCAAATGGCAGGTTGTCTCCATGCCAGTACCTATGGGTGGGTGGGCAGAGTCAGTGGCTACTGACAGGTGGGGCTAGTTCCCGGAGGGGTCTTAGGTAACTGGTTCACCTGGTAAAATCAATCATGATGTCAGCATGGCCCTCATGGACCTCGGTGAAGGTAAGTGGCGTCACCTCGCTCCACACTTGTAGGGCCTCTGCCACCGTCTGCCGCACCTGCTCCCGTACCAGCTGCCAGGGGAACCGGAGGATCCTGGGGGGAGGAGGAGGGGTCTGGGCCTCACTTGGGACAGCCCCCTGATGGCTGTTGGACCCGGAGTTGCCCCTGGATGCTCAGTGGGGATGCATGCATATGGGACACGTGCCAAGTGTGCTCTGGGCCTCAGCTATGGTCCCTCGTCCACATGGGACCATCTCTGTGTGGGTTTGTATGGCCTTTGGTGCACACAGGTGTCTGCATTTGGTGGAAAGAATGCAGGACCAGGAGCCCCAAGACCCACCTTTTAGACCTGATGGTGCCACTCACTGTGGGGAGACCTTGCCCTTTCACCCCAGTCTTGGTTTTCAGTTCCCCACCCAGGATATTTCTGAGCTCCAATCTGTGTGACACCATACCATCTGTCACATGCCATCCGTCCCAGGCCAGCTCTCCACCTGCAGGACAAGTCTGACCTTCCACATCACTCCCATTATTACTTGCTCACTCACCACTATTCCCATCGGCATGGACCCCAAGCTATGATGGTAGGTCTGAACAATGATGTGGTTAATGCCGAGAGGACCGGCCATGTTTCCCTCGTTTACCACAGAGTCCCAGGGCAGGCCTGGTGCTTACTATGTCCCCAGTAGGGGCTGCCTGGGTGACTGAAGGCCCCCTGCCCCACATGTCAATGGAGCCACCAGGCGTGTGCTGAGACTTTTTGTGTGTTGACAGAGCTACTGCCCCTCTGATGTGGGAAGGCATGGCTATGGTGGGGTGTTGTCTGTGTGTGCATCTAAGTTGGGGTTTAGTGAGTTGGTCCATGGATGGCTCAGGGGTCGGTGGACACACAGGTCTATTAACCACAGAGATCTGGCTCTAGCATGTGTCTCAAGAAGCAAGTGTGAGGGTGGCAGTTCACACACAGACACACAGGTAGGTCTAGAGCCTGCTCCCACAGCCACTGGCCCCTACCTGTAGGTGAGGTCTGTTTTCTCCCAGCGCCCGCCTGACAGCACAAACCGCTTTTGTCGGTTGCGGGCACTCAACCCATCGGGTGGGTCAGGCACACCGCAGCGGGGAGGTCTGGGGCTGCTTGCTGGCTGGAGAGTCTCCTGGGCGGTAGAGGCAGGTGCCAGGCTGCTGGGAGCAGCTTCATGCCAGGACTGTGGCCCCCTCCTCACATGGCGACGGGGTGCATCCTGGGCAGGAGAGAGGATGTGAAGGCCTGATCAGGCCTTGGGACCTCATGGCCCATCAGCATACTCATGCTCAACCTGGCCCACCTTGCAGATGGGCAAACTGAGGGCAAGAGAAGGGGTGTGCCAGCCATCACACAACAGGGCCCTTTGTCATGGACTGGCTCAGATTTCCTGTGTCTTCCTGGAGGGCCTGGGCTGTCTGTCCAGCCACTTGGGCCAGTAAGGTCTGGGTGGGGATGCAGCCCCTGACTCCACACACACCCAGGAATGGATCCCACAAAGCTTTCAAGGAAAGGCCAAGCAAGCTCCTCCTGCTCCCCCTACTGGTCCCCACCCCTCCCACCCCAGCAAAGTTTTTTTGCCTCCTTTTCTTCCTTCCTCCACCCCGCCCCCCAACTCTACCCTCTCCAATTACCTAAGCAGGCTCCTGCCCAGGGCCCCCAACACTGCCACACCCCAGTGTGGGTCTGCAGCCCTGTGGCACAGCCTTGGTTTGCTCACCTGACAAATGGGGATGATACCTCCCCAGTGTTGGGCCATGCTTGGGCAGGGGGAGACAGACAATTCCCAGATGCCCAGCCCCACCCAGCCCTGCCAGACTGGAGCCCCAGCACCGCAGATGGGGATTCTAACACAGAGCTCCCACCCCCTGCAACATCCAGGGCAGAGGTCACAGTTTTCACACTTGAAAAAAGCACAAGCTCAGAGAGGTAGGGAGACCCTTCAAGATGACACAGCAAAGGCATGGCAGAGCCAGGTGAGGAATCTGGTGTCCAGGCAGGAATGAGAAGGTAGTTTCGGGATACTTTGCAAAGCTGGAGAGGCATGGAGCTGTACCATTGGCTAGAGACTAAGTGCCTGCCTGGTCTGGGGCTGACTGGTCTGGGCGGTTGGGGCCTCCCATATTTGGGAGCCATATTTGGGGTGGGAGCCAGGTCACCCAGGCCCCACCCTCGCCCTTAGCCTCTGGCAGCTCTCCCAGGCGGTAGGTGTCCCAGGGCTCTGATCCTTGTCCCAGTGCCCCTAGTCTCTCAATTCCAGGGCCACTAATAACTCAACCTCTCAGAGTCACCCAGACTCAACCCTAAAAACACCCCACTAGAAAGGGGTCTTCTGAACACCCAGGGGCACAGCTACCTGAGATATGAGAAAAAACCCTGGACCAGCTTTCTGATTTCAGAACTTGTTTATTGAATGGTTAGTTACCTGGAAGAGCCCAGCCTCACTGGGTTGTGGGTTCCTGTTGATATTAGACTTACTGCTAGTTAAGTACTTTTCACTCTTGCAGTTCACCTGTATCCAGGACCCTACCAACAGTTCCACAGACATGCTCTTAGCCCCTGATGGGACCTCTCACTAACTTTACTGTCATTATCCCCCATTTATCAGATGAGAAAACAGAACCCAGAGAAGTTAAGCAACTAGCCCAGGTAACAGCTGGCTGGTGGTAGGCTGTCTGTGCTCACAACCCACTCCCTACCTGCTACCTCTGCTGTGCTCTTCAGGCTGGAGCCACCCTTCCCCTGGAGGAGGGATCCAGGCTGCCCTCACTTTGATGACAGAAGAGAAGGAATTGGAAATTATTAAGCACCTGCTACTTTCCTGGGCACTCTGTCAGCTCTTTGAACTGACACACCCCCAATAAGGTGGGGATGATATATATGTGAGGTCTCCCATTGAGGATATGGACCCCAGGTCTGTGTGCCTAGCCATGAGAGCCTGCCCTTTCTCCTCCCTACACTGCCCCCTTGACTTCCTAGATAAACAGATTCCTTCCCCCAATCCTGGAAAGGGTAAGACTGGGTTGTCCCCTGGGAGCCCCAAGTAGCCCAGAGCCCAGCTGACCAGCTCTATTTACGCCTGTAAGAAGAAATCCCTTATCTCCTCTGCCCTGCAGTGAGGCCTGGACCAGCCAGCCATGGAGGGAGGGTAGGTAATGGACACACACACCATACCTTCCTCTCCTGCCCCCATGAGGCATGACAGGTCCTTGCCCAGACCGCTGGATCATGGCACTCTCAGTCCAACAGCAAGAGTCACAGTCTGAGATTCAGAAGGGCCAGTTCTAGGCCATGCTCACCCTGGGTAGAGTGACCCTGGCCAAGTCCCTGCCCTCTTTTAGCTTTGACTTCTCTGTCAAAGGGGGAAGGTACTACAGCAGAGGGCTGAATAACCTCCCTCTCTGGTGCCCACTGCAGCATCTGGCACAGAGAAGAGCCCCTTGCCTGGCCCACCCCCTTGCCCCTGTGGGCCCTCCCCTCCCACACCTGGAAATCTGCTCTCACCACACATGCTACAGCTCCCACCACCCACCTGGTGTCCTGCTCCCCCAAAGTTCCCAGACTACATCATAAACAGGAATTGCAGCTAGCAAAGGTAGCTTGCAGGCCCAGAGAAGACTGACTTGTGCAGGGTCTCTCAGAAAGCCAGAGGCTCATGCTCACTGTCCATGTCACATTCACTGGTGTTGGAGAGTGAGTGAGCAGGAGGCCCTAGAATCAAGGTCTCCAGCCAGTGGTACTTTCCAGTATTTGTTTTCTGGAGCCATCATTTAACGGCTCTTGGCCTCAGTTTCCCCATTACTGGGGTGGGACACATGCTCCCTGCCCTGCTGACATCCTACACTTCATCTTTATGAGCCTTTTCTGGCCTGGGGTCAGACACCCTAACTGAAAGTCCTGGCCCAGAGCCCCTTTCAGATCCCTAAGACCGGTGTGCTTGGTTCTCCCAAGGCTGCTGGGATTCTGTGAGGTGGGGTGGTGGGCACAGACCATGCCTGGTCTCATCTATGGGAGGGTTGGGTAGCAGACACCACCACATTTCTCAGAGGAAGAAAGAGAGCCCAGAGAGGTCAAGGACTTTGCCCAGGGTCACACAGTAAGTCAGAAGAGAGCTGGACCTAGACCTGGGGCCCATGCTTCTTCCACCCACAAGGCCCCCCTCCCCTACCTCCTCAGCTCTTGGCCTGTCTCCAAAACCCACGTTCCTGAGAAGTGTTTCTTTTTTCAATGCCTTCCCTCCTCCTCCTCCTCCTAGGCCAGGAGCCTTCCTTGGCCTGCCCTGTGGTGGGCACTGAGCTCACTCACCCTGCCTTCCTCTTGCGGGGCACCAAATCACAGCCTCAAACGTACAAGGAACTTCTCAGCTGACTCAGTCTCCTGGCTGAGCTAGAGGCTTGGGGTCAGTGCCTGGGTCAACTTCCAATCCAGAAAACGGGAGGCACCCCATAGAGGGGAGATAAAGGACCCCAAGCCAGGAAACTGCTGGGTAAGGCCAGGTTAGTTTTGCCCCTCTCTGAGCCTCAGTTTGCTATTGGTCCAACGGGGATAATTAATAAAGACGGCTCTGCCTTCCTCTGTTGGTAGGAGGCGACCCTGATGGGAGGGCACTTTGTTAGGCTGTGAGAAAGAACGGGGAGCATCACTACACCATTCTATGCAGCACCATGCCCCTCTGAGGCTCAGAGAAGTCAAGCAACCTGCCCAAGTTGTGCAGCCAGGCAATAGGCAGGTCCACCAACTGCCCCACATTGAACCTAATCTTCTCCCCACCCCGGTCCCTGCTGGCTCCAGGAACAAATGCAGCCTCTGTCCTACAGGACTGCAGGGCTTTCATCAACCCTGAAAGCTGTGAACTGGGATGGATAAATATTTACAGAGCTTTCCTGGCCCCTGTGATGGCAGCCTGGGGATAAACACGTTGAAGGCGACCCCAAATGCTCCCTGCATATCTGCAGAGTGACAGACAACAGCCCAGCTCAAACCCAGCCCCAACTGACGCTGCCCAAGCGTCAAAGTGGCAGTCAGAGGTGACATTGTGTCTCCAGAGTGACTGGTTGTGCCCTCTCCTCCCATTACCTCATTTAATCCTCAGTGCCCTGTTATCCCCCACCCACCCGCCAAGACTGAGGGGTGGGATCCTAAGACACAAGAGGGCTCACCTAGGGCACCAGGTTTAAGCCCAGATCTCTCTAATTCCTGAACCAGTGAGGTCAACTGGCTACCCAGGGTAATTTCTGACTCTCCCAAGTTCAAAGGGAGTGAGAAGAGTTGGGGAAGAGGCAGAGCCTTGGGACTGAGGTACCTCCTTTCCCTAACCTACCCATCCTGTCCTCTTTTGCTCCCATAGCCAGGATGGGGCAAGCTGGCCAGGGTAGAGCTGGTGTGACTGGAGAGAGGGGCCCAGGCTGGTCAGATCTCCCTCCTCCAGATGGTCTCACAACTCCTGCCTGGCACACCTCCTAATGCTCCTTTCCCTACCTGGGTGGTCTGTATGCTTCAGCTGAGATCCAGGGGGCTTGTGGGCTTGCAGCTGCCCAGGTTCTGCCTGGCCACCCTTGTGATTGGTCCCTCAAGGCCCCAGCTGGAGGGGAGGGTACTGGGCACACACAGGCTGTCACACAACACCCCACGATTGTCCTTCCTCTACTCACTCTGCTGCCTTCTCACATGGACCGTCTTCTCTCTTCCCTTTCTCTTCCCAGCCCCTTCCTTTCTGAGGGTCTCAGCCGCCCACTTTCGGTTCTTTCTTTCTCTGTCATAAACACACGCGTGTGTGTGCGCACACACACACACACACACACACACACACACACACCACAGCTCTCACACTCGTGCTGTCCTGGCTTCACACCTCCCAAACTTGCCACTTGTAGGTGCCCAGTTGGAGCCACCTCTTCTGAGCTCAGACCCCATTTGCCCCAGGGCAGTGCTGTCCTCCCAGCTCTTCTTTAATCCTCCAGCTCACTGCACCCCTGGAGGTGTGCTCACGAGGCCACACACCAGGAGGCTGACACCAGCCTGAGGCTTTGTCCGCGCGAAGAATAGGAGGCCCTGTAACCACTCCCTCTGCTACCTGGTCCAGGAAACAACCCAGCTTCTGCAGCTGGGGAGCCGAGGAGCAGGTCCCCACGCTGGGAGGGGGCGTGCGTCTAGCGCAGAGTCCCGCCTCACCAGCCTGAGCAATCCCGGCGCAGGCTCCACTTGCACACCTCCAGGGACGGGAAGTTCACTATCTTTCACGTCCATAGGGACCCAGAAAGCGTTTCGGGTAACGTGCCGCTCCAGGCCACCCGGGCGCCCCCGTGGGTCCGGGTCCAGCTCGGTCACTGGGCCCAGCCCGCGTGCCCGGCACCCCCTCGGCGAGGAGCGGCCGACCAGCTCCAGGCACTCACCAGGGGCCGCGGGGCCCGGGCCAGCAGCTGCGGCGGCGGGAGCAACAACAGCAGCAGCGGGAGCAGGAGAGCGCGCGGGGCCGCGCCGCGGAGCCGGGCGGCCGGAGCCATCCGCCCCGGGGCTGCTGAGCCTGCTGGGCCGCGCCGGGCCACCGCCCCTTATAGCCTTCGCCCCGCCCCGGCCCCGCCCCACACGCCTTTTGTTCTAAACTCTCCCCGCGGAGGCCGCGGCCAAGGTGGGGGAGGTGGAGGAGAAGGGCTGGTCCCGCTAGGGCTGGAGGCTCGGAGACCCAGTCCTTCCTAGGATCCGGAGAGCCTGAGGTCTAAGAGGCCTGGTGTTGGGCGCCCAGGCCAGCTGGTGCTACTCCAGGCCTCACTTTCCCTGCTGTGCTGTGGGGAGTCTGACAGGAGCCGAATTTGACTCCTCCTGGTCCCTACCCCACCTTTGGAAGGGGCTTTCCTAGCTGATCTCCCTCGTGGCCTAACCTCTGACCTACTGCTAGCCTATGACAGGTGGTTGTTCCCAGGGCAAGTTCTCCTTAGAGCCTTAGCTGATAGATCTGGAAGATGGCATAGCAGCCCCTGTGAAACAAGGGATGTGTCTCAGGGGAAATTGAAGCATAAGGAGGTGGCTAGCCAGTCCCCAGCTTAGAACATGTAGACAATTTATAAATGGGAAAACTGAGGGCCCAAGATCAGGCTTTCCCATACCAGCAGGCAAGTGGAGGGGTCAGGAAGGAGGATGCTATTGGTAGACTGAGGCAGGCAGGGAGCCAATCTCTGAGTGGGGACACTTGTGGCTCAAGAGACTAACACACTCCACAAGGGCCCTAGGGGCCAGGTTTCTGAGACCTGAGAGAGAGGAGGTGAAAATCAAAGGAGAGGGTGATGTCCATATGCTGGAAGGGATCCTCCACTCGTGACCAGGTGCCTCACCACTTCACGAAGGCAATCTGCTCCATCATGGGCAACCCTGCAGAGCCAAAACCCAAGCAGTGGCTCCCATCCTATCAGGCAGGGTCCTGAGAGGCTGCAAGGTGAGGCTGTGGGCACCCAGCCAGGGGGTAAGAAGGGAAGGAGGCCAACAGGGAGAAGAGGGCGATCAGGCTGGCTCAACCCCTCCCTCCAGGTTCGGGTCCAGGGAGCCCTCTCGGCCTCTCCAGGAAGGCTCCACAGAGACTCCTAGAGGGCCAGGAGAGGAGAAACAAGGCATCAGCTATCTTTACTACCTGGAGTGTGAGCAATCTGTTTCTTTAAAGTGACTCACTTTTACTTGGGGTGATTTCATCTTCCCTACAATCCCGGTGCTACAGGGCCCCCCACTGGCACACGGGACAGTGATAGGGGAGGGTAAAGAAATTAGAGTTCCTTCCTGCCCAAGGGTCATATGTGATTACTGCAAAATCACTCAGAAAAAAAACCTATAAACCTCAAGCTCCTGAAGGGCTGGGAAGCATCCTAAATCCGCGCCTCGGCCCTTCCCTTGGCCTGGAACCAAGGTGGTAGAATCGCGAGGCCACAGTATTCAAACCCGCGGCCAGGGGCGCCTGGGTGGCGCAGTCGGTTAAGCGTCCGACTTCAGCCAGGTCACGATCTCGCGGTCCGTGAGTTCGAGCCCCGCGTCGGGCTCTGGGCTGATGGCTCAGAGCCTGGAGCCTGTTTCCGATTCTGTGTCTCCCTCTCTCTCTGCCCCTCCCCCGTTCATGCTCTGTCTCTCTCTGTCCCAAAAATAAATAAATGTTGAAAAATAAAAATAAAAACCCGCGGCCAACGCCTCTGGGCACCCAGAGGGCCCTTTGGAATGGGCATGCTGCTAGTATGTCGCTAAACACTGTCAGTGTCCGGCGCTGCATCCGTGACGCAGGGTAGGGTGTCAGGCAGGGTGCTTGGCCGCATGGGGGGGTTTCATCCCACCCCAAGATGGTGCTGCCCAAGACTGGCCAGGGTTGTGGCTCGTTTAGGGCAGGATGGAGTCGAAGAAGGGTTCCGGACGCCCCCTGGCGGAGGTTCTGGGGATGGGTCGCGCTGGGCTTTCCTTCGGGAATTTCTTCCCCGCGACCCTGACATCAAGTCGTAGTCAGTAAACCCAGTCCGTAGGAGGGGGACCAGAGCCTGGCCTGGCGCCCCGTGCCCCCCACCTTGCTGGTTTCAACCGGTCGCCCCCCTGTCAAGTTCTCCCCTGGCGCTCGGACACGAACCAACTCCACTCCCAGCGCTCCGCGATAGTTTCTGACGGGACTTTGCCTGTCGCCCCGGCGTAAGCCCTCGTCACTTTGCAGCGTTGGTCCGTGTCCCCAGGGCCCACACAGCTCGGGCCAGGCGCAAGGAGGAAGGAGGGTAACATTTCCAGCTAAGAAGGACGCTGAAACGAGGTGATACTTGAAGGGACAGGTCTCGGAGACCCGCGGGAAGGTGAGAGCGGCCCCAGGCCTGGCTACTCCCTTTGGAGGCGTGTCCCCTAGGCCCCGCCCCCTGGCGCCAGCTGAGTTTAGCGGCGCCACATTCGTCCCGAGACAGAACCGCTGCCACTGTCGTCTCCGACTGCGCTTGGCCGAGTCCCACCGTCATCACCATGCCCCGGGGAAGCCGCAGCGCGGCCGCCCGGCCAGCCAGGTGTGAGCAGGACAGGGGCCGGGTGGAGAGAGGGCTAGGAAAGCGGGGGCACCCCCCCACCAGGGCGTAATAGTGTGACCTTGGCGACTGCTACGCCATCTTGGTGGGGGGAGGGGCGGGGTGCTGCAACCACGTGTCTAAGACTGTGGTCGCCCACCCTCTGGGGGGAGGAGGGGAGGGTTCGTGCCCGGGAGTCGAAGGCCCTTGGGGTCCCAGTTCCGGGGTCCGGCTGGGATTGACTCTACGTCTCCCCCCACACGCAGCCGCACCGCCGCGCCCTCAGTTCACCCGCCAGCGCACCCGCCGCCGTCTGCTGCTGCACCGGCCCCCACCCCGTCAGGCCAGCCCGGCCTGATGGCGCAGATGGCGTCCACTGCCGCTGGCGTGGCTGTGGGCTCGGCTGTGGGACACGTCGTGGGTAGCGCCCTGACCGGAGCCTTCAGCGGAGGGAGCTCAGAGCCTGCCCAGCCTGCCACTCAGCAGGTGAGCTGCGGGCTCAGGAGAAACTGAGGCCCGCTTCTCTCAAGGCCACATAGTAAGGAGCTGCTGGAATGTCCATGAAGGAGTGCTGTGGCGTGTTCAGAGCTGCCTCAGGCCCAGGACTTTTCCCAAGAAGGGTCTTATTCCTCTGCCGTTGGCCTCCTGTCACTCACAGGCAGGCTCTCCTAGTCCCTTCCCTGAGGCCAAGGTCCCTAGACTCCCAGGGATACACCAGCACTTTAAAAATGGAAAAGCCAAAGTCCTTAGTGGTTCAGAGACTGGCCCAAGGTAACCCGACCTAGTGGAGGGGGGGGATGTTGAAGTTCTGAGTCCCTGCTCTCCCTGTTCCCAGGTTCTGCCCTGTAGACCTTGCATCCCAAGGGCAAGGGGTAGCCAGCGACTCTGGGCCTGTTTCCTATTGGCTTATCCCCTACTGGGTGCCCCACCAGTCCTGAGCCACATGCGGCTTAGTGGCAGGGTCAGGGGTCATGAAGATCAGTATGGCTGAGGCTGGAAGCTACTGGTACTTGTGCAGGTGGGGCTTATACTCCAAGAGTACAAGCACAACGCCATGCTTTTCCAGAGCCTTCTCCCACCTCTCAGGCCCTACATGCCCAGTGAGCCCATTATGAGGCAATTGGGAAATGCCGTCTATACCAGCACTAGCATCGGCTGAGTGGGTTTGACAGGGCTGTGGGCTCCTTCTGTTTCACAGAGGGAACAGCTGAGTGTAGACAGGGTAGGCTGCCAGGGATCCCAGGGGCACTTGGGCTGGGGGTGTGGGGAGGGGCAGGCAGCCCCCAGCTTTGGAACCCACTTCTGGGTGGCAACCTGGAGCTGACATTGCTGCCTCCTGTGCCATACCCTAGGCCCCCATCCGCACTGGCCCCCAGCCCCTGCAGATGGGGCCCTGCGCCTACGAGATCAAGCAGTTCCTGGACTGCTCCACCACTCAGAGTGACCTGTCCCTGTGTGAGGGCTTCAGTGAGGCCCTGAAGCAGTGCAAGTACAACCACGGTGAGCAGCTCCTGACTGGGGCAGGAGTGGGAGGGGCAGTCCCTCTTCCTGAACCTGCAGGCTGACCCTGAGCCTGTGCCACCCCTCCCTCCACAGGTCTGAGCTCGCTGCCCTGAAGAGACTGGTGTAGACCGGTGCAGATCCATGAGCCAACCCTGCACCCACCTTCACCCCTTCACCAACAGCCAGACCACTATGTCAGATTGTACCCATGTAGCTGGGGTTGGAAGTGAGGAGGGGGTTTCTCACCCCGCAGATGACCGGAGACGCAAATGTGCAATTAAAAGAGTTTATTTTAGACCATAGCCTGCTGTGTGCCCTCTCATTTAGTTTATCTGCTGGGGTGGGGTCAGGGGGCATGGATGGATGTCCAACAGAGGGGTGGAATGTTTCACTTTATGCCAGCATCCTGGGTGCGGGAGGGGGAGGAGCCCTGTTGTAATTTGATGACCTTGACAATCCAAATAGGGATGAGTCGTTAGCAGGGACCCCAAGGGCACCTGACTCTAGGTGCTGGAATCCCTGGATAAACCTGTTGTCTCCCCCTGTCAGGGTTGCTTGCCCCCACACCTTTGGATCCCCTTCTCTGCACCCACGTCTTAGGGGCCCCCCCTTGGTGGCCTCACGTCCGGTCTGTGACCTTGCCCCTCTTGCTGATGGCAGCTTCTCAGTAATTCCAGATTCTGCAAGAAGAATGCCACTGGGCTGCTATCTGTTTGGGCCTGATCACACATGGCAGAGGTCATGGATCTGAGTCCAACCCCCTTGGATCTGAGTCCAGCTCAGCCACTTGGCTGTGATGTGCCAGGTCACAGGGCCTGCTGAAACAGAGAAGCAGCCCCTTTGATCCCAGGGCAGACCTCACTATCATGTGCTCTGTGCTACTGCCTTCCTTGAGTTCACCAGCTCTGTGTTGAGCACCTATTGTGTGCCAGGCCCTATTCGATATCTCTGGGGGCACTGAGGATGTTCCTGCCCTTGGGCATTTATATCCCAGTGGAGTGGTGGGAATGTCTCTTGGTGCACTGTGTTCTAGCTTGTATGTACTTCTGCGTGTGGGGTTTTCTGGGGGAGGGGGGTTTGGGGTCTACCTCTCAGCACACATAAGTCTGTTCCCTGGGACTTCTGGGTGTGAGCATTCCTCCAGGTGTCTATGTCTCCTCCTTACCTGGCTCCTGGCCCCAGCTAACGGGTCCTGGATGGCAGGGAGCCCTTCCTTCGTGGCTTTGAAAGGGGGCCTTGCTCCTGGTGGTCACGCCGAGTGCTCGTGCGCCTCCTCCGGCCATCACTTGTGGGTTGTAGGCCTGACAGGCAGCGAAGCTCCTCTGGAAGGCCCAAGAAGCCCTACCTATGGGAGCTGGGGAGAAGGCGCACCCTCCCCCTGGGGCTGTAGCGTGAGACTCACCTGCGAGCTCTGGACACTGGTCATCCAGGTTCTCCAAAAGGGACTCGTAGCGGGTGGGGGCCCCATCCTCCCCCTCTGTGGAGGGAGTAAGACCGATTCCTGACTGGCCTGGTGGTTCCCACCTTCACCTCTCACTCGACCTATTTGCTGGCCCTGGCTGGGGTCAACAAGGCATTGGATGGGAAGGGTCAAGTCTAGGTCCTGGCCAAAGTGGGGGGCTGGCCCGGGCCTTGGGTGGTCTCGGACTGCTGTCCCCCTCTCACATCCCAACATAACTCCAAGAGGAAATCTTGGGCCCCACTTACTGATGATCTGCACAAGGACATAGGTCCCACGCTCCTGCAGCAGGGGGCTGCCCATGGAAGGGGCCTGGGAAGCCCCCTCATCCAGGCTCACCAGGTGCCCATCCTCAGCCAGGAGGGCAATGGTCGCTGGGAGGGCAGGGAGGAAGGCAAGGCAGGGGCTGGTACCTCTGCCTGGGGACCCTTAGCCCCTCCTCCCCAGCACCCCTCCATGCCTCCTCACCATCTGGGGGCACCTGCCCCCTCTGCCTCAAGTGGGCAGTGAGTGTCACCAGGCTGCACCAAGTGTTCACCAGCTCCCAGCAGCCAGCTGTAGGGACAGGGCAGAGGTGAGTGAGTGGGACCCTCTGCTTCTCCCAGTCTGGGACCATCTGTCTTGCTTTCATCTCTTCTGTAACCCGAGGGAACAGGTCTCCAAGATTAAGACTGTACCCTCCTCCACCCATCTTCTGAGATGTCAGTGACCAGGGCACATAGCTCATGCCTCCTGCATTGGGTGCCCCCCTCCCACTCCAGCGCCGCCTCTACACAGGACTTGTCTCCAGCACCAGACCCCCCTATTCTCCTACCCCAGCCCCACCTGCCACCAGAAGTCCGGAAATCTTTAACTGTGGCTAGAGCTTTAGGTGCCTAATGTGCCCTGAAGCTTGAAGACAACTGACTGAATTAGAGACTGTGTAATTTAACAATATGCCCTGTGGTGTTGTGGTGGGTGTTCTCCTAGAGGAGCCCACTGGAATTTCCCACAACCCAGCCACCAGCGTTTCCCCTCAAGGGACTCCAAGCATTTGCTCTGTCTTCTCATAGAGCTGTTTCCCTAAACCCCCCATCCCCTTACCCAAGTGCACCCCCCTTCCTCACACTGCCTCCTCACCCTCCCCTAGGGTGGAGGAAAGCAAGCCTCTGAATGTACTCTCCCCCTACCTGTCTCAGGACAGGGGATCCCGCTTACCTCCAAACATCACTGTGATAAACATGCCTCTGCAGGGGAGAGTAGACAGATGTGTGGGCTTCGATCCCCTAACCTCCAACTTCCTAAGGAAGGATCTGGGGCTGAGATCTATTCTGGGTGGGGCCCTGCCAGGAAACGTGCATATGTGTTTGGGAATGAGTGGGTGGATCCAGGCTTAGGTTCTTGCTTGGCCACCGTTGGAGCTGGGCTCCACCAGCCTAGAGGGGTCCCTGCAGCTAGTTCAGGACGCCTGGCCTCCTCTTCCTCCTGCTTGCTGGGTCAGAGCAGCTTTCTGGGTCAGAGCAGCCGGAAAGCAGACTGAGGCCCTCCCAGCTTCCAATCTGGTCTCCATGGCAGTGGGAGCTGCCAAGTCGTCTAGGCAGCAAATGCCTTCCCCACAGTATCCTGGTAACAGGATCTGGGGCTGGAGTATGGGCACTCCCTAAGGCAGGGCTAGAGTTCGGGCTCAAGCCTTGTAGCCCACGGATGGCCCAAGACCACATCTCCCCACCAGTACAGACGGAGCTCGCAGGCTGAAAGTGGGAGAGGACCCTGTCCCTGGGAAAACTCCCAACTATGAGCTGCGGCCATGGCCAAAGCCTGGCATCCTCACCAACCTTGCTCTCCCCTACCTTCTCAAGGCCCTCTTCCCTGTGCTCACTGTCTTTGCTCTCCTTTCCCTCTCTGCTTTCCTCCACACCTTCAGCCTCCTCTCTCTTCCCTTCTCTCCTTGTTCCATCAAGTTTATTGAGATATGATTTATAGTAAAATTCACTTAAAGTGACAAAAATCTGACAAATCGCATAGAGCCACCACCACACTGGGGAGGCAGATCATTTCCCTCACCCCCAAAATTCCTTTATGCCCCGTTGTAGTCAATGCTGGCCCCTGGCAGCCACTGCTCTGTGTTCCGCCCCTGCCTTTTCCAGAATTGTATACAACAAATCATAGAGCATGGAGCCTTTTGAGTCTGGCTTCTTTCACTTAGCATGAGATTCACTCAGGTTGTTGTGTGTATCAATGGCTCATTCCTTCTTATTGCTGAGAAAGGTCCCATTGTCTAGATGTGCCACAGTTTGTTGATCCACTCACCTATTGTTTGGATTGTTTCCAGTTTTTTGCCATTAGGATTAAAGCCAGTACAGACATTTTTGTGCAGATAGGTTTTTGTGTTTCTGCGCCAATCCGTGCCCATCCTTTAACTTTTTCTCTCATTTTCTCTATCATCTTCTTTCCTTCTTCCCCCTAGCGCCTTTCCCTCTGTCTCTACCTCTTCGTTTCTGTCTCCTGCCCCTTCTCCATGAGCCTCTAACCAGACCCCTTCAGCCAGGATGCCAGGTAGGTGTCTGGAGCAGGCTCCCATCCTGTGCCAGCTCCCTTTTCCCCAAGGTTTTAGAAATGCCTTCTCCCCCCTTCCCCCACAGTGATTAGGCTGTTTGTCCTGCCCTCTGGGCCACTGAGGCAAGAGGAGGACTGGATCCTCTGTGCGGCTCCCCCAGCACCACACTCTGCCTCTGTTTCAGCACTCAGCTCAGTGCTTCCACCTGTAGAAAGGGGGTTAAGAACATGACTCAGCAAAGTCCTTGTGAGGATTAAATGTGGTAACACTTTGTTTATTTAGTAGGCTCCACGCCCAATGCAGGGCTTGAAGTCACAACCCTGAGGTCAAGAGTTGCATGTTCTACCAACTGAGCCAGCCAGGCACCCTTTAAAACATATTACCTTGAGGGGCGCCTGGGTGGCTCAGTCGGTTAGGCGGCCGACTTTGGCTCAGGTCATGATCTCGGGGTCTGTGAGTTCAAGACCCGCGTCGGGCTCTGTGCTGACAGCTCAGAGCCTGGAGCCTGTTTCAGATTCTGTGTCTCCCTCTCTCTGACCCTCCCTGTTCATGCTCTGTCTCTGCCTGTCTCAAAAATAAATAAAAACGTTAAAAAAAATTAAAACAAAAAAACAAAAAAACATATTACCTTGGTCTCAGCATGCAGAAAGTACACATTCAGTACTGTAGAAACAGGTAGTGTTTCCCCGAAACTATTTAAACACAGGACACTTTCTTCTCGGGACAGCACTATCTCTGGGACTTGTGTCCTGCAGAACACAGCTCAGGAGTGGCTGCAACCAGATTCCAGAAGAATGGCCACTCCGAACCCGGGAGCCTCAATTCCAACAACCATCATGGTTGTCCCAAGAGTTCATCTTCAGTGCGACCAAGGAGGAATCAGACGTTGAGTGTCTTAGAGATGCCCTGAGGAGTTGTTAGGAATGGGATGGGACCCATTGGAGGTAAAGTTCCCCCAAGGGAACTCTCTAGTCTTTGAGTTAATAAGAGTGCACTGTTCTAATTACTTTTATTATTTAGGTATGGCAAGGCCAGCAGACCAGGAGGTTGCCATTGAGAAGATAGTTTGTTCCCTACAGATCTCTAAAGGAGGGGGCATGCCGCACCAGAGGGGAACACATGGGGAAACACCCAGTAGGTCAGCAGGCAGAGGGAGAGGGGGAGTCTTTACTGGTGGTTTCTGAGGCTAAGAACAGAGGAGGAAGGGTAAGCAGGCTCCAAATTGGCTAGTTTGAATAATTTCAGGGCTCTGGGGCATAGGGACTTTCCCTGGATGTCAGGTACCTGGCCCTGGGTGACTAAGGCAGGATGATATTGCCCCACGGTATGAGAGCCATAGAGGAGGTGGTTGCGGGTGTGGGCTCTGGATTGGTTTGCATCTGATAAGTGCCTGCATTATTTCAGGAACTGGCTAGCTCTGAGAGGGTCAGTGAGTCCCTCCAAGGTCAGCAAGGCCCCAAATGTCAAAGCATCAGAACACAGAAAATGCAAGGCATGATTAATAGACACACCGTCCCCGGCACTGAGCAAATAAATCCCGTCTGCTTCTTCCCAACCTTTGGGCTCGCACTATACTCATCTTCATTTTCCTAATGAGGAAACTGAGCCACAGAGAGGGCAAGGAACTTGCCTGAATTCATGAAGACGAGGAGGTTCTGAGATTCAAGTTTGAATACCAACTTGGGAAGTCAGCTCCCCTCTGTCTGGCAAATTAAAGGGACTGGCCATGTCAAGTGCTGGCAAGGATGTCCCTGGAACTCTCCTACCTGCTGGTGGCAGTGCAGATTGGTACAACCATGTTGGGAACACTTATGTAATCTACTAAAGCGAAATGTACATGTTCCCTATCATCAGGCAACTCCAGCCCCAGGTGTCTACCAGAAGAAATGAGAGCACACACAGGTGCACCAAACACATTGACAGGGATGTTCACAGCGGTTTTAGTTGTAATAGCTAAAGACTGGAAAGCACCCAAATGTCTAATAACAGAAGAATGGTATAGTCATCAAGCCATACACTTAAAATCTGTGAACTTTACCTCATGTGAGTTACACCTCAATAAAAAGGGATCTACCTGCTATAACACACATACGGGCATATGTGTAGATTTCCAGGCTCCTCGGAAGTCCCTGTGGGCCAGGACCCCAAAGACATCTGGGAAGATAGGGCCAGCTGTTGGGCTCCAGCTACTATACCCCCAAGTTCCCACCCCCAGTTAATGGGCTGATTTGCATGCCTTGTCATGGTCCAGGGGCTTCCCCTGCCTGTGCTCTGAAGCACCTGGAACACTCCCAACAGAACAACTCCTGTCTGCCTCCTTGCCTCTGGCCATGGCCTGCTGGCATCTGGCCCTTCTTCTGACTGGGGCCCTCCTGTCAGGTGAGCTCTCCCTAGGCCTGGCTCACCTGGGATGGGGTGGGGTGGAACTGGCTCCAGAAGGCCCCTGCAAGGAAACAAGTCAATGTGGGCAGTGGGAGGGTTCTAGAAAAGGCATTAAGGTGGAGGGGAGAACTGGCTATAGATGGCTCTGCCCTAGACCTGGGGCAAGTCACATATCTGTATGGGCCTCAGTTTCCCCATTTGTGAATGACGAGATTGTTAGGATCCCTTTGGATTCAGATTCTTTGGGGTCTTTTTAGTTTTTCACAGGGGAAGCTACCCTACAGGGCCTCAGGGACAACCTATCCTTGAGAAGATTCCCAGCAGCCAGTTGTCTGAGGTTGAGTCGATGGGTGGGACAGCCCAGGAGGCTTCCTGGTGGTGGTTAATCCATAGCCAGGGTTTGGAAGAGCCAGTGTGACTGAGGGGTAGGGGTCTGCAGGGCAAGGAATGGGGGTGGGCAGAAGAAGGACCCAGAGGCCACCAGTCC
Organism: Felis catus; assembly: GCF_018350175.1. NCBI lineage: Eukaryota > Metazoa > Chordata > Mammalia > Carnivora > Felidae > Felis > Felis catus. The sequence continues at coordinate 29,808,739 of NC_058379.1, read as the reverse complement.
CACCCTCTGAACTCTAGGCACTCAACTGAACACAGATCCTTGGGAACATACCACCAATGAGGATTTAACAGTCACCAACTCTGTGCCCCATTCCAACCTCGAATCCATGGCACTGGGCTATGGGCCTTTTGGGAGTCAGTCTCCGTGGAGCCTTCACAAGGTTGGGGCAGGAAAAAAAGGAGCCCATGTCAGGCCTGAGCCCATGGGTGTCTCTCTCTCTCTCTCTCTCTTTCAACCAGGCTTGGCCCAGCCGGATGCACTGCTTGTCTTCCCAGGTCAAGTGGCCCAACTCTCCTGCATTCTCAGCCCCCGCCATGCCATCATTGGGGAGTACGGCGTGTCTTGGTATCAGCAACGGGCAGGCAGTGCCCCCCGACACCTCCTCTACTACCGCTCAGAGGAGGACTACCACCGGCCCCCTGACATCCCTGACCGCTTCTCAGCAGCCACGGACGCCGCCCACAACGCCTGCATTCTGACCATCAGCCCTGTGCAGCCTGAGGATGATGCAGATTATTACTGCTCTGTGGGTTACATATCCTAGGAGTAGACTGTGGGATGAGCGCCTCTTGACTGCCTCTCACATCTGCACCCTGACCTTGGGCCCCTAACTTTCTCTGAATCTTGATTTTCCTCCTCTGTAAGATGGGTTAGTAATATTAAACATGAACAATTAACTATTCTGAGAACCATGAGATCCCTGCTGAAAGAGTGACTGGGAGTGTGGGGGTAGGGATACAGGGGATTGTTACAGAAGAGGAAGCACCTGAGACCCTTGAGGCGGGCCCAGCCTCTCCACTGGCCCCCAGGGGACTCAGACTGGTGGCCTGGGCTTCCTGTTACCTGAGGAACTGGAGAAAGAGAAAAAGGAACCAGCCCTTGCTGCTCCTAGTTCCGCATGGCAGGTTGTGGTCCAACACTCAAGGGGTGACTGGACTGGGTTCTCATGGAGCCCAGGCTGTTAGCTTGGAGGGCGGTGGGGAGCTCCTGCCTACTCCCTGACCGGGCAGGGAGGCAGGGGTGTGTGTGTGGGGGTGGGGGGGGTACTCAGAGGCACCTGTGGACCAGGTCAGAAGGTACTGAACACAGGTGGGCAGCATCTCTCCTGTCAGGAACATGTGTTCCACTGGTCTCCAGTGATAGGGGCTATGCCCCTCTCCCCACTCCAGGCTCTCCCACAGGCAGGGAAGGCCTTACCTGAGCAACTGAGCCCAACAGGGAGCACTGGGTAGAGGGGCAATTCTTATCAGAAGCGGAGCTGAGCGTCTGGGTATGGGTTGGGCGGGTGGGGTTCAGGCACATACTCCTCTTCCATCCTGGTTCCCCCAACAGGCGCCTTATGTCCGGAGGTCATTCATCCCTCAGATGTACTGGAGTTGGGGGTCTCCAGGGAACAGAGAGAGTCCCGCCCACACTCCCAGCCTCCTGGGTCCTCACCGGGCCACTTCTCCATATCTCAGTCTCTATTGGTACCGGCTGGGCAATCAAGACCAAGGCTACTTAGGGAGGGTGAATCAAACAGGCCCCCTGGGCCTGTGCGGGGTAACGGGCTCCACAGCTTTGGGAACACCTTCCCTTCTCCCGAAAACCCCAGCAGCCCCAGTGTCCTCTGGCTTGCCCCCACCCTCAGGGCAAGTGCAGCCGGAACTCGACCCTCGGCCTGTGGCTTTAGGCCGGCCTGCCCCTCCCGGTCTCAGTTTCCTCTTCTTCACTCCCGCCAACGCCTGCCCAGCTGTTTCCCCCACGACCAGGAAGCGCTTTGAGAACGGACCGGGGACCATTCCCAGACCTTGTGCCCCAAGCCAGAGCGGCTAAGCGGAGGACTACAGGCACGGCGGGACCACCGAGACGCGAGGACCTCCGCGCGGCCTAGAGCGGTCCCGGAAGTGCCCGCGGGCGGGGGCGGGGCTCCGGGCGCTCGGGCCGCCGCGGGCTCCGCGTCAGCAGCCGCCACGGAGTGAGGCCGGGTCGGCCGCGGGTTGGAGCAGCTCAGGTGCGGCCCCGCCCCGCCCGCCCGCGGCCCCGCCCCGGCCCAGGTGAGCGGCCCCGCCCCGACCCAGGTGAGTGGCTCCGCGTCAGCCAGTGTGACCACCTGCCCCTCCGGTGGCCCCGGGTGTGGGCGTCCCCCATCGGCGGGAAGCATGTAGGGGCTCCAGCGTCGCCGCTTGCGTGGCGTGTGCGTGTCGGCGGCCGCTCGAGGGCCTCAAACCAGGAAACCCTGACCGGTCCGAGGGTATCCCCAGTGCCCAGGCCCTGGGGGCTCCCTGAAGCATAGGGTGACAGATGCAAGAGGAGCCGAAGAAGACCCTGAGAGAGGTGGGAAGATGGGGTCCCAGACCTTTGGATCTTCGGCCCAAAAATATTTAAAACATTGTTGAGGACAGTTAAAGGATTGCCAACTTTCTAAACAGAGTGGGAACGTCAGCGTATAGGTGGTCCGTAATGGGAATGGAAAACCCCTAAGGAGGGAACTTTAGAAACACCAGGATTTAACAGGTGGGAGGAGGAAGAGTTGCAATCACAGATACCCAAGAAAAAAATAACCAGAAAGCATTAAAACTAGGGGGAAAACTTTCAGAAACGAAGGGAATAAAGCAGGGGGTGGGAGTGGGGGTGGGTGATTCAAAACCTTGAGGTGTTCAGGTAGTAGGCAAGGAGGGTTTAATGAGGGGGTGGACCTGTATTATCACATCTCCCAGGTTTTCAAGAGAAAGCCTGAAACTTACTGAGTTTTCAGTATTGGCAGCTAAGTCAAACAAAAAGGAAAAGTTCAACTCTTTGCGAGCCAAGCAAAACGCGTCTGTGGCAGGATCCCCAGGCTGCCAATTTGCAACTTCTGAAATGAAGGGTTTTGAGAAGGGAGCTATTGGTGAGCATTGCCAAAAGGGGTGGGAAAGTGAAGTCTGAGAAGAGAGGGATTGGCCATAAGGAGGTCATTGGATGCGACAGCTGAAGACCCTGCTGAAACTGGAAACTTGAAATCTGTCTCAGTGCAGTACACAGTCGTATGATTTTCTTTGGCAACATTTAACATCTTAGGAGGAATTGATGGAGGAGGTTGGTAGTTGGCAGCTGGTTACAGCAGGGCAAGGAGGTGAGGAACGTGATGCTGGTCAGAGTCCATAGTTGTTAGATCCATGATAGAGTCTAAGCTAGACAGGGGAGGGTGGACTAAAAGAAGAGAACCTGGGTGAAATTGTTGGGTTGTTTGACCTGATGAGATGGATTTAGAGAGCCTGAAGGACTGGAGATTATGGTTCCTGAAGAGGAGGGGGAGGGGAGTTAAGTGGTCAAAGAATTTTTGAGAATCCTTCAGTTCTATGCTTCTTTTTACACCGGGCTTTTTTACCCCCTGGAAATTCATTTAAAACAAAACAAAACAAAAGTTTCCAAATAGAAATGAGTTCCATTGTGACTATGCTGATTAATTTAGCATGGCATGTCTTTTGAGCAGCTCATTCTCCACGCTTCAGTGTACCGTTAATAATACCTGGGTATAGGGGCGCCTGGGTGGCGCAGTCGGTTGGGCGTCCGACTTCAGCCAGGTCATGATCTCGCGGTCCGTGAGTTCGAGCCCCGCGTCGGGCTCTGGGCTGATGGCTCAGAGCCTGGAGCCTGTTTCCGATTCGATTCTGTGTCTCCCTCTCTCTCTGCCCCTCCCCCGTTCATGCTCTGTCTCGCTCTGTCCCAAAAATAAATAAACGTTGAAAAAAAAATTTAAATAATACCTGGGTGTAGAGTTGGTGAGGGTTAAATGCAAATTGCCTGTAGAAGATCTAGTGGTGCCTAGCACATAGTAGATGCTCAGTAAACATGAGCTGTTATCATTATCCTGGTACCTGGGGAGTTTCCCTTCAGCTTGCACAGCAATTTCGGAAGGGGATCCTGAGGGGCTCCCTCAGAGGCCACCATAGTGGGATGGGGGGTGCCGAATGGGCAGTCCCTATGGAAACAACCCCTGTTGATCGGAATCATTGTTTTTCTTTCTTTATTGGTATCTCCCATACAATTTATTTAATAAAGAATTATTTGCTCCCTTCCCCCCAAAAAGTGTGACCATCAGTTCTAGCACAAAAACAGATGGCTTTCCCTCCATTCAGTCATGTATTTATTCAACAAATGTGTGTGGAGCTTGTCCTGTTGTGCTGGGGGCGCTGGCGATTCCAAAATGAAAGATCACAGTACCTTGCCCTCAGGGAGCTCTCAGGCAGTGGTGGCGAGAGTCCTGATGGCAGATGTTTGCCATCCACGGCCATGGGTGTTGTGAGAGACATGTGCACTGAGCTCCATGGGCCACTCAGGGGATGTGCTGATATTGTGAGAGTTGTAGGGTGAGTAAAGACATTTGGACTGAGTCTGGAAAGATGAGCCAGTGGCAGTGTGAGAAGGGAGCAGGATCAGTTAGGAGGAGGAAGCAGCAGGAGCCTGGATGGCTCAGTCAGTTGAGTGTCTGACTTCGGCTCAGGTCATGTTCTCGCGGCTCATGAGTTCGAGCCCCGCATCAGGCTCTGTGCTGACAGCTCAGAGCCTGGAGCCTGTTTCAGATTCTGTGTCTCCCTCTCTCTCTGTTCCTCCCCGCTCACGCTCTGTTTCTCTCTCTGTGTCTCTCAAAGATAAATAAACATTTAAAAAAAAAAGAAGAGGAGGAGGAGAAAACAGCAACAAGGACTATGTGGAAGGAGAGGCTACAGATGGTGCTGGAAGGGCCAGGTGTGAAGGGCTTTGTGAAGGATTTGAACTGCTATAAGATCCCGAGACAGACGATCAGGCCTGTGTTTGGGGATTTGACACTGGTGTCAGTGTAGAGAACTACCAGAGAGAGGGAGTAGAAGCTGGAGGTAGGTGGTCAGTAATGAAATACTCCTGGGGAGTTGCACTGAGGCCTGAGCTGTGACCTGACAGACAGGCAGAGACCTCTTAATAAAGCTTCAGGAAATGGACAGACTAGACATATGGGGTGAGAGAGGGAGAAGTCTAGGCTGACTCCCAGTGTTGTGGCTTAGGCTCCTAGCTGGAGGGGGTGCAGCCAACCTAGTGTAGGAGGGAAGTCTGTGCCCTTCCTCAGAACCCCCTACCCCCAACATCCTCCAGTAGCTAGAATCTTGCCCCTTTTCCACAATGGCTCTACTTCCTATTCTAGTCCGCCTTTCAGAACAACCTCAGCCTTTCGATTCTAGACACTACAATGTGGCACTTGATTCTGTCTTTTTTGTAGTTTTTTTTTAATTTTGTATTTTTTTTGAGAGAGAGAGAGAGAGAGAGAGAGAGAGAGAGAGAGATTGTGAGTGGGGGAGGGGCAGAGAGAGAGAGAGACAGGGACAGAGGATCCAAAGTGGGCTCTATACTGACAGCAGCAAGCCCGATGCGGGGCTCTAACTCACAAACTGTGAGATCATGATCTGAGCCGAAGTTGGACGCTCAACAACTGAGCCACTCAGGCACCCCTGTAGTTGTTTCTGATAAATCAAACTGTTTGCTAATTCAGTGGGGATCATCTCAAGGGCAAAATTGTATCTTCTGCTTATTTTGTTATGTCCACGATAGAATATGACACAGGAAGGAGGCACTTACTAGGTACTTGATTTGCAGACTTGACAATGTCCCTTGGTTTCTTTTCAGATTTGCAGACTTGACAGTGTCCCTTGGTTTCTTCCCAGGTGACGAGAACAGTAAGCGTGTCCTTAAGAAGACCATCTTTTAAGAAATACAGTCATTGGGGGTGATACTAGATTCACAATGGAGGTTCCCCCAGCAGCCAAGCTTGGTGAGACCTTTGTGTTTGAGGACGGATTAGAGATGCAGCAAGAACTTTTCCCAGAGGAGGACCTGGGGGACCCTTTTCTTCAGGGAAGAGGCTTAGAGCAAATGGCTGTTATTTATAAGGAGATCCCTCTTGGGGAGCAGGATGAGGAACATGACGATTATGAGGGCAATTTTAGTCTGTGCTCAAGCCCTGTTCAGCATCAGAGTACCCCCCTGGTACACAGACCCCAGGACGATGACCTTTTCGGCCAAACCTTCCTCCAGAAATCAGACCTTAGTATGTGTCAGATAATCCACAGTGGAGAAGAACCCAGTAGACGTGACTGTGAACAGATGAGCAGGGTGCACGCAGGACCTAACGAACCTCACAGAACTGCGCCGCCAGCAAAACCCTACGCGTGTCGGGAATGTGGGAAGGCCTTCAGCCAGAGCTCCCACCTTCTCCGGCACCTGGTGATTCACACTGGGGAGAAGCCCTACGAGTGTTGTGAGTGCGGGAAGGCCTTCAGCCAGAGCTCGCACCTTCTCAGACATCAGATAATCCACACGGGGGAGAAGCCCTACGAATGCCGGGAATGCGGAAAAGCCTTTCGCCAGAGTTCAGCCCTCACGCAACACCAGAAAACCCACACTGGGAAGAGACCATACGAGTGTAGAGAATGTGGGAAAGATTTCAGCCGGAGCTCAAGTCTCCGAAAACACGAGCGCATTCACACGGGTGAGAAACCTTATCAGTGTAAGGAATGCGGGAAATCCTTCAACCAGAGTTCCGGCCTGAGCCAGCACCGCAAAATCCACACCCTGAAGAAGCCTCACGAGTGTGAGCTCTGCGGGAAAGCCTTCTGTCACAGGTCCCACCTGATTCGGCACCAGCGGATTCACACGGGGAAGAAACCTTACAAATGTGAAGAGTGCGGGAAGGCCTTCAGCCAGAGCTCCAACCTCATTGAGCATCGGAAGACGCACACTGGCGAGAAACCCTACAAATGCCATAAGTGTGGTAAGGCCTTCAGCCAGAGCTCATCCCTCATCGAGCACCAGCGCATCCACACCGGGGAGAAGCCCTATGAGTGCGGCCAGTGTGGGAAGGCCTTCTGCCACAGCTCGGCACTGATTCAGCACCAGAGAATCCACACAGGGAAGAAACCCTACACGTGCAACGAGTGCGGCAAGGCCTTCCGGCACAGGTCAGCCCTGATCGAGCACTATAAAACCCACACCAGAGAGAAGCCCTATGAGTGTAACAAATGCGGCAAGTCCTTCAGGGGAAGCTCACACCTTATTCGGCACCAGAAAATCCATGCTGGGGAGAAGCTCTAGAAAGAAGAGCTCACACCAAAGCTCGAAACCCTTTCCCAGATGGAGCCCACACCCCATAGCTTTGTCTCTGAGACCCCACCCACCCCCCTGATCCCAGGGCCAAAAAGAAATGTGTCAACCTAGGTGCTCCTGGCCATCCACACTAGCAGCAAGGCCCCCTCTTGGCCAGCTGGGTGCCCCACACTCAGCAGGTTTATGGAGTGGAAGGGAGGGTAAACTAACAGGAAAGCTGCTAAAATGGAGGCCTGCCCAAAAAAGAGAGCTGGCCTTCAATTGTTCATGTTTGACTCCCAAGCCCAGGAGACTGAATTTTGCCGTCTCTTCACCTTTGCCAAAATTCAGAAGAATGAACGCCAGAGGGAGAAAGTTGAGTTAAACACACAAGAATGTCAGGTGAACTCTTTTAACATCAGGGCAGTTTGGCACTTTTAGAAGACAGAACTCTGCTCATAGTCCAAATCAGCTGAAGGAAGATGAATCCAAAAGTAGATACATTAGCAGCAAAATGGAATCTTTCACCTGGCTTGGGCATTGGTGGGGACAACCGAAACAGGCTACAGAAGAAAGGGAGGGTCTGGAAGCATTCGTTCTGGGGTTGAGGGAGAGGGTGGCAAGTCCCTGGTGTGGTGTTTTAATCTCTGTTCTGGATTAGAGTGAGGTTGGTCTTTGGCAGGTGGCTCTTTCACAAGAGGGTTGAGGTTTCATTCCATGGGCCAGAGGATGTTTGACACTGCCTTGGACTCAGCCTGGCACAAGGAATTAGTGCCCTCCAGTGATAACCCCTCTATAAGACCCAGGTCCCCCAAGACCATGGTATGCCTTGGTTGTCAGCAGGGCCCGTGTCTGGTCTGGCTTCCAGTGCTGGGGGACATAGGAAGCAGGGCGATTCAGTCAGAGGTCCCAGTTCTGCCCCTCCTATTCCAGTGGCCTTGAGGAGGCTCCAAGGCTCGGTTTCCCTATCTGTGAGATGCGGATGGTGGGACCTGGCCACGTACCTCTGAGGGTCCAAGGCTCCTGTTCGCCATGAAACCACCCATGAAAGTGCTTTGGCGACTGGCAGTTGAAGGTGGGTGGAGACCCAGTGTGACCCTTGTCCCACTCAGAGATCTGAAAGGCAACCCTGTCTGTTTTCCAGGTGGCCGGGCTCACAGCAGGCCCTCCCATTAAACCAGAGCTTAGGCTTTCCTTCACTCCCTCCAGCCTGCACCCTGGGCCTTGTCCCAGACAGGGACCCTTCCCAGATGCCATCCTGAACCTCCCCCTAGCAGCAGCATGGTCTGTGTGGCCTGTGTCCCATGCTTCGGGCTGTCCTCTCCCTAGGTATTGTTCCAGAAGTACCATCGCCTGTGTCCTGCCAAGACCAACTCAGTCGGCATCCCCAGAGGAGGGGCTCAGACAGGGGTGTGTTTTTAAAGCTTCCCAGGTGATTAGGGCATTCCGGCCAGGGTGTGAGCCCTCTGCTGGGCATCCGTGCAACCCTAGCGTCACCCAAATGTCAGGCCTGCTTGCCATGAGCAGAGCTTGAAGGTGGCAGTTCTGTCTCAGTCCCCATGCCTCCCATCCCCCAGGAATGGCTTAGGCAGTGCTGTGTCTGGCTAGTTGGTAAGTGTCCCAGGTGCTCAGGCCTTCATTTGGCCACTGGGATCTCTTTGGTGCTACTTTCCCCCAGGCTCCTTAGAGGCAGTCTGAGCTATCTTGAAGTTTTCCAAAAGTTGATGGCTGGAATCCCATAACCCCATCATGGTAATGCTGGCTATTTCAGCTAATCAAGGGGTTGGCTTGGCAGTTATGTATAGTTTTGATGAATAAAAATGAGCAAGTCATAGTTGTTAGTAAGTGGGACTTGGCAGGCTAGGAATTTTCAGAGGACTGGTCTCCAGCTGGGGGATCACAGTGGGAGTCCCAGCCTGGAGAACAGCAGTTGCTCCCGTCCAGCTCTTCTCCTTGAAGGAGTGTGTGAAACATAGCACCGCCAGTTGGTCAGGTCCCCTAGAACCCGCTGTACCACTAGCTAGACTGGCCTGACTGGGTGGCCCCTGGCTGTCTCCTGCAGGTGGCCCGTGCTGAGGGTCTTCAGTCATTTACCATGAGTGCAGAGAGAATCAAGACGCCTGTTCAGCGTGGGTGGGACAGCAGACCCCTCCCCTAGATCTACCTCCTCGGTCATCCCTTATTTGGCCTTACCTGGGCCCGGCCTCATCCTCTCCTTATTGGGCAGTCATCTGGGTCCTACCTTTGCTGTCTCTTTCCGTGTGCCTCTGCACACCCCAGCCAAATCGATTTTCTTAAAGCATCTCTTTGCACATGTCACCACTCTCCTTAAAACCAACCTGCAGGGGCTTTTCTGCACATAAGCCCCCATTTCAGCCAACCTGGTTTGCCCCTTCTGAGCAAACCACAGGGAGTTCCTGGCCACCCGCCCAGACGCTCTCTCCACTCCCAGCTTCTCTCCACTGTTTTATGAGGTTCTTGCATTTTGGAATATGCACTTTGTCCTCCTCCTCCCCCCACCCTCTCCTCCCTCCTTTCAACAATTTATGGAACGTGGGGAATGAGACCCCCTTTCTGAATAGTTGACGGGTCCTCACAGAACTATGGTAAGACCAGGTACTTTTCAAAGCGTGAGCAGAACCTAGTCCTTTCTTTTCACATTTCTTCACCATTTTATGTGTTTTCAAATCCTTCATTTTATTTAGGTTCTTGAACAGTGTAATAGAACATCCTGGTAATATTTTAATCGCCCTTGAATTTACTTGTCATTTTTGTTTGGTTGTCTTACTTTTTTTCTTCTTATGACAGACGTTGAGTCTTGTAAAGCTCCAACTCTTGGTTTTGTTTACTAATCGAATTGTTTTGTCCAACTGTATGTATGCCATCTCTCTCTCTCTTTTTTTTTGACTCAATACTTCACATTTCTAAGATTAATTATTTAGATACAGTTAATTGTATTTTTAATGTTTCTAGTAAAAGTAGTTACTTTGGTCTACGACTTTTTTCTCAGAGCTTTTTCTGTCTTCTGTCACTTTGACATGTGCTATTTTTTGTTATTAGGAATCTCCTTTTGGCCCAAGTGTTATTTTTTATATTTCCACATAATGAATGCATAGGTCATTGCTGTCATCTTACTGTACTGTGGTGTCAACATTTCTAAGTGTCCATAGAACTTTTCTGGGCCTGAATATATGATCCATTTTTATAAAGCATTTGTGTACTCTCAAGAAATGTATTTTTACTCTATCACTTCTATTTGTGAACTCAGTTTTTAAATTACTGTATTCAAATTCACACCTTCTCTGTTGCTTACTTTACAAGTTCTTAACCTGGGGTCTGCAGATTGCCTAGGAGTCCATGAGCATGCAGATCTATTTTGGAGGTTGTGTAGAGGGATCAAACAAAGCTGTGTGGTTATGTCCATGAATGAATTGCTTGGGGCTGGGCGTGGGGTGGGGTATCTGTAGCATTCATGACATTTTGGAAAGGCTCTGTGACCCCAAAATAGTTAAGAACACTCATTGGCCTGGTCAAATCATGGTCTGATGTGTTTCTTACCCTACCTATTTCTGTTTCACTTTGTTTCTATTTTATGTATGTCCTTGTAATATTAGATGTACAGTTCTCTCCAATCCTTTTTGAGAAGTAGGCAGGGTATCACTAAGTAAGTACCATGATATTTGGAACATATATATTGAACAGTAATATATTGAAAAATTGTGCCTTTTAGTACCCTCCTTGCCTTTCTTAAGGCTTCTAGCTGAAATTTCTCTTTTTCAGATATCATAATTGAAGACCCTGGCTTTTTTCACTTTGCATTTGCATGAGTTTATTTAGCTCAGCATTTTATTTTTAAAATTTGTGTATGTGCTTTGCTGTATAGCTTATAAACAGCAAAGTGTTGGATTTTGTTTTCTGATTCTATAATTCTTTTTCTTTTTATGTAAGAAGTTCTCATGTCATTATCATTTAGAGTAAGGTATAAATTATCTTCATATTTATATTTTTTTATTAAATTTTTTTTCAACGTTTTTATTTATTTTTGGGACAGAGAGAGACAGAGCATGAACGGGGGAGGGGCAGAGAGAGAGGGAGACACAGAATAGGAAACAGGCTCCAGGCTCCGAGCCATCAGCCCAGAGCCTGACGCGGGGCTCGAACTCACGGACCGCGAGATCGTGACCTGGCTGAAGTCGGACGCTTAACCGACTGCGCCACCCAGGCGCCCCTTCATATTTATATTTTAACATATATTAACATATTTAACCCAGAAAGGCCATGTCTTTTAATCTCTTATCTCTAGGAGTTATTAACCATGTGTGGAGTATCATCTCTGGGTAGGCTAGAGGCTCCACCATTGGGCACACCTGCTCCTCCCTGTCTTCGTCAGTGCCAGGCTCTGTCCTGAACCCACTCTAACTACCTCTGGCTTCAGTGTTTTTGGCTGTAACACGGAGGAATGAGGCCACCTCACAGCCTTGTGGAGCTCAGAGGAGTAAGAAATACAAACCTTCATGGCAAACTGGGGGCGTAGAAGATTCTTATACTATTAGTGTTTTGAAAGATTTCTTTAATTCTCCCAGCGTTCTTTCAACATAACCTAGGTGCTTTGCTTTTTAGAAAATATTGCCAGATATAGCGAGAATTAGACATCACAGATCCGTCCCATGCTCCCTGAGTGAACCTGTATGGTAATTTGATCTCATAACCTCCATCCCCATCACCCGTCTGTCCCAGGTGGGTTCCCTGTCAGCCTTCCCTTTCCCCCTCTCCATGGTGGGAGAAAAGCACTGTCATAATTGCAAAGGATCAAGAATATGGTCGGTCTGGCCACTCCTCTTGGCAGATGGGGAAACTGATGCCAATGACTTACCAAAGGTGTGGCGAATTAGTGTTAGATCTACCTGGCAGCCATAGGGAAGAACAATTCCGGATGTTATGCAGGAGCCTTGGTTACTTGTTTCCAGGACTTCTCCAAGGTGAAGAGTGGTTTAGTCACCACCAGCCGAAGTGAAAACCATATACTCTCAGTGTGCTGAGTTGCTCAGCCTTTGAGGGGCAAGTTGCTGAGTTGCTCAGCCCTTGAGGGGCAAGTTGACATTTGCCAACATTACACAAGGTGAATATATATATTTGCCAGAATGTTGATGCACAGATTTACTGGGGGTAGGAAAAGAGAAGCCCTTTTTGGATGGAGAACCCCATCTTCAGTATCTAATAGCCCAGGAAACTGCATCAGAAGGTTGCCTGGTGAGTGTGGAATTGGGGTGTCAGGACATGGACCATCCCTCCTGTAGTACAGGCCATACAATTGCACAGTCCTCCGAATGCTGGTGGGGGGCACATGCTGAAGACCTCCAGTGTCTGTGGCCTCCCCCTTGGGGGGTGTCCTCCCTCTGAGGTCCAGAGCACCTGGTGACAACCTGCAAACCTGTGAAAGGCTCTTACAAGAGCTCCCCAAGTGAAGTGTCTTCCTTTTGCCACCACCCTTAGCCAGGCTAACTCTTCTCTTCCCCAGAGATAACTGGATGCACTACTCTTTCTGCTCCCTGCACCTCACTTAGGTCTTCCAGGTCCACACCAGAAATGAGAGGAGTCACAAGCAGCCAAGTAACAATGTGCTCCTTATGTAGCCTTCATGTTGCCTCATCTTCAAGAAAAAGGAAGTGGCACCTTGTGTGGTTCTGGATAGGTCTCCCAGGACCACAGGCACCCCCAAAAGTGAAGAGCTATCCTGGGTTCATGGTGGGAGTGAAAAGGGGGTAGAGTTAGTTGCCTTCTTGGAGGCTAGTGAGGTTTTATCTGGTCTTATAAATAAAGCCCAAGGTCTTTCCTTTCTGATAGCCCATCCTGGAGGTCTCCAACAGGGGCCTCTCTGCCCATCTTCCTTTCTATCTGACAGCCCTGTAGGGGAGGAACCTGCCACCGGGTCCCACACTGCGCTGTGGAGCAAGTGCTATGTGCACAAGAGACTTACTCCTGCCTGTTCTGCATGTCAAGAATGCTTTTCAACCCTCTCTCTATCACCTGTTCTTTTCTCCAGACTGATTTCAAGCCAAGAGCTAGAAACCACTTCCTGCTGTGCCTTCTCATTCACTGATTTCCACCACCCCCCCCCACCCCCAAGTCTTGCCCTTAGTATCTCTTGATGCCACCTCTTCCTGTCATTTGCTCCCACCTTGGGCTGCTGCCATCCACTGCTGGCCTGCTGCACCACCCCCTCCCTGGCCTCCTACCACTGGCCAGACTTCCCCTCCTGGCTTTCTCCCCTTGGCAGTCAGAGTAAGCATTCTACTCTCTGATGGGGTCACTACCTTCCTCAAACACCCCTGTTGGTTTCTGTCAGCCTAAGTTTTGAGGCCAGCCTGTAGGCCCTTCCTGATGTGACACCCTCCTCCTCACCCAGGCCCTCCATGCTCCAGCCACACTGAACCCCTATGTTCTGGAACATGCCTTCCTCTGGCGGAAGGGTGTCCCTAAGGGTACACCCATCTCCCACCCATGGAAAGAGCATGGGCTGAAGATGGGGCATCCTTCTCCAGGATTAGCTATTCTGAGAAGGCCAGGCTCCCCTCCCCCACACAACCTTCCCCAGCCCTGTGCTGTATTCTAGGTGTCAAGTGCAGCTGGACCAGGGAGGAAGACCAAGTTTAGGGTCAGGGCCAGCACTCTGGTTAGTGGAGAATGAGAAGATAGAGTGGGTCCAAGATAGGGTGACTATTCTCCTTTATGTCACACTATGACACTTTCACATCATCTCAACACCTGGCATATTTACAGTCCTCCTAAAAATGACTTTGCAAGCACCCTAACTATGGTTTTGACTGAGCCCTCACCCTCCACAGCCTAGCCCCTGACCAGGACGGACAACCAAATCTCAGACTCTCACAGTGACTGAATCTCACCTGGTCCTTGGTTTCTTCCCACTATGATGGAGCCAGGGCCCAGCCTGAATTTCTTTTTCTTTCTTTTTTTTTTTTTTAATTTTTTTTTTAACGTTTATTTATTTTTGGGATAGAGAGAGACAGAGCATGAATGGGGGAGGGGCAGAGAGAGAGGGAGACACAGAATCGGAAACAGGCTCCAGGCTCTGAGCCATCAGCCCAGAGCCCGACGCGGGGCTCGAACTCACGGACCGCGAGATCGTGACCTGGCTGAAGTCGGACGCTTAACCGACTGCGCCATCCAGGCGCCCCAGGGCCCAGCCTGAATTTCAAGGGAAGGCTAGTTCATAGAAGAGTGAAGCAGGGAGAGCCTGGAATCAGTTCCAAGATGACAACAGAAGTCCTTGGCATTTTGTGTTCTCAGGCACTGAAGGGGAGAATGCTGGCAGGAGCCTGTTTCCCCATAGTACCTGCAGCAGGAGAGTGACAGGGAGGGAGACAAAGAGACCAGCCAATCCATAGAGACAGAGGAGAACTGTCCAGGGCAGCAGCAGACAAGGTCTCCTTGTCTGAGACCTCAGTGCATTCCAGGGCTAAGTATCTGACATGAAGCAAGAGGTCACCAGGGGGTGCTGGGAGTCTGCCTGGCAGATATCAGAGAAACAGGACCCCACCTACCTGTGGGGTGCACACCAGCCTATGGGATGCCCAGCAGCTGCCTCCCCTCTGGCCTCTCCACAGGAGCAGATCCAGCATCTCCTTCTCACCTTTGCTTCAGCCATTCTGCGGGTCTGAAGCCAGAGGGGAGGCAGCTGCTGGACATCCAACCTCCATCTCCACAGGAAGCCAAGCTTGGGGACTCCTACCGGATGCATGGGTGCTACCAGATTTTTACACATCCCTGCCAGGAACTAACAGAACAAGTGTGCTGTGAATGGAAAAGGCTAGAGAATACTTGAACAAGACAGTTAACCTCCTAGTCATCCATGGAGCAGCGCATGCTGAGTGCAGAACACACATTCTTTCCAAGGCACACAAAACAAAAAGTGCATACATGCTGGGCTATAAAGAACAGAATTGGCAGATGTCAAAGGGCTGAAGTACAAATGATGTTCTTGGAATACAACACAGTGATGCTAGTAACCAGAAACGTAACCAGAAAACCAGTTTGAGGTGCCGCTTACCCCCCCTCACCAAGGTTCACCAGCCTGGGACACCACCAGCAAGAATGTCAGCCCAACTTTGGGCTCTACTAGTTTAGAAGTTTTCGTTCCCAAGAGAAGCAGGCTTCTTCCAAGCACACAAGAGGCCACCCCCTTGGCCACTGTGGGCATCTCATACCAGTGAACAATTGGGCACGGGTGATTGGTCTGACTGTCAGGTATTGGGGGCTGGAAGGAATGTGTCTGGAACTCTGAGGACCTCAGGGTACCTTCATCCCATGATGACAGTTAATGCCAACTACTCCCGACTCCTTCAAGCAGGAGTGCTCATGTCCTAGACCCTCAAGAATGGAGATTTGGGTTACCCCACTGGACAAGTAACCCTGACCAGCTGAGGTGCTTGCTGAGGGCAAAGGGAATACAGAATGGGCAGTGGGAACAATAAACACCAGCTCTAACCAAGTAAGTAGGTTAGTACTTACTGGCATGTCTTTCTTGTTTCTATGTGAATATCTATTTTAAGATTAAAAACAATTTTTTTAATATTTAATTTGAAATTAAGAGAGCACGAGCAAGGGAGGGGCAGAGAGAGAGGGAGTGAAAGAATCCCAAGCAGGCTTCACACTGTTAGCACAGAACCCAACACGGGTGCAAGTGGGGACGGGGACGAAGGAGAGGGAGAGAGATAATCTTAAACAGACTCATTGTTCAGTGCAGAACCCGACTCAGGGCTCAATCTCCCAACTGTGAGATCATGACCTGAGCCTAAATCAAGACACTTAACCAACTGAGCCACCCAGATACCCCTAGAATTTTATTTTTAAGTTCTCTCTACACCCAATATGGGGCTTAAACCCACAACCCTGAGATCAGGAGTCACATGCTCCACCAACTGAGCCAGACAGGCACCCCTACATCTACATGCATTTATAATAACATCCCCCCCATTTCCATACAATCTAACACTAGATGTATTAATAGTGGGTAATCTTCTATTTCAGTATCTAAGTTACAGGATATCAAATGGGTGTGTGAATCTTGACAAAGACTCTTTGCTGGATGGAACTGCAGTCAGGCTCCTGAACCTTCTCCTAGGCTCATCTGTGCACTTCCTTCTATTATCTGATTTTAGCAAGAACTCTCTGAAGTCCATCTAACCAGAATCCCCCCACCCTCAATTCTTTTTTTTTTTTTTTTAAAGACTACAGGTGAATCATTTTCCTTCTTTGGAACTCACCTGCGTCTCTCTTTTTTTTTTTTTTAATTTTTTTCAACGTTTTATTTTATTTTGGGGACAGAGAGAGAGCATGAACGGGGGAGGGGCAGAGAGAGTGGGAGACACAGAATCGGAAACAGGCTCCAGGCTCTGAGCCATCAGCCCAGAGCCTGACGCGGGGCTCGAACTCACGGACCGCGAGATCGTGACCTGGCTGAAGTCGGACGCTTAACCGACTGCGCCACCCAGGCGCCCCCCCCACCCTCAATTCTGATTGGGTTCCTCTTCCTCTGCCATCCCCCAGGTAAGGTCTGATCACCCTGGCCTGTCTTCAGTAAAGAATCCTGTTAGGTCGGGTTAGCCAGAATCTCCCTTACCATGGTGTCCCCTCTTAGTAATCTTCTATCCACTGCCCCTTGCCTTTTGCCTTGGCAACAAATCCCCACCTGCCCATGCTGTATTTGAAATGAGCCTGGTTCTATACTGAGGTCTCTTTCCTCCTATTCCAATAGTCCCTGAATAAAACCTGTTTTTACTACTTTAATTTGTTGACCTTAAAAATAGGCAGCCACCATTATTTTACCAGCAAAAGATAGGATTACTCATAGCGGAATTGCAATCTGTGACAAGTAAGCTCCGGCAAAAATCATTGGCTGGTCCAGCAAACAAAGCAGAGGAACATTATATTATTGAAAAGAAAGAGAGGAAGTTGGGAGGGACTATTTTAAATGAAAGTCCATTGGAGGGGCACCTGGTGGCTCTGTCAGTTGAGTGTCTGACTCTTGACTTTGGCTCAGGTCATGATCTCACGGTTCATGAGTTCGAGCCCCGTGTTGGGCTCTGTGCTGATGGTGCAGAGCCTGCTTGGGATTCTCTCTCTCCTTATCTCTCTGACCCTCCCCAGTCTCTCCCTCTCAAAATAAATAAACTTTTAAAGAAATAGAACTTCTATTTAAAAGATAAATTAAAGTCCATTGGAGAAAGGCAAGAGTTCTGGGTGATGGCCATTTCTCACTGCCTGAGTTGCTGGAGTAGTCAATTTTTTGTAGGAGATGCAATGTTCCTCTTTTCCTGTGAGCCTGTAATTGATTCTTTCCTATTGAGGATTCTTCTTTTGTAGAAGAATTACTCAAAAGTAATCTATAACTTTTGAGTCTTGGTATGGCATGAGAGCTTCCCTCTTCTGGCTTCCCGACTCCAACTCAGTGAGGTTTGCCCTTTATTAATTTTCACATTTTGTCTTTTTGATGAAGATCTTTCTCTGAAAGCATTGCTGATCAAGAGCCATGTCTGCTTTTAATTTTTAAAAAATGTTTATTTTTGATAGAGAGAGCATGAGCAGGGAAGGGGCAGAGAGAGATGGAGACAGAGAATCTGAAGCAGTCTACATGCCATCAGGGCAAAGCCCAACATAGGGCTCGAACCCAAGAGCCCTGAGATAGTGGCCTGAACTGAAGTCAGATGCTCAACTGGCTGAGCCACCCAGGTGCCCTGAGAGTCAGGTTTTCAGTGGTCTTTTGTTCCTCAGTGCCAGGACCTTTCCTGGGTGTCATGTGTCACAATGTAGAGAAGTTGTACAAATTGGAAATCTACTGAGGTCATGTTCAAGTAACAAGGAGGTGGAGCAGGAAAACTCTCAGGCACTTCCCAACTATAGTCCGTATTTATCAAGATCGTAAACACTGGAGATCATCTCCATCCAAATTGCATGATGATCCTAGGGTTTCAGAACCCTAGGTATGAAGACAGCCAACTGAAAATATTTCTTGGCACTTATTCTAACTTAGGGGAGAAAAGTTCTCCTTGTGGAGGCAAACCCGGAGTCATGTATGCCTCCTGGAATTCCCCACTTTAAAGCAGTCATGAAAACAGAATAATGAACACTGCAAAAGCACACTTACAGAATTAACCAAGTGCATTGGGGACAATGTAGTGCAGGTCTAAACATGAAGCAATAGCTGATGAACTTTTTGCAAAACAGCAAAACCTTAAAGACATTTTAAAACAGCACTGTTATCTCAAAATGGAACTGAATGTATTATCCATGATACAGTCTAATAAATTCAGAAACCATGAACTTGGGTAAGAATCCAGAGTTATTCAATGGTCCAGATGAAAAGCACAATCTTCTGTTAATCTTGAGCCTTCTAACAGGCCTTGTCTGGACATCTTGGGAAAGGGAAAGTGTCAGATGTCGTCTGCTTCAGTTCCAGGTCACCAGATGCTGTACAGGTCCAGTGAGATTTTGGTACTTTCTTTACACGTGTTACGTGAATCCAAGAATCTGTTCCCTGGAGTTTGGCAGCACAAGGGTTGGTTAGCAGCCCCTTTTAAGGACCTTTCCAGCAAGGTTGAAGGGAGTCTTTCTGAAGGTATCTTTTCCAATAGACAATATCTCCAGATTGCAAGGCGTGATGCTTAAGGTCTTAATCTCCTGGGAGTACACGGTAAAAAGACTGCTCTACTGAAGCATGGTTATTTTTAATAGAAGCAACTAAACCTTTACAATATTGAAATATATCTCCTTCAATTGTGGGTCAAAGGAGGGAGGGGCCAAGTGCATTTGAGGTCTTGTGACCCTCTCAAAGGGTGAGAGTCTCCAAATTCCAAAGAGGATAGATCTGAGATGTAGAAGGACTTATTGCAATGCTTTCAGCCATATATTTGTAGGGTCTCTACAACTTTTGCCAGTCGTGTCTTAATAGTGCCATTAGTATGTTCAACTATCCTGAGGATTGAGGTTGATATGTACAATGGAAGTGTTGTATAATTGGCCAAATACACTTGCTGAAGCAAATCAATCAGCAAAATGGGTTCCCTGATTATTATGAAATTCTAAAGGGGTTCCACAGGTAGGGATAATATTTTCTAACAGAATTTTAGCTGTAGAAGCAGCAATGGTCTGTCTACAATGGGAAACTTTGGCCTGGTGAGAAATCCTACAAACCATGACTAAAACACATTTATATCCGTGAGACCAGAAAAGCTGTATGAAATCTATTTGCCAAACTTCAAATGATCCAGTGGGCAGTTTAAAGTGTCTGGGAACAGTTTAAACAAGGTTCCCTGGACTGTACTTTGGACAGTTGGGACAAGTGAGGTAGACATTTTTTGCAGCCTAATTAATATTTCCCCACCAATATTGGTTCACGAATGCCATAATTTTGTCAGTGCACCAATGTTTTAATGCATGTGCAGTGGTAGGTAGTGGGAAATCTAGAATTTCTGAAAAGGCCAAATTGTTATTTATCATCCTGATAAATCAGAGTTCTCTCTTTTTATCAAACCAACAACAACAATTAATTAATTATTTTAGAGCGAGGGAGAGAATACATGAGTGGGGTAGAGGGGCAAAGGGAGAGAATCTTTTTTTTTTAATGTTTATATATTTTTGAGAGAGAGAGACCGTGCATGTGCATGCAGGAGGGGCAGAGAGAGTGGGAGACAGAAGATCTGAGGCAGGCTCTATGCTGCTAGCAGAGACCCTGATGTGGGGCTCAAACTCCTGAACCATGATATCATGACCTGAGCCAAAGTCAGACGCTTAACCGACTGAGCCACCCAGGGGCCCAGAGAGAGAGAATCTTAAGTAAGCTCCATGCTCAGCGTGGAGGCTGATGTAGGGCTCAGTCCCACTACCCTGGTAACATGACCTGAGCCAAAATCAAGAGCTGGACACTTAACCAATTGAGCCACCCAGGCCCCCCAAACCAACAACTATTAGATTTCCAATATTGGTTTTCCTTTTCTGGGGCCAATTGTTGGGTGTCAATTTTTCCAAATGATCATTTGGGAGAACATCTCTTTGGACCATGAGAAAGGTTTAGTCATTGTTTTTTTAACAGCATCATTTTTGCCAGAAATATCAGCAAGGTGATTTACTTTGGCTTCCAGGGAGTCCAGTCTGGAATGCCCAGGTACGTTAACAATAACGAGAACTACCAGCCATGTGTATGGCATCTGATAAATTTTTGACACAGGAGCCACTTTAGATTTTATCCCCATTAGAGGTAAGGAAACCTTACATAACGTTGCTGTTTCCATAACATTCCAAAGTCATGAGTGACCCAAAAGGCATACGAAATATGGGTATAAACATTTGCAGTTCACCATTGGTAAGATACAAGCTTGAGTAAGGGGGTAAATCTCAGCCTGTTGAGGAAGTAGCTAAAGGTAAAGGTGTGGTCTCAAGTTCAGAAGGAGTTGCAATAGCATACCCAGCACAATATTTACTATTTTCATACTTTATTTTATTTATATTAATTAATCAATCAATTAATTAATTAATTAATACTTTCATACTTCTATGAAACCCATCGGTAAACCCTGGAAAATATGCAGTGGTTAAAGGAATTGCTAACAGGAGCGCCTGGGTGGCTCAGTCGGTTGGGCGTCCGACTTTGGCTCAGGTCATGATCTCACAGTCCATGAGTTCGAGCCCCACATCGGGCTCTGTGCTGACAGCTCAGAGCCTGGAGCCTGTTTGGATTCTGTGTCTCCCTCTCTCTGACCCTCCCCTGTTCATGCTATGTCTCTCTCTGTCTCAAAAATAAATAAAAACGTAAACAAAAATTTAAAGGAATTGCTAACAAACTGTCATGGGGAGTCAAAAGGTGATCTGTCAGTGTTAAGCTGTTACAAGGGGTCTTGTCCATGAAGGAGGAACAATAGCCAGGTTAAGGTTACTGCAGCAAGAAGGAGTTCTAGGGGGAGCAGGCTGCAAGAGGATCCCCTAGGAGGTGAGGCAGCTGGCTGAAGAGTATTGACTGATGAGAATTTAGGAGGGCTTCTACTGCATGAGGCACAGGGATGATTAAAGGGGACCTCACAATTACCTCTTCAGTAGTCTTAGCCGAAAGGGCAGTGGCAGGAATAGCTCTGGGGCAATGGGGGATATCCCCATGCCACAGGGTCCAGTTGTTGGCTAGGGTACCTTATGGGCTAATGATTGTCTCCATGTTTTTAGGCAAGTACTCCAAAGGTATTCCCTTCCCTCTCACATAAAAGGGAAAAAAGGGAAGGCAATAATTAGGGTGCCCAAGAATGGGGGTTTTTGTCTCCCAAACTATGTTGTCCCAATTTTTCTAAATAAGAAGGCCAGGTTTGTCATTTCTTAGTAAAGCATTTAGAGGTTGAGCCAGAAAAGAGAAGTTTTGAGTCCAATTTCAACAGTAGACAGGCAGTCCAAGAAAACCTCATAACTGGCACTTAGTGTTAGGTTTGGGGAATTTCAGATTTCAGGCTGCCACAAAGCCTACCTAGATCCAAATGTAGTCCCTGTTCCAAGATCAGGTGCTCTAGGTATCAAATCTGAGTTGGAGTGAACTGCAATTTTTCTTTGAGGACTTTATGGCCCTCTAGGGCCAAAAGTTTTAACAGGTAGATATTGTTTTCCTGTGAAGAGGTTTGGGAAAGGGAGCAGAGAAGCAAATCATCTGTGTGTTACAACAAAGTAGAGCCTGCAGAAAACATTCTGTCATCCAAATCAGCTTTTGAGATTTGTGAAAAGTAAGGATTCTCTGTGAAACCCTGGGGCATCACTGTCTGGGTGTATTACCGTTCTTCCCAAGTGAAAGCAAAAAGATATTGGCTATTTCTATCAACTGGATTACTGAAAACACACTGCACAGATCAATTACAGTGAAAAACTTGGCTTTCGGGGCGAACAGATGCCAGTTAGCAGGTGGGGGGTTAGGAAGACAGGGTGCTAAGGGATAACAATGTTATTCATTGCTCAGATGCCCTGGACAAACCTCTGTCTCCACCAATGGGCTTCCTCACAGGTAAAATAAGTGTATTTCAGGGACTAGAACAAGGGATAATGAGGTCCTGAGCCTTACAATCTTCTGTTATGGGCTTGATGCCTTGAAGGGTTCTTTATTTATAGGGTATTGACTAATTTGGGGGAGAGGTTTCAGGGATCTATTTGAATGTTGAAAGAAGTTCACTGTGGAGATTTTGCCCTTAAAGGGGATGGTAAGTGATTCAATAGGGACACATTTTCAGTGTCCCCAGACTCTGCTGTCATGCCATCCAAGATAGAGAAAATGAAGGATGTCAAAGTGTCATTTAATTGACCTGGTTGGCTTTTTTTATTACCATTGTCAAATTCTAGAACTAGTTCTCCCCTTTGATATTTCCTAATAAATCTTGTCCCCCCCCGTTCCCTAAAAAAGAAATCTCAGCCCCCAAAATGATTACGAGCAGAGGAACTAAGAAGAAAAGAGTGGGTATCTCTCAAAGCACCTTAGCAAAAGGGGATAGGTTTTGAGACAGGAACCTTTAGAGATTTATTAGAGCCCCCTAGTATTTGAGCTGCTTTAGTACTCTGAGGAAGAGGCTGCTTTACAGCAGTGGGGTTGAGTACCAAGAGTGTAGCTCCAGGGTCAACAATGACAGAGAGGGGCACTTGGGTGGCCCAGTCGGTAAAGCGTCCAACTCTTGGTTTTGGCTCAGGTCATGACCTTATGGTTCATGAGATCGAGCCCTGCATCGGGCTCTGTGCTGACAGTGTGGAGCATGCTTGGGATCCTCTCTCTCTGCCCCTCTCTGCCTCTCTCTCTCAAAATAAATAACCTTAAATTAAAATAACAACAGAGAGATTTATTGCCAATCTGGAGCATTGTTTCTCTGAGACAATTAAGAAGGAGGATTGGGCAGAGCCCTATCCTTGGGAATTAGGACATTGGAGAAGCTGACTAGAGGGCTGAAGGCATCTGGAACACTTCACTTTGTAACAATCTTTTCCCCCATGTCCTGGGTCTCTGCAGTAACAGCACAGACCATGAGGCCTTTGGTTTTGTCCAGGGGCCTCCACTGGTGAGAGGTGAAAATTAAGAATTTTAGAAGTGTTTCTTCTAGGTGTCTCATCTGGGGTGTGAAAGCTGGTTTGTCAAACTGATTATATCTGGAGGGGACATAGTCTCCCATTGCATCCTGGTTGTTTTAACTAAAAGAGAAAGATCCCAGTTCAGCCCCTTAATAAACATGGCATTAAGGTGACCCGAGTGTTTTCAACATCTAAAGGAAGACCAGAATATTCTTTGAAAACAAACAAATGTTGATTACAATAGTCACAAACAGATCCATCAAATTTTTGTGAGCAAGCCTGAATTTCATTCCAATCAACAAGCTTACACAAAGCTATTGTACAAGCTCAGTGGAGGTTTTCAGCTAGTGTTCTAACATTTTTGTCAAAAGTTAGGTTTTGTTTTTCTCTTTCAGGATGTTCCCATTGGGCAAGTTTCATCCCCCAATGTTTGGCCTGCCCCTCACCAACAAACACTGGATTAACTGGTCCAAATCTGAGAGATGAGGTTGGTAAGTTTTAACAACTCTATTAAAATCCTCAGCAAACTTATGGGGATCCTCAGTCAATTTAGGAAACACTTTGATTATGGCTCCAAATTCGGCCTTAGTCCCGGGAACGGAAGATATTTGGCATTAATTTGGATCCTCAGAAGGTTTGACTTTAAAGGGACAGGTTCTGGGGTGCCTGGGTAGCTCAGTAGGTTAAGCGTCCGACTTCAGCTCAGATCATGATCTCACGGTTCGTGAGTTCAAGCCCCACATTGGGCTCTGTGCTGACGGCTTGGAGCCTGGAGCCTGCTTCTGATTCTGTGTCTCCCTCTCTCTCTGCCCATCTCCAGCTTGTGCTTGGCCTCTCTCTCTTTCTTTCTCTCAAAAGTAAGTAAAACACTAAAAAAAATAAAATAAAGGGGCAGGTTCTGATAGGTTCAAAGTAGGATGGAGCAAGGAGAGGTTCAGGACATTTGGGCAGGATAATTGGATGGGGAAACTGAGGAAATAGAGGAGATGGAGGTGGTGCAGAGGGGAAGAAGATAGCACCCAAAGTGGGGCCTGATGAAATGGCTGCTGTGTATTTGGAGACAAAGAAAACAGGGAGGGGAAAACAGGCCTCAGATGCCTTTTTGTCTTTGTCTCAGCCTAGAAACTGTATTTTGCAGAGATAATTTTAGATTCCTGATAATATTTGAAAGCTTCAAAACCAATCCAAATAGAACTGAATACCATCCCATTCAGTTTTGACAATTTTAGAAGCATGGCTGCCCAATTCAGTTTTGAGAAAAGGACGTATGGAGAGACTGAAAAATCCCCATGATGGCCAGAGTGGCCTCAAATTCTCCATAATGGCCATGGGTGTTCTTAAATTACTTTTGATCAAGTCAGTCCATTTAGTTAGAAATGTGCATGAGAAATGTGCACAGTTTTTAAAGATAAAACTGGCCAGGGTCCCAGAAGGGGAGGGCCCTCTTAAAGCATTTTGAGGGCTGGGACCCCATTTCTTAGAGGTTTTTATCTAGAGCAGAAAAATTCATAAACAACACAGTTTTAATAGGCACAGTCTGGCTCCAAAAGAAATCAGACCAAGGGCTAGGACAGTTTCAATAGAAATAGCTGGTTCTAAAAAGGAGCTGGACAGGGGCACCTGGGTGGCTAAGGCGGTTGAGCCTACAACTCTTGATTTTGGCTCAAGTTGTGATCCCAGGGCCTTGGGATTCAGCCCCACATCAGGCTCCGCACTGAGGGTGTAGTCTGCTTAAGATTCTCTTTTCCTCCTTCTTTCTCCCCCACCCCCCTCTCAGGGCACCTGGTGACTTAGTTAAGAATCCAACTCTTGATTTCAGTTCAGGTCATTATCTTACCGTTGGTGAGTTCAAGCCCCAGAGCCTGCTCAGGATATTCTTTCTCTTCTCTCTCTGCCCCTCCCCCTGGTTGTGTACACATGCGCACTCTCTTTTTCCCAAAATAAATTTAAAATTTAAAAAAGAAGGATTTTCTCTCTCTCTGCCCTTCTCTCTCACTTGCCCTCTCTCTCTCTAAAATAAATAAATAGGGGCACCTGGGTGGCTTGGTCGGTTAAGTGTCCGACTTCGGCTCAGGTCATGATCTCACAGTCCGTGAGTTCGAGCCCCGCGTCAGGCTCTGTGCTGACAGCTCAGAGCCTGGAGCCTGTTTCAGATTCTGTGTCTCCCTCTCTCTCTGCCCCTCCCCTGTTCATGCTCTGTCTCTCTCTGTCTCAAAAATAAATAAACATTTAAAATAATAATAATAAAATAACATAAATAGGAAATTGGACCAAAGTCCAAATGAGTACTCTCAGAAAGAACAAAGAAAGCTCTAAAATCAATCCCAAATGAATCCTAGAAAGCTCAAAATGCAGAAAGTGGAGCTCCAAATCCAGGAGAGACTTATCCTCAAACTCAACAAGAAAGCAGTGAGCTCTGCGGGTACCATCACCTGTTTGCTCACCAGCCTCGGAATTGTGTGTGTGTGTGGGGGTCTTCTCTGGATCCTACTTCTGATCTCCAAGTAATGTTGACCTTAAAAAAGCATTTCATGTTCCCAGCAAAAATGGGTTTATTAGGGAATACCAGAATACTGCAATTCAAGCTGGGGAAACAACCATAGGCTAGTCCAACAAAGGAGAGAAACATTATCATATGGAGAAGGAGGAAGTTGGGAGGGGTTGTTTTGAAGGAGATCATTGGAGAAAGACAAGCGTTCAGGGTGATGAAGGCTTCTCATTGGCGGAGTAGCTGGGTGGTCAGTTTCTTGTAGGAGATACAATGCCCAGCTTTCTCTGTTGAGGCCTATAATTGATGATTCTTTCCTGTTGATGCTTCTGTTGAGGATCTGTAACTGACAACCCTTGAGTCTAATGGTAGGTCTTGAGAGCTGCTGCCACTCCATTTCAGGAAAGTTTCCCTTTATTAATTTTCACAAACTTCTCTGCGGCTCTGGTTTTTCTTTGAGGGGAAGAGAAAGAGACATATGTGAATCAGCTGGGAGAGGAATGAACATCACCTACATACATTCACACTTGCTTACACCCAGACGCCTACAAACACTCACCCCACACACAATCCCTCAGACAAGCACTTTCTTGACTCCTCACCCTCCTGTCCAAGCCTCACACTGTTTCACTCTCATTCACTGGTCCTCTGGAGCCAAGGGAGGACCCTTACTATACACGGAAGAACCTCGGGCTAAGAAAGAGAACCCCAGGCAGGATGGGAACCTGGTGGGAGAGTGGGCGGGGCCGGCGACGGTCTGCAGCTTGAGAGGAAGAGGTGTTCCTTGGGCTCCAGGACCCTCCTGCCTTCAACCCCAGAAGCCGGGCTGCCCTGCCCACACTGGGGGGCGATCCGGAGAGGGCCCCCTTCTGGGCACACCGCTAGCCCAGCTTCTGTCCACAGCGTGAGTCCCAGGGAGGTGGTCCGGGGTTCTCTGTGCTCTCCGAGGGTCGCCCCACGCCATCCCTCTCTAGCCCCCGGCATCCCCACCCGGGCTCCTGGACCCACCTTACCCTTTTCGGTCGCCAGGGGTCTCTGTCCCCTCGCTAGATGCTCAGGTGGGGGCTCCAGGGCGCGGACACGAAGGAGCGGAGACCAGGACCGCGGGGAGGGCTCAGGGAATTCCGAGTGAGGCCACGGGAAACTGAAGTTCCAGAATCCAGGGTCATAGTAGGCAGGGTAGAATGAGGACAAGGACGGCGGGACTTAGTGACTGCCGATTGACGCCAGTGGGCTTTACCCGGGTTCCCAGTGCTGCGGCGGCGCCCGAGGAGGGGGAGAGGGTGATGCACAACGCGGGGGCAGCAACCTGGGAACGTCAAAAATCCAAGGAAGCGCACGAACGTGGAGAGTGGGGCCATGACCTGTCTCCAGGCAGTAAATTAGTCCGGCTGCTCCTAAGAGCTGGCTGCAGCTCATAGCAAAAGTGAACATAGACATCCCATGTCCCCGCGGTTGCAGGAATAGAGACTCCCTGTGTCCCTGCAGTTCTAGGTCTGCTGTGTGCACTAGAGATGCGCAGGGGTTCCCTGGGCCAGTGTTTGTGAAGGAGGAATGGGACCTGCCCAAATGTTCATCCATCTACCCGGATGGCCAGTACCATACTGTCTATTCACACACGGAGCCATGAGCTCAGTGGTTAGAGCCTGGTTGATTATACGTAGAAAGTTAGAAGGAACAAGATATGTCGACATGATGTTCGGGTACATTTAAAAACTTGGAACAAAATTCAAGATGCTCTGCACAAATTGCAAGGCCCCAAGGACACTCTGGCTCCCTCTGCCGCCTCCCAGCCTTCCTTGTAATCAGGCCACACTGGCCTCCTTGCTGTTCCTGCAATTTGTCAGGCACATCCCTCCCCAGGACCTTTGCACTTGCTGTTCCTTCTGCAAGGGAGCACTCTTCCCCAAGCACCTTCCCTGGCTGATCCTCTCAGTTCCTTCAGGAGTAGCCTCTCCTGACCGTCCATCTAAGCTAACAGTTGCCACACTCTTCCCTTAACCTCTCCCTTTTCCTAAAGAACTCATCACACCACATACTACAACATAACATGTCTTTGTTCTGACCTCTGCCACCCACTGGAACTTTGCTTCAGGACTTGGTCTCAGCACAGTCATGTCCCCAGGGCCTAAAGCAATGCCAGGCTTCAGAGCAGATCAGTAGCTACGTGTGTAATGAATGACACTGGGTTTCTTTCCAAGAATAGGGAGTACATAGAACTAGGAGACAAGGGCGGAACAAGGGAGTCCAGCTTGGCCAGCTGTTTTTCTTCTCTTACGGAAAGCTGGGAGCTGGTTGACCACAGGTTAGGATTTGTTGCTTATGTGTGGTGAGTGTGCCACAACCATGTCAGTGTTCTTGGTATTTTTGTGTTTCCCCCGCATCTAGCATGGAGGAGACCCCTCTCAGGGACCCTCTGGTCTGGAAATTCCTTTTCCCCATGATGCTTTCTTCCCTCATGGTGGGGGGCAGTCTGTGCACCCTGTGTTGGGGGGACCTGGAGGTTCAAGACCCTAAGCTCCTCTGTCCCACCCCTCCCCTGGGAGAAGGCCCAGCATTGGGGCTCTGGGAGGATCCTGAGAACCCGAATGTGTGTGTGTGTGTGTGTGTGAGAGAGAGAGAGAGACAGAGACAGAGAGACAGAGAGAGACAGAGCATTGTTCAGGGATGTCTTGGCCAGGAATGTAGCCAGGACACCATGTGGCCCATGGAGGACAGCTGGGTAAGATGGTGACATCCTTGTGTGGGTGATACCTCTGCACCATGCATGGTGACTTCCTGGCTGGGCTCCTGACCACTTGGCCATCAGCTCCTGACAGACCCAAGCTCCTCTCCTCAGGCGTGGACCTGAGGTGTTTGGGCTAGGGCAGTGCTAGGAGGGTGGGCCTGGCCCATCAGAAGGAACCTGGAATGTGGGTGTGGGGTAGTGGGCTCACTTGGCTCCCCCAGGCCTTGAAGGAGAGGTGGCTGGAGGGGAGGGTGAGGATAGTTTCTCATTGGCTGAGTTGCAGACGGGGTAGGTTTATTACAGAAGTTTCAAGGTACGTCTTGTCCCTTTGGGCCTGTAATTGTGGTCATTCTTTTCTGTTGATGATTCTTCATTTGAGGTCTGTAACTGACTGTTCTCCCTATAATTGACATTGAGTGGTACAGCTCTCTTTTCTGGCCTCGCCTTCTATCCTCCAGGGTCCACTTTAGTGAGGTTTCCCTTTATTGATTTGCACAGTGACAAGTGCCAACTGAGCCAGGATGTGCTTGAATGTGTTTCAGCTCCACAGCCCAGAAGCGATGCTGTGTCCCAGGGTGCAGGTTACAGGGCTGAGGCCCAGCAGAGAGGGGGCCCCTCAGGGCCAAGGACATGTGAGTGCCATGTGATGGAGAGCACTGGGCCTAGAAGCTGGTAGCCAGGCTCACAGTGTAACCTAGGCAAGTCCTTTGCCCCCTGTGGGCCTCAGTTTCTGCTGTGAAAGCTGAGTGGGTGGAGCCCAGTCTCTAAGGTCCCAGTGACCCCACCCCCTTCAAGCTCCCCTCTGTCTCCTGGGGCAACTGGGACCCCTGCTGGGCCTGACAGCCAAGGCTTTCAGACCCATTCCCAGAGTGGGAGCCCCAGGCCCTGCTGCTGGAGGTGCTGGGGCTGGAGCTCCTCCCTCCAACCTCCACATCAAGGGCAGGTGCCCCAGGAAGGCCAGACTTGGGCCTCTGGCCTCAGAAACTGAGCAGCCATGTGTTATCTCGGGCAGAGGAGACCAAATACCTCCTGGGGCCCTGACTGTGGGGATCAGCAGCAGGCCTCTTGCACCTTCCCACAGCCCAACATGTGCAGACCCCACAGACCCCGGTCCACAGCCCCCCACTCGCAGCCCTGACACCCTCCCAGCACCCCCCAGAGCTCACAGTCCCAAGCCTTCTCCTTCCACCTGGGGCTCGGTGCTGCCAAGGAAACACCATTGGGGAGAGGCAACCATTGGGGAGAGGTTGCCTCCTCTGAGACCTCCTGAGGAGGGACCACTCTGTGGTGGATGCCCCCAGGAACTGGGAAGAAACCTCAGAGCCCCTCTCTGCCTCCTGCCTCAGAGCAGAGCAAGAGTCAGGGTGGGACAGATAGAAGGGCAATGTCCTTGGGTGCCTGTCTATCCATGTCCATGCTGTCCCTTTCTTAGGTTCCAGGGGGGCCTTCTGGGCTCTGAGGAGTGGGGTGCTGCCTTTCTGGAAGTCAGTCTGTAACATGCTTCCAGAGCCTTAGACAGGCATGACCTTTGATCAGTGTGGCAATGGTCAACTCAAAGTCAGTGGTGGGACAAGTGCATAGGGATGGAGGCCAGGGGTGTTGGCTGCATCTTGTATGGAATGGTGGCGCTAGTGGAACCCAGAACAGGCTGCCTGAGTGTTGTTAGAACCTCAGGTTCACAAGTGTGATGCACGCCCAGGTTTACCTGCCCCTGGGTGGGTGTGCTGTTCAGTGACAAAAGAAAGCTCTCTATCTATCTATCGTCCATCTATCTACCTATCATCTATCATCTATTTGTTGTCTATGTGAAATGCAAGGTCAAGTCTGGAAGGACAAACACCAGATACAACCAGCACAGTCTCCAGGCTGTGCTAGCAATTTCTTTATACTTTTCTTCTGTTTTATTTTAAAAGAATCTTTGTATTCCTCTTTGTAACAGGAAAAAAACTAAGCTGTCTCCATTTTTATTTTATTTTTTTTTAATTTTTTTTAACGTTTATTTATTTTTGAGACAGAGAGAGACAGAGCATGAACGGGGAAGGGGCAGAGAGAGAGGGAGACACAGAATCGGAAGCAGGCTCCAGGCTCTGAGCCATCAGCCCAGAGCCCGACGCGGGGCTCGAACTCACAGACCGCGAGATCATGACCTGAGCCGAAGTCGGACGCTCAACCGACTGAGCCACCCAGGCGCCCCAAGCTGTCTCCATTTTTAAAGACAAAACAAATCAAAACAATGGGTTGCATGATGATAGAGCCCCGAAGAAACCCTCACTTGGGGCTCCAGAGGTGGTGGCGGGCCGGCTCCTCAGGCAGACCTGCCTAGTGTCACCGAGGACTGGGCACACAGCCAGGTGGTGGCTACTCCACCAGCAGTGAAGAGGAGCCTCATCATGGATGGATATGAAAGACACAGTCTTGAGAGAGAGAAAACACATGCAGTCTCACTGAATCTATATGAAGTTCAAAAACAGATGAAGCTGAAAAACAGTTGTTTCAATGGCACCCAGAGGACATAAAACTATGGGAAAAAGTATAGAGATGGTTAACGCAAGGGCTCCTGAGGTCCTGGTCACGTTCAGATTCTAAGGTGGTACATGACCTATTTTATTATTACTTTTTAAACTTTACAAATACATTTTATGTATACTTTTTATGGTTGTTCTAGTTTACGGTTAAAGTAGAGGAAGTACATCAAAATATCAGCAGTGGTTCTTCTGGGCAAAGTATGAGGGGGGGATTTTCTCTTCTGTTCACGTTTCTGTACTTTCTACATTATTTGGAGTGAGCTGTTGTTATTTTTAAACTAAAGACCAAGATGAACGAATTGTATTTTAATAAGAACTCAGAATACAAATAAGGCGATTTTCCCTTATGTTGAGCTGAGCTCGTCCACACTCTATTGCTTCCACCTGAGCCTGAAGTTTAGGGGCCCCAGAGACTACTTTCCATCAGGATGGTCCCAAGATAGGAGAGAAATATCTCCCAGGCCTGGATCTTTCCTCCCAAGATTAGCTCCTCCAGGTCCTTTGGCTGACTCCAAACCTTTGAAGGCACAATACCAAAAGTGAACCATAATGTAAACTCTAGGCTTTGGACAATAATGACTGGTCAATGTAGGTCCGTCAGTTGTGACACAAGCACCCTCTGGAGGGGGAGACTGATAATAGGGAGGCTGTGCATGTGTGGCGGCAGGCAGTAAACAGAAAATTCCCGCACCTTCCTCTTAATTTTGCTGTGAGCTTAAAACTTCTCTAAAAAATTGTTTAAAAAAATCAGTTGGCTCAGGTGTATGGTTTCGTTTCTGGACTCTCAATTCCACTGCATTGATCCTTATTCTTATGCCAGGACTGCATTTTGGTTACTGTTGCTTTTACTAAGCATTGAAATTGGAAAGTGTGAGTTCTCCAACTTTGTTCTTCATTTTCAAGATACTTTTTAAAATTTTATTTGAGAAGGAGAGAGAGAGAGAGCAGGAGAGAGAGAGAGCATGAGTGGGGAAGAGAGGCAGAGGGAGAGAGAGAATCCCACGCAGGCCCCATGGGTTCAGCATGGAGCCCAACATGGGGCTCTATCCCATGACCCTGGGATCATGACCTGACCCGAAATCAAGAGTTGGACATTCAACTGACTGAGCCATGCAGGCGCCCCTCAAGATATTTTTGGCTCTTCAGGGTGCTTGCATTTCCATCTTTCAGTGCACAAACCTCACACCAGCTTGGTTAAATGTGTTCCTAGGAACTGTATTCTTTCTGATGTTATTGTCAGTGGGATTGTCTTAATTTCCTTTTTGAGATTGCTCATTGCTAGTGCATTCAGGTGATGATGGCCCCAAGGTCACACTCAAGTCAGCATCAGCATCAGCACCCAAGTGTCGGGTTCAGTCACTTTGCACAGAACTGCCAGGCACCAAGTTTCTGTGTTTCTCATGGTTAGGATCTATCCACCCACCCAACTATCTATCCACCCATTTACCCATCCAATTACTAACCTACCCATGAACTCATCAATACATTTACTCATCACCTATCCATCAATCATCCATCCATCTATCTACACGTCCACCCATCTACCCACACATCTATCAATCATCCACCTATCTCTGTTCATGCACCCACCCACCCACCCAACTACCCATCCATCCATCCATCCATCCACCCACACATCCATCAATCATTCACCCATGCACATATCTATCTATTCACCCCTTCCTTCCTTCCTTCCTTCCTTCCTTCCTTCCTTCCTTCCCTTCCTTCCTTCAAACTTTCTTGGTAGCCTTGCAGTTACCAGGTACTGGGTGGAAGATGAGATAAAGAGTCTGCAGTCCTAGGAAGAGACTGCACTTAGTGAAGGTCCTGGAAGAAGGAGGTGAGAGACCCAGAGGTATGCCCTCTAGGATTCCAGGATTCTGAGCAGAGCTCCGGGAGGCAGCCAGGGACCAGCACCAGGCCCAGGCTGGGGTGGGGAGAGGGCTGAGTGTAGGGTGAGGACTCTGCTACCCTCTCTTGTGAGCTACACAAACCTCCAGCTATAACCTTGAATCTGCTTGTCCCTTTCCTGGGCCACACCTGGCTCTGTTTGTCACCTGTCCCACGCCCCACTGACCATAGGGTCAGTTTCTCTTCCCCTTATTTCTCCCCTTTTATCATCCTGAGTTCTGGTTTAGATCAAAGTTAAGATTAACTTTAGCTTGGGGGTTCCCATGGGTGGCCAGCAAGGCCACTAGAATTGGGGGAGGCAACTTACTCTAACCCCCTTTAGCTTTATGCCTCACTGCCCCTGCAGGCCCAGGGCCTCCATGCCAAATTCCTTTATGTAGTTATCCTCCTATTTCCTGGCAGGCTGGCCCTTGAAGCCTCTCACCCAGCAGTCCTTGGGCAGAGGGAAACGTTGGAGCCCAGAAAGGGGAAGCAACTTGCTCACAGTCACATAGCATGTCAGAGGCATCCCCTGGGCAAGAGCCCAGGAGATGACAGCAATAGCTGGGGGGGTTAGTGAGGGTCATTGTGGATCAGGTACATCACAGACATTGTCTTGAATCCCCACACTTACCCTGTGGGGGAGAGACTAGTTATCTCCCCCTTGTACAGCTGAGGAAACTGAGGCCCACAGAGGGTTTGCATGTCACCCAAGGTCAAAGGCTGAGAAGGGATGCATGTGGGTGAGGATCCCAGCCTGCCCAAATCTAGGGTATGGGCTCCTACCACAGAGTTTCCCCCAGGACCTTTGCCTGCTGGCCCTCCCTCTAGTCACCCATGAGTAGAGGGACCGTCACTGGGGTCTGCAGCCCCGGCTCAGCCTGCCATCCACTCTTGGGCTTCCTTTCTGCGCTTCTGAAAGGGAGTTGGGGCCACAGAATGACAGAGGGAGGTCACCCCATGTGAGCATGCCTGGTGCTTGGCAGAGGGCAGCTCTCCATACAGGAGCAGTTCTATGTGAGCTCAGGTAGGCCCCATCCTCTGCTGGACTCAGTTTCCCTGTCTATCAGATGGGAGGCCCCAGACTAGGAGTTGGGACATGTAGGAGTTGAGTCTGTCTTGCTCTTTGGTATGTTAATAATTTTGGGCCTCAGTTTTCCTACCTGTGAAATGGGGCCATAATCCTGGCTGTCAACCTCACAGAATCCTTGAATGGCTCAGCTGAATAACATGTGTCCCCATGTTTTATAAATAGTATGGGCACAATAAGGCCACTCTATAATATCTTAGGGTACAGTTGCCTTTTGGAACCACAGATCTGGTCAGGGCCAAGGCCTTCAGGAGTTCTAACCCTGGGCTTGCTTCCTCTGAGCCCCATCCCTGTCCCTCTCCTGGGCTCTGGACATTCCAGTCAACTAGCAGGGCTCAGCATGTGCGTTCATGCCCTTGTCCTGCCTATCCCCTGCCTGTGGCACTGAGCACTCCTCCACCCTCGAGAACTCTTGCCCCTGGGACCCTGCCCTGGCCTGCCTCCCAGCATCCTCAGCACGTCCGTTCTCTGCATGGTGGCATCAGTGGGGGCATTCAAGGAAGGAAAGTGGACATCTCAGGAGGGGGTCTAATAGCAGACAGTGAGGCCCCAGGTCCAGGGAGGAGCTCAGACATTATCCAGGAGTCCACGGGCTTCAGTACTGCTGGTGACTGATGTGGTCCATGCAAGAAAAGCAAGCATACAGACATGGTGGAGGATAGTCTATCTTGGTTCGATTTATATCTCCTATTCTGGAATATTCTCTGGCAATTCTGGATGAGAGTAAAACTACCCCTCAAAAAACATGAGGATGCCTTCTGCCAACTCCTTTCCCACAGGATGAAAAGAATGGTGTTCATGTTTGAAGATGGTTGAGTTTAGGGCACAAAGTGATGAACCCCAATGAGAACACGATTTCTGATTGAGTGAAGGACTTTTTATTGAGCATTGATTGGGTGCAGGGAGAAGGGCTGGGATGATCCTGGTGGGAGGAGAGACCTTCCTGGAGGTCCATTGGCTGCACATCCTCTTGGGTGGGTGGGGGTCTCAGGCACCTAAGAGCACTCTGAGGGCACCACCCTCTTCTCCACGGTGCTCCCCTCGTGTGTGACCTGGCAGGTAAAATTGCTATGAGATTTCCACTTGTCAGGTGACAGACTCAGGTAGCTGCTGGCCACATACTTGTTGTTGCTCTGTTTGAAAGGCTTGGTGGTCTCCACGCCCTGGGTGACAGGGGTCCCGTCTGCCTTCCAGGTCACCGTCAAGTTGCCAGGGTAGAAGTCACTGATGAGGCACACCAGGATGGCCTTGTTGGCTCTGAGCTCCTCAGAGAAGGGCAGGAAGAGCATGACCAAGGGTGCGGACTTGGGCTGACCTGTGTGGACAGAGGAGAGCGGGGAGAAACACAGGGAGAGTCCAGGCTTTGGGCAGCCCTTTCCCCATCTATAGCCTCTGTGACTTTTCCCATGGTGGCCATGCTGGTTCACCCAGGGGATCCTCCTTTCCACTTCAGCTCTGGACAGCAGGCAGTTCCCCATGCTCCCAAAAGCCCTTCCGTGTCACCTCTCCCAGGTAGATGAAAGGTGCATCTGCAGCCTCGGTTTTCCCCTCAGCCCAGCATCTGGCCCCCATATCACTTCATTCTTCTGGATCCGGGTACTTCCCCTGTGAACTGCAGTCTACCACCTAGCCTGCCAACACAATCCTGATGACTGCTGACTTTAAGGGGCAGCTGTGTAGCTCTGAGCCTCCACTCACTCTCCACTTGGTCACTCTCACCTTAGACAGGTGAGATACCTGGGGCCCTGGGATTATGGGGCTCCAGGGACAGAAAAAAACTCTTCCCAGGGGACCTGCTCCTTTCTTTTCCTTTTTTTAAAAAGTGTTTACTTATTTTTGAGAGAGAGAGAGAATGGGGGAGGGACAGAGGGAGAGGGAGACACAGAATCTGAAGCAGGCTCCAGGCTCTGAGTTGTCCGCACAGAGCCCAACATGGGGCTAGAACCCACTAACTGTGAGACCATGACCTGAGCCAAAGTTGGACACGTAACCGACTGAGCCACCCAGGTGCCCCAGGACCCACTCCTTTCTGATCAATGTCCTGGGAGGGCCGTGCTTCTGGTCACCTTGTCCTGCATCACTCATGTCTCTGTGTCCCTGCATCCTCATAGCCTCATAGAGGCCCCGAGCGCTTCAGCCTGGACCAAACCAGACCTCTCTGTCCTCCTCCCATGGACCTCCTCTCATGTTGCTCCTCTATGTTCCTGAAGGCTGAGGTCACAGCCCCAGCCATGTCCCCAACCTCATGGATGGGCATCAAGCCCTTAGCCAAGACTCCAAACGACTCTCTCCAAGGCTGCCCCAGTGCCCCTAGTCAGAACCAGTCTCTGGACCCCACACAGGTGTCTGCTCTGGAAGAAGGGAAGCAGTCCCCAGTTTTGGACCAACGCCCCTAACCCAGGCCCTAGGACCTGACCACATTCAATTGTCAGACTCTAAAGGTAAATGCTTGTACCATTGAAGTTCTTCCTTCTGGTTTCCCTGAGACCAACCCACCTCCCCCAGATCCCACAGATTTGCTAAGGGCAAATCTTCCCTTAAGGCTGGGAAGCAGATAGGAAACGGCCTCCAGAGAAAGTAACTTTCCTCAGACAACAGAGGGGTGGGACATGTTGGGAAATATGGTGAAAGCCACTTACCTAGGACGGTGAGCTGGGTTCCTTCACTGAAAACAAGCCAGGGTGATTGAGTTTCGGACCAAAACCCACCAGGCCAGCACCTGGGGCCTGCCCCGTGGGGGCCAGGCCAGAACAGGAACCTGTGATGGGCACAGGGCTGTAGCAGGTGGGGCTGGGCAGCCAGCCTCCCAGAAGCTGTGGCACACCTGGATGAGCCCACAGCCCTGAGGTGTCCCTGTGCCTAGCCCTCTGTTTGAGGCCAACTCCACCCATGGTCTTGTGTATTACCCCTTTCCAAGGCTGTCTTGGTCATCTCCTGATCCTCAGTGCTGACAGTGACACTGCATACAGTAGGTGTTCAATAAATCCTTGAGTGCCTAGTTCTTTCACATGGTGTGGCAGAGTGAGTCCTAAACTGGCTCAGACCTGTCTGACCTCTCTGGCCTCATTTAGGGCTTCTGAGGGTTCCTCTCCTACAATTTCTCATGGTCTAGCCAGGTGGCTTCCTCCCTGAGCCTACTGGTCTGGGACTGGGTCATTCCTGACTCATGGTGCTCCCATGTGAAGACCCAAACACACACTTTTTCTCTACACATCAAAGACACAATTCAATTCCACCTCTTTTATGAAGCTTTCTCTGATCTCTCAGACCACTGTCTTTCTGAGACACCTGTCTGTCCATCTATCCATGTGTCCATCCATCCACCCATCATCCACATATCCATCCATTCATCCATCCACCCACCCATCCATCCAACAGTAGCTCCAGGCACTGTTTCACATGCTTGGACATGGCAGGCTCCCCTGGCTTTCATCTCCATCTCTCCCTGAAAGCTCTCAGGTCAGAACCAACAATGTCTTCTTCCTGGTCAATTCCCTAGTTCCTGTTGTACATTATGGCTCTACAGGATTCAACACAGAGTCAGCCTCTCTTTTCAGTGACTCTCTTCTTGTTGGCACCTGAGATCCCACATTCTTCTCCCCTGACTTCTCTTTCACCCCAGTCAATGCATGGCAGCTGACTCCCAGACTGGCACCCTGGGTCCTCCTCCTTCTTTGCCATCTTCCTACATTGTGGATTCCCACTACTGCCCATTTTGTAATGCTTGAGTCTATTCCAGCCCCAAACCCTCTTCTTGGCTCTCCCTAAAT
Organism: Felis catus; assembly: GCF_018350175.1. Classification (NCBI taxonomy): domain Eukaryota; kingdom Metazoa; phylum Chordata; class Mammalia; order Carnivora; family Felidae; genus Felis; species Felis catus. Next base: position 29,771,082 of record NC_058379.1, on the reverse strand, counting down.
TACCTACTGACCATCTCCAGCTGGATGTCCAGTAAGAATCTCAAACTCTCCGTGTCCAAATGAGACTGACCACCCTTTCCCCCTAACCCAGCCCTTTGTCTGTCTTCACCTTGTCACACGTGACCACGAGTGCTCTCACTACCCAACTCTCAGGCCCAAAACCTGTCTTCTTAGATCGTGCATCTAAATATTCCCTTTTAAAGTTAAAACAAGGGGCGCCTGGGTGGCTCAGTTGGTTGAGCGTCCGACTTCAGCTCAGGTCATGATCTCATGGTCTGTGAGTTCGAGCCCCGTGTCAGATTCTTCAGCTTGGAGCCTGAAGCCTGCTTCAGATTCTGTGTCTCCCTCTCTCTCTGACCCTCCCCCATTCATGCTCTGTCTCTGTCTCAAAAATAAATAATAAAACATTTAAAACATTTTTAATTAAAAAATAAATAAATGAATGAATAAATAAATAAATAAATAAAATTAAAACAAGACTCAGAATAATTGAGAAGCAATAGAATCACCCTCTGATACTCAAAAACCACAAGAAGCCCCAGGTTTTGCCTTTGCTGATGTTAACTCCTAACTGATACAAGGATGTGACATTAAGTTGGGGCTTATTGCATGCAAACATCTCCGCCAGAGGATTGGACCAGTGCATTTCCACCTTAGAAGCTGGTCCAGTCAGATGTTGTTGGTTTTGTGCTGCAATATGATTTTTGTTTTAAAATTATAATAATATTACATATATAACACAATTAAGCAATAAAATACATTTAAATACCTTTTTAAAGTGTAATATTTATCTCTCCATCTGTCCTGTTGTGTGTAGTGCCATTTTCCTCTTTTTTTCTTTTTCTTTCTTTCTTTCTTTCTTTCTTTCTTTCTTTCTTTCTGTGTATGTGTGGTAAAACATACATAGCATAAAATTTTACCAATCTCAGTCATTCTATGAGGCTAACATTACCCTAATACCAACACCAGACAATGACATTATAAGAAAAGAAAACTACAGAACAATATCTCTTATTAATATAGATGCAAAAATCTTCAACAAAATATTTGCCAATTGAATACAAGAATGTATTAAAAGAATTATACACCACAACCAAGTGGGATTTATCCCAGGCATACAAGGCTGGTTCAGCATTTAAAAGTCAGTTAATGGGGGCGCCTGGGTGGCGCAGTCGGTTAAGCGTCCGACTTCAGCCAGGTCACGATCTCACGGCCCGTGAGTTCGAGCCCCGCGTCAGGCTCTGGGCTGATGGCTCAGAGCCTGGAGCCTGTTTCCGATTCTGTGTCTCCCTCTCTCTCTGCCCCTTCCCCGTTCATGCTCTGTCTCTCTCTGTCCCAAAAATAAACAAACGTTAAAAAAAAAATTGTTAAAAGTCAGTTAATGTAATCTATCATGTCAACAAGCTAAAGAAGAACAAAATCACATGATCATATCAATAGATGCAGAAACAGCATCTGACAAAACCCAACACCATTTATGACAAAAAAAAAAAAAAAACTCAGTAAACTAGGGCTAGAAGGGAATTTCCTCAAGTTGCTAAAAAATATCCACAAAAACCCCTACAGCTAACATCATATTTAATGGTGAAAAACTTGAAGCTTTCCTAATAAGGTCAGAACATGGTAAGGACGTCCCTTCTCACCACCACTTTTCAATATCATATTGGAAGTCCTAGCTAATGCAATAAGACAAGAAAAGGAAACAAAAGGTATACAGATTGGGAGAGAAGAAATAAAACTGTCTTTGTAAGTATGTGATTATGAAGAAAATCAAGAGAATTGACCAAAAAACTTCTGGAACTAGTAAGCAATTATAACAAGGTTACAGATACAAGATTAATATACAAGTCAATTACTTTTCTATATACTGACAATGACAAGTAGAATTTGAAATTAAAAACAGTACCATTTACATTATCATCCCCTTCAAAAGGAACTACTTAGGTATAAATCTAACAGAATATATACAAAATCTATATGAGGAGAACTACAAATTCTAATGAAAGAAATCAAAGAAAACCTAAGTAAATGGAAGAATATTCCATGTTCATGGATAGAAAGACTCCATATTATCATGATGTCAGTTATTTTCAACTTGATCTATAGATTAAATGCAATCCCCAATCAAATTCACAGCAATATTGCTTTCCCAGAAATATTTTGTGGATATTGGCAAACTGATTCTAAGGTTTATATAGAAGGGCAAAGGACTCAGAATAGCTAATACAATAGTGAAGGGAAAGAACAAACTTGGAAGGATGGCAGACATTATAAGGTTTTGAGAATCACTATAAAACTACAGTAATCAAGACAGTGTAGTATTGACATAAATACAGACCAGTGGAATAGAACAGAGAGCCCAGAAATAAACTCTCACACATACAACCAAATGATTTTTGACAAGGATGTCAAGGCCATTCAATGGGGAAAGGGCAGTCTTTTCAACAAATGGTGCTGGGAAACATGGATATTCACAGGTAGAAGAATGAAGTTGGACTCTTACCTAACACCATATACAAAATTAACTCAAAATGGATGAAAGGAATAAATATAAGAGCTAAAACAATAAAACTCTTAGGAAAAAAGCTAGAGGACAAAAGCTTTATAACATCAGATTGACAATGATTTCTTAGATATGACACTGAAATCACAGACAACAAAAGAAAAACTAGACAACTTTGACTTTTGAAATGAAAATTTCAAATTTTTGTACAACAGAAGACACTATCCACAGGGTAAAAAGGCAACGAACAGAATGGGAGAAAATATTTGCAAATCATATATGTAATAAAAGATTAATATCATAATATATAGGGAACTCCTATAAGTCAAGGGAAAAAACCAAACAACCCATTCAAAAATGGGCAACAGACTTGAACAGACATTTCTCCAAAGAAGATACACAAATGGCCAATAAACACATGAGAGATGCTCAATATTACCAATAATTAGTAAATGCAAATTAAGACTACAATGAGATACAACCTCACACTCATTGGAATGGCTACTGTTAAAATTACAAACTAGAAAACAAGTGTTGGTAAGGATGTAGAGAAATTGGAACATTTCTGCACTGTTAGTGCTCAAATACTGCATGATTCCACTTATGTGAGGTATTCAGAGTAGTCAAGATCATAAAAGCAGGAAGTAGAATGATGGTTTCCAGGGGGTTAAAAGATATAGAGTTTAAAAGGTATAGAGTTTCAGGGCACCTGAGTGGCTCAGTTAAATGTCTGACTCTTGATTTCGGCTTAGGTCATGATCTCATGGTTTATGGGTTTGAGCACCTCATCAGGCTCTGCACTGAGAGTGCAGAGTCTGCTTGGGATTCTCTCTCTTCTTCTATCCCTGCCCTTCCCCCATTCTCTCTCTCAAAATAAATAAGTTTTTTAAAAAGTATAGAGTTTCAGATTCACAAGATGCAAAGAGTTCTGGCAATGCGCAGTGGTGATGGCTGCACACCAAAGTGAATGTATTTAATACCACCAAACTCTACACTTAAAAGTAATTAGGCTGATATACTTTATGTTATGTGTGGTTTTTTTTTTAATTTTTTTTCAACGTTTATTTATTTTTGGGACAGAGAGAGACAGAGCATGAACGGGGAGGGGCAGAGAGAGAGGGAGACACAGAATCGGAAACAGGCTCCAGGCTCTGAGCCATCAACCCAGAGCCTGACGCGGGGCTCGAACTCCCTGACCGCGAGATCGTGACCTGGCTGAAGTCGGACGCTTAACCGACTGCGCCACCCAGGCGCCCCTGTTATGTGTGTTTTAACATGATAAAAAATTATATTTAAAGACAAAATAAGGGATACCTGGGTGGCTCAGTCGGTTGGGTGTCCGACTTCAGCTCAAGTCATGAGCTCATGGCTCGTGAGTTCAAGCCCCGCATCAGGCTCTGTGCTGACAGCTCAGAGCCTGGAGCCTGCCTCAGATTCTGTTTTCATCCTTCTGCCCCTCCCTTGCTCGTACTCTGTCTCTGTCTCTCTCTAATATAAAATAAAACAAAAAAATAATAAAGACAAAATAAGACACACATGATCTTAAGGAAATATTGGGAAATAAAGAAAATCAAAGAAGAAACTTAAAGTTAAAATTATTTGTAAGTCCACTATGGATAAACATTATTAATAGTTTTAGTATATTTTCTTCTAGGCTTTTAAAAAAGTATATTATTGGGGCACCTGGCTGGCTCAGTTGGTAGAACATGGAACTCTTGATCTTGGGGTTGTGAGTTTGAGTCCCACATTGAGGGTAGGGTTTACTTAAAATAAATAAGTGTATTATTCATATTTTAAAACAAAATTTATGTGATGCTTTTCTTCTTTTCTTTAGTCTCCAAATATTGTTATCTTTCCACATTTTTTCTTGTGGTTGATTTCAAGTTTCATAGCGTTGTGATCTGAAAATATGCACAGTCTGATCTCAATCTTTTTGTGCTTATTGGGGGTTGATTTGTGTCCCAGTGTGTGATCTATTCTGGAGAATGTTCCATGTACACTGGAGGAGAATGTGTATTCTGCTGCTTCAGGATGAAATGTTCTGAATATATCTGATAAGTCCATCCAGTCCAGTGTGTCATTCAAAGCCATTGTTTCCTTGTTGATTTTTTGTTTAGATGATCTGTCCATTGTTGTAAGTGGGGCGTTGAAGTCCCCTACTATTATGGTATTATTATCAATGAGTTTCTTTATGCTTGTGATTAGTTAATTTACATATTTGAGTGCTCCCCCTTATTTTCTTATATAAGCTTTCCCCTCTAAGCACTGCTTCATCTATGTCCCATAAATATTGATATTTTGTATTTTCTTTTTCATCCACTTCAGTTCTCTAAACTTACACCCTTAAGAATTTAGAAAAATAAGATAAAAACAGAGAGGGAGACAAAACATAAGAGACTCTTAAATACAGAGAACAAATTGAGGGTTGCTGGAGGGGAGGTGGGTAGGAGGATGGGCTAAATGGGTGATGGGCATTAAGGGGGCACTTGTTGAGATGAGCACCAGGTGTTATATGTAAGTGATGAACCACTAAATTCTACTCCTGAAACCTATAATACACTGTTTGTTAACTTTGTTTAAAAGTTTGGGGGGCTAAAAAAAAGAACATTTTAAAATAGAAATTAAGGGGAATTCACCATATGTATGATCAGATTGCTTCCTAACATACCAGGCAGATGCTGCCTAAAACAATCATCTACACACTCTGATTCTCTCCCAAGCAAGATAAAGCAGGTCATCTGGATCCACTGAGTTTTTATCTTGTTAATTCAACTCTTTCTATCAGTCTGGCAGTTTCTGGGGAGTATGATCTTAATACGGCTGTAAGTAGAGCCTGTGGTTGTGAATCTACTTCCATACTTTGTCACTGTAAAGTTGCTTTCCTGGTTAAAGATTCTATTGTGATATATAGTTTCAATAAATCTTAAGTCCTTACATAAAAAAATAATTTAGAAAATCAAGAAAATCAACCCCAAGTAGAAGAAACAGTGAAGAGCAGAAATCAATGAAACTGAAACAGAGAAACATAGAGAAAATTAATAAGATAAAAATCTGATTTTTGAAAAATCAATACAATTGATAAATCTCTAACCATACTGAGCAAGTAAATGAGATAAGACAAATTGTCCATATCAGAAATAAAAGAGGGGTATTACTACAGATCCTGTAGTCACTAAAGTGCTAGGAAGGGAATACTAGAAAAAACCTTATGCTAATAAATCTCACAACTTAAATGAAATGGACCAATTCCTTAAAAGACACAAATATTTAAAACTCACCTATATCTATTTTATTTTTTAAGCTTATGTACTTATTTTGAGAGACAGAGACCATGAGCAGGAAAGAGAGAGAGACAGAGAGAGAGAGAGAGAGAGAGAATCTCAAGCAAGCTCCCCACAGCATGGAGCCCAACATGGGGCTCTGCCCTGACAGCACAGATTCTGCTTGGGATTCTCTCTCTCTTTCTCTCTCTCTGTCTCTCTATTTCTCTCTCTCTCAAAATAAGTAAACATTTTTTAAAAAAGAAGTAATATTTCAAACCAATAACTTAACTTTACCTTAAGGAAATAGAAAAAGAAGAGCAAGTTAATTCCAAAGCTGACAGAAAGGAGGAAATAATAATGAGTAGAGTAGAATAAATGAATTAGAGAATATAAAACAATAGGGAGAATCAGTAAAACCAAAAGCTGCTTCTTCAAAGTTTAACAGCTTTGAGAAACATTTACTAGACTGACAAATACAAAAGAGAGAAGGTTCCAATTATCAAAGTCAGGACTGAAAGTTGGGACATCACTACACACCATGAAAAAGTGAAAAGGATTATAAGGAAATAATATGAACAACTGAATACCAACAAATCAGATAACCTAGACTAAATGAACAAATTCTAGAAAGACACAAACTTCCAAAACTGACTCAAGAAGAAATAGAAAACCTGAACAGGCCTATAACAACTGAAGAGATTAAAATGGTAATCAAAAAAACATTCCCACAAAGAAAAGCCCAGGACCAGATGGTTTTACCAGAAAGTCCTACTTTATTTAAAATTTATTTTAATTTTTAATTTTTGTTTGTGTACAAATATTTAAAGAAGGTGACACCAATCCTTCACAAACTCTTCTGAAAAATAAAAAAGAAACAAAAACTTCCTAACTCATTCTATGAGGCCAGAATTACCCTGATACCAAAGCTGAGTGAAGACATCACAAAAAACCTGCAAACTAATATCTCTGATGAATACAATGCAAAAATGCTCAACAAAGTACTAGAAAAGTGAATCCAATAGCATATTAAAAAGAATCATACAGCAACTGGGGTTTATCCCAGGAATGCAAGAGTGGTTCAGCTTAAGAAAATCAATCAATAGAACATATCATAATGATGGAATTAAGGATGATAGCCACATGATCATCTCAATTGATGCAGAAAAATATTTGACAAATTCAACAAAATTTCATGCCAAAACACTTTAAAAACTTGGAATGGAAGGGAACTTCCTCAACTTTATAAAGACCATCTATGAAAAATCCACTTTGAACATCATATTCACTGGTGCTAGACTGAATGCTTTCCCCTCAAGTTTAGGAACCAGACAAAGATGCTTATTTTTTCTCCTTTCATTCATCACTGTACTGGTGAATGGCCAAACAAAATGTAATACACTTAAAGTGGAATCCTTCTCAGCAATAGAAAGGAACAAGCTATTGATAAATGGGATAACCTGAGTCAACTGCAAAGGCACTATACTGAATTAAAGGAGCCAGACTCAAAAGGTTCTGTATTTGGAATATTATTATTCAGTTATGAAAAGCATCAAACTATGATCCACCCCAAAATCTGAATGGACATCCAGAAAATTATGCTGGGTGAAAAAGCTAATCGCCAAATGTTACACAGTATATGATTCCATTTATACAACAATCTTGAAATGACAAAATTGGAAATGAAGGCCGAATTAGTAGTTTCCAGGAGGAAAGGAAGGAGCTTGGAAGGGAGGGAAGTGGGAGTGGCAATAGAAGAGCAAGGTGAGGAGTCCGTGGAGAGGGAAATGTTCTGTACCTTAACTGTATCGATGTCAATATCCTGGATGTGATATTTTACTATGGTTTTACAAGACATTACCACTAGGGGAAACTGGGTGAAAGGAACATGGGACCCCTCTGTATTGTTTCTTATAACTGTATGTGAATCTAAAATGATCTTGAAATTAAAAGTTTAATTTACAAAAAGGTTACATACTCCAAAATTCCATTTGTAAGATATTCTGGAAAAGGCAAAACTATAGGATCACAGAGAGATCAGTGGTTGCCATGGTTGGGCGAAGAAAGAGACTGACGACAGAAGGGACACAGGGAAGTTTGGGTGAGGGTGGAAATGTTCTCTGTCTTGATTGTGTTGATAGTTACATGATTATATGATTTTATTAAAATTTATATAATTACTATATGAAAGAGAGGGAATTTTACTCTGTGTAAGTTAAAATAAAATAGAAATAGAAAGATTGATATGGAACAGATTGTAACCTGTTTTAAAAAATCCTGGTTATGTGGGGTGCCTGGGTGACTCAGTTGGTGAAGCATCTGACTTCAGCTCAGGTCATGGTCTCACGGTTCATGGGTTTGAACCCTGTGTCAGGCTTTGCGCTGACAGCTTGGAGCCTGGAGCCTGCTTGGGATTCTGTGTCTCCCTCTCTCTCTCTCTCCCTCCCCTACTTGTGCTATCTCTCTCTGTCTCTCAAAAGTAAATAAGTAAATATTTTTTAAAATTTTTAGATCCTGATTATGTTATTGCAGTCACCTAATATATATGCATACATATATACATACATACATGTATGTATATACACATGTATGTATATGTATGTACATATACATGTATACATGTATGTATATACATGTATGTATATATGTATGTGTATGTGTGTAATGAGTTTCTTATTCCCTTCCATGGATATACCATAGTCTATCATCGGACATTGAGATTGTTTCCACCTTTTCCCCACTTATAATATTTAGCAGAAGCTCTGATTATTTCAAGATAAATTTCTAGAGATGGAATTACTTGATTAAAAGAAATGCAGATTTTTTTTGAATCTTGGCAACTGATGTTATTTGTTCCAAGAATTTTATCTCCCACTGACCATCCATGAGAGCACTCATTCCTCCCCTGTCGACCCTCTGGTACCATCATTTTAAAAGTGTTTTTTTTTTTTTTAAGTTGATTTACTTTGAGAGAGAGAGAGAGAGACAGACAGACAGACAGAATACACCCCCAAGTGAAAGCAGGGTAGGAGCAGAGAGAGGAAGAGAGACAGAATCCCAAACAAGCTCCATACTGTCAGCACAGAGCCCCATGCCAGGCTCCAACTACTAACTGTGAGACCATGACCTGAGCAAAATCCAGAATCTGGCACTTAACTAACTGAGCCACCCAGCCGCCCCTGGTACCATCACTTTAAATTCACTTGTCAATTTCACAGGTGATCTTGGTCGTTGTGTAGACAGCCCCCTCGCTGCTCCTCTAATTTGGCATGGAAAAATCCAGAGCCATTTTCCAAGACACAAGTCTGACTGTGAGTATCCCTTACTTACGTCCCTCAAGGTCTTCAAGAAAAAGTGCAAATACATAAAACCCCCTGCGGTCTGCTGCCACTCTCCTTTTCCCCTCCCGCAGCTCCCTGATGAACCTCACCCTCCCTTTGCCTGGAGAGACCCCATCACTGGCCAACAGCCTTCCATCTGTAAAACCAGCTTGGACATCCTCCCCCCTCCCACTTTACTGCTCCAAAAATGGTCTAAGAGGTCCATCCTCAAGTGTGCACATGACCCCCTTGGTTCAGGCCCATCCTGTCTGCATCCACTGACCCTGAGTGGCCCAAAAATGAATGGACCTTCTTGGGAGAGACCAATACCTTGCAAGACTTCTCCTTCTCTTGGACCATTTTGTTAAAATATAGGACACACTGGTGCAGTCACAGCATTCTCTTAGATATCTAGCAAAAAATCTGGGGTTGGGCACCCTGGATCTTCCCTTTCCTGTTCCCCCTCTTCCTGAATCTCCAATTGTCTGTCCACTCCTCCTGGGACACTGCCCCCACCCCCCAGAAAAGTCACTCTACATCTGGATTCCCACCCTCACCCACCCAAGTCTGGTCATGTCCTTTCCTTGCAAAAGTTCCCTGGAATCCCCCAGATGAAGTCTGTCCTCTAGGGATCGGTCCTCTAGGTTGGAGACTGGTCACCTGTTCAGCCTTCTCTCAGACCATCTTGGCCCCAGTACCCACTCACTGCAGCCCTGCAGATGGCTGAGAGCTTCCTGAGTGTTTTGTGCCTCTACTACCTTGTCATTGTCTTTGTGTGTGGCTGCTGCTTCATCTGGCCCCCTCTCCTACTGAACCTTGAGTTGGGGCCAAACCTTGCTCCCCTGGAATCCCAGCCTCAGCACAGGGCTTGACCCCAGTGGGGGCTCCATCTCTCCTTATGTTTTCCTGGGCCCTGATGGACACCAAGATGCCAGTCCTCACCCAACACCCATAGGTGTTGACCCCCTCCCTGGCTGGACTGCTGGTACCAAACAAAATCAGCTCATCTTATTCTAACCTTTCACTGAGGCAGCCCCAGCATCTCTGGAGTGGGTGTCAGGTTACAAGGCCCTCCCTCAGTTAAGACCCCTTGCCTTGCAGAGTAGGCAACTGAGATGGGGAGAGGCAGACTTGTCAGTCCCACCAGTTAGGAGATGGAAGTGGGGACAGCTGGAAACTATTGGGTTTGAGTGTTGGAGTCTGCACCAGCTGGGTGACAATGAGCAGGTCATTTCATCTCTCTGGACCTCTATCCTTATCTGTAACATGGGGGTAACAGCAGCCTCTGCTTTATGGGGTTGCTGAAGGCGGTTCTGCCCCTAAAATGATTAGTGCCCACAATGAACGTGCTGTTGTGTCACTCATTATCATAGATGGACCCAAATTCTTGGCACTTTGTCCAGGGACTTCCTACCACACACAGAGAGGAGGGCCTGGGGTCACTCAGCAAAGGGGCATTATACCTTGGGTGGGCTCAGGGTCTTAGGGGTCAGTCACAGGAGGTGGCCCTGGCTGAAGGTCCTTGGCTAAGGGTCTGGTGACCTGGGGACAGCAAGGAAGACCCACTCCCAAGTCAGAAGTATCAGCTGGAGCCTGCGCCCTACTGCTCCAGGGAGTGGCCTCTGGCCAGCAGGGAAAGGGCAAGGAGGTAGTCCTCATCAGTTGAGAGGAGGAGGCCTGGGAACCCTGGGATGACAGCACCCACCACCCATGTGGACGTCCTGCCACTGCCTCCTTGTTTCTTCCCTACCCAGAATACCAGGGTGAGGTGAATGAGGCACTAGTCTTGGGCACAAAATTTAAGGGATGCTAAAAACTCAGTAATTCAGATAAATCATATTTTAATACAATACAAAAAAATAAAAATTAATGCAAACACACTCTGGAAAACTGTCAACACTTTAAATAAAGCTAGCGTCTGTCCAGGCTGCCCCTCTTCTCACTGATTCTTCCTTGTCCCCTTTACTGCCGTTCTGTGTCCCATTCCCAATTCTGGCTGCAAAGACCCTCTCCTCCCTCACCCACATGACTCACTTAGCCCCTTACCTGTCCCATAGGCTCCGAGGGCTGCTTCCTGCTGGGGCTCCAGGGCCTGGGACCCTGCTTGGTGGTGCTGCTGTCGTTGGGGGCAGCTGGCAATGGGCGCCCATGGCCAAGCCCAGCAACAGCAGGGGCCAGAGCTGCTTGGGGCCAGGGCTCTGCCCCCTGGGGGTCTCACAGCCCACCTGGCCTGTCTTAGGCCTCATCCACCCTCAGAATCAAAGGACCTGCAGGCTTGAGCTCCCTGGAGGAGAGTCAGCAGACACCCCTGGTCCTTCTTGCTCGCAGTGGCTGTCCCAGTGCTTTCTGGCCCAAGTGACCCTGTCCTCTGCCTGGACCTTCTCTCCAAGGACCATGGCTGTTACTCCTGGGGGTCTCTCCCAGTGGGCCATCGGCCAACTGCCCTGCTGTGGTCACATCCATAGCTCAACACCCACCACCACAACTGCCAGCCTGGTCTCGCCCCTGAGACCCTGGGTGGAGCACACCTGCTCCTGCCTTCCTTCCCAGAGGGCGCCTGGGTCTGTGGAGCATCTCCCCTGGGACTGGAGGGGCATGGAGGGCAGCCAAGTGCCAGTAGATCAAGAGTCACCTGAGTTCAGTGGGCTGGGACTGAGGCTGCTGTTCTGACCAGCCTGGGGGCAGGGGTGGTGACAGGGGAGGAAACAGGTGTAGTTTAGCAAGAAGCCAATGTTCAAGTTCAGGAATCATGATATAATTATAAATATGGTGTTTAATGCACCATGTTCAACACCTCATGGATGTCATCTCTCTCTCTCTCTCTCTCTCTCTCTCTCTCTCTGACACCCACACGCACATGCACGCACGCACACACTCACACCCTCATAGATTTTATCCAGAGGTCACCATCATGAGCATAGCATCTGCACACTGCACGCAGTAGTGGCTTCTGCAAGGCCCCTTTGCCATCTCCCCCAAATCCCTGTGAACTGTCAGTCCAGAAACTCCATGCTTTGGTGTGAGGTGGGCAGCGGCAACAAGGAGGGACCGAGCACCTGCGTGGGGTGGCGAGGGTCTGGCTCTGCTCTGGCACTGCCAGGAGGGATGCTCCACTCACTTCCCAGGTCTCCAGTCTTCTTTGTGAAGTAAGGCTGGCCACACTGCTAGCTCTGCTCACTTTTGGGCCCGTGGTGAGGTCCAAGTTGGCAGACAATGGCTATGAAAGTCCTTTTTTCCCATTATTTTAAAAACGTTGTCGTAAAAGATGCATGAAATGAAACTTGCCATCTAGGCCATTTTTAAGTGCACAATCCAGTGGCATCAAGCACAATTATGTTTTGTGCAACCCTCACCACCATCCATCCATCTCCAGAACTTGTTCATCTTCCCAAACAGAAACTCTGTTCCCCTTTAAACACTAACTCCCCATTCTTCCTCCCCCCACCCCAGCCCCCGGCAACCATCATTCTGCTTTCTGTCTCAGTGAGTTGGACTACTCCAGGGACCTCAGATACGTGGAATCATAGAGTATTTGTCCTTTGAAAGTGCTTTCTAAATTGAGAAGTACCACAAGCATAACACATATGGCTGGCTGTTATGATTATTTTTATTATTGTCACCACCAACTGGCTGTTACGATTATTTTTATTATTGTCACCACCAGCTGGTCCATCTGCTGTGGCTGAGGAAAAATCATAGGCCATCAAAAAATAGTGAATTCCTAATTATATATCAACTGTCACTTTTCAAAGTTTGTGTTGTAACTCAGAGGGCTGTGACATCGTCCAGTCAGTTGCAATCAGCATTTTGCAAAAGCGAAGCAGCCTAGAGCAGACAGGAGAATGGAGAACATCCCATGCAAGGGGAGGGATGGTGATAGTTCATGGGATTTTGCTTCAATTATAGAAATACATAGATGTGTTCTGGATAATGATGGGAAATGCATTTCTTTTCTTTTTAATTGTTTTAAAAGTTTATTTATTTATTTATTTATTTATTTATTTTGACAGAGACAGAGACAACATGAGTAGGGGAGGGGCAGAGAGAGAGGGTGAGAGAGAGAATCCCAAACAGGCTCCACACCATCAGTGCACAGCGCAGTGTGTGGCTCAAACGCACAAAATTGCGAGATCATGACCTGAGCCGAAACCACTTAACCGACTGAGCCACCCAGGTGCCCCGATTTTATTTTTTAATTTATTTTATTTTTATTTTTGGGAGAGAGAATGCACATGAGTTGGGGAGAGGGACAGAGGGAGAGAGAGAAAGAATCCGAAGCAGGCTCCACATCAATGCAGAGCCTGTCACAGGGTTCTGTCCCACGACCCTGGGATCATGATCGGAGCTGAAATCAACTGTTGGACCATCTGAGCCACCCAAGCGACACAGGGAAATGCACTTCTTACTGGGAGTTTTGATGCAAAAACTTATGGAAAACACTGTCCTGTGAAACACTGGTTCAGCTCTGCATATGAGACACAGCTAGTTGTTAAATTTACCCTTGTACCTCACCGTTGGCTGACCTGGTGTTCATGTTTGAAAATACCCTCTGTTTTAGGTCTTCTGTGTCCCAGTGTGTCCTGGAGCAGTGTGGTCCTGGTGGTTCATCCATGTTTATGAGGCTCCCCCCTAGGGTCCCCCAGAGTGAATTTCATGGATGCCGTACGCCCTAGGGGAGCCAGGCCATCCCTGGCATCCCCTTGGCATCTGTCCAGCAGTGGTCCTGGGATGCTGTAACATGTCTGGGTCTGTCTGTTCCATGTCTGTAACAGACAGACATAAGGACATCTGGGTATCACATGCAGCTCATGAGGGCCACAATGAGGTCAGACTCCATGGAGGATTGTGACTCTTCTTGGATTCCTGTGTCCCCCACATAGTGACTGAGCATCCCTGAGGGCCAGGTATTGCATCCTGGGGACCTCAGGGTCTGCAGGAAGATGGACACGGCACTGAACAGTAATGGGAGTAGGCACCCTAACAGACGTCATGCAGGGGACAGGGACAGCCTCTGGAAGGCCTCTGATTCAGTCTAGCTTCTTCTGATGCTTGGCCCATTCCTGCCTCTGACTTCAGGCTTCTTGCACCTTTGGAGCTGGGGCAAGGCCTGCCCAGGGGTTCAAGTTGAAACCGCTCCCCCATCAGCTCCCCTGTGTGGGTGTGACACTCACCCACTGCCCAGGGTTCAAAAGCGGTGGTTCCACCTGGGACAGCCCCAAGTCTCAGGGAGAAGGGGCTGTCCCTAAGCTTAGTGACCCTAGCTGCCCTCCCACAGCCACTGGGCACAGACCACATCCTCCTATGGTGGCTGAGATTGAAAATCCAGGTCTGGCCAGATCCTGGGGACCCCTGAGGGATGGGATGGGCCTTCCCAGCCAGTGCAGCTGCAGCAGCAACTCTGATGCAAAAACCCAGTCCTTTCCCACCCCCTCCCTGGACTGGATTCAGGCCTGGCCTGAAGGCCCTTTGCATTTCAGGTATATCTTTAATATTTATTTTTGAGGGGGGGCGCGGACAGAGCGTGAGCGGGGGAGGAACAGAGAGAGAGAGGGAGACACAGAATCTGAAGCAGGCTCCAGGTTCTGAGCTGTCAGCACAGAGCCTGACACAGGGCTTGAATTCACCAACTGTGAGATCATGACCTGAGCCAAAGTTGGACGCTTAACTGACTGAGCCACCCAGGCACCCCCAGGTATTTCTTAAGCCTTGGTTGAAACAAACAGGAAATAAAGCCAATCCTATTCACCCACCTATTCTAAAACTGCTTGTCTTGGAAGTTTTAATGGAGGAAGAGTGGCCACCAGCAATGTCAAATGCTTGTCTGTTTCCCTTGCAGCAAAACTCAGAGGGGTATTCATGGGATTGAGGAAATCAAGGGAGGGCAGCAACAGCCTCAGCCAGGGGTACAGGCCTCCAGGTCCTGCTGGGTGAGGGCTGAGAAAGTAGAGGGTGCAGGGGTGGTAGGGTGGGGGTAACCACCCCCACCCAGGTGTAAAACACTACTACCAGGGGAAACTGGATGCGGGAGGAGGGAGCTGGCTCCCAGATGCAGGAGGGGCAGTGGCAATCAAAGAAGCAGGGCTGAGAAGCTACAGTTGGAGGGTTCCTCAAGATGCCAAAATAGCCCAGACTAAGTAGGAGGGAGGGGTCTGCAGTTTTAGAACCCAGTGGAGTCAGAGACCAATGGGAAGTCATGTTCTCTGCTTGCCCAAATTTGTGGTTTCAGTGAAAGTGTCTCAATAGGTGAGGATGAACCAGATAATGAGGGCCAAGGAAGTGCTTCTCAGACTTTGATGTGCATGGAACGCCAGGGATCTTGTGAACATGTGGATTCAGATTCAGCAGGTCTGGGATGAACCGGACAACGTGTCTTTTAATTTTTTTTTTATTTTTTAGTATTTATTTCCTTTTTTTTTTTTTTTTTAAACAAGTTCCCAGGTGGTGGGGTTGCAGTCAGACTATGGACCACACTTTGAGCCTCAAGGTGCAAAGGTAACTCTGTACTGCCCCCTGGCTGCCCTGATGAATGGTGTTTGCACTTGTCCAACAGGTAATGGAAGTCAGTGGTGGTCACCTGGATCCAGAGGGGTGATCCCCGAAGACAGATCTGATGTCTGCTGAACTGAAGCCAAGATTGAACTGGATTGTCAGAGGGTTGAACTTTCAGAAGGCCATGCTTCTTCGTGTGCATGTGCATACTATTGAGACTCAGGAAACGAGAAAAGAGTGCAGATTTGAGGGACTTTTCCATACTTCCCAGTTAGAAGGTACTCCCTGGAGGTGGAGGGAAGGGTGTGGATGGCCTGTAATGACGATAACGCTTTCAGCTCCTTCTCCCTCAGCTGCATTCCAGATAATCCTGCGTAAAATTCCTGCTCACACCATCTTTTGGCCCCTGCACCGTTATGCCTTAGCTCTGGGCTGACAATTAAAGCCTCAGGGGGAGACAGCAAGAGGCTTGCAGAGGATGGAAGTGTTTTCCTTAGACTTTAAGTCTTTTTTCATATTTTTCACTTTGAGGGAGTGATGTAAGGTCAAGTCATGTTATCCTGCACTTATGCTCAATTTTTTTTTCTTCTATGAGGGTGAACTAAAACATCTTGTACCCTCCTCCCACCCCTTGATCTGATCCCAAGTATCAGAAACCATATTCAGGATTTGTTCAAACAAGCTCCTTCATTCAGTAATAGTGGTTGGAGACTCTGATCTTTCTTTCTTCCTTCCTTCCTTCCTTCCTTCCTTCCTTTCTCCTTTCTCTTTCTTTCTTTTTTCCTTATCTGACTGTTCATTGAAACTTTTTGTTCTGGATTCCTTATGGATCTTTTTGTGTTGTTGTTTTAATTTTATGAAGTTTTTAAATTTTAGTTCCAGTATACAACATACAGTGTTATATTAGTTTTGCGTTCCTAGACTCCACTTTAGATAATACATAGAACAACTAAACAGAAGATCAAGAAGGCAATACAGGGTTTGAACAATGTTGAAAGCCAACAAAAGCTAACAGACATCTCTAGAACAGTCCATTCACTCAACAATAGCAGTGTACACATTCTTCTCAAGCGCACATGGAACATTCCCCAGGATAGACCCTGTGGTAGGTGATAAAATGATTCTTACTAAATTTAAAAGGATGGAAATAATACACAGTATATTCTCCAACCACAAAGTACTGAAATAAGAAAGCAATCACAGAAGCAAATTTGGGGAATTCACAAATATGTGGAAATTGGACAACATGTTCCTAAACAGTTAATGGGTCAAAAGAATAAATCACAAAAGAAATTAGAAAATATTTATGATGAATGGAAATGAAAACACAACATACCAAAACTTATGGGCAATGATGCCTGGGATATTGCACCAAAGGCACAGGCAACTAAAGAAAAATAGACAAGTCAAACCACATCAATTAAAAAACTTATATGAGTCAAAGGACACAGTCAAGAATGAAAATACCATACACAGAATGGGAGAAAATATTTGCAAATCATTTATGTGATAAAGGATTGATATCCAGAGTGTATAAAGAACTCCTACAACTCAAAACAAAAAACCCGAACCCAGTCAAAAAATGAGCAAAGGATGGGGCGCCTGGGTGGCTCAGTCGGTGAAGCATCTGACTTCAACTCTGGTCATGATCTCACGGTTTGTGAGTTCAAGACCCACATCGGGCTCTGTGCTGACAGCTCAGAGCCTGGAGCCTGCTTCAGATTCTGTGTCTCCTCTCTCTGCCCATCCCCCGCTTGTGCTCTGTCTCTCTCTATCTCTCAAAAATAAATAAATAAATAAATAAATAAATAAATAAATAAATAAGTGTAAAAAAAAATTTAATGAGTGAAGGACTTGAACAGACATTTCTCCAAAGAAGATATACAAATGTCCAACTAGTACATGAAAAAATGTCCATCACTCATCATTAAGGAAATGAAAATCAAAACCACAATGAGACTCCACTTTACATCCTCTGTGATGCCTACTATCAAAAGAACAGAAAATTACCAAATGTTGGTGAGGATATGGAGAAATTAGAACCTTTGTCCACTTGTGGGCATTTAAAATGGTGCAGCTGCCTTGGAATACAACATAGAGGATCCTCAAAAAATTAAAAATAGAATTACCATACAATCAAGTCATTCCACTTCTGAGTATATACCCAAAAGAATTGAAAACAGGATCTCAAAGACGTATTTGTACACCCAGGTCATAGAGGTATCATTCACAATAGTTAAAAGGTAGAAACAACCTAAATGTCCATCAACATATGAATAAATAGAATATAGTCTATCCATACAGTGGAACATTATTCAAACATAAAAAGGAATAAAACTCTGACACCTGCTACAACATAGATGCACCGTGAGACCATTATGCTAATGAAATAAGCCAGACACAAAAAGGATAAATGTGACTCCACTTCTATGAGGTCCCTAGAATAGGCAAATTCATAGAGACAGGAAGTAGAATTGAAGTTACCAGAGGCTGGTTGAGGGGGAAATTAAAATTGTTGTTTAATGGGGGCAGGGCTTCAGTCTGGGAAGATAAAAAAAGTTCTGGATATGGAGGGTGGTGATGGCTGCTCACTATTGTGAAAACAATACTACTGAATTATTCACTTAAAACAATGGTTAAAATGGTACATTTTATTCCACATGTATTCTACCACAGTAAAAAAAGTTAAGAATTCTTAAATTATATCTGACTGGATTAGAGCATTTACCTTCCACTGTGTCCTACATTCATCGCCTGCATGAGTGTGGGGACCCAAAGATTGCTGCTGGATGCTTCCATTCATATAAGAGAAACAGCAAAGGTTTGATGGTTCATTTTATGCATCAACTGCCATGATATGTCCAGATATCAGATTAAACATTATTTCTGGGTGTGTCTATGAAAGTGCTTCTGGAAGAGATTCAAGAGATTAGCATTTGAATTGGTCGGCTGAGTAAAGCAGATGGCCAGCGTCCACACCCATGTCCCAACGTAGATAGGCATCACCCAATCTGTCGATAGGACTGAATAGAACAAAAAGAGAGGAAGGGTGGAACTGCTCTCTCCGTCTGCCTGTCAGCTTGAGCTGGTATATTGATCTAACTTAGACTAGAATCTACACCACTGGCCCCTCAGTTCTCAGGCCTTTGAACTAGACCACTAGCCTGCTGGGCTTCCAGCTTGCAAGTAGCAGATGATAGGACTTCTCAGCCTCCATAATCACATGAGCCAATACCATATAATAAATCTCTAGATATTGCTGTATCTATTTATCTATCCATCCATCTATATCTCCTATTGGTTTTTTCCCCCTCTGGAGAATCTTGACTAATATAGAAGCTGAAAATGGACACCTGGGTGGATCAGTTGGGTAAATGGCCAACTCTTGATTTTGGCTCAAGTCATAATCTCATGGTCATGAAATTGAGCCCCACACGGAGCCTACTTGGGATTCTCTCTCTCTCTCTCTCTCTCTCTCTCTCTGCTGCTTTCCCCTGCTCATACTCTCTCTCTCTCTCTCTCTCTCAAAAAAAAAAAAAAAGAAGGTAAAAGTCAAGAAGAGTATAGGGTTCAAGAATGGGGTAAAATTTTGTCTGAGTACAATTTTCCATTAAGAATTTTAAGTATAATTTCGCTGTTTAAATTTTCCACCTGTACATATGATAATCCACCATAAACAAAGTTTTTGGCTGAGTTAAGGTACATGGGGAATATAATTTAACCAAGAGGGGAGGGAGAGGGATCTGGGGGTATTTCCAAAAGATAGGAAGAAAGTAGGACTCTGGGCATCAGGCTGAGCAGGTGTTAGGATGAAAGTGAAGTGGAAGACATGAAGAGGAGAGAGGCAGGGGAGTGGCCCAGATGGCCCCTGGAGGTTGAGCCATGATTGCTCCGTGGGCTCCTGTGTGGTCCAGTCAGAAGGTCAACCAGTGGAGAAGTGGAGCTGGTGGTTTCAGATGAGTGACACAGTTTGAAGTGGTGGTCACTTATTCATTCAAAATACCCTAGTGCTTAAAATGCCAGGCATTGTTTCCAGACAATGCCCTGCCCCTCTTCCCTGCCATATCTGGCACCAGTGGGAAGATGAGACCCCAGCTCATTGTCCATCTGTAGGCCCTTGGCAGAGGTTGACTGCCTCTAAACCTTGGTCTGACTTGCAAATAGCCAAAAACACAATACCCAAGGGAGAGCCTTTGAAAAAGACATCTGTGTTACACGCAGTAAAAGAGATTCTCCAAGGTATAGAGGGTGAGAAAAGCTCTTAAAAATATTTATATCAGAAACCACTAGGACACACACAAGCCTGACACAGGCATGCAGGTGGGGGGAGGTGTCTCAGATTGTGCAGACCCCTCTGTCTGATGCCTGCCCTTTCTTGATTCTCCCCTGGGTTTGACCACCTGGTTCATGTAGGTAGTGCCCTCAACTGAAGCAGTCTCAATTTTGAAAAGAAATAGAATTTGAGTATTAAAAGCAAAATGAACCAAATAAAATATAAGAAATAACTTGAAAGTGTTTTATTTATCTTAGCCAATAGGAGATGCACATTAGATTCAGCATTAATAATATGATTGCTTGTTCTCTGAACAAATAATAGCAGAAAAGACTCATTAATGCCTTAAAGGGTGAAGCACAATATAAACACATATTTAAGTCTTTTGTTATTAAGCCTCACAAAAACTTGCCACATTAAAAAAAATGCAACTGGGGCGCCTGGGTGGCTCGGTCGGTTAAGCGTCCGACTTCAGCCAGGTCATGATCTCGCGGTCCGCGAGTTCGAGCCCCGCGTCAGGCTCTGGGCTGATGGCTCAGAGCCTGGAGCCTGCTTCCGATTCTGTGTCTCCCTCTCTCTGCCCCTCCCCCGTTCATGCTCTGTCTCTCTCTGTCCCAAAAATAAATAAACGTTGAAAAAATTAAAAAAAAATGCAACTATCTCCTCTGTATGCAAAAATATATTACAGATATATTGAATAACTAAAATCAAAGCCAAATAAACAATAAAAAAGGGTATTATTAAACCTTGAGTTAGGAAGGTTTATGTAACAAGATGCAGGAGCGAAGAAAGAAAAGATGGAAACATTCGGCTGCCTAGAAATCCATGTTGGCCATCCCATCTCTCAGAGCAGCATTGGCATCTCCAGGACTTGAATCAATATCTGTCTGGTGTGGGGTCTTGGATCTAAGAAACCCCTCAGGGAAAGACTGAAATTTGACTTGTGACCAGCAGGGTCACTGTGGCCTCATCCCAGGGTGTCCACACGCCAGCTACTCACAATAGCCTCCAGGTCCTAGGGACTGGGCTCCATGCTCACTGATGGAGACTCAGTGGCAGAGTCCGCTGCACCTGGACTTGGGTGCTGCCCCAGCAGCTGCTTCCTGCCTGGCCCTGTCACGGGGAAAACAAGTCCCAGCCAGCCCAGTGTTCCAGATCACTACTGATTTTGAAGGGTGCTCCTCTGCCTCACCCTCTCCCCAGCCTATAGCTGCTGCTTGACTTTCCTCTACTCTCCATGATCTTACAAACTATGAGCCAAAATAAATGCATTATCAGATTTCTCTACAGCACCTTTCTCCTCCTCAAACACTTTGTGGTGACTTTGTACTGTTTCCACTGAGCTCAGCTAAACCACATTAACAAAATTCTCTTCTATGCATGGCTTAGCTAGGGTGAGGTATAAGAGAACATTTATGTAAGATCTGGAAGTTGAATGCAAAGCTGTAATCATTATTTCTGTGCCAGCTTCTTCTGCAGGTCACCACCAGCACCAAGGTTAAGGTGAGAGAGTTGCTGATGTTCTGGTCCACACCTTGCTTTCCTTCCCAACTGTGGATCTGGATGACCTAGAGCGAGCACAGGATCAACACTAGAAGAGAGACAGTATCCCTCAAAGATTGCTACTCCTCAGTATGAGGTCCATCCTCATGATAATCCCTTGTTCTGTATCCCTCACAGTGATTCTGCTTCTCTAATCAACCCCAGCTGACACTCACCTAGAACCAGGACCTTTGATCTATATATATATACACATCAGGACTCTCCATTTCCCTCCAACACCTTCCATATTAACATACTCCTCTTGGTCTCCACTGCTAGTACCTTCATTCAACCTCTGGATATTGTAGTAGATGCTGTCAGGAACCTGCCCATATTCCCTCAACACTTGCATTTCTGTTTGACTTTTAGTTGCTACCACCTGAGCATCTCTGGCCATGCGCGCCATCTGTGCCTGTGTGCCGGTGCGGGGGACTGGGATGCAAGAAGCAGCTCTCAACCAATGACCAATGAGAGTTGATGCAGTCTCCCCCATGACTGAGACACCTACAGTTGGTCCTAATGGGATAGTGCTTAAAACTTAGATAAATGGTACCCTAGTGTCAAAAAGATAAATGCTGGAATGCTGGAATTTCCTTGACCTTGAGGAATACGGTCAAAATGAGCAGAGAGCGGTGTTCATGCTACAATGGATTTATTATAAAGGACCAGAGAAACAGCAGTGAACCATTTTCCAGAGGGCTCAGATGACATTCCCTTCATGAAGTGAAGCTGATAGGAGGCACTGCCACTCTGGAGAAGCTCAGTGGTGCTGTCCACCACAGGCTGGGGCTCATGGTGGGGATACTGCCATGGAAGTGGACTAGTCTTTTTCAATGAGTATAGCAGGATGTTTCAGTGGCAGCACCAAACCACAGAGACCAGATGGAAGTACTTACCATGAAGGCAGTGTGGTGGCCTTATGCAAGTGCCCTACCCAGATTTCCTTTCAGAGCACCTGTTGGAGGGGGGTGGGGCAGGAAGGCTGGGAGAAGACATGTAGAATGACAACCCTCATCTGCTTCATTCAGGCTGTTCCCATCATTTTACTGGCTGGGTTACAAATGATGGCCCATTCCTGCCCACATGGACATCCTTAATGGGCAACTTTTGATTGGGGACTCCCCATCAGTCTGGATAAGATTTTTCTAAAACTGCAGTCTGAGATTCGTCCTCACCAATCCTTCTTTCCCTTTCTCCTTTCCCAGGTCTCAGACCTGGTCTGGTCTGGAGTAGTATGGTCTGGAGATTATCCCTATCGATTCTTGCTCCTTTCCCTATGAATCCTTACAGCTATTTGTCCTGAAAACCCTCACGTATATCTAATCCCATCTTGGTGTCTAATTCTCAGAGGATTCAAACTGACACAGGCAGAAAGGTTGACTCTGGCCCACAGGGAAAAGTGGAAATGATTAATAGACCATGGTGCACCTAGGTATTGGATGTAGAGGCAGTCACATATTGCTTGACTGATGACCACAAATGGGTGAGCCACACCAATGATTCAGCCACACCAATGGAGAGTCACAAACTCTTCCCAGTTTGCAGACATAAGCTATTTCCAGATCCAGAACACATCAGTAGCAAAGCCAAGTCCACTTGAGGGAGGAACTTGCAATATTTCAGAAATCTTTTTCCAAGGGGATCCTCCCATTATTTTCCCAAATAAGTGCGCTGTTGACACAGCTTCTGAGGTGACACAGAAGGCAGGATGACAAAAATGCCATCCTGTTAGTTTGCAGGTAACTACAATACAGAGGACTGGTGATGACTGGATTCCTCCCCATGTCAGTTTCACACTGTGTCCAGTGGGTCTATCTGCAAAACTGGTTGGTGATCATTTTCTGTTTCTGGATGTATAAGTGGTATGAACATACTTAGCTGGTAGAATTCTCATATTCATTCATGACCTGTGGAGCAGGAGTCATTATGACAAAAAAGGCCAAATGCAAGCTCCTGAAATCATGTTCCACCCTCACAAAGCCAATATAGGTGATCAAAAAACCAATATGGCACATTTAGGTGGAATGGCAGAAAGTATTCCTACCTCCAAAACTTTAAACAAGATGTGGTGATCCTCATTTTATTACCTTTTAAATCACTCATCTGGTCCTTGATATTTCTAGTTCGATCAGGGCTAAGAATGGTGACAAACTTAATGGCAGTAAACTTAATCAAGTGGCAACCATAACTGTTCCAGATGTGGTATCATTACCAGAATACCATAGCACTAACTATGGAAAAAATTTTTTTTTACCTCAGGTATATTAAGACACAATTTACATACATGAAAATGCACCCTCTTTAGTGTATAGTTTTGAGTCTGAACAAATGCATCCAGTCTCACAGCCACCACTGCAATCAAAATATAGAAATTTCCATTACCCTAAAAATCCATCATACCCCTTTGTCATCACTCCCTCCCTCCACCTCCAACCCCTAGCAACAAACTGGTCTCTTTTTTTGTCCCTAGAGTTTTGCATTTTTAGAATGTCATGTAAATGGAATCACACAGTATGCAGCCTTTTTGAAACTGAATCTTTTACATGGTCAACCACACTTGAGACATTCCATGCCTTGCATATATCAGCAGTCACTCATTCATTTGTGTGGCTGAGTTATTATTCCATCGGATGAATGTTCCAGTCATCCATTCACCAATCAAAGAACATTTCTGTTAGCAATTTTTGGTGATTATGAGTAAAGCCACTATAAACATTTGTGTTAAAATATGTTTTCATTTCCCTTGGGTAAATACCTAGGCATATTGTTGAATTGTAAGTAAATGTACATTTAACTTTATACAAAACTGCCAAACTGCTTTCCAAAATAGCTATATCATAATACAATGCCTTTAGTAACAGTTATAGCTGTTCCACATCCTTTTAACAAGCTATTCTAACTAGGTGTGTAGTGTTACCTTGTGGTTTTAATTCCTAATGATTGATGGTGTTGAGCATCTTTTCATGTACTTATTGGCCTTCTATATACTTCTTTACTGAAGTATCTGTTCAAAACTTTTCCCTTATTAAAATTGAATACATTGTTTTCTTATTGTTGAGTTTTGAGAGTTCTTTATATATTCTAGATAGAAGCCCTTTATCAGCTATGTATTTTGCAAATATTTCTCCCAGCCGGTGGCTTGTATTTTAATTTTCTTAACAGTGTGTCTGAAGAAGAGACATTTTTCATTTTTATAAAGTTATCAACTTGTTATTTTATGGATTGATAGTACTTTTGTTTGTTACATCTATGAAATCTTTGCCTAACACAAGGTCACAAAGATTTTCTCCCAGAAGTTTTATAGTTTAAGGATTTCTATTTATGACTATGGGATATTTTGAAATATTTTTGGATGTGATGCTACCCAAATGTTTGTCAATGAGAGAGTGGTTATACAAATGTGGTAATCCATTCCATGAAATATTATGCAGCCATAAAAAAGAATGAGTTACTGATACATGCAACAAATTGGATGAACTTCAAAGGAATTCTGCTGAATGAAAAAAGTCAGTCTCAAAAGACTACCTACTATATGATTATGTTTCTATGACATTCTCAAAAGGACAAAATTAAAGACATAGAGAATAGATGAGTGCTTGCAGGGGCTGGGGATAGAAGGGATGAGGAGTGTGGCTATAAAGGGGTGGCATGGAGGAGCCTGTGGTGATGGTAGAGCTAAATATCTGGTCGGTGGTGATTGTGCAAAGATACATGTGATAACATTAAATGAGCACAGGTAGAATTAGAGAAACCAAAATAAGCTCTGGATTATACCAATGTCAACTTCCTGGTATTGATGCCGTACTATAATTATGGAAGATGTTAACAAGCTGGGGAAAAGGTGCATGGAACCTCCCTGTACATTATTTTGCCATTTCATGTATATGTATGATTATTTCAAAATTAAAAGTTTGGAAAAATTCAGTTGCAGATGTTTTGACACTTTCTCCTAAAAAACCACAATACCGGGGTGCCTGGGTGGCTCAGTCGGTTGAGCGTCTGACTTCGGCTCGGGTCACGATCTCGCGGTTCGTGAGTTCGAGCCCCGCGTCGGGCTCTGGGCTGAGGGCTCAGAGCCTGGAGCCTGCTTCTGATTCTGTGTCTCCCTCTCTCTCTGCCCCTCCCCCGTTCATGCTCTGTCTCTCTCTGTCCCAAAGATAAATAAACGTTAAAAAAAATTTTTTTAATAAAAAAAAGAAACCACAATACCATGATCCCATCTAATAAAATTATTATAATCCCCTAATAGCTAGTATCTGCTACCCAGTCAAATCTCCACAATGGTCCACAAGATGACTTTTATTTATAGCTACTGTTTTGGAAATTTTGTTTGTTTGTTTGTTTTTTGGTTTGGCCTGAAAAGACCTAATCTCAGTGCATACATTCTGGTTACTTGTTAGATATCTTCAGACTCTTCATTTAAGAATATATACACCTTTTCTTTCTTGATAGTCACTTTTCTGAGAGTCCAAGCCAATTTTCTTTTCCAGTGTTCCACAATCTGGGTTTGTCTGGCTGTTTTCCTGGGGCCCCTGTATTTCCTGAGAACTGGGAGTAAAAGCTAGAAGCTTGACTATCTTCAGATACAATGTTTTCAACTCCACTGGCATAGAGTACTTCCCATTATTCCCTCCAGAAGGGGCCCGTGTTGGATCATTCCATTAAGACAGAAGCCAGGATGGAGTGCCTGGGCGATTCATTTGGTTGTCTGACTTCGGCTCAGGTAATGGTCTGGAAGCTTGTGGGTTCGAGTCCTATGTCGAGCTTTCTGTGTCAGCACAGAGCCTCATTCAGATCCTCTGTCCCGCCCCCTCTCTCTGCTCCTCCCCCCCCCTTCTCTCTCTCTTAAATATAAATGAACATTTTTTAAAAGAGAGAGAAGCTAGGGTTGAGCCCTGCATGGGAGGTGACTCTGCATTGAAGGTGACAGCCAAATTTCTCCCATGGAAATGTCCACGTTCCTTTTGTGAGTAGACTTGTGGGATGACATGACTGCACCAAGCACATGCTCTGTACCCTGCTAACCAAGAATCCAAGAGTTTTGGCACAAATCTATGGTTCTTGCCTTAATCATTATGATCACATTAAGCATTGCAAAAGACTGATTTTCCCATTCCGGGGGTCTCTTTCCTTGTGTAAAACCCATTTCTCCATTCAGTGTGTTCTAAATCATCATCCCTTTGAGAAGTAGCTGGAATGAAAATTGACCCACATTTGTGTAAATACTGAAAACAAAATTAAACGTACTGTTTTTGACATATCCACCTGTTCCTGATTACAGACCAATTTGAATGGGCTTCTACTGGTCAAAAACAGATCTTCCAATAATTGCAATGGATTTAAACACCTCAGATATGCTTATATCCATAGACTTCGCATGACACTAACAAATCAAAGTTGGATGAAGCTGGCACACAGCCTTGTTACTTTGATAGTTGGTAAAAAAAAGGAAAAAAGATCAAACATTTTTCCTGCCTTTGCCATACACATAGTTCCTCAGGTGACTAAATCCCTGATGAGGGGAAGTTTTCTTACCAAAGGAAGAAGGAGGAAGGCAGGAATGAGGACATCTCCAGCTTGCACCCAGTAATGAACGAATGGCTTTGGGCATTGTGCTCCCATCACAAATACACAATTTAGAATGAAACACAAGAGGCTTCCATGTCCTAAAGGGCCTCTGGAGGCTAATTCCACCCTCCCCTGTTGTGGGGACCACTTCCCTGAGCTCGTCTTGCCAAACTGTGTCACAACCACACTGACTGTCTATATGCTCCGGGAACCCCTTGCATCTTCACTCTGTCTGCTTGGCATGCTCCAGCCCTCAAGACCCTTGGGTCTTCCTCAGATTTCAAGGGTCTCAGGGTCTAACTCAGGTCAGAATGGTGGGTTCTCTCTTCAGTACCACTGGTGCCATACCAAGCCCATCGGGTTCTGTGTTTCTGTCTCAGATTTGTGAGCTGTGTCAAGCATTTCTGTCACAGACCACAGCTCTGAGCACCACACACCTTTGTTCTGTGTCACACCTGGGAGCCCTGTAGAGAGAGGCTTAGGGGTGATGGGGGTGGGGGAGCTCTTTACAGTATCAGGGACCAGATCCCCCCTCCTCTCCAACATCTCACTCCTCTGTTACTGATTCAGAAAGTTCTCCCTGCATCGGCTGATTTTGACCTATTCCTTCCCACACCATTCCCAGTTGCTGTACACTATCACCAGCTTCATATGTAAGGCATCAGAGGTGTGTGTGTGTGTGTGTGTGTGTGTGTGTGTGTGCATATGTGAGAGAAAGACTCTGACAGAAAGACAAACAGATGGACAGAATGTGGCCACTCACTGATGTGACATGATTTCCCTTCTTAGGGAATCCCAATGACCCCAGCCATCTCAGGGGATCCTAGAATGAATGAATGGCAGGGTCTTTGCAACTCAAGAATTCATTCAGTTATGTGATCAATTACTCATTCACCTATTTGCTCAACTCTGTTATCACCTCATGTTTACCAGACACATCAAATGAGTAGAAGAGATCCTGCCCACCAAGAATGTGCAGATTAGTGAAGGAGAGAGACCTGCAGGGTAAATTTAGATCTGTCTGGTAGGTGCTAAACATAGGAAAACACAATAGCTGCACATGACAGGAAGCTAGTAACTGCCTAAAGAGGTCAGGGAAATCTTGGCCAAGGAGTGAGATTTGAGATCACTGTGGAGCTCAGAGTTGGGGAAGTCAGCTGGAGGACACTGTAAAGGGACAGGGAGTTCTGTCTGCAAATGAATGGCTTAGGAAAAGCATCCGAAGCAACCACAAGGATGAGGTGTTGGATCAATTGCAGATGAATTAATGTGGCAGAAACACTGAGGGCGGGTGGATAAGACCTTGGACTTGGGACCAGATCTGGACCAGCTTCCAAAGGCTTGTCATGAGAAGGAGTCTGAATTCAATCCTTTCAATCTGTACGGTCCTGCCCAAGCCACAGACGGCTGTTGGTCACTTGGAAAGTAGCTGGTCCAAACAGAGAGGAGCCACGAGTGCAAACTACACGCTGGGTTTTGAAGATTTTGCATGACAACAAAAGAGTTTAAACCGTCTCATAGCTAATTTTTAGATTGCATGCCAAAATGATAATACTTGGGATGGATGGAGTTAAATAAAATGTACTATTAAAAATCATTGTGGGGGCGCCTGGTGGCTCAGTCGGTTGAGCGGCCGACTTTGGTTCAGGTCATGGTCTCGTGGTCTGTGAGTTCAAGCCCCGCGTGGGGCTCTGTGCTGACAGCTCGGAGCCTGGAGCCTGTTTCGGATTCTGTGTCTCCGTCTCTCTGACCCTCCCCCGTTCATGCTCTGTCTCTCTCTGTCTCAAAAATAAATAAAACGTTAAAAAAAATTTTTAAAAAATCATTGTGGGGCACCCAGTGGCTCAGTTGGTTAAGCTCTTGATTTCAGCTCAGTTCATGATCTCACGGGTCATGGGGGCAAGACAAGGAGTTGGGCTCTTTGCTGACAGTGAGGGGCCTGCTTGGGATTGTCTTTCTCCCTCTCTGTCCCTCCTCCACTTGCACACGCATGCTCGCTTGCTCTCTCTCTCTCAAAATGAATAAACTCACAAAAGTCATTTCACCTGTTTCTTATTTCCTTTCTCAAAAAATGTAGCCAACAAAAAATTGAAAATTGCAAATGTGGCTTGCATATGTGCCTTCAAAGGTGAGAGACAAAGGTTGGAGAGGAGTGCAGGCAGGGCCAGACCTGGGAGTGAAAATGAGGAGGAGCTGCAGCAGGGGACAGGCAGGAGGCCAGCCAATGGTGGAGGTGAGAAATGACTCAGGCTAAAGGAATGGACTCAGACTTGACAAGGAGGAAGGCCAGGCCTGGTCACTGATGAGGAAATATTAACACTACTCTTTTGTGGAGGAGCCATTACAGTTAAGTGCTTTATAGAAATGAGTCAGTGCTATTATGATCCTCTTTACATACAACAAAGGGGATGTTGGCCTAGAATTCCAATGGCCCTTCCGGGGCTGACCAGAGCTAAGACTCACACTCTGGCTGGCCTGAGGCCCGAGTCCAGGGTCTCACCCTGCATGGATCTGGTGGGGCAGAGCGTTAGGATAATGGAGGAGCCCAACCTGACTCTCTGCTCTCTGGGTTTCTTGTCAAGGCATGGAATCCCAGAATCACAAAGGATGAAAGAAGAAAGCAGGTTAAGTGGCCACCTGGCTGGCCTTTAGGAACATGGGCCTGGGGGCCACTGTCTGGGGGCAAAGGTCTGATGCAGGAAGAGTGCAGTGCATTTGAGGAAGTAGAAGCTCAGAGGGTACCTGGAACGTGGCATGAGCTGAGACCATTGTTTTGCACATGTGGAAGGGCCAGTATTGACACATGCCCACTCTCAGGGGGACCCCTTGATAAAGGGACGCTCTCAGCCAAGTTTGGGATCACAGGGGAGATGGTTTGCCTGCCACCTCTCTGAGTATGAGGCATGTCCACTCTATGTACCTATGTTCATGGTCTCTCTCTGCAGGGCATATCCCGACCCACCACCCAGAGGCTCAGGATGCTGTGCTATGGGTCAGGCCTGCAGGAATGCACCTATACCCTCTTCACCCAAGAAGCCTATCAGTGAGGCCACGCCCCCTACCTGCAGGTTTCTCCAGGGGTCCAGAGGTTTCCATGGAGTTATCAGACAGGAAAAAGTGAGGTTCGCCTTGATTATCCCACCAAGTATGGCTAGATTGAAACCCAGTGGCAGTAGTGTTCTGCCGGAGCAGGGGCTGGCAAGCTCTGGTGCCATATCTGGCCCAGCCCTATATTTCTGTAAATAAAATTAAGTAGGAGCACAGCCATGCCCATATGTTTACATAGTATTGCCTGTGGCCGCTCTCACATTATAAGGACAGAACGGAGTAGTTGGGACAAAGATCATATGGCTTGGAAAGCCCAAGTGATTTACTATCTGGCCCTTCATAGAAAATATCTGCCAGCCCCTGCCACTCTCTTGGGCCAAAGAATATGCCCATTTCTCTCACCGAGATCAAGGGTGTTTAATCAAGGTGATTTTGCCACCTGGAGGGCATTTGGCAATGCCTGGAGACATTTCTGGGTGTCATCATTAGGGGCAGGAGGGCACAGGTGCCGGTATTTGGTGGGTAGAGGCCAGGGATGTTGCTGGACATCCTACAGTGCACAAGACAGCCTCACAACAGAGAAGTGACTGTCCCAATGTCAGAATACCAACGTGGAGGACCCGCTCCAGACCTATCACTCAGGACCCACTGTCCTCCCAAGAGGCCCAATAGAGGCATTTTCTAAGTTGTTGACCCTGTAATTCCTGCACAATAGAGCAGACTGTCCTCAACAGAAGCGTCCCCCAGGGTGCAGCTCCTGCCCCTCAGAACCCACAAGAGCAAGAGCTAGCATTTTGCCTAGCCAGTCTCCTGGGCTATCACCCTAGGCTGGTTCTAGGATGCATCCCACTCATTCTCACCTTTCCCAGAACATCTGGGGCCTCCTCAGAACAATTCGGCACACCAGGCATACAAACTCAGCAAGACAACTTCTCAAGACACAAGCAACTTTAATCCCCAAATCCCACATTCGGGGGGTCTAAGCAAGTTTCTGGACAGGAAGAAGCTGAGCAGCTTTCTCCTTTGCTCTGTGAAGCCCATAGCCTACCCTCCTTGCCCATACTCGCCTCTTTCTGAGGAAGTGTGCCCCTTGGTCTCTAGTTCAACGTAAGTGTGTCTGGGGGTGCTGGGGACCCCAAAACAGCAGGCTCCTTTTCTTCCCTTCTCTCTCCCCTCATCTCCCTTTCTTTATCCAAGACCTGGAATCCCAGAGAACAGTAATACATAGCCTCATCCTCAGGCTGCAGCCCGGAGATGCTCAAATAGCCCGTGTTCTTGGCCACATCTTTGGATCCAGAGAAGCGAGGGGGAATCTTGAAGCCCTGGCTGTGGTCTGAGTGGGAGAAATATCTCAGCAAGAATCTTGGAGGGTGGCCGGGCCTCTGCTGGTACCAGTAGATGTTATAAATCCTGACATCGTAGTCTCTGCTCAAGGTGCAGGCCAGACGGATTGTTGTTCCAAGGGGCGAGGACACAAATGGCGGCTGGTTCAGCATGGGCTGAGAGACACAGCCTGGGGACAGAGAAGCACCTGAGCATCTAGGCAGAGGAGGGCAGGGGATGGGGCCAGGGGTTGTTAGCTCTGGGGTGTTCTCACCTGCCCAGTGGGTGAAGAGTGCCAGCAGGACAGGAATCCACGACATGGTGCTGAACTCTGTCTTCTTTGTGCTGCCAGGGCTCCTGGGACCATCTCGGGGCTGGGCCAGCATCCGCCTGCACCCTCCCAGGGGCGGGGTCATTGCACGCCTGGTTCTCAGCCACCACTTTCCTGAACTTTCTTGAGTTTGCAGTGTCAGTTGGGGAATGGCCACATGGCAGCCTTTGTGGATCTTTCTTTGGCCCCATGGGAGCGTCCAGGGAGGAAGCACCTGCCTGAGGCTCACGGACTACTGCCCAGGAGGCCAGCCTGCAAAGTTGGATCCCTGAGGTAGAGTAACCTCACCATCCTCCTGAGGAAGCTGAACCCCACAGAAATCTGGTTCTTGTCCAAATTGACATGCCTGGTGAAGCAGTAGAGAGGACACGTCCTCACGGGGGTGAAAACACTTGCTTTGTACAGCAGAAATTCTGGGGTTCTGGGGTGAGTGGGATACTCTGTCCCCTTCCACACTCCTGCCATTCCCTCCCACCAAACCCAGCCCCCTTTCCCTCCTAGAATGTAGCAGCAGGGACCCACAGCTTCTGGGAAGGAAGCACCAGGAGGGCGTTGGGGGCCCCCACCTGGGGCTCAAGGCAGGTGGGGGCAGAGGTAGAGCAGCCTTTTCCCCCATCAGCATCCTGCAGAGGCCCGGCCCCAGCTCTCCTGACACTCTGCTCCTCACAAGTCTCCCCAGGGAGTGGGTAAGGCAGAATCCCCTGGACCTCAGCCCACTCCTTGGCCAGACCCTGCACCTAGACGATCTATTGGTCCCATCCCTGTTCCACCTGAGTTTGACCCCGTCACCAAGCATTTCCCAAGGCCTGAGGCCTGCTCTCTGCTTAGCGTTACCCACAAAGCTGTGCGGGTTGTGTAGCTGGAGGCTGTTGGGATGCTCAGATGAAGACTCATGTACCTCAGTTAATCAGGGTTCTCCAGAGAAACAGAACCAATAGGATATATACATAGGAAGAGATTTATTATGAGGAATTGCCTCTCCCAATTATGGAGATTGCCATGATCTGCCATGATCTGCCACGTGCAGGTTGTAGACCCAGGAAAGCCAGTGGTGCACCTCAGTCTGAGTCCAAAAGCCTGAGAACCAGGGGAGCCGATAAAGCCCAGTCCAAGGGCAGGAGAAGACCAATTTCACAGCTCAGCAGGCATATAAGAAACGGAAAGGGGTGAATTCCACCTTTCTCCCCCTTTCTGTTCTGTTCAGGCCCTCCATGGACTGGAAGATGCTCACCTGTGTGGGGAGGGCCACCTGCTTTCATGAGTACACTGGTTTAAATGCTAATGTCATTCAGAGACACCTTCACAGACACACCTAGAAATAATGTTGAATCTGGGCATCCCTTGGACCACATGAAATCAACCATCTCCATTGTCCCTTGTCTCCTCATCTCAGTCTAGAACTTTCTCAGCAAGGCACAGCCACAGAGGGAAGCCCAGGGAGTAAAGGGGGATCTCAGCTCTTCCTCTGGTGGAGGCAAAAGAAAGAAGAGAAAAACAAAATGAGTCACTCCAAGGTGTGGATGATCTGAGTTGCTATTTAAGAGCCATAAGCAGAACCAGACACTGGGATGAGAACACGTTGTTGTTTTTTTTTTAAGTTTATTTAATTGTTTTTGGAAGAGAGAGTGTGCACCTGAGTGGGAGAGGGGCAGAGAGAGAGAGGGAGAGAGAAAATCCCAAGCAGGCTCTGGGCTCACAGCTTGGGGCTCAATCCCAGGAATGTCAGATCATGACCTGAGGCAAATCAAGAGTCTGACTCTTAACCATCTGAGCCACCCAGGTGCCCCAAGAACTCATTTTTAATTCTAGAAAGGGCTGCAAGATGATCCACATCTGCAACAATTTTGAGAGCAGAGTGCAGAAAAACACCCAGCTGTGACTTTGTCTCCCCTTGGTGCTGGCAGTCTGCCAATCAGCTCCTTCTGGTGTCTGTGCTGAAGGTCTTTGAGGTCATCCTGACAGTAGGTACCCAAAGAGCTCCCAGCCCATGTGAAAGAAATCCACTTCCAGGGAAGGAAAGGAAGCAGAAGGGGTTGCCCACTGGCTACACGCCTATGCACACCCCACTATTACAGGTGTGCTTGTCTGGGGCTTATTATGAAGAGCAAAAACTCTTCTGTAGTTCTAATCACTTAAGAAACTCCAAGAGTTTCAGGAGCTCTCTGCCAGGAACTGGAAGATCAAATATTTATATCTTGTCATAAATCACAATATCACAGGCTGGTGCTCCTAAGAGGGGAAGCCACATTTACTGACATTTTAGGAGAAATTGGGATCTGGATTTTTATATGACCTCTTCTTTCACTCAGGCTGTTCTTTGAGACTCTTTGGTTAAGAGCAGCCACTATGAATATCCATGGTCCCTGTCCCCATGGAAGTTAGAGTCTAGTGGGGAATCCTAAGTACAGTTGACCCTTGAACAACTCTGGTTTCAACTGTGTGGGTCCACTGATATGTGGATATAGGACAGTATAAAAGTTTTCTCTCTTCCTTGTGATTTTCTTAATAACATTTTCTTTTCTCTAGCTTCCTTGATCGTCAGAATACAGTGTATAATACATATAACATACAAAATATATGTTAATTGTTCATGTTATCACTAAGGCTTCTGTTCAACAGTGACTATTAGTAGTTAACTTTTGGAGGACTCAAAAGTTATGCAGATTTTCAGGGTGCCTGGGTGGCTCAGTTGGTTGAGTGTCCAACTTCAGCTCAGGTCATTATCTCGCAGTCTGTGAGTTCAAGCCCTGCTTCAGGTTCTGTGCTGACAGCTCAGAAGCTAGAATCTGCTTCGATTCTGTATCTCCCTCTCTCTCTTCCCCTCCCCCACTCACACTCTGCCTCTCTCTCAAAAAGAAATAAACATTAAAAACATTTTCAAGTTATAAGCAGATTTTCAACCGTGTGGGGTGTGGGCGCTCATGTTGCTTAGGGGTCTGGTATAATTACATCTACGTGTCTTAGTAAGTGTCCAGGAGAGACTCCCCAGGAGATTATTATGGCATAGAGGTCATCAAAGGCCCCCTGAGAAGGGGAAAATGGGGTGATACCTGAAGGGTAGAAATAGCCAGCTCCACAATGTGTGGGGCATATGTACCAGGCAGAGACGTGAGCGTGTGGGAAAGCCCTGCTTCAGGAGACTGTGGTGTGTGCTTGGAAATAGAGGAAGCCAGCGTGTCTGGGACCTAGAGAACCAACACAGCTAAGCACTGCATACACACAGAAGCAGAAGCCATGGTGCCCTGGTGTCTGCCCCACAGCCCAGCCTCCTCGGCCACCCCCAGGTAGCTGTGATGCCTGACAGGCTGTGGAGCCCCAGGACAAAGAAGAAAAGATGGTCTCTAGCTGCCAGGAGCAAATCTCACATTGGCAAAGAACAGAGAGTGTGCATGGCATCATTCAAGAACAACTCCTGACTTTGTCCAAGAAGCTGTCTTTTGAGGTCTTGGTGCCCAAGAGATTGGGCCTCTTGCCTTTGTTCCAGGAAGGCATGTTGATACCAACAAATTGGCTGTCCTCCTTGGGGACAACTGGTTTTGTCAGTGCTCTGCAAAACAAACAGTGGGTCTCATAGAGCATGGGAAGGAGTGTATAAGGAGAGCCCTGGATGACGTTGAAAAGGTGATGAAAAACTTTAAATCTAAAGTTGGATTCCTGGTGGATTTGCAGGACAGGGTGGGTGTTGGGGAAGGTGATCTTTTAAAAAAAAATTTTATTAAGGGTCTGGTGATCTTTTTGACATAAGAGAACACATTTAAAACAACTTTGGGGGTGCCTGGGTGTCTCAGGCAATTGGGTCCGACTTCACCTCAGGTCATGATTTCACGATCCATGAGTTCAAGCCTCGCGTCGGGCTCTGTGCTAACAGCTCAGAGTCTGGAGCCTGCTTTGGATTCTGTGTCTCCTTCTCTCTCTGCCTGTCCCCTGCTCCCACTCTGTCTCTTTCTCTCAAAAATAAACATTTTAAAAATTATAAAAAATAAAAAATAAAATAAAACCACTTTGTATTGAAAAGAAAAGCCTAAGGCTGCCTAGATGTCTCAGTTGGACCTAGCATCTGACTTGATTTCAGCCCAGGTCATGATCCCAGGGTCGTGGTATTGAGCCCCGCCACAGGATCTGCACTGAGCATGGAGACTGCTTAAGATTCATTCTCAATCTCTCTCTGTCTCTCTATATTAAAAAGAAAGAAAACCCCAAATTGCACACAAACCTAATTCAAAACCCAAAACTTGACATTTTGAAAATGACACAAAGTCCAAGGATGTTTTGCTTATGGATGAAAAACTGTGGGCCTGGCTGGAAGAGCAGGAGAGATAAGAAAACCTGCTGAGTGAACTTGACAGTAAGCTGGAGTCAGGGGTCACATATAGAGAGGGAAAAGATCATATCTAAGATGAGACTGTGGGCTCCCTTGCTCAGGAAAGTTTTTGTAAGGAGATATCACAGTGAAAATTGGTGCAAGGTCAAAGGCAAGGTCAAGAGAAAGATTCTGAGCATCATCCAAACCCAGACCATGGTGATGATGACAGTTCAGGAAATGAAGGTGAATCTTCATCAACAATCTATTTTTCCTACAGCACTGAACCCAAGAAGGTCCACATAAATACATAGAAAAAAAAACACAAAGTTATTTTTTAGTGAATGGAAAGACGAAATCAGACACATTCCTAGAGACCACCAGTTTGCCCTGGAATGCCCAGGGATCAGAGCATCAGAAGATATTTATATAATATTGTCGATGCTGTGAATGGAGAGCACAGCTCTCAGAAGTCTATCTGGAAGCTGAGATGCACAAAGACGCTTCAACGTGGTGGTGCTGGACAAAGTCAACTGCTTGGCATTATGACCCAAGGTTTTTAAGGAATCCTGGCCATGAAGAAGCCATTTGCAGAGAAGCTGACAAGGTCTCTTTGGAGAAGGAAGAAGAACAAGGAGATCCTCGGCAAGGGCTCTCATCCTCACCAGGAACAGTAGAAGCTTTTCCTGGCATTATGGTAGAAAAAAGAATTTTGAACCCCCTCCTTGACACCACGCCCAGCTGCTGCCACTCAGGTATCACCTGTCTGTCCACAGGTAAAAGACCCTATCTCAAAAGGGCTGGGGGAAACTCTAAAGAGGGCTTACAAGTTCAAAGCTGCCAGACTGAATCTGAGACACCAGCTCTTGCTGTGGAAGGCAACTGAGTCCTTGAAGCCGAGGGTGTTTGTTCAGAACGAGTAATTTGAGTTGATTCTAATGATGCCTGCAAGGAGGCATCCCAATCAACTAATAACAAACTCTATTTGCTTTTCACCAGCCTGTGAAAACAACAAAAATACACTTTATAATATTAATATATTTATGTTCTCCTCATATGAAATTACAATGTTCATAGTTATTTTTCAAAGAATTTATCATACTCATCATTCTTTCATTTTAACCCAAATGAAAGATTTTTAAAGCTTTTTAAAATTGTATCTATTATTCTTTTTAAATTTTTATTTACTTATTTTAATCTCTAAACCCAATGTGGGGCTTGAACTCACAACCCCAAGATCAAGAGTCTCATGCTCTTCTGACTGAGCCAGCCAGGTGCCTCAAGGCTTTTTTTTTTTTTGAAAACAATAGTTACTTTGACATTCTTTATTGAGTATTGATCATTTTAGGGAATACCTTAAAGCCAAAGTTTCATAAATGTTGCGCAATTACAGTTCATTATCTGGCAACATTTTAAAAATGTTTCTAATATACTGTTATAAACTTTGCAACTTAAAACTTCCAGTAATCACTTCAAACAGTGATGAATTCTAGGAAAGCTGGTACAGCATGGTGACTATAGTTGATATTATATATTTGCAAGTTGCTAAGAGAGTAGATCTTAGAAATCATCATAAGAAAAAATTTTGTAACTAGGTGTGGTGATGGATATTAACCAGACTTATGGTGATCCCCTCACGTTATATGCAAGCATTGAACCAGTATGTTGCATACCTGAAACTAATATGATATGTCAATTATATCAAAAAAAGCATTTTGAGGGAGGGTGCCTGGGTGCCTCAGTCAGTTAAGTGTTTGACTTCAGCTCAGGTCATGCATGATCTCACAGTTTGTGGGTTCGAGCCCCGGGTTGGGCTTTGTCCTGACAGCTCAGAGCCTGGAGCCTGCTTCAGATTCTGTGTCTCCCTCTCTCTCTGCCCCTCCCCATTCACACTCTGTATCTCTCTGTCTCTAAATAAACATTAAAAAAATTTTTTTTAATTTTTTTTAAGCTGGGTCTCTGAAGAACTGCTCTTGTTTAGAAGTAAGGATACACACAAAACTTAAGATACCAATAAAGCTCGCACTGAATTTAAGCTAAGAAATAGAAAAATAAGAATCTGGAGAATTATCAAGGCATAGGTCTCTTACCAAAACTCCCCACAAAACTGATTATAAAATAAAAGAGAACATTTAAATTAAAAAGGCAATATTACTGAAGTACAGGGTACATTAATAAGCATTTTTGTCAGAGTATTAATGTTCCCATAAAACCAGAGTGATAACTTTTTACTAATTTAGTTGCTCATCTAACTTTGTCTAATAGAGAGGTCTAAATATATTTAATAAATTCAAGCAATGTATCATTTAACCAAGGAATTGGAATTTTAAAATATTTGTGTGGCAATATACCACATGAACATGAGTAAGTTTACATATTGCCAGAAGATTTGGATGTTGAATTTTCTGGTTATCTGGTTTACCAAATGTCAACGTTTTAGAACTTTGTATAATCTCACTTCTTGGATTCAGAAAGTACTTTGGTATTTTTCAGAGCTTCATTGTTATTATGAGCAATTATCGCTTTTAAATATATATATATGTTTCATTTTAGAGAGAGAGAGAGAGAGCACACATGTGAGTGGGGAAGAGGGGCAGAGAGGGAGAGAGGGAGAGAGAGTATCTTAAGCAGTCTCAGGTTCAGTGCGAACCCCAGTGGGAAGTTAGATCCCGCAATCCTGGGATCATGACCTGAGCCTCAATCAAGAGTCAGACGCTCAACCAACAGCCACCCAGGTGCCCCAAGTAATTCTCATTTTTAAATGGAGTACTTTAGACATACTAGGGCCGTCTGTGACATTCACTTGCTGTTGCTTTCTAGAAAATAAATTACCCATGTCAGGTTGGAAGGAAAAAAAAAAAAGCTGGGTCTTCCAGAAGATTTTTTTTTTCAAATAACTGGAACAATATATGTCTTTTGTGGAATGCACTGGTAAGATCTGGTGAGGAATG
Organism: Felis catus; assembly: GCF_018350175.1. Classification (NCBI taxonomy): domain Eukaryota; kingdom Metazoa; phylum Chordata; class Mammalia; order Carnivora; family Felidae; genus Felis; species Felis catus. The sequence goes on along the minus strand of NC_058379.1, from coordinate 29,732,174 downwards.
GATTGTTGAGTAAGAAAGAGGATTCAAGATCTCAGGTCCTCAGATGGGCAGCTGAAGTGCTAGATATAAAAGGAGAGGGGAAAACTGGAGAAGAATAAATAAGGAAATAGTAGAGATAAATGTACCAAAATTTAAAAAAAAAAACCAAAAAAACAAAAAAAAAAAAACATGAGGGGCACCTGGATGGCTGAGTCGGTTAAGCGTCCGACTTCGGCTCAGGTCATGATCTCACAGTTTGTGAGTTCGAGCCCCGAGTCAGGCTCTGTGCTGACAGATCGGAGCCTGGAGCCTGCTTCGGATTCTGTCTCCCTCTCTCTCTGCCCCTCCCCTGCTCACACTCTGTCTCTTAACAATAAATAAACGTTTAAAAATTTTTAAAATAGGGGTGGTTTGCTTTTATTGTTATTGGAATTCTTTGTGTACTCTAGACATAGACTTTTACCAGATTTGCAAATATTTTCTCCCATACTGTGAATTTTATTTTCACTTTCTTGATAGTATCCTGTGATGCACAGAGTCTTTAGTCTTCATGAACCTAATTTGTCTGTTTTGTTGCTGTTGGCTTGTGGTTTGGGTGTCATGTTTAAGAAACATATTTAAGGCCACAAAGATTTGCTCCTATGTTTCCAAGAGTTTACAGCTTTAGCTCTTACATTTAGGCCTTGATCCATCCGAGTTCCATTTTCTACATGTTGTGGATGACTCTTCCATGCCCAATACTGTGCCAAATTCTGTGTCAAACTCTGATTTTACTAAGGAGATAGTGACCATGTATCTAGAACCTCCCTCCTATCACTGACACTGGTTAGGTCATCACTGCGTCCAGGACCCTGGAGGGAAGGAGACACAGAGAACAGTCACCCTGAGCTGACAGCCACACTGAATGCAGGAGAAGGCAGGAGAGAAGCCCAGGTGCTGTTTCCGAAGACCCCATCAGCAGGTCACCTGGGCAAAAAGTGAGAAATGTGAGGAAGATGGATGGATCAGGTCATGGTGGAGGTACCACAGAATTCTGATCTTCAGCCCACAGCAGAGGCTGGTGTCCCAGGTCCTTCTAATGCCTGCTAACACCTCCATGGGAGCAGAGATGCAGAAAGAAGCTGCTTCCTGATTGGCCAGCCCAGGGCCTGGTCTATGTGGGGTGGGGGACTGCACGGGGTGGGGGAAGGACTGGCTTCCTGGAACCATCTCAGTGTGGGGTGGGGAGGGGGTAGGGAGAGAGTTGTGGAGGAAGGGACACCTGGTCTCAATAGGATCCCGTTGATCTTGGCAGGGCACAGCTGCGGTCAGTCACACCAGTAAAGATCCTGTTGGTTCAACTCCCTTAGAGTCCCCTGGGGGGAGGTGTGCACAGGTGTTCTCTTCAAGACAGCTGCACAGCGCCCCCTGCTGGTCTCAGATACGTGAGCACTAGCACAGGGCTTTAACAGGGGCTTGGAGTGGAATTTTGTGGTTTGTGAACCTGGGTGGAATCAAATTTACACCTTTATTACAACTAACCCGTAACTAAAATTTAGCAGTTCCTTCAGTGGTGAATATTACTTATATTCAAACCACCGCTGTATTGGCGATACCTATTTGTCACCAATAGAAATCGCAGCTCTATTCAGATCACATCATAGTTATTGACCAACTTCTAAATATGGTTCATACTTATCACTACATTTAAATCCTCATAGTTATTAGATTCAACCTGATGCTCCAATCTCATAGATTTGTTAATTCTAATGTCATGATAACCGTGCTTCAATACAATTAGATTTATTTGTAATCCTGTGCACCCGTCAACACTCTCCAAAGACCTCCAGGACACACCTGTAGGCAAACAGGGTTGGATTTATGGACTCGTTTCAATGTTAGATACTGGATATCCTGAGAGGTGGTTGAGTGGCTCACTAACAAGGTGTTAGGAAAGAATTGTAGAATTTGGGTTTGCACTAGGGAATTTTGGACAGCATTCAAGGGAGCAGGGCTTTTCTGAGTGGTTGGATGCTGTCAGGAAGCCAGGGTGATTTTATCAGTGAATAGTGTCCTAATTCTAACCTAGGAGTAGGAGCCTAGATCATGTCTAAAGCTGTAGCTGGTGGAGAAGAAGCAGGCCCTCCTATGAGCCAACCAAGGTGGGGGGCATTGGTCATTTTGTGGTTTGTCTGTGTGCAGATGGGACCGCGGAGTAGTCTTGTTTTGTCTTGATCCATCACTGGCCTTGTCTGAGGCTGGCGTTCTGTGAAATTGTTTATGTTTTCAGGAGCTGGGGGACCAAGCCAACTCCCAGCATCTCAAGACTTGCCTGATAGGACCAGGCAGGCTCCCAGCTGTCAGGAGCTACCTTTCTCTTGCTCACATATATATCTTAAGAAAATGATAGTGGTTTTATGAGTATTTTAAATATGCATCCGTGTTCTTGTTCTGCAGTGCCCAGCCTATTTCTCATTCTTTTTTTTTCCCTCTACAGTATGTGTGGAGATCTCTCTAGATGCTTATGGCTGCATATTTCTCTGTTAACGGGATGCCTGCATCTCACCCATAACTATTAAACCTGGGGGTTGGAGCCAGGCATTAATTCCAAGATGCCACAAAGCTTGGAAACCCCTGCCCTATGTGACACTTCTGGAAATCTTACCGCCTGTTAGAATCACCTGGGGAAGGGTTCTTTTAAAAATCTGTTGCCTAAGAAATGGAGCAATGGTTATGTTCTATTTCTTTATCTGGTGTTAGTCACACAGGAGGGTTCACTTGGTGTGAGCTCATCAAGCTGTACACTTGTGGTTTGTGCGCTTGTCTGTATGTTAAACTTCAGGAAAGCATTTCAGCCTGTTGCCTGAACCTTTCCTAAACCAAATGAAAAAGAACCATTGAGGGCGGGCTCAGACTGTCATAGTGTCTAAAGCTCCTAAGTGATTCTGCTGTGATTCTTGCTGCCCTGGAGACTGACCAACTCTGTGGTCACATATACCGCACATGTCCCCCCACAGAACAGGGGGGAGGGGCAGAGAACATACCCAACAGAGCTCCACATGAGAGAGGAGCTGCCAGCTAGAAGGAATGGAGGGACATCTTGTTTCACTCACACTGACAGGTTGTGACCAGTATGTTGCACATTATTACATCCCTACCCACATATAAGGGCTTCCTAAAGCCTCACGCTTTCATAGATTTTTTTTCTCTTTCTAATTTGCAGCATTTTTATTACCATGAAAGAGTGGTCTTTACCTCTTAGGCTTCTGTGAATTGCCCAGTGTATATGTCTCTGTATGTTTCCATGAGACCTCCTTTCCTTCTCTTGATTAGTGTTTTTCTCATTTCCCAGACCTTAATCACCTGCCTTGTAAATATCTTTTCCCACTTTGTAATCCAGCATTTATAGTTGCCTCTTTTATCTCTTTGAATAGAAATTTGAAGTTTGATATTCACTGATTTGTTTCACCTCTATATAGTGCCATGCTTAAGCAGGACCTTCAGGTTACAAAAAAAGGGGGGCAGCGCCTGGGCAGCTCAGTTGGTTAAGCGTCCGACTTTGGCTCAGGTCCTGATCTCACTTCAGCTCAGGTCCTGATCTCCCTGTTTGTGAGTTTGAGCCCCGCATTGGAGTCTGTGCTGACAGCTCAGAGCCTAGAGCCTGGTTTGGATTCTGCGTCTCCCTCTCTCTCTGCCCCTCTGCTGCTCTCTCTCTCTCTCTCTCTGAAAAATAAATAAACATCTAAGAAAGAAGGTGCTTCTGCATTTTACTCATTATCTTTATGGTTTTATTTTAATTGCATTTCGGTTTCTTTTTAATGATGTGATGTACAGAGTCCACCTTAATTTTTCTCCCTACCAATTTTAACCAATTTTAACAATAGCATCAGTGATTGACTTTTCCCCCACTGGTTTTCAGACTACTGCCTTATGTACCAAGTGTCTACTTGAAGCCTCTTTTCTATCAGGAGCTCCCTGACCTTGATGCTGTGCCAACTTAATGCCACAATTAGTGCCCGAAACCCTGAGGCACCTGGATTAGGAAAAGAGAACCTGAAATTTGGTGAGTCCAGGGGAAGTCAAGGACTTAGTTCCCTCCGTCCTCCACATCCTGCTGGGCAGAGACCCATAGACTTTGGGTTAAAAATCCCAGCGGGAGGAAAAGCTACATTGGAACTTAGGATAAAGTCCTGAGAGAATCAGTGTGACAGGTAAAATATGTGCTACTTACAATACCCCTCCCCCCCGGTCCCTGAGGATCCTGAAGGTGCTGAACAGGGAGATACTTTGGGGTTTCTATTGAGAGAAGCTAGAGGTATGAACGGCTCCTGCTAATAAAGGAGCATGCCCAGGTAGAGAGGCTGAGGGAGGGAAGGGGAGATTGGCTCATAGCAAGTGGGAGGAGGTTTCACTGCCATTACCCTGGGAACCTCTCCTCTGTCCCCTGTGAAGACAATACAAATTACACCTTGCAGACTTTTGAATTTGCACTTATTTTGATAAAGGAAAGGGGGTTGGAGTTCTGGGCAAGAGCCATGGTCAAGGGAGGGTGCTGAGCCTCAACTGCTGGAAATTATTTTAGTTGAGGTTGTGTGGCTATAAGAGGTCACCATGAGGCTGCTCTCTGGAAGGTTACCATGAGGATACCCATGGAAGAAACATCTGTTCTGCAGAGAGCAGGACAGGTACTGAAGAAGGATCATTCTGCAACTTCACCGAAGATGTTTCTTACCACCTAATGTTTATTTTTTTATATGAAATTTATTGACAAATTGGTTTCCATATAACACCCAGTGCTCATCCCAAAAGGTGCCCTCCTCAATACCCATCACCCACCCTCCCCTCCCTCCCACCCCCCATCAACCCTCAGTTTGTTCTCAGTTTTTAACAGTCTCTTATGCTTTGGCTCTCTCCCACTCTAACCTTTTTTTTTTTTTTTTTTTTTTTTTTTGCTTCCCCTCCCCCATGGGTTTCTGTTAAGTTTCTCAGGATAAGAGTGAAACCATATGGTATCTATCTTTCTCTGTATGGCTTATTTCACTTAGCATCACACTCTCCAGTTCCATCCACGTTGCTACAAAAGGCCATGTTTCATTCTTTCTCATTGCCACGTAGTATTCCATTGTGTATATAAACCACAATTTCTTTATCCATTCATCAGTTGATGGACATTTAGGCTCTTTCCATACTTTGGCTATTGTTGAGAGTGCTGCTATGAACATTGGGGTACAAGTGCCCCTATGCATCAGTACTCCTGTATCTCTTGGGTAAATTCCTAGCAGTGCTATTGCTGGGTCATAGGGTAGGTCTATTTTTAATTTTCTGAGGAACCTCCACACTGCTTTCCAGAGCAGCTGCACCAATTTGCATTCCCACCAACAGTGCAAGAGGGTTCCCGTTTCTCCACATCCTCGCCAGCATCTATAGTCTCCTGATTTGTTCATTTTGGCCACTCTGACTGGCGTGAGGTGATACCTGAGTGTGGTTTTGATTTGTATTTCCCTGATAAGGAGCGATGTTGAACATCTTTTCATGTGCCTGTTGGCCATCCGGATGTCTTCTTTAGAGAAGTGTCTATTCATGTTTTCTGCCCATTTCTTCACTGGGCTATTTGTTTTTCGGGTGTGGAGTTTGGTGAGCTCTTTATAGATTTTGGATACTAGCCCTTTGTCCGATATGTCATTTGCAAATATCTTTTCCCATTCCGTTGGTTGCCTTTTAGTTTTGTTGGTTGTTTCCTTTGCTGTGCAGAAGCTTTTTATCTTCATAAGGTCCCAGTAATTCATTTTGCTTTTAATTCCCTTGCCTTTGGGGATGTGTCGAGTAAGAGATTGCTACAGCTGAGGCCAGAGAGGTCTTTTCCTGCTTTCTCCTCTAGGGTTTTGGTGGTTTCCTGTCTCACATTCAGGTCCTTTATCCATTTTGAGTTTATTTTTGTGAATGGTGTGAGAAAATGGTCTAGTTTCAACCGTCTGCATGTTGCTGTCCAGTTCTCCCAGCACCATTTGTTAAAGAGACTGTCTTTTTTCCATTGGATGTTCTTTCCTGCTTTGTCAAAGATGAGTTGGCCATACGTTTGTGGGTCTAGTTCTGGGGTTTCTATTCTATTCCATTGGTCTATGTGTCTGTTTTTGTGCCAATACCATGCTGTCTTGATGATGACAGCTTTGTAGTAGAGGCTAAAGTCTGGGATTGTGATGCCTCCTACTTTGGTCTTCTTCAAAATTCCTTTGGCTATTCGGGGCCTTTTGTGGTTCCATATGAATTTTAGGATTGCTTGTTCTAGTTTCGAGAAGAATGCTGGTGCAATTTTGATTGGGATTGCATTGAATGTGTAGATTGCTTTGGGTAGTATTGGCATTTTGACAATATTTATTCTTCCAACCCATGAGCAGGAATGTCTTTCCATTTCTTTATATCTTCTTCAATTACCTTCATAAGCTTTCTATAGTTTTCAGCATACAGATCGTTTACATCTTTGGTTAGATTTATCCCTAGGTATTTTATGCCTCTTGGTGCAATTGTGAATGGGATCAGTTTCTTTATTTGTCTTTCTGTTGCTTCATTGTTAGTGTATAAGAATGCAACTGATTTCTGTACATTGATTTTGTATCCTGCAACTTTGCTGAATTCATGTATCAGTTCTAGCAGACTTTTGGTGGAGTCTATCAGATTTTCTATGTATAATATCATGTCATCTGCAAAAAGCGAAAGCTTGACTTCATCTTTGCCAATTTTGATGCCTTTGATTTCCTTTTGTTGTCTGATTGCTGATGCTAGGACTTCCAACACTATGTTAAACAACAGCGGTGAGAGTGGGCATCCCTGTCGTGTTCCTGATCTCAGGGAAAAAGCTCTCAGTTTTTCCCCATTGAGGATGATGTTAGCTGTGGGATTTTCATAAATGGCTTTTATGATGTGTATGTTCCTTCTATCCCGACTTTCTCAAGGGTTTTTATTAAGAAAGGGTGCTGGATTTTGTTAAAGGCCTTTTCTGCATCAATTGACAGGATCATATGGTTCTTCTCTTTTTTTTTTATTAATGTGATGTGTCATGTTGATTGATTTGCGAATGTTGAACAAGCCCTGCAGCCCAGGAATGAATCGCGCTTGATCATGGTGAACAATTCTTTTTATATGCTGTTGAATTCGATTTGCTAGTATCTTATTGAGAATTTTTGCATCCATATTCATCAGGGATATTGGCCTGCAGTTCTCTTTTTTTACTGGGTCTCTGTCTGGTTTAGGAATCAAAGTAATACTGGCTTCATAGAATGAGTCTGGAAGTTTTTCTTCCCTTTCTATTTCTTGGAATAGCTTGAGAAGGATAGGTATTATCTCTGCTTTAAACATCTGGTAGAACTCCCCTGGGAAGCCATCTGGTCTTGGACTTATTTGTTGGGAGATTTTTGATAACCGATTCAATTTCTTCGCTGGCGATGGGTCTGTTCAAGCTTTCTATTTCCTCCTGATTGAGTTTTGGAAGAGTGTGGGTGTTGAGGAATTTGTCCTTTTCTTCCAGGTTGTCGAATTTGTTGGCATATAATTTTTCATAGTATTCCCTGATAATTGTTTGTATCTCTGAGGGATTGGTTGTAATAATTCCATTTTCATTCATGATTTTATCTATTTTGGTCATCTCCCTTTTCTTTTTGAGAAGCCTGGCTAGGGGTTTGTCAATTTTGTTTATTTTTTCAAAAAACCAACTCTTGGTTTTGTTGATCTGCTCTACCGTTTTTTTAGATTCTATATTGTTTATTTCTGCTCTGATCTTTATTATTTCTCTTCTTCTGCTGGGTTTAGGCTGCCTTTGCTGTTCTGCTCCTAGTTCCTTTAGGTGTGCTGTTAGATTTTGTATTTGGGATTTTTCTTGTTTCTTGAGATAGGCCTGGATTGCGATGTATTTTCCTCTCAGGACTGCCTTCGCTGCATCCCAAAGCGTCTGGATTGTTGTATTTTCTTTTTTGTTTGTTTCCATATATTTTTTAATTTCTTCTCTAATTGTCTGGTTGACCCACTCATTCGTTAGTAGGGTGTTCTTTAACCTCCATGCTTTTGGAGGTTTTCCAGACTTTTTCCTGTGGTTGATTTCAAGCTTCATAGCATTGTGGTCTGAAAGTATGCATGGTATAATTTCAATTCTTGTAAACTTATGAAGGGCTGTTTTGTGACCCAGTACGTGATCTATCTTGGAGAATGTTCCATGTGCACTCGAGAAGAAAGTATATTCTGTTGCTTTGGGATGCAGAGTGCTAAATATATCTGTCAAGTCCATCTGATCCAATGTATCATTCAGGGCCCTTGTTTCTTTATTGACCGTGTGTCTAGATGATCTATCCATTTCTGTAAGTGGAGTGTTAAAGTCCCCTGCAATTACCACATTCTTATCGATAAGGTTGCTTATGTTTATGAGTAATTGTTTTATATATTTGGGGGCTCTGGTACTCGGTGCATAGACATTTATAATTGTTAGCTCTTCCTGATGGATAGACCCTGTAATTATTATATAATGCCCTTCTTCATCTCTTGTTACACCCTTTAATTTAAAGTCTAGTTTGTCTGATATAAGCATGGCTACTCCAGCTATCTTTTGGCTTCCAGTAGCATGATAAATAGTTCTCCATCCCCTCACTCTCAATCTAAAGGTGTCCTCAGGTCTAAAATGAGTCTCTTGTAGACAGCAAATAGATGGGTCTTGTTTTTTTACCCATTCTGATACCCTATGTCTTTTGGTTGGCACATTTAATCCATTTACATTCAGTGTTATTATAGAAAGATACGGGTTTAGAGTCATTGTGATGTCTGTATGTTTTATGCTTGTAGTGATGTCTCTGGTACTTTGTCTCACAGGATCCCCCTTAGGATCTCTTGTAGGGCTGGTTTAGTGGTGACAAATTCCTTCAGTTTTTGTTTGTTTGGGAAGACCTTTATCTTTCCTTCTATTCTAAATGACAGACTTGCTGGATAAAGGATTCTCAGCTGCATATTTTTTCTGTTTAGCACACTGAAGGTCTCGTGCCAATCCTTTCTGGCCTGCCAAGTTTCAAAAGAGAGATCAGTCACGAGTCTTATAGGTCTCCCTTTATATGTGAGGGCACGTTTACCCCTTGCTGCTTTCAGAATTTTCTCTTTATCCTTGTATTTTGCCAGTTTGACTATGATATGTCGTGCAGAAGATCAATTCAAGTTACGTCTGAAGGGAGTTCTCTGTGCCTCTTGGATTTCAATGCCTTTTTCCTTCCCCAGTTCAGGGAAGTTCTCAGCTATTATTTCTTCAAGTACCCCTTCAGCACCTTTCCCTCTCTCTTCCTCCTCTGGGATACCAATTATGCATATATTATTTCTTTTTAGTGTATCACTTAGTTCTCTAAATTTCCCCCTCATACTCCTAGATTTTTTTTTTATCTCTCTTTCTCTCAGCTTCCTCTTTTTCCATAACTTTATCTTCTAGTTCACCTATTCTCTCCTCTGCCTCTTCAATCCGAGCCGTCGTCATTTCCATTTTATTTTGCATTTCGTTTAAAGCGTTTTTCAGCTCCTTGTGACTGTTCCTTATCCCTTGATCTCTGTAGCAAGAGATTCTCTGCTGTCCTGTATACTGTTTTTAAGCCCAGTGATTAATTTTATGACTATTATTCTAAATTCACTTTCTATTAGGGCGCCTGGGTGGCACAGTCGGTTAAGCGTCCGACTTCAGCCAGGTCACGATCTCGCGGTCCGTGAGTTCGAGCCCCATGTCAGGCTCTGGTTTGATGGCTCAGAGCCTGGAGCCTGTTTCCGATTCTGTGTCTCCCTCTCTCTCTGCCCCTCCCCCGTTCATGCTCTGTCTCTCTCTGTCCCAAAAATAAATAAACATTGAAAAAAAATTTAAAAATAAATAAATAAATAAATAAATAAATAAATAAATTCACTTTCTGTTATATTATTTAAATCCTTTTTGATCAGTTCATTAGCTGTTGTTATTTCCTGGAGATTCTTCTGAGGGGAATTCTTCCGTTTGGTCATTTTGGATAGTCCCTGGAGTGGTGAGGATCTGCAGAGCACTTCCCCTGTGCTGTGGTGTATAACTGGAGTTGGTGGGCGGGGCCGCAGTCAGTCCTGATGTCTGCCCCCAGCCCACTGCTGAGGCCACAGTCAGACTGGTGTGTGCCTTCTCTTCCCCTCTCCTAGGGGCGGGATTCACTGTGGGGTGGCGTGGCCCATCTGGGCTACTTGCACACTGCCAGGCTTGTGGTGCTGGGGATCTGGCGTATTAGCTGGGGTGGGTAGGCAAGGTGCACGGGGGCAGGAGGGGCAGGCTTAGCTTGCTTCTCCTTAGGTGGTCCACTTCAGAAGGGGCTCTGTGGCAGCGGGAGAGAGTCAGATCCGCTGCCGGAGGTTTGGCTCCGCAGAAGCACAGCGTTGGGTGTTTGCACGGAGCGAGCAAGTTGCCTGGCAGGAACTGGTTCCTGTTATGCCCAGAATTCGTGATCCCCAAAGACCACCAGGGAGCCAAGTCCGATGCAAAAGCAAAAGAGCCTTTATTCAAGCTAGCTCGAGCTCCATCCCCTACCTGCACCGACACAGCGGTGGGATACCGGGGAGAGAGAGCGAGTTTCAAAAGGACAAAGGTTTTATTGGGGCTTAGGGGCAGTTGGTGAGGTAATGGCTATGGCCTCAGCTGATTGGCTGGGGAATGGTCCGAGTCCTCTTAGGCAGGTGAGGGGGGGAGTTACTCAAGGGGAGGAGGTGTGGTCAAGGTGAAGGACACAGAACAAGATGGAGTCAGCTGGTGTAGGCCTGCCCTTTCATTCCCCCCTTGTCATGTAGCTTAGGGAGCCAATCATGGGACCGGCTGCATTTATGGTGACAAGGGGAACAGAGTTTGGAGGTTTACGCAAAGTTCTGGGAAGCAAGTGTCCCTGGGGTGGCTCTGGGAGGTCTGATTAAGTATTGTCCCCGAGCTGGTGTCTATGATCTGCCAGGTGATGTTTTGGGGGGCGTGGGGACTCCTGGCAGCATGAGCAATGACAAGCAGAGTTAACAGAGTTACCAATATTAGGTGGGTCGAATGCGCTGTAGCTTGAGCTTGAGCGGGTTGTGTTGGTCCCGACTGATGGCCCATTGCATGACGAAGTCCTTCTGTATCGAGGAGGGGTCCGCTGGCCGAACGTGGGTGTGATGGACCCAGGTCACGATGCCATCTACTTTGAGAGCGGTGGGGGTTGTCAACACCACGATGTAGGGTCCCTTCCAGTGTGGCTCGAGGGTCTCTCGGTGGTGCCTCTTGACATAGACCCAGTCTCCTGGCCTGTACTGATGAGGTGTCGGGGTCGGGCCAGCCTCATAGATGGCACAGAGGCGCGGCCAAATGTCCTCGTGCGCCCTCTGGAGCCCGCTCAAGGAAAGAAAAAGTTCTTGATCTTTAAACTCAGCAATAAGTTCAGCTCGAAGGCTGGGAATAACAAGGGGTGGCCTGCCAAACATGATCTCATAGGGAGTAAAACCCAGAGTGTAAGGAGTGTTTCTAACCCGGTAAAGGGCGTACGGTAGGAGAGTCACCCAGTCCCCGCCAGTCTCCATGGTTAATTTGGTAAGGGTCTCTTTTAGGGTTCTATTCATTCTTTCTACCTGTCCTGAGCTCTGGGGCCTATAAGCACAATGTAATTTCCAGTTTGCCCCCACCGCCTTGGCTACTGCCTGTGTTACCTGCGAGATAAAAGCTGGTCCATTGTCTGATCCTACAATGGCAGGAAAACCATACCTGGGTAAGATGTCTTCTAGTAGCTTCTTAGCCACCGTCTGAGCCGTTTCATGCTTGGTTGGGTATGCCTCCACCCAGCCAGAGAAGGTGTCTGTAAATACTAAAAGATATTTAAAACCATACTTTCCTGGTTTGACTTCAGTGAAGTCGACTTCCCATTGGGCTCCTGGTCTGGTGCCTCTGAGCCTGGTTCCTTTTTTATTTGATGTGGCTCTCGCGTTGGTGAGTTGGCAGGTCTTGCAGGCAGATACAACTTGCTCTATTTTGGTGTCCTATTGGTGAATCTTGATTCCGGCATGTCGGATTAAGTCTTTTAATTTTCGGGCCCCCATGTGAGTAGACCGATGCATGTGCTCTAATATTGAGACTCCGAGCCGGTCTGGCAGCACGAGCTCCTTGTTAGGTGTATACCACCATCCCTTTATCTCCTGGGCCATGGGGAGTTTCTTGATCCACTGTAACTCCTCCTGGGAGTATTTGGGCTGGTCTGGTAAAACTGGGTCTCCCGGGTCCAGTAGTTGTATGGTCATGGTGGGGACTGAAGTAAGGGCTACTGCCATGGCTGCCTGGTCAGCCTTTCGATTACCTCTAGCTACTGGGTTATCAGCTTTTTGGTGCCCTTGGCAGTGGATAATGGCTAGCTTGGCAGGAAGCCATAAGGCCGTAAGCAGGTTAAGTATCTCCTGCTTATTTTTTATAGTCCGTCCTTCTGCCGTCAGTAGCCCCCTCTCCTGATAAATTGCCCCATGAATATGAGCTGTGGCAAATGCATAACGGCTGTCTGTGTAGATGTTAAGCCGTTTTCCAGCTCCCAGCATCAGCGCCTTGGTGAGGGCTATGAGCTCTGCTCGCTGGGCTGACGTTCCGGAGGGTAGAGCCTCCGCCCATATGGTGTTCATTTCAGTGACCACCGCTGCACCCGCATACCTGTGTCCGTCTCGCACAAAGCTACTGCCATCAGTGAACCAAGTAGCCTCGGCATCGGGGAGGGGCCGGTCGGTCAGGTCCGTCCGGAATCCATGTACTTGTTCCAGGATTCCCGCACAGTCATGTAGTGGAGCACCTAGGTCAGGGTCGGGCAGCAGGGTTGCAGGATTGAGGGCTGCACTGGGGTGGAACCGGACTCATGGAGGGTTGAGTAGGAAGCTCTGGTAATGAGTCATACGTGTATTGCTCATCCATCTATCCAGAAGCTGTTTCAGGACCACTTCAATGGCGTGTGGGGTCATGGTCCAGATCTCTTGTCCTAGGGTCAGTTTGTCTGCATCCTTAACTAGGAGTGCTGTTGCTGCAATAATTCTTAGGCATGGCAGCCACTGGGTCTAGTTTCTTAGACAGGTAAGCCACTGGGCGGTTCCAGGGGCCTAAGGCTTGAGTTAGAACCCCTTTTGCTATTCCCTTATGTTCGTCTACAAAGAGGTGGAAGGGCTTCGTAATGTCTGGTAGGCCCAGGGCTGGGGCACTTAGGGGGGCCTTTTTTAACTGATTAAAGGCAGTTTCTTCTTTTTCAGCCCATTTAAATGTTTTCCCCTCTTTGGTAGCTTCATATAGGGGCCTGGTGATCTCAGCAAAACCTGGAACCCAGAGGCGGCAGTAGCCGGCTGATCCTAGGAATTCCCTCACTTCTCTTCAGGAGGTGGGAGTAGGGATCTTTAGGACAGTTTCTTTTCTGGCATCTGATAACCGCCGCTGTCCGCCCTCCAGGATATATCCCAGGTAACTTACCCTCTCCCTGCATATCTGAGCTTTCTTCGCGGATGCCCTAAGGCCCCCAGGGTAGCCAGCAGGTCCTGGGTCCCTCGCTCACAGTCTTTGGCCATGTCGGCCGCAATCAGGATGTCATCTACGTACTGTAGAAGGGTGAGGCCAGGGTGCTCCCTTCTGTACTCACCCAGGTCCTCGTGTAGTGCCTCGTCGAAGATGGTGGGTGAATTTTTGAATCCCTGAGGTAGCCGTGTCCAGGTGAGTTGCCCACTGTAGCCCTCCTCTGGATCATGCCACTCAAAGGCGAACAAGGGCTGGCTCTGGGGTGCCAGCGGCAGACTGAAGAAGGCGTCCTTTAAATCTAGTACAGTATACCAGACCCTGGAGGGCGCCAAGGAGCTCAAGAGAGTATATGGGTTGGGAACAGTTGGGTGTATGTCCGCGACCCTCTTATTTACTTCCCGGAGGTCTTGTACCAGTCGGTAGTCATTTGTGTGAGGCTTTTTGACCAGCAGTAAGGGGGTGTTCCAGGCAGACTGGCAAGGAACTAGTACCCCTAGGCTTCATAGTCTCCGGATGTGTGGCTGGATCCCCTTCCGGGCCTCCTGAGACATGGGGTATTGTTTGATCCTTACCGGACTCTCTCCTGGCTTGAGCTCTACCAGGACTGGGGTCCTATGAGCGGCTAGTCCCACCCCCCCATCTCTGCCCAAACAGAGGGGAATTCTTGTAGCCATCTGTCTATATTATCCTCTCTCGGGAGCGCCTCCTGGTGGAGGAGGTATTCATCCTCCAGTTTCATGGTCAGGACCTGGATGGGGTGGCCCTTGCCATCGGTGACCTGAGGCCCCCCTTGTCTGAAAGTTATCTGAGCTCCAATCTTGGTCAGTAAGTCCCGTCCTAACAGTGGGTAGGGGCATTCTGGTATTACCATAAAGGAGTGGGATACCCGGCCCATTCCCAAATCTACTGTTCTTCAGGTAGTCCATGAATACTGGCTCATACCAGTTGCCCCTTGTACCCAGGACTTCTTGCTAGCTAGTTTTCCTTGTGGGGTGCGGAAGACCGAATGTTGTGCTCCGGTGTCAACAAGGAAGTCAATAGGGGTCCCCTGCACTTTAAGAGTTACTCTGGGTTTGGGGAGAGGGTCCAAACCCCAACTCCCCTAATCACTTAGTTCATCTAGCTCTAGGACTTTTACTCGATCAGTCTTGCTTCCCTTCCCGCCGGCCCTTTTTGGACAATCTCGGGCCCAATGCCCTATCTCCTTGCGGTATGCGCACTGATCCTTCTGCAGCCTCTGCTTCCCCCCCTTGGTGGTTCTTTTACCTTTTCTTGCATCATCTGCCAGCTGCCAGAGACGGCGGTCTCGTTCCTCGGGGAAGTCAGCAGTGGTAGCTAGTAGTATTCTGGCCAGGTCTCGAGTCTGCTTACTGCTGGCAGCCGCCATGGCGCGAGCCTGCTTGTCCTCAGGAGGCTCCCGGTTATTATATACCTTTTTGGCTACCACCAGTAAGTCCTGCAGACTTTTTTCTCCTGGTCTATCTATTTTCTGTAATTTTCTCCTAATGTCTATGGCCAATTGGTTTACAAAGGCCATGATAACAGCTGCCTTGCTTTCCGGAGCCTCTGGATCCATGGGGATATAGGTACGGAATGCCTCCATGATCCGTTCTAAAAAGGCAGCCGGAGATTCATCTTTTCACTGTTGTACATTTCCTACCTTGGCCAAATTGGTTGGCTTTCTAGCAGCCATTTGGAGACCCCCCATTAGAGTCTGGCGGTAGACCCGGAGCCTCTCCTTATCTTCTGCCATGTTGAAATCCCACTGGGGCCGAGTTAAGGGGAAGGAGGCATCTATCTGAGCCTGGTTGGTGGTGGGATTCCCGTCTGCGCCCGGAACTAGTCTTCGGGCCCCATTGAGGATTCTCTTTCTTCAGTCGTGAACAGGACCTGCAAAAGCTGCTGGCAATCGTCCCACGTGGGCTGATGGGTGAAAAGAACAGAGTCTAATAAATCAATAAGCCCTGCCAGTTTCTCGGAAAACTTAGGATTCTGAGCTTTCCAATTGTAGAGGTCACTAGTGGTGAAAGGCCAATAGTGATGGGGCTGATTCCTCTCTGCGTCTGGGGGTCCGGTGGCTCACAGGGGCAGAATAGTGGAGTGGGCAGCGGAGGCGGATTGCTCCCTCTGAGCCCTTTGTCTGGTAAAGGGCGGGCTTCCCACTGGAGCGTTTCTGCCTCCCGCTCTCGGAACAGCGTCTGCCTCCCCCGGAGGGGGAGGATGGTGTTCTTCCGGCATCCTAGAGGGGTTATACAGGGGAGGAAAAATTAATTCTTCTTCAGTACCCCCCTGTAGGACAGGGTAGAGGGGTGCTGAAGGCTGGGTAAGACTTTTCTTCTTCTTTGTCCCCTGCAAAGCAAGAATGGGTTTTGGCTCCAGAGGGAGCAGGGCTAGGAAGGGCTTAAGCCAAGAGGGTGGGTCTTCTTCAAGGTCCTGCCAAGTGATAATGTAAGGGAGCTGATCAAGATGGCCCATCTTAGGCTGAGAGATGATACTCCTGACTCGGTGGATGGTAGGGAGGTCGAAGGTCCCCTCTGGTGGCCATCCGACATTGAAAGTTGGCCACTCGCTAGAACAAAAAAACTGCCACCGACCCTTTCGGACTTCCACACTGAGGTTGTTAGCTCTTCCCCTCACATCCTTAAAGTGATCAATCATAATACTTAGAGGAGTAGTCTGAGTCTGTCCCATAACGTCCGTCCAGTAAGTCCACAGAATAAAACAGAGAAACACAAAAACAGACAAACAGAGGGCCCCTAGAAAGTCTTCCAACTCCATGGAAGTAAAACTGAAAGCTAGCTTAGACATTTGAGGGGATTCTGTGTCCCTCCAAAACCAATGAGGGGATTCCACGTCCCTCCAAAGACGACGGCCTCACGCCGACCAGCGGGAGCGACCCGCCTCGTCTCAGACCTTTGAGGGGATTCCACGTCCCTCCAGAAGGGAGGATCGGAATGTCTTCCGAAACTCCTGGCCCATGGTCCTCCAGTGCGTCCACTTAGACTGCATCGAGCACTACCAGAATTCCAGAAATGAGCTCACACAGAAAAGACAGAACAAACAGACAGACACTAACCATGGCCAGTCAGGCTCTCCGGGTCGGGGGTCCCTTGGGGGTCTTGGGGATCCCGGATGAGCCCCCAAATGTTATGCCCAGAATTCGTGATCCCCAAAGACCACCAGGGAGCCGAGTCTGATGCAAAAGCAAAAGAGCCTTTATTCGAGCTAGCTCGAGCTCAATCCCCTACCTGCACCGACACAACGGTGGGATACCAGGGAGAGAGAGCTAGTTTCAAAAAGACAAAGGTTTTATTGGGGCCTAGGGGCAGTTGGTGAGGTAATGGCTATGGCCTCAGCCGATTGGCTGGGGAAGGGTCCGAGTCCTGTTAGGCAGGTGAGGGGAGGGGGGTACTCAAGGAGAGGAGGTGTGGTCAAGGTGAAGGACACAGAACAAGATGGAGTTGGGCCGGCGTAGGCCCGCCCTTTCAGTTCCCTTTGGGATTTTGGCTGGGGGATGGGTGAGGGAGATGGCACTGGTGAGTGCCTTTGTTCCCCGCCAAACTGAGCTCTGTCGTCCCGGGGCTCAGCAACTCTCCCTCCCTTTGTCCTCCAGCCTTCCCGCTTTCCGAGCAGAGCTGTTAACTTATGACCTCACAGATGCTAAGTCCCGCTTGCTGTGGGAACACACTCCGTCCGGCCCCTCCGCTTTTGCCAGCCAGACTCGGGGGCTCTGCTTGGCCAGCAGGCTGCCCCTCTGCCCCGGCTCCTTCCCGCCAGTCTGTGGAGCGCGCACCGCCTCGCCGCCCTTCCTACCCTCTTCCGTTGGCCTCTCATCTGCGCTTGGCTCCGGAGACTCCATTCTGCTAATCCTCTGGCGGTTTTCTGGGTTATTTAGGCAGGTGTAGGTGGAATCTAAGTGATCAGCAGGACGCGCGGTGAACCCAGCGTCCTCCTACGCTGCCATCTTCTCACGCTCTCCAATGATAGCCTTAATGAAGGTAATAAAGTTGAGAAGAGTGTTCCAGTAAGAGAAAACGATATGGATCAGACATGAGGAGAAAACGAAAGGTGTCCACAGAACCCCACAGCAGGATTCTTGGGAGGAAATAAGGTATACAAAGCCCTGGCCGGGACGCCTGCCACCGGGCAAGCGTCCATTAGGAGATAGTTACTTCTGTGAGCTTTCTGATGGCCTTAGGGGAGAAGGTTGAGAGTCTGCTCTTTCTACAAAATCTGATTCAGAGCAAGCCAGTTGCAGACCTCTGGGACCCCTTTCCAACACCAGAAGGGATCTTCAAACTGATGCTAGGGGCAGGGCCACCTTCCAGACCTAATCCTCAGGCCCAGTGCCGGGACTTCAGCGAACAAAGACCCTTTTCTCAGGTGCTGAGGCTCCTTCTCCCAGTTCCCAGAGGACCTTCCCAGGGTCCAGGTGCCCCCCGGGGGTCCTCCATGCCCCCTCCTCAGTCCTTCCAACAGGTCTTGGCTGGCTGGAGGCCAGCACCAGGCCTTGGGCTGCCCAACCTGCAGACCGGAACTTACTCAGCCCCCCATGTTTCCAAGCCCACACTAGTGACACGACCCGCAGACGGCAGTCCAAGGGTGCTTCTCAGTCCTTCCCAGCCAACTCGCCACCCATGAGACTGGTATGAGGCGCGCAGGCCCCAGCCACTTCCCACATGATACCAGGTGAGAAAAACGAGGTCCTGTGCACATGACCAACGTGAGGTGACCAGGCCCTGCCCACACACCCAAGATCCCTTGAGGAGAGCAGGCCCACCCCACCTCACTTCCCACGCTTTCCTTGGTAAGAGGCAGCCCCCCTCCCCCACCCATGTGACCCATAGAGGGTTGGGGGAGGAGGTAAACTTGTCCAGCCCCCACTTCCCACTTGACCCAAAGTGAGGGGGAGCAGGCCCTGCCCTCGTGACCAGTGTAAAAGGCGGCAGGCCCTTCACTCCTCCCACGTTTGACCCAGGAAGAGGCCGCAGTCTTAGGAGTCTCTGCAGCGCTGCAGTCAGGCTCTGAGTCTTCCGTGTCAGGCTCTTTGCGACGGCTCTCATTCTCCGAGGGTGCCATTCTCAGCTGCCCCCTGGACTGTGGGGTCGCTGGGGGCCTTAAAGTGTGGAACAGGAGCCCAGGGCTTGCACACCGAGGCCTCAGGACACCAGATTGGAAGCTGCCTGGGCCCTTGGCTTCCTGCTTTCTCGTGCGGTTCAGGTGGCCTGTTCCGGATGCAGGACACTCCCCAAGAAAATTGATGGGGGATCCAGAGAGGTTCCCAAAGGAAAGTCACACGAACCAGTGGCATGGAGAAATAGGCGGATTCCCAGGTGGGCACAGACTCCGTTATTACAGGGCTAGGATAGATGGTCTTTTCTTGCTGTAGCCACCTGCGCTGCTTGTTACCCTTGACCAAAGACCACAGGTGGTGCCCTTACGGACCTCGTTTGGAGGCTGTGGCCAACACAATGGGACAGAGGGAACGTGACAAACCCGGTTCCTAGCGTTGCCCACACGGCGGACCTACAAGGATGGGCTGAGGCTCACACCTCACCCTGTCCTGCTTCAGAATACCGCGCACCACCTGCTGGCATTGAGGAGCCATCCCTGGTGGAAGGCGTAGTGGAGCTCAGGTAGCCCAGGCACAAGATGGTGGCCCCATAGTTAAAGCTTCCACTGGTGTTGAATTGGGATGGTATGCCCATGGAAGGGAATACAGTAGCCAGTGCTGTAGATTAGGCCCTTTGGAAAGCATAAGGAACTATGCTAGTGTTAGGCTGCGTTGACACCATAATAAAGGATAAAGGCAGGGAGCCAACTAGCAATTGAAAGCCATCCTGAGGATCTCCTTGGTAGCATATAAAGAGGCCTTCATCGGGGCGCCTGGGTGGCGCAGTCGGTTAAGCGTCCGACTTCAGCCAGGTCACGATCTCGCGGTCCGTGAGTTCGAGCTCCGCGTCAGGCTCTGGGCTGATGGCTCAGAGCCAGGAGCCTGTTTCTGATTCTGTGTCTCCCTCTCTCTCTGCCCTTCCCCCGTTCAT
This sequence comes from Felis catus, assembly GCF_018350175.1. Classification (NCBI taxonomy): domain Eukaryota; kingdom Metazoa; phylum Chordata; class Mammalia; order Carnivora; family Felidae; genus Felis; species Felis catus. The sequence continues at coordinate 29,712,662 of NC_058379.1, read as the reverse complement.
GCTCTGGCTCTCTCTGTCCCAAAAATAAATAAACGTTAAAAAAAAAAAAAAAAAAGAGGCCTTCATCTAGCCCCGGGGGTGGGATGGGGTGAGGGTTGGGGGTCGGCAGCAGAGAAAGCTAAGGATCCGGCCAGGACTTAATCTTCAGAGTAGTAGAGTTCTGAAGAAAGTTAAACTCACAACCACCATAGGTCTGCTATGCCAAAGTCATGCCTGTTGGGAAGGAATAGCACCCTGGCATAGTGATGGAGTTATTTGCATTGAGGCCTCTGTCATCTCAAATTCACTAATTCTCCTTGACCCTCTGAACCTGCAGAAGTTAGTGGGCCAACCCACCCTATTAAAAACTAAATTTTTTATTTGAATACATTGCAGAAACATCTTTCAGGAAGACAAAACATCTGTTTCTTGCTGTCTTCCCCAGTTTCCCTCCTGGCCTGTAATAGGGTTATGTCTCAGCATAACACAAGAGATGTGCTCAGGCTGAGAAGGGAGAAAAGGTACCACACCCTAAAGAAGCCGGAAGATCTAACCAGCATGTACCAGCTTGGGGACTATGTTTGGGGCTGGATTATGGGTGCTTGATAAGGTTGGGAGGGGGGAGAGTTAAGATTGGGTAAGGTGAATTTATTGATTTGGGAGCCTTCTTCTGAGATACAAGATTTAATATCTTGCTAGGGATTCCAGAAGTTTGTGTAGACTTGTTACTATGATGGCTTCTAGAAGCATGAAAGAAAACAATGGCCCATGCTAAGTGAGGTTAGAATTCCTGGATTGCTGACAGGTTGCAGCTCAGGGCTAATACACTGGGGGAAGTTGTCAAGCTGTGTAAGGTTGTATAATACACTTACTGTGTAAGGTTAGAAAACCCAACCAAACGGGTATATCCCACAGGAAGCCCTGTCAAACACACAATTTACCAGCGTTCTTAGGAACATGCTGATGAGAGAGGCAACAGTGACATTGAACAGTCCAGTGGCAGTGTACCTGTGTAGGCCAGTGCTGACAGTAAGAGTGTTACAGTAAGAGTGTAAACAGAAGAGTGTAAAACAGTAAGAGTGTTACAGAATTAGACTCACTAATAGAAACAGGGATGATAGGACCCTTAAGCAATTGAAGTCAGGCAGTAGCATTTAACCATCAGAAGGCAGGTTTACACACTTTACTATGAGCCATAAAGGTTGGAGTGGCAGCCAAGGCACCTGACCCACAAAGAGTTATAGAAATGGTTTAAAAAACACAGCATCATGGGGCACGCAGGTGGCTCAGTGGGTTAAGCATCCAACTTCAGCTCAGATCGTGATCTCATGGTTCGTGACTTCAAGCCCCGTGTGTTGGGCTCTGTGCTGACAGCTCAGAGCCTGGAGCCTGCTTCAGATTCTGTGTCTCCCTCTCTCTCTCTGCTCCTCTCCCACTCTGTCTCTCAAAAAATAAATAAATATTTAAAAATTTGTTTAAAAGATAGTAAAGAGAAAATATCACATACTAGGAGGAGTGACAGATAATTTTGTCATTCTTAAGGCTGTAAAGGACTTGAGTGGTGGTCCTTGTAGTATTTCCATTTAGTTCACCAGTCTACCCCTGCAGAAACCAAATTTATCCTGGAGGTTGGCTGAGACTTCTTAAAACTCACCCAAACAGTAGCCCCAACTGAAACTGCTATGCCAGATGTGCTGTCTTTACTAGAACTGGATTAATGAAGTTTCAGGTATATGATATACAAATGTTAACTGGAAAATGTGTTCCTTTCTGTCCCTAGCAGATACCATTTGTGTTCACATGGAACAGACAACAGTATACATTTAATTTTGCTCCAGGATTATACCCTTCCATCCTCTGTCACAGTTCACAGAGATCTGGACCATCTACCACCTGAGCATCTACAGAACATCAAATTGACTCACTACTTCTATAGCATGTTAATCAAGTTACATTAGTAAGAAATGGCTGGCATATTGGAGGCCTTAATAAGAAACATGCACCGCATTGTTGGAGAGAATGTATATGAAGATTCAAGGATCTGCCACATGAGAACGATTTTGAGTGTCCCAGTGGTCGAGGACATGCCAGGACATATCATCCAGAGTAAAAGGTGATTTGTAACTTTCACCTTCTATGGCAAAGAAGCACAGTGAATGATAGGACTCTTCAGGTTTTGGAGACGGCATATTCCATATCTTGGAACACTTCTCTGGCATGTATACTGGGTGACCCAAAAGACTGCTGCTTTTGAGTAGATCCCAGAATAGGAAAGTTCTCTGCAGAGCAGCAAAATTTAGCCTGTAGTGAAAGCAGCCCTGTTGCTTGGGCCATAAGACTTGGCAGATTTTAGGGGTTGAGGGGTATCAGTGGCAGGAAAGTGTGCCATGGAGAATCACAACCCTGACTTCTAGGGACCTGGAGCAAGGTTGTGAAGTCTGCAGTAAAGACTCACATATGTTTTATTTATTTGTTTGTTCGTTCGTTCATTTGTTTATTTTGGGAGAGGGAGAGTGCATGTGTGTGTGCATGCAAGCAGGGGAAGGACAAAGAGAGAGAGAGAGAGAGAGAGAGAGAGAGAGAATCCCAAGCAGGCTCTGCGCCATCAGTGCACAGCCAGACACAGGGCTCAATCCTATGAACTGTGAGATCATGACCTGAGCCTAAATCAAGAGTCGGAAGCTTAACTGACTGAGCCACCCAGGCACTCCTCAGATATGTTTTATAGAGCAGCTCCTATAGTGCTGCCAAACCCTGGCAGAAGACCATTGGACACAACAGGACTGCATGTCCAGGACTGCTTGTCATGAGGTAAGTTGTGGCAGACCCGCCAAGTCATAAAGTTGGTTAGGCTCAGCAACCATCCATTGTTAAACAGAAGAGTCCCATTGAGTTATAAGCTATGGCTGCCACCTGAACACTTTGTCATCTTTGTGTCCAGCACCCAGTTGGCAAGAAAAGGAGCCCCATCTTTGTGGGGGTAAGTGACCCAGATCAGGAGAAGGTAGGGCTCCTTTTAAACCAGAGGATAGAGAGGAATAAGTTTGACTCCCAGGGGATCCATTTAGCTATCTCTTTGCCTTGCCCCATTGTGGCAGTAAAAACACAGGCGCTACAGCCCTCACTGGAGAAGGTGGAGTGAGCAGAGGCTTAGACCCTTTAGAGACAAGGCATGAGTCAGGCCACCTGGTAAGCTACCAAGGACAGCAGAGATGGTAGGTGATCTTGAGGGGAATCTACAATGAATAATGCAAGGAGGATAAGATGGCCATTGTAGCCCAAGACCAGCTGCAGTGGCCAAGACTATAATTGACCTTATCAGCCTTCCTCTTTTAAGTTTCCCCTTAGAGGCCGCTGGAATCCCAGAGGAGCCCCTTCCCAAACAGATGAAGTGCATTCAGGTGGTGCAAATGTGGTGGTGCAAAGCTAGCAATAGACCTTGGGTTTTGTGGACAAGGAAGATAGTGGCTGATTGTTGACTGCTCACAGGAACCAGAGGCCTCAGCTCATCATATCCTGCTGGTCAGAGACCCATTCAGAGGAAAAGATGCATTGGGACCTAAGAGAAGGCCCTGAGAAAATCAGTGGGACAAGTAAAATATGTGCTTACGTTATAGAGGGAGGTTGGTGAGGATCCTTCAGGTGCTGGGTGGGGAAATGCTTAGGGGTTTCAGTTGGGAGAAGCTGGAGGTGGGAATGGCTCTTCCTAAGAAAGGCATTTGGCGGGAAGGCTGACAGGCTGAGGGAGGAACAGGGAGGTTGGCTCAGTGTGCTGAGTTCTCACTGCCGAGTTTTGTGGAACCTCTTCTTTCTGTCCTGTGCAGACATCGGTAGGATATACACCCCTCATGAAGAGTTTGGTATTTGGACTTAATTTTTGCTGAGTGAGAGGGGCATGAGAGGCAAGGACAGAGGCACCCCTGAGGGTCCCAGGCATGTGGCTTCCCTTGGGCTGTTCCTCCTGAGAAATGGGACATTTCAGAAGCACAGAGGAGGGCTCAAACTTGTCACGGTCTCTGCAGCAAGGGCTCTGTCAGCTCCAGAGGAGCTCTGCCTTCAGAACATTTGGTGGATTGTGACAGGGACCTGGTGCTCACTCTTCTGCCCTGCCTGCTCCATAGGCTGCCTACGAGGCCTGATCTCTCAGCAGGTGCTTCTTCTCATACAAAAGCGGAAAATGCTCCAGTAGAGAAGATTCATTCGGGTCATAGTCCAATGTTACATTTGTTAAAATGATCATTTACCAAACCTGCCCTAGTGCAACCCGCTTGTCCCTGACGGTCAGGTAGCCTGCTGTAGGATGAGGCCTGAGAGCTGCTCCAGGAAGCAGCAGAGCAGAGTCAGGGCGGGAACCAGAGAAAGGTTGGGCCCAGGTGTGGATTGCTGGCTATGTGCTGGTGGTGGAGGTAAATGCATGTGTTTGTAGAGACTCCACCACAAGTACCACAGTGCTGGCTGTGGTCTCTGGCTCTTGCCCAAGGCCATACTTGTGAGAACCACTCCTGAGGCCTTTGCAGGTTCTGCAATTGATTTTTTTAAAGTTTATTTCTTTATTTTGAGAGAGAGAGAGAGTGCATGCACACACAGGGGGGAGAGGGTCAGAGGGAGAGCGAGAATCCCAAGCAGGCTCCCCACTGTCAGCACAGAGCCCAACACGTGGCTCCATCTCACGAATCATGAGATAATGACCTGAGCTGAAAATTAAGAGTCAGATATTGAACCAACTGAGCCACCCTGAAGCCTCTGCAGTTGATTTCTTTCTTTGCCACCCACGTGGGCTTAGGTTTTGGCTTCCGTAGTGTGCACAATGGTTCCCTTAATCCACCCTTTTCCAGATTCCAAAGCGTGCCTTTTTCTTGAAGAGCAGGGATGTCTAATTCACTCTCTTTTGACTTTCTGGTTTTAGATCTTCTTTACTTCATTTGGGTTTTCAGGTGGCAGCTCAGAGCACTCATGTTTCGTTATCCAAGTGTAATCAGAAGTTCACTGAGGGATTCTCTTATGTGTTCTCCTTTTGTTCCTGGAAGAAATGCTTTGTGATTCTACTCCTTTATAAGACTCGGCTTAGTTCTACTTCATAACACTTTATTCAGGACCTTTGTATCTATTTATACATGAAATGGTGCTTTAATTTTCCTTTTTCTTGTTTTTTTTTTTTTCTGACATTCTGTGTCAAAATTTTACTAGCTCCATAAGAGGAGCTTTATATCAAGTAATCTTTCTGAGGGGATACAATTCAAGCCCTAATCTAGTATTGTCATAACAGTATGAAGTCCTCCAATCCATGAACATGGGATATCTATTTCTTTAGGTCTTCTTTAATTTATTCCATTTTATAATTTTGTAGTCTCCAGTGTGCAGATCTGTCATCTCCATGGTTCAGTTTATTCCTAAATATTTTATTATTTTTGTTGCTATTTTAAATAGAGTTTTTTCTTCATTTTTTGGATGGTTCATTGCTAGTATATGTAAATACAACTGATTTTTATTTGTTGATTTTTGTATCCTACAACTTTGCAAACATATAATTTTATTTCTTCTTTTCCGATTTAAATGCCCTTTACTTCTTTTACTTGCCTAACTGCACTATCTAGAACTTCTAGTGCTATGTTGAATAGAAGTGTTGAAAGCCGACATGCTTGTTTTCAGTCTTTCACCATTCAGTATAGCATTACCTGTGGTATTTCATTATGGGCCTTTATTACATTGAGGTGGCTTGTTTCTATTTCTGGTATATTGACTGTTTCTTTTTATCATGAAAGGATGTTGGATTTTTGTCAAATAGGCATCAGTTGAGATGATCATGGGGGCTTTTCCCCTTCGTTATACTAATTTTATAATTAATATAATTGTATAATTGTACAATTGTATACTTGTGTTGGCTGATTTTTTTTAAATTTTTGTTTGTTTATTTTTGAGAGAGAGAGAGAGGCAAAGTTTGAGCAGGGGAGGGGCAGAGAGAGAGGGAGACACAGAATCTGAAGCAGCCTCCAGGCTCTGAGCTGTCAGCACAGAGCCCAAGGAGGGAATCGAGCTCACGGAGAGTGAGATCATGACCTGAGCTGAAGTCGGACGCTCAACCGACTGAGCCACCCAGGCGCCCTGATTGATTTTTGAATGTTGCTTTCTGGGAATAAAATTCACTTGGTTATGATGTATAATAATTTTTAAATGTTGTTAAATTGCACTTGGTAATATTTTGTTGAGGATTTTAGAATTTGTATTTGTGAAAGACATGTAGTTCATTTCTTGTAGTGTCTGGGTAATGCTTAGGTGTCAGGTTAATGCTTACCTCATAGCTTGAGTTAGGAAGTTTTCCTTCCTCTTCAGTTTTTTGGAAGCATTTGTGAAACAGTGGTGTTAAGTCTTTAAATGTTTGGTAGAATTTACCAATGAAACCATCTGGTCCTGGGTTTTTCTTTGCTGGTAGCTTTTTGATTGTTTCAATCTCCTTAAAAGTTGTAGATCTATACAGAAATTCAATTTCTTTGTGATTCAGTCTTAGTAGACTTTATGTTTCCAGGAATTTTTCCACTTTTTCTAGGTTATCTAATTTGTTGGCATATAGTTATTCATAGTACTTTCTCATAATAATTTTCCTAAAATAGCCTTACTAAGATATCATTGACATATAAAAATTGTATATATTTAAGTTATGCATTTGGTGTTTTGCTGTATGTATATATATTGTGGATGATCACCAGAGTCAAGCTTATTAATATACAATATTAGTTCTACATAGGTATGGGGCATGTGTGTGTGTGTGTGTGTGTGTGTGTGCAGTGAGAACATTTAAGATGTGTCCTCTCAGCAAATTACATGCATAAAATAACAGTACTGTGAATGTTTGGCACCATAAGGTACATATATTAGATCTCTAGAAATTATTCATCTTGCATGCTTGAAACTGTATTCTGACCATCATCACCACATTTCCCCCTGTCCCCACCCCTGACCACCACCATTCTACTCTTTGCTTCTGTGAATTTGAATATTTTAGATTCCACATGTGAGATCATTCAGTATGTCTCTTTTCTGTGTCTTGTTTATTTTGCTTAGCATACTGTCCCCCAGCTCCATCCATGCTGTCACAAATGGCAGGATCATAAATATATATATATATAAATGTATAATGACAGAAGAATGAATAAAGAAAATATACTCTTTACCCATTCATTCATCCATTGACAGACATTTAGTTTATTTCCATATCTTAAAAATGCTGCAAAGAACATGGGAATGCAGATATCTCTTGGCTATCCTGCTTTCAATTTCTTTGAAATATTTACCCAGAAGTAGGATTACTGGATCATTTGATAGCTCTGCTTTTAATTTTTTGAGGAATCTCCATACTTTTTTTTTTCACTTTTGTACTGATTTGTATTCCCACCAGGAGTGTATGAGGGTTCCCTTTTTCTGCATCTTCACCAACACTAGTTATCTTTTGTCTTTTTGATAATACCCAAATTAGCAGGTATGAGGTGATACTTTATTGTGGTTTTGATTTACATATCTCTGATGAGAGATATTGAGAACATTTTCATGTCCCTATTAGCCATTTGAATTTCTTCTTTTAAGAAATGCTATTTAGGGAACATCTGAGTGGCTCAGTCAGTTAAGCATCTGACTTTGGCTCAGGTCATGATCTCGGGGTTCATGAGTTTGAGCCCCATGTCAGGCTCTGTGCTGTCAGCTCAGAGCCTGGAGCCTGCTTCGGATTCTGTGTCTCCTCTGCCCCTTTCCTGCTTACACTCTGTATCTCCCTCCCTCTCTCTCAAAAATAAATACATTAAAATTTTCTTTAAATAAAAAAATGCTATTTAGGTTTTTTGCCCATTTTAAATAAGGTTATTGATACTTTTAGTATTGAGTTGTAGGAGTTCTTTCTATATTTTGGATATTTAATGCCTTATTAGGATATATGCTTTGCAAACATTTTTTCCCATTCTGTGGGTTGCCTTTTCGCTTTCTTCTTTCCTTTGATAAGCCAAATATTTTTGATTTCATATAGTCCCACATTTGTCTATTTTTGCTCTTGTTGCCTGTGCTTTTGTGTTATATCCAAGAAGTTATTGCCAAGACCAATATCAAGACTTTTCCCTATGTTTTTTTCCTAGGAGTTTTGTAGTTTCAGACCTGAGGTTTAATTCTTTAATACATTTTGAGTTGATTGTTGTGTATGGTGTGAGATAAGGGGTATAATCTCATTCTTTTGAATGTGGATATCCAGGTTCCCAAAACCATATGTGGTGTTCTTGGTACCCTTGTGGAAAATCAGTTGGCCATAAATGTGTGTGTTTATTTCTGGATTATCTCTTCTGTTCCATTGGTTTATATGTCTGTTTTTATTTGGTTTGGTTGCTGTGTAATATAATTTCAAACCAGAAAGTGTGAGGACTCCAGCTTTGTTTTTCTCAAGATTGGCTATTTGTGGTATTTTTATGGTTCCATATGAATTCTATTTCAGTTTTTCTATTTGTGTAAAAGGTGTCACTGTAAAGATTTTGATAGGGGTAGCATTGAATCTGTACATTACTTTGAGTAGTATGAACATATTAACAGTATTCTAATCCATGAACATGGGATGTTTTTCCATTTATTTGTGTCTTTGAAAGTTTCCTTCAGCACTGTTTTATAATTTTCAACATTAAATTTTGTACCTCTTTTGTTATTTCTAAGTATTTTATTCTTTTTGTTGCTATTGTAAATGGAATTGTTTTCTTGATTTCTTTTTTAGGTAGTTCATTGTTAGTCTTTAGAAACACCTTATATTTTTGTAGGTTGATTCTGTATCTTGCTAGCTTACTGAATTTGTTGCAGTGGTTGGTTGGTTGGTTTTTAAAATTTTTATTTTTAAGTAATATCTATGCCCAACGTGGGGCTTGAACTTACAACCCTGAGATCAAGAGTCATATGCTCCACTGACTGAACCAGCCAGCTGCCCCTCTAGTAGTTTTTTATGGAGTCTTTATGGTTTTCCATATATGATCATTCTCTCTGCAAAGAGATAATTTTACTTCTTTCTTCATGAATTCTATGTCTTGTATTTCTGTTTCTTGCCTGATTTCTCTGGCTAGGACTTCCAGGACAGTGTTGAATAGCAGTAGTGAAGGTGGGAATCCTTGCTTTGTTCTGGACCTTAGAGGAAAATCTTACAGTTTTAACTCATTGGTTACGATATTAGCTGTAGACTTTACATAGATGGTCTTTATTATGTTGAGGTTTGAGAGGTTTTATTTATCATGACTGGATGTTGAATTTTGTCAAATGATTTTCCTGCATCTACTGAGATGATGATGTAATATTTGACTTTCATTCTGTTTATTTTGTGTATCACATCATTTGATCTGCATATATTAGACCAACCTTGCATCCCAAGGATAAATCCTACTTGGTTATGGTATATGACACTTTGGCTACGCTGTTGAATTGTTTGCTAGTAAGTTGACCCTTGACCCTTGAATAGCATGGGGGTTAGGAGCACCAACCTCCGACATGATAAAAAAAAAAAAAAACTATGTATAATATTTTTAAGAAATTCTCTTTTATTTGTTTTCTAAGTTTATTTTGTTTTGAGAGGGAGAGAAAGTGCACGCATGCACAAGAGTGATGAAGAAGTAGAGAGAGAGAGTCCCAAGAGCAGGCTCTGCAGAGCCTGGTGTAGGGCTCAAACTCAAAGAACTGCAGATCATGACCTGAGCCAAAATCAAGAATTGGATGCTTAGCTGACTGAACCACACCCCGTGTATATTTTTCACTCCCCCAAAACTTAACTTCTAATAGCCTATTGTTGATCAGAAACCTTACCAATAATAGCCAATTAACACATATTTTATGTTATATGTGTTATATATTGTATCCATACAATATAGTAAGCTGTAGAAAAGAAAGCATTAAGAAAATCATGAAGAAGAGAAATACATTTACAGAACTGTATATCTTTTTTTTTCTTTACTGTATGACTTTATTGTCTTTTTTTTATATGAAATTTATTGACAAATTGGTTTCCATACAACACCCAGTGCTCATCCCAAAAGGTGCCCTCCTCAATACCCATCACCCACCCTCTCCTCCCTCCCACCCCCCATCAACCCTCAGTTTGTTCTCAGTTTTTAAGAGTCTCTTATGCTTTGGCTCTCTCCCACTCTAACCTGTTTTTTTTTTTTTCCTTCCCCTACCCCATGGGTTCCTGTTAATTTCTCAGGGTCCACATAAGAGTGAAACCATATGGTATCTGTCTTTCTCTGTATGGCTTATTTCACTTAGCATCACACTCTCCAGTTCCATCCACGTTGCTACAAAAGGCCATATTTCATTTTTTCTCATTGCCACGTAGTACTCCATTGTGTATATAAACCACAATTTCTTTATCCATTCATCAGTTGATGGACATTTAGGCTCTTTCCATAATTTGGCTATTGTTGAGAGTGCTGCTATGAACATTGGGGTACAAGTGCCCCTATGCATCAGTACTCCTGTATCCCTTGGATAAATTCCTAGCAGTGCTATTGCTGGGTCATAGGGTAGGTCTATTTTTAATTTTCTGAGGAACCTCCACACTGCTTTCCAGAGCGGCTGCACCAATTTGCATTCCCACCAACAGTGCAAGAGGGTTCCCGTTTCTCCACATCCTCGCCAGCATCTATAGTCTCCTGATTTGTTCATTTTGGCCACTCTGACTGGCGTGAGGTGATACCTGAGTGTGGTTTTGATTTGTATTTCCCTGATAAGGAGCGATGTTGAACATCTTTTCATGTGCCTGTTGGCCATCCGGATGTCTTCTTTAGAGAAGTGTCTATTCATGTTTTCTGCCCATTTCTTCACTGGGTTATTTGTTTTTCGGGTGTGGAGTTTGGTGAGCTCTTTATAGATTTTGGATACTAGCCCTTTGTCCGATATGTCATTTGCGAATATCTTTTCCCATTCCGTTGGTTGCCTTTTAGTTTTGTTGGTTGTTTCCTTTGCTGTGCAGAAGCTTTTTATCTTCATAAGGTCCCAGTAATTCACTTTTGCTTTTAATTCCCTTGCCTTTGGGGATGTGTCGAGTAAGAGATTGCTACGGCTGAGGTCAGAGAGGTCTTTTCCTGCTTTCTCCTCTAAGGTTTTGATGGTTTCCTGTCTCACATTTAGGTCCTTTATCCATTTTGAGTTTATTTTTGTGAATGGTGTGAGAAAGTGGTCTAGTTTCAACCTTCTGCATGTTGCTGTCCAGTTCTCCCAGCACCATTTGTTAAAGAGGCTGTCTTTTTTCCATTGGATGTTCTTTCCTGCTTTGTCAAAGATGAGTTGGCCATACGTTTGTGGGTCTAGTTCTGGGGTTTCTATTCTATTCCATTGGTCTATGTGTCTGTTTTTGTGCCACAGAACTGTATATCTAATTACTGAAAACAATTTGTATATAGGTGCACTGCGCCAGGACAGTGATGGCGGCAGTGGCAGGCCTGGCCCCACAATGGCAATGTTCCGCAGCCTGGAAGTCTTGGCTCAGCAGTGGCAATGCTGGGTGGGCCCACAGGCGGCAACAGTAACCCGGAGGTATAGTATAGCTGCCCCATCTGCCTGCAGGTGTACCACCAACCATGGTCAACAGCTGCTGTTGCCAAACTTGAGTGTGCTGGCATCTAGGAGGCCGTTGGCACCAGGGCATCTCTGTAGGAAGGAGTCCGTACCCAGCCCAGGAGGAGCCCAAGGCCTGCAGTCACCTCAGCACATCCCCAAAGCCCAGTGCATGGAGGCCTTGCGGGGTGTTGGAGGCACCAAGGGTGTGCTATCCCTGCCCTCTGGGCACATTCTCCTAGACAAGCCTCCTGCCTGCCATCCCCAGGAGCTCAACCCAACCACCCCATTGGCACATGGGATTGACCTGCACCCTTCCCAGTCCTGGGTCCCCTGGGGGTATGCTGACAGCCTCATTGAGCCTTTCCAGGTACTTGGCAACAGGCATGACATCATGCCAGTGACTTCAGTTTGGTCCTGTGCAATTGTAAATAAATGCTTTGTGGCTTTTTCTCTCAGCTCTTCAAAAAGCCACATATAAATGGACCTATACAATTCAAACCTGTGTTGTTCAAGGACCAGCTGTATATCCTGTGCTTTTTCTTATGCAAACATACCTATGGTAAAGTTTACTTTATAAATTAGGTACAATGAGAAATTAACAACAGTAGCTAATAAAACATTTTTAACAATATACCCTAATAGAAGTTATGTAAATGTGGTCTTTCTCTCTTATCGTATTGTGTCATCTTCTTGTGATGATGTGAGATGGTAAAGTATCTATGTGATGAGATAAAGTAGGTGAATGACATAGGCATTGTGATTTGATGTTAAGCTGCTATTGACCTTCCGACGTTACCTCAGAAGGAGGAGGATCATCTGCTTCTGGATCACAGTTGATCATGGGTAATTGAAACTGTGGAAAGCAAAACTGTGGATAAAATTGACTACTGTATATTCACTGGGATGCTGGGTGCATATACATGTACAATTCTATCTTTTACTATCGAGTTAACCCTTTTATCATTACATAATGACATTCCTTGTTTCTACAGACAGTTTTTGACTTAAAGTCTGTTTTGCCTGACATAAGCATAGCCACTCCTTCTTTTAGTTACCATTTGCATGGAATATCTTTTTCCATTCCTTCACTTTCGGTCTTGTGTATTCTTAGATGTAACATGAGTGCCTTACAGCATGTCACTGGTTCTTGTTTTGCTTATCCATTCAGTCACTCTATGCCTTTTGAATAAAGAGTGTAATCCTTACATTTCAAGTAATTACTGATGGATGAGGACTTACTATTGCCATATTTTTCACTGTTTTCTATTTTGCAGTTCTGTTCTCCTCTTCCTCTCTTGCTATCTTTGTTATTTGATCATTTTTTTGGTAGTAATTTGCTTTCTCTTTATCTTTTATGTATCTATTACAAATTTTTTTCTTCATGGCTACCATGAAAATGTTCTTAATGACACCTAGAATGGTGAATCCTTTGCAGAGGTTTTCAGTTTAGTTGCCCCATATCCATCAGAGGAATAACTATGGCAGCTATAGCTTTACAAAATATATTTCTTCTTAAGTAATAAGACTTGAAAATCAAAATTGCTCCTTGATCCCTGGGCTGCAGAACACATGTGTTGGCAGGCATGAAAACATTAATCTCATTGTATATCCCCATCAGAGCTGTTGGGTGACCAGGTGCATTGTCAGTGAGTAGTGATATTTTGAAAATAATCTTTTTTTTCTGAGCAATAGGTCTCAACAGTGGGTGTAAAATATTCAGTAAACTGTGTTGTAAACAGATGTGCTATCACCCAGGCTTTGTTGTTTCATTTATAGAGTAGATTTTGCATAATTCTCAAGGGCACTAGGATTTTTGGAATGGCAAATGCGCATTGGTTTCAACTTCAGGTCACCAGCTGCACTCGCCCCTAACAAGGTAGTCAGCCTGACCTTTGAAAAATAAATTTTTTTAATGTTTTTAATGTTTATTTTTGAGAGAGAGAGAAAGCCGGGGAGGGGCAGAGAGGAGGACAAAGGATCCTAGCAGGCTCTGTGTTGATAGCAGCAAGCCCAATGTGGGTCCTGAACTTGCAAACCATGAGATCATGACCTGAGCTGGAGTCATGATCTCAGACTCTCAACCGACTGAACCACCCAGGCATCCCGTCCTTTGAAGCTTTGGAGCCAGGTATTGACTGACTTCTCTTTGTAGCCATGAAATCCGAGATGGCATTTTCTTCCAAAATAAGTCTATTTTCTTTACATTGAAAATTTGTTGTGGGGCACCTGGATGGCTCAGTCCATTGAGCATCCAACTCTTGATTTCATCTCAGGTTATCATCCCAGGGGTGTGGGATGGAGCCCTGCGTAGGGCTCTACACTGAGTGTGGAGCCTGCTAAAGACTCTCTCTCTCTCTCCCTCTGCCCCACTCCACTCCTGCTCTCTCTCTCCCTCTCTAAAATTACAAAATAAATAATTTTTTCTCAGGGTACCTGGGTGGCTCAGTCAGTTAAGCATCCAACTCTTGATTTCAGCTCAGCTCATGATCTCATGGGTTGTGAGTTTGAACCCCATGTAGGGCTCTGTGCAGACAGTGGGGAGCTTCCTTGGGATTCTCTCCCTACCAATCTCTATGCCCCTCCACTGCACACCCGCTCTCTCCCTTTCAATAAATTTAAAACAATTAAATTTAATTTAAAAAAATAATTTTTTCTCAGGGTACCTGAGTGACTGAGTCAGTAGAACAACCAACTATTGGTTTCGGCTCAAGGTGATCCCAGGGTCATGAGCAGGAGCCTTGTGTAGGACTCCATGCTGCGTGTGGAGTCTGCTTAAACACTCTCTCTCCTTCTGTCCCACTCCCCCGCTTGCTTGCTGTCTCTCACTAAAACTAAAAACATAAATTCTTCTCAGGGCGCCTGGGTGGCTCAGTCTGTTAAGCATCCAATTCTTGATTTCAGCTCAGGTCATGACCTCACATTTTGTGAGTTTGAGCCCCACATCAGGCTGTGCACTGACAGCGTGCTTGGGATTCTCTCCCTCTCTCTCTCTGCCCCTCCCCCATGCTTGCTTGCTCGCTCTTTCAAAATAAACTTAAAAATTAAATCTTAAAAAATATTTTTTTCTATGGGTGGTTGGGTGGCTCAGTCGGTTGAGCATCCAAGTCTTGATTTCAGCTCAGGTCATGATCCCAGAGTCATGGAATGAAGCCCTATATAGGCTCCTCACTGGGTGTTTGGCCTGCTTAAGATTCTCTCTTTCCCTCGTCCCCCTCCTCCGCTCATGCTTTCACTGTAAATTAAAAAAAATAATTTTGTCTTGGGGCGGTTGGGTGGCTCAGCTGGTTGAGCATCTGACTCTTGATTTCGGCTCAGGTCACGATCCTAGGGTTGTGGAATCGAGCCTTGAATAGGGCTCTGCACTCAGTGTGGAGCCTGCTTTAGATTCTCCTCTCTCTCCCCGTGCCCCTCTTCCCTCCTTTTTTCTCTCTAAAGACAAAAAAATAATAATAAAACTTTCTTTAGTGCACCTGGGTGGCTCAGTTGGTTGAGCATCCAACTCTTGATTTTGGCTCAGGTCATGATCCCAGGGTCATGGGATCAAGCCCTGAATAGGGCTCCATGCTAAGTGTGGAGCCTGATTAAGATTTTCTCTCTCGGGGCGCCTGGGTGGCTCAGTCGGCTAAGCGTCAGACTTCAGCTCAGGTCAAGATCTCACGGTCCATGAGTTTGAGCCCCACATCAGGCTCTGGGCTGATGGCTCAGAGCCTGGAGCCTGCTTCCAATTCTGTGTCTCCCTCTCTCTCTGCCCCTCCCCCGTTCATGCTCTGTCTCTCTCTGTCTCAAAAATAAATAAACGTTAAAAAATTTTTTTCATAAAAGATTTTCTCTCTCTTAGTGGGGTTCCTGGGTGGCTTAGTCAGTTGAGCCTCTGACTTCAGCTTAGGTAATGATCTCATGGTTCATGAGTTCAGGCCCCACATGGGGCTCACTGCTGTCAGGCTGTCAGCACATAGCCCGCTTCCTATCTTCTGTGCCCCCCTCTCTGCCCTTCCCTCACTTGCACTCTCTCAAAAATAAATATTTCTTTTAAAAAAAGGTTTTCTCTCTCTTGGGGCACCTGGATGGCCCAGTTGGTTAAGCATCTGACTTCAGCTCACATCATGATCTCACAGTTCATGAGCTCGAACCCTGCCTCAGGTGAGCATGAACCCTGTTGCAGACTCCACACTACATTGCAAAGCCTGCTTGGGATTCTCTCTCCCTCGTTGTCTGCCCTTCCCCATTCATGGGGGTGCACGCTCTCTCTCTCGCAAATTAAAAAATAATAATAGGGTTTTTTTTTCTATTCTTGGTGTGTCTGGGTGGCTCAGTTTTGCTAAACATACAACTCTTGATTTTGACTCAGGTCATGATCCCAGGGTCATGGGGTGGAGCCCTGTATAGGACTCTGTGCTCAGCATGGAGCCTGTTTAAGATTCTTTTTCTCTCTCTTTCTGCCCCTCTCCTCTACTCCTGTGCCCTCTCTCTTTCTAAAATTAAAAAAAAAAATTTTCCTCAGGGTCCCCAGGCGGCTCCGTTGGTAGAGAATCTGACTCTTGATTTTTGTTCAGGTCCTGATCTCACGCTTTGTGAGTTGGAGCCCTGTGTTGGGTGCTGTGGTGACAGTGCAGAGCCTGCTTGGGATTCTCTGTCTCTCTACCCCTCCCTGGTTCTCTGTCTCTCTCCCTTTCAAAATAAATAAATAAACTTTAAAAAATTATATTGAATTAAAAAATAATTTTGGGGGGCACCTGGGTGGCTCAGTAGTTAAGCATCTGACTCTTGATTTTGACTCAGGTCATGATCTCACAGTTCATGAGCTCAAGCCCTACATCTGTGCTATCAGCACAGAGCCTGCTTGGAATTCTCTGTCTCCCTCTCTGTCTGCCCCTCCCCCAATCCCACATGCACACTCTTTCTCTCTCTCAAAATAAACAAACATTAAAAAAAAATTTTTTTTCTCAAGGCACCTGGGTGGCTCAGTTGGTAGAGCATCTGACGCTCAGCTCAGATTGATCCCAGGGTCATGGAATTAAGCCCTGTGTAAGGCTCCATGCTGATCGTGGAGCCTGCTTAAAATTCTCTCTGTGCTCCTCTCCCCTTCTCATGCACACTCTCTCTCTAAAATTAAAACAATATATAATTTTTTCCTGTTCTTGTGGCACCTGCATGGCTCAGTTTCACTGAGCATCTAACTCTTGATTTTGGTTCAGGTCAGGATCCCAGGGTGGTGGGATGAGGAGCCTGCATAGGGCTCTGTACAGACTCAGTGTGGAACCTGCTTAAGATGCTCTCTTTCTCTCCCTCTGCCACTCTCCCCCTCTCACACTTTCACTTTCTCTCTTTCTCTCTTTCAAATAAAAAAATTTGGGGGGGGGGGCGCCTGGGTGGTTCAGTCGGTTAAGCGTCCGACTTTGACTCAGGTCATGTGAGTTCTCACAGTTTGTGAGTTTGAGCCCCGCATCAGGCTCTGTGCTAACAGCACAGAGCCTGGAGCCTGCTTTGGATTCTGTGTCTCCCTCTCTCTGCCCCTGCCCCACTCACACTCTCTCTCTCCTTCAAAAATAAGTAAACATTAAAAAAAATTTTTTTTTAATTTTTTTCCTGGGGTGCTTGGGTGTCTCAGTTGGTTGAATGTCTGACTCATGATTTTGGCTCAGGTCACGATCCCAGGGTGGTGGGATCGAGCCCTGCATAGGGCTCCACACTTAGCATGAAGCCTGCTTAACATTCTCTATCTCTGATCCTCTGCCCCTCTCCCCCATTCTCACTCTCTCTTGAAAAAAAAAAGAAACAAACCTCTTTGGGTAGTTTCCACTATTCTTCCAGATTGCTGATCCATTCTTCTGTGTTATCTTATCTGCCATTGATTCCCTCTAGTGTATTTTTCTTTTCAGTTATTGTGTTCTTAAGCTCTGTTTGGTACTTGAGTGTTTTCTAACTCTTTCTTGAAGGCCTCACTGTGTTCCTCCCTTCTTCTCCCAAGTACAGTGAGCATCCTTATGAGTGTTACTTTGAACCTGTTATCAGGCAGATTACTTATCTCTGTTTCATTGAGCGTTTTCCCCCCCTTAAGGTCTTGTCTTGTTCTTTCATTTGGAATATATTTTTTTGAGTCCTCATTTTGCCTGATTCTGTTTTCACATGTTAGGCAAATTGACTACCTCTCCCAGTCTTGAAGGAGTGGGCATTTGTAGGAGATATACTATGGGGCCCAGAAGCACAATCCCCCCTCATCACCAGAGCCAGGGCCTCAAGAATGCTCCCATGTGGGCTGTATGTGCTCACCTGTTTTGGCAGGAGAGTGGCTGTGGCACTCTGGTGGGCAGGACTCTTTGCCTGCACAGATGGCTGGGGCTGCAATGGCTGGTAGTGCCATGGCTGCAGAGGTGGACAGGGCTCTCCCCCTGGCCTGACTGACTGGGGCACTGTGGTTGCTGATATGGCTGTGGTCATGGGCAGGGCTTTCCTACTGGCCCAGTTGGCTGAGGTGCTGAAGTGGCTTTTGTGGCTACTGCCTTAGCTGCAGTGGTGAGCAGGATTCTAAAGCAGTGCATGTGTACCAGCATTAGCAGGTTGAAGTGAAAGTTCCAAGATGGCACCTGCCAGTATTGGCACTACCAAAGTAGAATTTGACAGCAAAAATGGCGCCCAACAGTGTCTCCATCCCTAGGGCTTATTTTAGCAGATTTCTGCCTCTGTAGCAGATGCTTCAGGACTAGTAAGTGGGTTTCCTTCACCTGTGTTCTAGGCACTTTTCCAACTGGTGTCTTATTGCAGGGCCCCAGCATCTCATCTCATGAACCCTTTAAGAGAATGGGTTCTCCATTCTCTATAGCTCTATGGTTTTCCTCTAATCTGTTAGTTTTCAAAGTCCAGCTTTCTGGGGGCTCATTTTTCCTATGAAGGATCTAACAGTTGTAGTTCATGATGTGGAACCCCCAACTCCTCCTCAGAGAGACTTTCTGTGTTTTTGATATCACTCCTAATTGTGGGTAGCCACACCTGGGGTGAGTTTTGTTTGTTTGTTTGTTTGGTGAAACCTTGTCTCTGCTAGTCCTACCCATCTCATTGCTGTCCCTTGACTTTCATTTTGGAGGTTCTGTTCATCTAATTTTCAGGTCTTTTTGTATGGAAATTATTTCATATGTAGCTATACATTTATTGTGTCCCTGGGAAGAGGTGAACTCAGGCTCCTTCTCTGCTGCCATCTTGAACCCCCCCCCCCCACTGTCTCCCTTTCATTTTTTTTTGTCTCCCTTTTATTGCTAAAGAACAGTTATGCCAAGTATAGTATTTTTGGTTGTCAGTTGTCAGTCTTTCTTTTAGTTCGTTAAATATCAACCTACTCTCTCCTGGCCTGCGAAGTTTCTGTTGAGAAATTCAGTTATAGCCTTATTGGGGGGGGGGGGTCAGTCCCTTATAGGTGATGAGATGCTTTCCTCTTGCTGCTTTTAAAATTCTGTCTGATTGCTTCTTTGAAAGTTTACAGTAATCCTCCTTTATCTGTAGGGTGTACGTTTCAAGAACCCCACTGGTGCATGAAACCATGGATAGTACCAAACCCTATATGTACTATGTTTTCCCTATACATACATATCTATGATAGAGTTTAATTTACAAATAAGTCATACTAAGAGGTTAACAACAACTAATAATAAATAGAACAATTATAACAATATATTGGAATAAGAAAATGAATGTAGTCTCTCATCTCAAAATATCTTATTGTACTGTACTCATCCTTTTTCTTGTGATGATGTGAGATGATAAAATGACCATGTGATGAGATAAAATGAGGTGAATGATATAAGCATTGTGATGGTAGTGTTAGGCTACTGTTGACCTTCTGACAATACATCAGGAGGAGGATCATCTGCTTCCAGACTGCAGTTGACCACAGGTAACTGAAACTGCAGAAAGCGAAACTGTGGATAAAGGGGGACTATTCTGTAATATGTCTCAGTGTGAACTTCTATATGTTCAACTATTTGAGATCCTTTGAGCTTCTAGGGTCTGGATGTCTATTTCCTTCCCTAGATTTGGAAAGTTTTCATTTCTTATTTAAGTTAATCTTTTCGCCTCTTTTTCTTTTCTCCTTTCAGTATTCCTGTAGTGTGCATATTGCTTTATTTGATAGAATCTCATAAATCCTGTGGGCTTTCATCATTCTTTCTCATCTTTTCCTTTTTTCTCTTCTAAATTGATAATTTCAAATGATCTGTCTTCAAGTTCACAGATTCTTTCTTCTACTTGATGCAGCTTGCTGTTGAAACTCTTTATTGCAGTTTTCAATATATCATTATACTCTTTTGCCACAGAATTTGTTTGATTGTTTTTTATGATTTTTATGTCTTAATCAAACATGTTATTTTGTTCACATATTTTCCTGTTTTTGTTGAGTTGTCTGGGTTCCCAAGAAGCCTGCTGAGCTTATTTAAACCTGGGTGGCTCAGTCAGTTCAGCGTCCAACTGTTGGTTTCTGCTTAGGTCATGATCCCAGGGTCATGGGATCAAGCCCTGCATCGGGCTCTACACTGAGCACGGAGCTTGCTTAAGATTCTCTCTCTCTCTCAAGGTGAGGAAAAGGCCAGTAGAAAAAAATTCTCTCTCTCTCTCTCCACCTCCCCCGACCTGTGCATGCACACTCTATGTCATAAGTAAATAAATAAATAAAACAATTTTTTTGAGAGAGAGACAGAGGGCACAAGTGAGCAAGGGGCAGAGGGAGATGGAGAGAATCCCACGAGGGACAGAGATTGGGAGAGAGACGGAAACAGGGCTCACCAGAAGCAGGGCTCATGCTCATGAACTGTGACACCATAACCTGAGGCAAAGTCCAGTGCTCAACTGACTGAGCCACCCAAGTACCCCAAAACCATTTTAATTCTTTGTCAGGCACTTTATAGATCCCTATTCTTTGGAAATGATTGCTAGAAACTTATTATGTTCTTTTTGTTGTGTCATGTTTCCTTGATTTTATCCTGTGATCTTTTATTGGTTTGTGCATTTTCAGAAGCAGTCACCTCTTGGGGTGCCTGGGTGGCTCAGCCAGTTAAGTGTCTGACCCTTGATTTCAGCTCAGGTCATGGTCTTAGGGTTCATGGGATCAAACCCTATGCCAGGCTCCGTTCCAACACAGTGGAGGCTGCTTAGGATTCTCTCTCCCTCTCTGCCCCTCCCCTGTTTGTGCACGTGCATGTGCTCTCTCTCTCTCTCTCTTTCTCTCAGAGTAAATATTTTAAAAAATGATATTATCAAAAAAGAAGAAGAAGAAGAAGCAGTCACCTCTTCTAGATTTTCCAGGCTGGCTTTGTTAGGGAAAGACCATCTGTGAGTGAGTGTGAGGCCGCTGGCTGAGTGGGGTACACATTATCACTGGTATAGGGAATAATGTGGTGCAAGATTTATGGCAGGCTTAAGCTGGCACCAGCAGTGAGGGAAAGAGCTAGCACAGTGATGGTGGCTAGGGGTCAGGTCACATGGCAGCATGCATTCTGGGTGATGCACAACAACTCTAGCTCCTAGCTACTCCAGCAGCTGGGAACCACATCTTTGAAGACTGAGGGGATTTACACTAGTGATAAAGATTGCTGGGGTCCTCCTGCTCTCATCTTCCCCACAAGGGAACTGGCAGTCCTGGTAATTCCCCTTGATACTGAGATGTTCCAGTCTGGAGGATGTGGTGACACAGATATAATTCTTCCTACCCTTTTCTATGTGATTATCCTCAGTTTTTGTGCTTTGCTGGGTTGTTGCAACTCATTAGCTGTATTCTGTATCTCTTCCAGAGCTATTTTCATGCTTGGGTAGTTAAATCCTTAGTTTTGTGGGGTCACTGGGCTTGGGATCTCCTAATCCTCCATCTTACCGATTTCTAACTTCATCTCACTGTGGTCAGAGAAGATACCTTCTATAATATCTATCTTTTAAGTTTGTTGAGTCTTGCTTTGTGGTCAGTCCTGATGAATGTCCCATGTGTGTGTTAGATCAGGTTGGTTTATTGTGTGCTTCAAGTCCTCTGTTTCCTATCTTTTATCTGATTGTTATTGAATTCTCCAACTATTATTATAAAACTATGTATTTCTGCCTTTAGTTCTGTCAGTTTTTCTTCATGTATCTTGAGGGTCCCTTATTAAATGTGTAAATGTTTATACTTGTTACATCTTATTGTATTGAATCTCTAATTAATATATAATGTTTTCTGTCTCTTTTAACTTTTTAAATTTAAATTCTATTTCGTCTGATATTAATATAGCCACTGAAGCCCTCATAGACAACAATGGTTAGATCGTGTGTTTTTTGTCCTTTTTGCCAATATCAATCTTTTGATGAGACTGTAATCCATTCATATTTACAGTAATTAATAAGAAGTAAATGCCTGCCATTTTGCTATTTGGTTCCTATATGCCTTATAGTATTTTTTCTTCTTCATTTCTTGCCACGCTTCTTTTGTGTTTAATTGACATTTTTGCAGTGCAACGGGACTCCTTTCTCATTTCCTTTTGTGTACATTCTATATTTTCTTTTTTAAATGTTTTTATTTATTTTTGAGAGAAAGTGAGTGAGTGGGGGGAGGGACAGAGATATGTCTTTTGATTTTTTTGATGTTTATTTTTGAGAGATAGAGTGTGAAAGGGTGAGGGACAGGGTATGGGGACAGAGGATCCAAAGTGAGCTCTACACTAACCAGCAGCAAGCCCAATCTGGAGCTTGAACTCAAGAAATGCGAGATCACGACCTGAGTCAAAGTCGGGCCCTTAACCGACTGAGCCACCCAGGTACCCTACTATGTCTTGGGATTTTGGGTTGTTTTTGAAAACTAGATATTTGAATCTCACAATGTGGTGACTCCATAAATCAGATTCTTCCCTTTCTCTAAGGTTTGCTGGGTTAGGTTTTTTGTAGTTGTAGGGAATCTCTTTGCTGGGGATCACCTGAGATGTAACTTTAAGGTCTTCTTTGTTCTTCTCTGAGCCTGCATCTTTCCAGGATATGTTCAGTGATTTTCTAAAGTTTCTGAAGCTGTTGATATAGAATATCTAAATCCTTCAATGTCTAGATCCCAAAAGGGGAAAGGGAGAAATGGGGAGAAAACCGCTGCTGTCTTTTCAAATTCCCTGGAATCTGCTTAGCCTGTGGGAGTTATAACAATGGCAGCCTGCTTCTGACTGCACCTATATTATCCACAAAAGCCATCAGAACACAGATCCCTGATTTTTTTAGGACAAAGTCTTTATTGCCCATTCTGGTCCTTATCACCCAACCAATGCAGATTGCTCTTTGGTGAATTGTAGACAGAGACTACACCAGGTGGAGGTGCCTCACAACGTCATGTTTATTTGCAGTACATAAGGAAATCACAGGGACTCATTTCTAAAGCTGTAACTCCCCAAGCAGGGGTAAGCATGGTCCTTTTATTAGGGTTGGGATGAATATTCAGAGGGGGAGGACGCATCATTACAGGCATAAACGTGGACACGCACACTCAGAAAACATCCTAAGGGAGCCTGGGTGGTGGTTCAGTTGGTTAAGCATCTGACTCTTTTTTCAGCTCAGGTCATATTCTCACAGTTGAGTTTGAGCCCCGCCTCAGGCTCTGTGCTGACAGTGCACAGCCTGCTTGGGATTCTCTCACCCTCTCTCCCTGCCCCTTCCCTGCTTGCTCTCTCTCTCTCTCAAAATAAACTTAAAAAAAGAAAAGAAAAGAAAACATGCTCATACATACATTGTATGTCACACCAATGAGTTTTATGTCCCTCCCAGGGATTTTTACATATAATGAAGCTCTTAGGCACTTTATGAATCATATGATTTAATGGAATCTTTTTCTTTTCATGCAACTTTAACAAGGAACCTATCCAATGACACTTGCTTTTGCCTCCTTTTGAGGATTTCCCGGAAATGGGACATTGCATGGTCATTAAACAGATTCATTGCTTGCACTGCTACAGCCTTATTCACGTGGTGCTTTTCTACAGAATTTTGCAGTTTCCCACATTTTACACATCTCCACAATCTCATTTGAAGTGAGGGATTCTTCTGCCTTGTTCTCCTCTTCCTCTGCAGATGATCTCCTCCATAACCTCTTGCTGTTGCTCGTGATGCAGATCCATCAGTTCATCAGTGGTCAGCTCCTGGCCATGTTCCTCTACCAGCTCTTAAATGTCATCCTCATTCACCTCCAGACCCGTGGTCTTCCCCAAGGACACAATTTCATCAACTGGTGGCCCCTCTAGGTCATGTCCAAGAACGCAATCATGCCACAGTTTTCTCCAAGCAGAATTGAGGGTTCTCTTGGTGACCTTATCCCAGGTCAGTGTACAAGGCCTTTGCCTTCTTGCAGATAAAGTTCTCAGTTACAGTACTACCTGCAGTTGCTTCTTGTTTATCCAAACCAGAAGCAGCTTTTCTACATCGTCCAGAACACATGGCTATTGCTTTGATATTCTCGTGACTCCTTTTGCTGCATCTAGCCTCCTTATTTTCCTTCTTCTTTTTATAGTACAAATGGCCAGGGCGCCTGAGTGGCTCAGTCAGTTAAACGTGCAACTTCAGCTCAGGTCATGATCTCACGATTCTTGGGTACAAAGCCCTGCATCAGGATCTGTGCTGTCAGCCCAGAGCCTGGTGTCTGCTCTTGATTCTGTGTCTCCCCTTCTTTCTGCCCCACCCCTGCCCACGCTCTGTCTCTCAAAAATAAATAAACATTTAAAAATTTTTAATATATATATTGTACAAATGGTCAACATAGACTTCTTGTAAAATCTTGTAATTTCAGCCACTCACATACCTCACTCATACTTCTCAATGATTTCCTTCTTAACTTCCACCATAATCATCTCTTCCTTCTTACTGCCTTTCTTTTCAACCTTTTTCTGCATGGGGGGCCATTGTGTACACTCTCACAGATGTTGACTACAATATTAACAAAATCTTGTCATATACTGCATTTAATGTATCTGGCAATAAGGCAGTAGAGGAAAAAGTCTATACCTGCAGGCAGCCTGACCTAGAATGAAGCAAAGCATTCCTAAGCTTGCTCTTGTATGGAAAAGCAAAGGACTGTCCATAGGTGCTTTGAAGTGACAAAAAATACACTAGTGCCAGTTGTGGGCACCTTCTAACTTTCTGAAAAATCACTGATTTCTGCAAAATACTGAAGCCTGAGACTGAGCATCAATGCATAGGAGATGATCACCCACAATCCCACAGCAAGAATGAGAGAGTGAGAGCAAGAGCGAGAGAGAGAAGAACTGTTGGCTCTGTTGTGATCATGTGATGTTTGGCGTCTCATACTTATATTGCAAGACATCACTCACTTATCAAGTTAAAATTTATTAGAAATGTTTGCTCATCTCCCAGAACACTCACAGAACAAGTTACATGCAATCCAAGGTTTTACTATAATTATTGATAAGGAGTTACTTCAGTCATTTTGCTATTTCTTTTCTATATGCTTCCTAACTTTTTCTCCTTATTTTCTGCATTACTGTTTTCTTTCATGTTCAGTTTGTTTTTGTAGTGAAATGTTTTAATTATCTTAGCATTTCCTTTTGTGTATGTTCTATAGCTATTTGTTGTGATGTTATGATACGGATTATGTTTAACATTTTAAGGTTACATATCCTAATTTGAATTTATACCAGTTTAACTTTTATAATGTAAAAACTCTGCTTCTATAACCCTTTTTCAATCTTGATTTTGCAAAATTACATCTGTATACACCATTAAAAAATAGACCAATACTTTTTTTCATGCATTAGTCTCTTAAATCACATAGAAAAGAGAATGTCGAGTTATGAACTAAAGTTATAGTAATATTTTATAATACTTTTTTTTACCTTTACTGAGACCTTTATTTCTTCACACAGCTTTGAGTTAGGACAGGTCTAGTGGTAACAAATTCCCTACAGTTTCATTTATCTGGGATTGTCTTAATTTCTCTCTCTTTTGAAGGACAGTTTTGCTGGATATAGGATTTGGGGTTGGCATTTATTTTCATTCAGCTTTTAAATACATTAACCCACTGCCTTCTGGCCCAGTAAGTAGTCAGCATTTGCCACCCTTATAATGTATAATGCAGGCCCAAGGAAGTCAGTTTTTTGCATTAGAAGCCCTTTGTGGCAGCGCTTGGGTGGCTCAGTCGGTTGAGTGTCTGACTTCAGCTCAGGTCATGATCTCACAGTTCATGGGTTTGAGCCCTGCATCAGGCTCTCTGCTGTAAACGAAGCCCACTTCAGATCCTGTCTCCCTCTCTCTGCCCCTCCCCCACTCATTTGCACCCTCTCTTTCAAAAATAAACATTAAAAATTAAAAACAAAAAAAAGAATCCCTTTGTAAGCTTATGGGCATCATAGGTGGTCTAGAAACTCCAGGAGGTATAAGAGGAGATTGCTAAAGCCTCTACAGTAAAAAAATCCTTGAAGGCCCTAACAGGATTGCCTGATGATTCTAATTTGGACAGATTCTACAGCCTTTTGTTAGAGGAATTGCCATTCCATGTGGGTCGATTTGCAATAAGCATCAATAAGATTAAGTAAAATTTGTAAATAGGGAATGTGTTGACTTCTGAAGGCCCAAAAGAATTAAAAGATTTTGGAGCTGTATTAATACCATGGATACTGAGAACATTAACTCTTTCCTGACAGTGTCAGGGATGGTTTGCCAAATAATTTTCAAGATTTTTTTTTAATTTTTTAACATTTATTTTTTTGAGAGACAGAGAGAGAGTGTGAGTGGGGGAGAAGCAGGGAGAGAGAGAGGGAGACACAGAATCTGAAGCAGGCTCCAGGCTCTGAGCTGTCAACACAGAGCCCGATGCGGGGCTCAAACTCATGAACTGTGAGATCATGACCTGAGCCAAAGTCAGATGCTTAACTGATTGAGCCACCAAGGCACCCCAATTTTCAGGATTTTTAAGTGAGGTGGTGTGACATTGCATTATGTGTGGGACATTGGCAACCCATCCTCCTTTTGTGAGCTCTAGTATTTGTATCTCCTTAATAAGTGTGTCAAGTGAATCTCTTTGGAGGGAGGATATCATCAATACAATGTTATTTGTGTGCTTCTTGAGAAAATTGGGTGCAGTTAAGGGCTTGCCCTCAAAGATTTTATGTGATGGATGGCAAAGCTGTTGAAGGTAGCCCATGGATAGATAGCCTGGTAAAGGTATATCGTATCCCTTGGAAGATGAAGACAAACTGTGGCTGAGAGGCATTGAAATAGGCGATGAACAGAAGTATTAGCCAAATCTGTAATAGCAGAATATTTATTGATTACTGATCAGATGGAGTCAGTAATTTCAATAATATTGGATATTGGGGCCTTAAGTGATGTGATCACGGAATTAAGGTTGCAGTAATCTGCCATGAGGTACCTGCCTTCTTTCCAAGTTTAAGAACAGGCAAAATTGGGCTTTTCAATGGAGAAGTAGTGGGGATAATCACTTCTTCACTCATTAGGTCCTAAGTGTCAACCTTTGAAAGAGGCCTATTTTAATTTACATTGGGCTATAGTAACTATTTTAGTGGAGGAGGGGTGTCCATGGGGGTTCAGTTTTGTCAAGCCAATTTGTAATTGCCAAAGTCTTTTTTTTTTAAGTAGGCTCCATGCCCAACATCGGGCTCAAACTCACTACCCTGAGGGGTGCCTGGGTGGCCCAGTCAGTTAAGCATCCAGCTTCAGCTCAGGTCATGATCTTGTGGTTCAGAACTTGCTTGGGATCTTCTGTTCCCCTCTCTCTGCCCCTCCCCAGCTTTCACTCTCTCTGTCTCTCAAAAATAAATTAAAAAAAATTTAAAAACACCAAAACTCACGACCCTGAGATCAAGAGTCACATGATCTACTGACTGAACCAGCCAGGAAGCCCCGTAATTGCCAGAGTCTTAATTTTTTTTAATATAATTTATTGTCAAATTGGTTTCCATACAACACCCAGTGCTCATCCCAACAAGTGCCCTCCTTCCTGCCCATCACCCACTTTCCCCTCTCCCCCACCCCCCATCTACCCTCAGTTTATTCTCAGTCCTTAAGAGTCTCTTATGGTTTGCTTCCCTCCCTCTCTGTAACTTTTTTTTCCCCTTCCCCTCCCCCATGGTCTTCTGTTAAGTTTCTCAAGATCCACATATGAGTGAAATCATATGGTATCTGTCTTTCTCTGCCTGGCTTATTTCACTTATCATAATACCCTCCAGTTCCATCAACATTGCTGCAAATGGCCAGATTTCATTCTTTCTCATTGCCAAGTAGTATTCCATTGTATATATAAACCACATCTTCTTTATCCATTTGTCAGTTGATGGACATTTAGGCTCTTTCCATAATTTGGCTATTATTGAAAGTGCTGCTATAAACATTGGGGTACATGTGCCCCTATGCATCAACACTCCTGTATCCTTTGGGTAGATTCCTAGCAGTACTATTGCTGGGTCATAGGGTAGTTCTATTTTTAATTTTCTGAGGAACCTCCACACTGTTTTCCAGAGTGGCTGCACCAGTTTGCATTCCCACCAGCAGTGCAAGAGGGTTCCCATTTCTCCACATCCTTGCCAGCACCTGTAGTCTCCTGATTTGTTCATTTTAGCAACTGCCAGAGTCTTAATTTTAATTTATTACTTATTTGGGCAGAACTTTCCTACCCACCATGGGATATGTTTGGGCAATGGGTGCTATGGCCATGAAGATTTAGGCAAGAGTTCTGATGGCTAAGGTAAAGCCTACCTATTTGTTCTCTAATTTATATTCAGTAACTCCCTTAAAGGATTATAAGGATGACCTTGTTTAAATTTATAAGGATACAACTATAATTTGGACCTCAGTATTAAAGCCATGAAGTTTTACCACCTGGTACATTTCAGCAGATATTAAAGTTAATTCAGAACCTCTGTTGTAGAGGCATGAAGCCAATCAATCTGTGTTTTTTTGTTGTATAAAAATGTTTAGGAGATTTTGAATTTCCATTTGGATCAAACTGTGGACCCTTATTTCAGCCTTTGTTACAGTTGTTCCCTCACTATGTCCAGGTTTCTTTCTTTCCTCTTCCAGTCACTGGGTATGCTTCAGTGGATTCCCCTACATTCTTCCTCATCTGTATAAATTTCTTCCTCCAGAGATCCTCCAATCAGCACCATTAGGGTTAGAGGCCTCCCTCATGGCATGGTTGCTTTATAGGATTTAAGGACCCTGGGTTTAAGTTTAGTTTGAATTAACCTCTTCACTGTGCTACAGGGATGTCACAAATGTTTGCCCCTATAGCCCTAAAAATAGGGATTTTTGTTACAGTAGAGGCACAGGCAGCAAAAGGGTGCTGGACTCATAATCCAAAAGGTCAATGGATCAAAACCATCCTGTGCTGTAATCCTACCTTTTCTGCCATGCTTTTTCTTCTCTTTTCTTTGCACAAAGAATATGTTGGGTTTCTAGCCACAATAAGGTCATAACTTTCAGTTTCTATCTCCGTCCAATCATTCCTACTGCAGGCCTTTTGGGTAGTTATGGGAAAAGTTCAGGAACCTAATGGCCTGGCTCATAAGTGACTATCTCCTCCTCAAGGGAGCACCAGTCAGTCTCCCCCAGATTGGGGTACACATCCAATAAGATCATTTTGTCGGTGGCATATTTACATAAGTGTTTAATGCTATTAATTTCTTTCTAAGCACTGCTGTAGCTGCAGCCCATGAATGGTGATACATAGCTCAGTAGACTCTTGAACATTTAAACTGCAAGGGTCCACTTGTAGGTGGATTTTTTTTTGACAAATATAATACTATAAATGTTTTTCCTTATGATTATATTTTCTCTAGCTTTATTGTAAGAATACAGTGTATAATACATATAATATATAAAATGTGTGTTCATTGACTATGTTATTGGTAAGGCTTCTGGTCAACAGTAGGCTATTAGTAGTTAATTTTGGAGGGAGTCAAAAGTTATACACAGATTTTTGCCTCTGTGAGGGTTTGGTGCCCCTAATCCCTGCATTGTTCAAGGGTCATCTATATTTTTATTTTCCTTCTACTCATAATATTTTAAAATTTCCCTCCTGACTTTTTGTTGACTTTCCTTAATCTTAAGATAGTTGAAGATTTTAAAGATATCCTTCTCTAATTGATTTCCAGTTTTATTTTGTTCAAAAACCTACTTTGTATGATTTCAGTTTTCTTCAATTTGTTTTATAACCTAGGATACAGTCTCTCTTGGTGCTTAGAAAGAATGTGTATTCTGCTATTGTTGGGTGGAGAGTTCTAGAAATGTCAGGTCAAGTGTGTTACATATCACTATAAAGTAGGTCTCTTATAGGTGGCATATGGCTGGGTCTTTTTTTTTTTTTTTTTAATAAAATCTGAGAGGCGTGCCTGGGTGGCTCAGTCCATTTAGCGTCTGACTTTGGCCTAGGTCAGGATCTCGCCGTTCTGAGTTCTGTGCTGACAGCTCAGATCCTGGAACCCGTTTCAGATTCTGTGTCTCCCTCTCTTGCTCTACCCCACCCCACTCACACTCTATCTCTGAAAGATAAATAAACATTAAAAATTTTTTTCAAATAAAATCTGAGAGTCTCTGCCTTTTGATGTGTTTAAGCCATATGTATTTAATGTAATTATCAGTATGGTGGGATTGATGTCTGTGATATAATAAGAAATAAACATTCAGTATTTATCTGGTTCCTTGCTGCAGAATTCCTAAAACTCTTGGAATTTACTGTGTTTTATATGCTAGTGAGATAACTCCTTAGGGGAAGAGGGGCCTAGATAGCTTTAGGATGTGGGCTGATGTCCAGAAAAACCAACCACACAATTAGAGAGTTTTAAAACTTTTAGCCTCACCCCCAACCTTCTGGGAGGGAAGAGGGATCAGAGACTGAGCTCAATCACCATGGCCAATGATTCAATCATGCCTATGTAATGAAAACCTCCATAAAAAAAAAAAACTTAAAATGGGGCACCTGGGTGGCTCAGTCAGTTAAGTGTCTGACTTCAGGTCATGATCTCAAGGCTCCTGGGTTTGAGGCCTGCATAGGGCTCTGTGCTAATAGCTCAGAGCCTGGAGCCTGTTTTAGATTCTGTGTTTCCTTCTCTCTCTGTCCCTCCTCCACTCATGCTCTGTCTCTCTCACTCTCTTTCTCAAAAATAAAAATAAACATTAAAAAAAATTGAAACCTGAAAATGAGTTCTGGAGAGTTTCTGGGTTGGTGAACACATGGACGTGTTGGCAGGGTGGCATACTGGAGAGGGCATGGAAGTTCTGTGTCACCCAACCTCTATACCATGTCCTACATATCACTTCCATTTGGCTGTTACTGAGGTTTATCCTTTATAACCAGTAATAGTAAGTAAAGTGCATTCCTGAGTTCTGAGTCATAAACCTGAGAGGGTGATGGGAACCCCCAAATTTGTAATCAGCCAGGCAGAAGTATGAGTAGCCTGGGTACCCCATTTGTGGCTGGCATCTGAAGTGGACATAGTCTTGTGAGACTGAGCCATTTAACTTGTGGAATCTAATGTTAACTCCAGGCAGTGTCATTATTGAATTGAATTTTCAGACACACAGTGTCAGAATTTGTTGATATGGAAAACAACACATATTTGGTATGAGAAAAACACACATTATTTTCATCTTATTTTTCTTCTGTTTGTTCCCTCCATTTTTCTATTTCTGTTTTCCCTTTCCTGCCTTATTTTCCTTTCCTGGGTTCACTGTTACAGGCACTACCTGCCCAGGATGGGGAAGGAACCAGAGGAGTGATGTTGGCTGAGGTCTCAGGCCGCAGAAAAGCTGATTTCCCTGTTCAGGCTCCTTAGATCCTGCCCCACTTCCCCACCATCTCAGACCCCTTCTCCCTGTGGTGCTGCACATTGTAACCTCTTCTGTTGAGTTCCTCAGACCTTCTGATTCCATGAACCTCCTCATTCTGAACAATCCCTAGAGGCATTTCTTCCCCCAACAGGTATATTTAAATTCAATTTCTAGAAAGCACTACCCCTGACTGGATTAACTTAACATTTTTTGAGGACTTGACCTGTAAGTAACCATTTACCTGTGATACACTGGGGGTGTTAAGTCTACAGAGACCTGCTCCCAGCACCACTGAGGACAGATGACCCCACTGTGAGCCCCATTAGTTTTTGATAGTGCCACCGATTTATCCACCTACTGCTCATTTATGCATAAAATCTGTCTTAACAGGGTCAAAAGAAAATCATGCTGAGGGCAGGCCATCCTATTTGGATTAATGGAGTTATTTTTAAGGTTTATGTTCATCCCAATCTCCTGGTAATGACCAGTCCCCTGCATTTTATGGAATATGGGCTATTTATGGGGGTTGTGAAGTAGGTCACTGTGTAGACAGGCCTTAGCTCCTATGACATCATGGGATAGCATGGAAGTTTGAACCAGGTTTTAGATGCCATTACTTACCACCCTGATACCAGGAGCATCTTGAGGTCAGCACATTCTCCTAAAAGGATCACACAGAATCAGAGCCGCTGGGAACAGCACTGAACAGGATGCAGAAGAAACAGGAAGTAGGACCATGAAGGGAGGGGGTGATCCTTTGAAAACAAGGAACCTTATTAACCACACCAAATTTGGGTGATGTCCAGAGTGAAAGAGCACGTGGCTAGGGGTGAATGATGGACTTGGTGGATAAGAGGTTACATGTGCATTGAGGATAATTGTTTCCTGAACTAAGATGGTCTCTGATCTGGCTTGTGAATTCAGTCCATTGAAAGGACTTGGGGGGTGCCTGGGTGGCTCCATAGGTTAAGCATCCGACTTTGGCTCAGGTCATGATCTCGCAGTTCGTGAGTTTGAGCCCTGCATCAGACTCTGTGCTGGCAGCTCAGAGCCTGGAGCCTGTTTTGGATTCTGTGTCTCCCTCTCTTCCCCTTCCCTGCTCATGCTCTGTCTCTCTCTTTCTCTCTCAAAAATAAACATTTAAAAATTAAAAAGAAAAAAAGTACTTCAGTTGATCTTATAAAACCAACTCAAAGAATCACTTCCCCTCACTTTTTTTTAATGTTTATTTCTGAGAGAGAGAGCCAGAGAGACAGAGTGCAAGTCAGGGAGGGGGAGAGAGAGAGGGAGACAGAGAATCCGAAGCAGGCTCCAGGCTCTAAGCTGTCATCACAGAGCTGGATGCAGAGCTTGAACTCATGGACCATGAGATCGTGACCTGAGCCGAAGTCAGATGCTTAACCAATTGAGCCACTCATGAACCCCTCACTTCCCCTCACTTTTATGACAATAATGGATGACTCCTAGAAAACAACTGGACACATAGTGCCACCATACCCTGACAAAACTGAATAAAGTGCCCCACTCTTGCATGAGACCTTCCCCACTCCACCCACAGGGCACAAATACGTTCTGTGGTGGGATCAGAGTCATCAAGGTCCACACCGTCCCTGTTTCTCTCTCACCCTAAGCTCCTTCTGACCCTCAACAGCAGCAGGACTTCCCAAGCTTCTGGCTTCCCTTTAAAGTCACATAGGAGCGTTTCCCCAACCCCATACAAAGCACTATTCCTGGAATGCAGTGTCTGCAGCCTCTCTGAGGCTGTTTCAGGCTAGGAAGGAAGCTCTCCATCTGCCTCCTGCAAAGACAGGAATCACCCAGTGGTGGGACTGCCTGTGAGTCTCCCAGGCCTCTAAGATGCCAGGTGTGATGGAGACAGGAGGGCTCTGTTGCCTGCCTGTCACTCTCAAAGACTGGCCTCTGAAGGGTCAGCTCTGTGTCACCAGTGTTGGTGAGCTTTATCTCAATACCACAGAGTTGAAATAAGACTGAAGGACTCTATTTTGGGGTGGTCTTGAGCGTTAGCTTTTTTGAGCTCTCAAACATATTTAATGGGAAGTTGGGAGAAGGAGAATTAGGGACCATAAGTACAAACTCACTTTCAATTGCTGTCTCTATAGATTAGTACCATAACTCCTTTTTTTTAAAACTTATTTTTATTTATTTTAGCGCACATGTGAGCAGGGGAGGAGCAGAGAGAGAGAATCCCAAGCAGGCTCCATGCAGTCAGTGCAGAGTGCAGTGCTGGTCTCGAACTCAGAAACCGTAAGATCATGATCTGAGCCTAAATCAAGAGTCAAATGCTTAACTGAGCCACCCAGGTGCCCCAATACCATAACAACTTAAAAGATTTTTAACAACCACGAAGGATCACATTACTCAGAGTCTGTGAATCCCAGTCCTTCTTTGTTTCAGTGAGGAGATTATAGAGCTAGACCTGGTTAGAGTCAGATATAAGCAGATGCTTGGCACCATCTTTAGGTGCCAGAACAGCAATTGGGGACCCAGAGCTGAAGGCTTCCTTGAGTCTGAAGAAAGGGACAGGAGAAACTGGGAGGGCTACCTGGTTTCTGCTTATACTAGAACACCCTGTAGCCTCCAACCCAGAAGCAGTCGCTCTGGTGAGTGTGGCCAGTTGACCCCTGGGACATGGAGAGGGAAAGCAGCTGACTTAGCATGGGCTGAGAGAACAGATACATGGATCACTCAGCAGGGGGCCAAGTTGTACCTGCTCTGGGGTCTGACCCATGCTGGGGAGCAGCCCCCAGATATCTGAGAACTATCCCCACTCACACAAGGAGATGAGCACAGAAGACCAAGCAGGCTGTGGGAGATGCAGTGGGGCTGGGCTACCCTAGGTCTTTCTTCCCCTTTACTGACCTACAGATGGGGGAGTTGCTCACATAAACTAGTCCCCACTCAATGCCTTCTCCAGTCCGTCCCTGAGCCCTGCTTTAGGCCTGAGCTGAGAATCTGTAGGGAGACGGGGCTGAGAGGGCTGTGTATGCCAATAGTTATTTCAGAAATTTTATTTTTTAAATTTATTTTTAGGAGGGGGGAGGGGCAGAGAAAGAGGGAGACAGAGAATCCCCAGCGGACTCCACACTGTCAGTGCAGAGCCAGATGCAGGGCTCAGACTCATGAACCATGAGATTATGACCTGAGCCGAAACCAAGAGTTGGGCACTTAACAGACTGAGCCACCCTGGTGCACATATTTCAGAAATTTTAAAAGTGAATAAATCAGTGACCACTTATGATACCACTGCCCAAAGAAAGTGTCAGTGCTTTGGTGGATTCTCTCCCATTCATTTGCTTGAGACCATTATACAACTGATAGTAAATTATTTCCTGAACATAAATATAACATGCTCACTATAGGGCAAAAGAACAGATGAAGACCAGATTGGGATCCTGTCAGCTCCAAATAGCTAAGGGGGTAGAAAGTGGATGAACCCTAGGGCCAGAAAGCACCAGAAAACCCTAATAAACAATTACTCGGGTCTGACCTTCACCTTTTGCCTCTTAGGAGAAGTAGTATTGGGGGGGGGAGGGGGAGACTCTCAGACTGTAACTACCCAGATCTGTGGGTTTGGAGGTGGAAGGATAGGAAAGGCAACTTCCCTGAGATCAGACCATCTCCACTTGTTCTCAGCTCAGCATAAGCTAGACCCTGGGCAACCCCCCTGGTTCTAGACCTGAATACCCATGGTGCAGAGTGTGGGTTTGTGGGTAGCTTCTCTTAAGGCAATGAAACTCCAGCAGTTCCATATCTATCTTGTCTTCTAACAGGCAAACTAGTGACAATATTGAAATTTACCTGAGCCCTGTGTGCCCAGAAAACAGCCATGGTTAATAAATCTATCCCCAGCCTGTTTTCTGAAAAGTTGTGTTCTAGGAAAGAGCTTACCTCAAAGAATTACCTTTCCCATTAGGTAAGATTCACTCCCCACACTTTCTCATGACTCTTGTTTACCTGTGGCAAGGCCAGACACAGACCCTGAACCTGTTGAGATTGAAAATGTTTGTCTCCCTGAAACTAACCACAAACAAAAATTTTTGCTGTTCAGATAACGGACTTGAGACTTCACCCACTTGCAAACAATCCCATCCGCAACTGGTTTACCCCTCGCTATAAAAGTGTGAAGCAGAACCATTCTGCCCAGACACTCAGATTTTTGGATCCAGAGTGCTCTCCTCATTGCAATTACCCAAATAAAATCTCCTTAATTGTCCAGTGCATTTTGTCTGACACTAGGTTACCTCCTGCTCCAAGCCAAAGCCACCATTCCTCCCATTCCTATCCAAACAACCCCCTCTATCCCATTGCCATCTTTTTCTCCATTTTCCTTCTCTAACCCTACCAGGTTGATCTTGGAGGTTAGCATCTTTATTAGTACCATCTCAAACAAACATCTAGTCACCGGATCAACTCTTGCTGAGCTGATCACCCTGAATAAATCAGTTTACCTTTTTTTTTAATGTTTGTTTATTTTTGAAAGAGAGAGAGAGATAGGGCATGAGCAGGGGAGGGGCAGAGAGAGACACACACGCACAGAATCCAAAACAGGCTCCAGGCTCTGACCTATCAGCACAGAGCCCAATGCGGGGCTTGAACTCATGAACTGCAAGATCATGACCTGAGCCGAAGTTGGACACTTAACCAACTGAGCCACCTAGGTGCCCCTGAATAAATCAGTTTAGAAGAGAATGATCATTAAAAATAAATGCAATACCTGTCTCTCAGCCTCCCTGTCTTAAGGAAAAAATTTCCGAAAATCACTGTTAGAAGGGGCCATGAGTGAACACATTCGAATTTTTGCTCCCAGAAAAGTTTCCCATGCCCTCATGAAGCTTTTATTCTAATTATGGGCAGGTGGAGAGACAGTACACCAGATACACAAATATGTAACATGACAGGTATTAAATATAATGAAGGAAAATGGGAAAGGGGAAGCGACCGTGTCTGTAGTCAGGCTGACACTAAACCTACACATTACCTTTTTTAAAGACTCAATCTATGGATTAAAAAAAGGTTGGGGCACCTGGGTAGCTCAGTTGGTTGAGCGTCTGACTTCAGCTCAGGTCATGATCTCACGGTCCATGATTTCGAGCCCCATGTGGGGCTCTGTGTTGACAGCTCAGAGCCTGGGGCCTGCTTCAGATTCTGTGTCTCCCTCTCTCTCTGCCCCTCCCCTGCTCATGCTCTGTCTCTCTCTGTCTCAAAAATAAATTTAAAAACATTTAAAAAAATTTATAAAAAAAAAAAAGGTTGAAAAGATCTGTCACCAATCAGCATGTGGACTTTATTTGGATCCTGATTGACATAAACAGCTGATGGGATGACTGAAAATTTGAACACAATTGAGCACAGACTAGATATTTGATATATACAAAATTAAGTTCTTTGCATGTGATGAAATGACGTGGTTATTTTTTATACTTTGGAGATAAATGCTAAACATTCGCAGATGGAGTGATGTGATGTTGGGGATTTGCTTCCAGAAATACAGAAGGAAAGAAGAGACTGTGCATGTAATGTAAAAGGATTGGTATTGATGATTATTGAAGTGGAGTGAGGGGTACATGGGATTTATCGTACTATTTCTTTTTCTATTTTTGCATTTCCATTGAAAAAGCCTTTTTAAATTTTTTTTAATGTTTATTTATTTTTGAGAGAAACAGAGACAGAGCTCAAGCAGGAAAGGGGCAGAGAGAGACGGAGACACAGAATCTGAAGCAGTCTCCAGGCTCTGAGCTGTCAGCACAGAGCCCAACGCGGGGCTCAAATTCATGAACCATGAGATCATGACCTAAGTTGAAGTCAGACGCTTAACTGACTGAGCCACCCAGGTGCCCCAAAAAAGACTTTTTTTTTATTTTTTTTCAACGTTTATTTATTTTTGGGACAGAGAGAGACAGAGCATGAACGGGGGAGGGGCAGAGAGAGAGGGAGACACAGAATCGGAAACAGACTCCAGGCTCTGAGCCATCAGCCCAGAGCCCGACGCGGGGCTCGAACTCACGGACCGCGAGATCGTGACCTGGCTGAAGTCCGACGCTTAACCGACTGCACCACCCAGGCGCCCCAAAAGACTTTTTAAAAAACTGCTGTAATGGCCTGAATTGTGCCCCTCACCCTGCTTCCAAAATTCATTTATTGAAGTCCTAATCGCCAGTTCCTCAGAATGTGACTGTATCTGAAGATGGGGCCTTGAAAGACATAAGTAACATGAGGTCACATGGGTCCGATGTGACTGGTGTCTTTATAAGAAGAGGAGATTGTGACGCAGACATGCACACACACAGGGAACCAATGTGAGGTGGGGAGGTGGCCATCTGCAGGCCAAGGAGAGAGGCCCCAGAAGAAACCAACTCTGTCAACACCTTGATCTTAAACTTCTAGCCTCCGGAACTGTCAGATAATAAATCTGTTGTGTAAGCCACCCAATGTGGGTTATTTTGTTATGTATGGATGCCCTCGTGAACTAACACAAATGACTTCAAGGAAGAAACTAGAGAATTTAAAGCAATGCCTGGCAAGTTGGCCAAGTACAGCTTTCTGATTCTACAACACTCACTTTAACAAAGTTGTGAAATTCAAATGATCACATGCTTGCAAAAATGTGAAAGATGAAAAATACTAATAATCATAATGAATAGATTTTTTAAATATTTATTTTTGAGAGAGAGTGTGAGCAGGGAAGGATCAGAGAGAGAGACAGAGGATCCAAAGCAGCTCTGCGCCAACAGCAGTGAGCCTAATGTGGGGCTTAAACCCATGAACTGGGAGATCATGACCTGAGCCAGAGTTGGATGCTCAACTGACTGAACCACCCAGGTATCCCATGAATAGAATTTTTTAAATGTTTATTTATTGTGTGTGTGTGTGTGTGTGTGTGTGTGTGAGAGAGAGAGAGAGAGAGAGCGAGCAGGGGAGAGGCAGAGAAAGAAGGAAAGAGAGAATCCCAAGTAGGCTCTGTGCTGATGTGGGGCTCAAACTCACAAACATAACCTAAGCCAAAATCAAGAGTCAGCCATTTAGGGGTGCCTGGGTGGTCAGCTGGTTGAGTGTCCAACTTTGGCTCAGGTCATGATCTTGCTGTTACGAGTTTGAGCCCAGCGCTGGGCTCTGTGCTGACAGCTCAGAGTCTGGAGCCTGCTTCAGATTCTGTGTCTCCCTCTCCCTCTGCCCCTCCCCCACTCATGCTCTCTCTCTCTCTCTCTCTCTCTCTCTCTCTGTGTCTGTCTCTCAAAAATGAATAAACATTAAAAAAATTATGGCACAAAAACAGACATTCAGATTAATGCAACAGAATAGAGAACCCAGAAATGGACCCACAAACATATGGCCAACAAATCTTTGACAAAGCAAGAAAAAATATCCAGTGGAATAAAGACAGTCTCTTCAGCAAGTGGTGCTAGGAAAACTGGACAGCGACATGCAGAAAAATGAACCTGGACCACTTTCTTACATCATACACAAAAATAAACTCAAAATGGATGAAATACCTAAATGTAAGACAGGACACCATCAAAATCCTTGAGGAGAAAGCAGGCAAAAACCTCTTTGATCTTGGCCACAGCAACTTCTTACTCAACACATCTCCAGAGACAAGGGAAACAAAAGCAAAAATGAACTATTGGGACCTCATCAAAATAAAAAGCTTCTGCACAGCAAAGGAAACAATCAAAAAAACTAAAAGGCAACTGATGGAATGGGAGAAGATATTTGCAAACAACATATCAGATAAAGGGTTAGTATCCAAAATCTATAAAGAACTTAACAAACTCAACACCCACAAAACAAATAATCCAGTGAAGAAATGGGCAAAAGACATGAATAGACGCTTCTCCAAGGAAGACATCCAGATGGCCAACCGACACATGAAAAAATGCTCAACATCACTCATCATCAGGGAAATACAAATCAAAACTGCAATGAGACACCACCTCACACCTGTCAGAATGGCTAGCATTAACAACTCAGGCAACAACAGATGTTGGTGAGGATGCAGAGAAAGAGGATCTCTTTTGCATTGCTGGTTGGAATGCAAACTGGTGCAGCCACTCTGGAAAACAGGATGGAGTTTCCTCAAAAAATTAAAAATGGAACTACCTTATGACTCAGCAATTGCACTACTACTAGGTATTTATCCAAGGGATACAAGTATGCTGTTTCCAAGGGGCACATGCACCCCAATGTTCATAGCAGCAC
The DNA here is from genome assembly GCF_018350175.1 of Felis catus. Classification (NCBI taxonomy): domain Eukaryota; kingdom Metazoa; phylum Chordata; class Mammalia; order Carnivora; family Felidae; genus Felis; species Felis catus. Next base: position 29,673,131 of record NC_058379.1, on the reverse strand, counting down.
TATCAACAATAGCCAAAGTATGGAAAGAGTCCAAATGTCCATCAATGGATGAATGGATAAAGAAGAGGTGGTATCTAGATACACAATGGAGTATTACTCAGCAATCAAAAAGAATGAACTCTTGCCATTTGCAACTAGGTGGATGGAACTAGAGGGTATTATGCTAAGTGAAATTAGAGAAAGACAAATATCATATGACTTCATTCATATGAGGACTTTAAGACACAGAACAGATGAACAAAAGGGAAGGGAAACAAAAATAACATAAAGACAGGGAGGGGGACAAAACATAAGAGACTCTTAAATATGGAGAACAGAGGGTTACTGGAGTGGTTGTGGGAGGGGGGATGGGCTAAATGGGTAAGGGACATTAAGGAATCTACTCCTGAAATCATTGTTGCACTATATGTTAACTAATTTGGATGTAAATTTTTAAAAAATAAAGTTAAAAAAATAAAAGCAAAGAAAAAAAATTTTTTTAATTTTTTTAAGAGTCACTTAACCGACTAAGCCACGCATGTGCCTCGCATAGTGACTAGGATTTATTGAGGCCTTAGTACATGCCAGGCATTAGGGTAGAGCTCTCCATGAAATATTTGGCTTGCTCCTGCCAATAATTTCATGACCAAGGTTCAAAAAGATTACGTAGTCAAATAACTCAGTCAGAGAGTGAAGTTTCACCCCGGACCATTTGAGTCCATGCAGAAGCCCCACTCAAGCACTGTTTCTCTGGTAGATTTGGTAAAGTTTCCTTCTCATCCTTGGGAAATTTCAGTTGTTTAGATCTTGCTGCCAATATCTGAAGACAATGGAAAGATTCTCTCACAAAGCAAGGCCATATATCTCTTTTAGTCTCCTCTTCCTTCAGTGCCCCATTTAGGAATCTTCATCTTCAAAACCATGGCTGGATGGGGCTGAATTGGCAGTGACAGCTTTAGGGTGACCTTTTATTCAGATAACTCCAGGATCCTCTCTAAGAGGACTCCCTGAAAATCAATCACTTGAAGTAGAGCATTCATGGAAGAAAGTTAGCTTCTGTTACCATATGGGATAGCAGTAGTTTGCCAATTCCACGCTGTCCATATCCCAAGATTATTAATTTAATGCATATATTACAAATACATGATCAAGAAGGATACTTTGAATGACCACCGTTTAACAAGACTTATAAGGCCATACAAGATGTGGCCCTGCTTTTCTCTTTACCTATGCTTTGCTTTAATATCTCAGTTAGAGGCTAACTTCAGTTCTCCACACCTACCATGCTCCAGCTCATTTCAGGGCCTTCTCACATGCTATTCCAATTGTCCAGAATGTTTATTCATTCTTTTCTTCCTCCTATTGTCTCTTCCTCTGAGAATCCTTTCATGAACCTAAAGATTGTAAACTATGGTGACAACCTACCTTTCAATGTTCTTTTTCCCTTTTTAAAGCAATGTGAACCCACTTCATTCTTTGCTAAAGTTTTCAACATGCAATGACTCTTTGTTTTGGCCTCACTAGTTTGCCAGGAGAGTGCCATAAGGCCCCTGGGACAAGATGAACCAAAATAGGCAAGCGTTTTCATCAATTCACATAAGGTTAAAAGCACAATTGTAAATTGAGTACCCATTATCTATAAGGCTCAGTGCTGTGTGATGTATATATTTTCTCACAGTAACTCTAAAACAAGTATAATTATAATCCCCCTTTTAAAGATAAAAATATGAGCTTTAGAGAACTTAAGTAACGTACCAAAATCACACAGGAAGCGAGACAAAGCCAGGATTTAAGCCAAGATCACATGACTTTACATCACAGCCTATGTTGCTATAACTCTCCTAAGCAGTAAGAAAACCTCATGAGGAAAGGCTGGGAACAATGCCATGATGGAGAGGCTTGGCCCCACCTCCCTTTTGAGCTTTCTTTAATCTTTTGCTTTAATCAAGACTCTAGTTAGTAAGGGGCTTTATGCAAATTATTTACCTCCAGTCCTAGGAGGAAGAAGAGACTTTTCTCGCCCTGCCTTAACACATTGTGTCATTCTCTGGCTCACCAGCCTTCCGGACCTTTCAGAACCAACACATCCCTGCCTACAGAGATCCTTCATGGAGATCCAATACAGGGCACAATCTGGGCCTTAAGAGCCTCAGCCTTGGTCAATCCCTAGGAACTAAAAAACAACACACCACTAGTAGCCCACAGAGTGGGAGCAGGGATGAACTTCCCGCTCCACACCTGTGCCCCGAGGCCATAAGAGCAATCGCCACCCGCCATTTTGGGCTCATCAAGCAGAGTTCCCAGAGGGGTCTTCTGTGACCCTGCATGCTCAGATGTGAGTGGATGTGGATCCAGCTGGTCCCTAAGTGAGGCTTTTCATGGAGGTTCCTAGAAGCCCTTTGCCAATGTAATATTACTTAAGTTGTTTCAGAGTCTCATCCTTTTCTGGAACCCTCGGTCTGTTGAGATAGGTCCCTCTAGCAGCTCTTCCTTCCCACATACTCTTAGAAAATGGTTTCTCCCTTTGCATGGTGCTTTACATTCTTAATGCTGGCTCATTGCCTTCCTAAAATATCCCTAGGGTAAGCACTGTGTTTCTGATAGTCCTCTCTGAATTAGAGATCTAGGAGTTCTCATCCTGAGATACTAATAATAATGATGGACAAGACGTTCTCCTCAACACTGTCTCCCCCATTCTATTTATATACTCATTTTATGGATGCAGAAACTGAAGCTTAGCATAAGTAAAATGTACAGTGTCACTCAGCGGGTAACTGGTAGAGGTAAAGTTCCATTGCCAAACTATTCCAAAAGCCCCATCCATTTAACCAGATCTGTACTGCAGAACATAAAACGTCAGGGCCCATCTGAGTCACTTCTTAAAGTCATGAGTGTCTAACTTTTGTCTTACACTTTAAAAATATGAATATAGTTCCTGGGGTACCTGGGTGGCTCATTCTTGATTTTGGCTTAGGTCATGATCTCATAGTTCATGAGATTGAGCCCCACATCAGGCTCTGCACTGACAACAGGGAGCCTGCTTGGGATTCTCTCTCTCTCTCTCTCTCTCTCTGACCCTCCCTTACTCATCACGTTCTCTGTCTCTCTACTGAAATCAATTAACATTTAAAAAATATGAATATAGGGGCTCCTGGCTGGCTCAGTCAGTTAAGCGTCCGACTTCGGCTCAGGTCATGATCTCGCGGTCTGTGAGTTCGAGCCCCGCGTTGGGCTCTGTGCTGCCAGCTTGGAGCCTGGAGCCTGTCTCAGATTCCATGTCTCCCTCTTTCTCTCTCCTCCCTTGCTCATGCTCTGTCTCTCTCTTCTCAAAAATAAATAAACGTTAAAAAATTTTTAAAAAAATAATAAAAATAAAAAATAAAAATAAAAAATATGAATATAACAAGCTTTATTTGCTTCCAATTAAAAATAAGGACTATTTAAAATAGAGTAAGTAAAAAATAATAAGGTTGTGTGTTACGAAGAAATAAGGATAGAGACAGGAACAGTATTGGGACAAGGAAAAATGCAAGAAATAATAAATGATAAGACAGAACTGGAAATATTGACAGATCCTACAGAAAAATTAACAGCATAGAGTCAGGCATATCGGCACAATTTCCAGCCATACTTTGAAATGGGACTTAAAGCAAGAAATAGATTAAGTTCCTTATAAAAATCTAAGCTCCCAACAGGTGGAACTTCCTTTGATTCTTCAAGCAGACCCAACTCTGCCTTGCTTCTGTGCCTTTATCTTTGCTCTTCTGTTAGCTTCACAAACTTGTTCTCCCCCTTCTCCAGGCTTATTCCCACACATCCTGGTCTCATCTTTTGTGCTTCTTGCTCTGCAAAGCATTTCTGGACTTCCCACATCTGGCTTAGATGTTTCTGGGCAGAATTCCCACTACCTTATATGAGTAACTGCTTTGTACTTAGGGTAAATCCAATACTTTATAGAGATTATTTCTTTATTTTGACACACATTCAACGGCATTTTCTTTTGGCTGGAAAAACTATTCAAATTTTGCTTTTTTGTTTTTTAATTACTGAGTAATGAGGCAAAAGAATCCCCCTTATCCAACATCTAACATGATAGGAGCTTAAGAAATTTATGGGTTAAAAGGATAAGGAATTAATGGATTTCACACCCTATTGCATAGCCAACCCTCCCCTATCTCTCATGCCTTCTTTCTTTTTTTTAATTAATTAATTTATTTTTAAATTTATATCCAAGTTGGTTAGCATATAGTGCATCACTGATTTCAGGAGTAGATTCCTTAATGACCCTTACCCATTTAGCCCATTCCCTCTCCCACAAGCCCTCCAGCAACCCTCTGTTTGTTCTCTATATTTAAGAGTCTCTTATGTTTTGTCCCCCTTCCTGTTTTTATATTATTTTTGCTTCCCTTCCCTTATGTTCATCTGTTTTGTATCTTAAATTCCTCATGAGTGAAGTCATATGATACTTGTCTTTCTCTGACTAATTTTGCTCATCATAGTACCCTCTAGTTCCATCCACATATACATATATGTATATGTATATATATACACATACATATGTATGTATATGTGTATACATATACATACATATGTATGTGTATATATATACACATGTACATATTTATGTATATATATGTGTATATATATATATGATATATATATCACCTCTTCTTTATCCATTCATCCATTGATAGACATTTGAGCTCTTTCCATACTTTGGCTATGGTTGATAGCACTGCTATAAACATTGAGGTGTGTGTGCCCCCTTTGAAACAGCATACCTGTATCCCTTGGATAAATACCTAGTAGTGCAATTGCTGGGTCATAGAGTAGTTCTATTTTTAATTTTTTGAGGACCCCCCCTACCTGTTTTCCAGAGTGGCTGCACCAGTTTGCGTTTCCACCAGCAGTGCAAAAGAGCTCCTCTTTGTCCATATCCTCACCAACACCTGTTGTAGCCTGAGTTATTAATGTAGCCATTCTGACAGGTGTGAGGTGGTATCTCATCGTGGTTTTGATTTTCTCATGTCTTCTTTCTAATGAATGGAAATGAGAACCAAAAAAACACATTATTCTGTAACTCAGCTTAAACCTAATAAATTGTCTTTTAAGGGAGGATTCCTGAGAGCACAAACTGACTCAGAAACAGACTTAAGTTACCAAGAAACTCTTCTCTGTTGAGGGAAAGACGTTTCAATTGACATACATCTAATTCGGATTTACAACCTCCAGATTACATTTACTCATTCAAACATATATTTGAGTTCCTGCTATGCATCAAGCTCTGTTCTAGAAGTTAGGGATATGGCAATGAACAAACATCCAAGAACCTGCCATTCTAGTGGAAGAAAGCAGACAATCTAGGAGGAAATAAGATCATTTTAGATAGTGGTAAATGCTACAGAAAAGTAAAGCACATTATCGGCTTTGGTGGGATTTGGGAAAGAAGAAATCTCGTTGGAGTGATTTCCAATGGGCAACTGGGAGCAAGAATGAGTTCTCATTGCCAGGGCAATAAGGGGACAGAATATCCCCTCTCCTCTAGGAGAGGCATGTCTCTAATTATACATACATAATTGACAACATGATGTAAAGATTAGTTATTTGGTTAGTCTGGCTCATTTTAGTAATTTCTAAGAGCCTAAATAATTCTCTGTATCTAATTTCTGGATGCAAGTGCTGAGAGCCAGACTCCAGAATGTGGTGCTCATCCCAAAGTAGTGCCACTCATGGACTCCTGACTAGAACATTGTCCAGCAACTAGGACAGCCCCATTAGCTCATCACTCTCTTACAACATCATCCTGATCCACAATTTCACTAACTGGTGAGTTAAAAATTTTCCACTGTCAGTGTCTCTATTTTCCTGGTCTTAACTCTTTATTAATTTATATAATCACAGAGTGGGGGGATATTCTCACGTGTGTGCCATATTGAAGTACACGGATTGAACAAAATGGTTGGAAAGCCTCTCACATGGGACCCCAGCTATGCACAAGTCAACACTAATATTAATAATTTAATAATAATACTAGTAATAGCTATCATTTAATGACTACTTACAACATGGCAGGCACTGGGTTGAGGAAACAATCATGACTTAGCACACCTCATCTTCACAACTGTCCTCTGAGCTGAGTACCTTCCATGGGGGGTGAAGAGTATGCAATGTTAAGATCGTGTGGCTCCAGTTACTAGCCGCATTACCTCAAGCAAAAAATTCCTCAGCTCAAAAATGGGAATAAGGTACTACATACCTTGTAAATTGTTTGTGTGTGTGTGTGTGTGTGTGTGTGTGTGTGTGTGTAAAGATTAAATGAGTTATTGGTTATAAACTGGTATTGAAATCGAATGTGTTTAATGTGAGCTTTTAGAGTTACTGTTGTTTAAGTCTAAAATGTGCTATACCAGGTAGAGATTTGGTAGCCATTCATTCCATTTTCTTTTTGCTCTCCATGTTTTTATATCATTCTTCAACCAGTCTGGTAGTCTTCTAACTTGATGTGTGTCTGCTTACAATTGATCACAAAAAGAGCCTCATGTACACTTCCAACCATCCCCTCCAATCTCTGAAGCCAAAGGGAAGTATACACAAGTCAGTTGAAAGAAATGTGTGAGCAGATAAGAATGTTTACAAAGCTGGGTAAAGAGGAGAGTGAAAACCAGCCACAGTAACATCTTGCTGTTTTTCCTTTAAGAATTACCTGGAGCATATATATCTTAATACAGTCAAACACACTACACAGTAAAATCTTTTATGCTTAAAAAATTAATAGACTCCAATTTTACAATAAATTTCATATTAAAAAATAATAAATAAATAAATAAAAATTAATAGCCTGCCTAAATTATTTCATTTTACTTAAAATAGATTCATTATCGTCTTAAATACTTATCCCATCATAATTCTTATTGACAGTTATTTTTTATTTTCAAACTATAAATAACCCAGAAATGAATTTTGTTAAGACACTTGTATCCAAATTTCAGATTATTGAGTGTATGACTCCTTTACATTTTTTCTCCTTTATGGAGATGATTATATGGGATTTTCCCCCTCTTTTGTGTCATTAATATGGTGAATTTTAAAGATTTCCTCATAATGTACTATCCTTGCATTTCTAGTATTTCTCACTTAGTAACTCATGTGCTGTTATTTTCATGTGCTGCTCAGTGCCATTGCATTGGTATTTTTTTTTTCAACGTTTATTTATTTTTGGGACAGAGAGAGGCAGAGCATGAACGGGGGAGGGGCAGAGAGAGAGAGAGGGAGAATCGGAAACAGGCTCCAGGCTCTGAGCCATCAGCCCAGAGCCTGACGCGGGGCTCGAACTCCTGGACCGCGAGATCGTGACCTGGCTGAAGTCGGACGCTTAACCGACTGCGCCACCCAGGCGCCCCTCATTGGTATTTATAAGTGAGGTTGGTCTGTAGTTTATTTATTTATTTATTTATTTATTTATTGGTAGGGGAAAGCGCAAGTTGGGTAGGGGCAGAGAGAGGGGAACAGAGGATCTAAAGAGGCTCTGTGCTGACAAGTGGACAGCAGAGAGCCAATGTGGGTCTGGAACTCACAAACTGAACTGCAAGATCATGACCTGACCAGAAGTCGGACACACAACCAACTGAGCCACTCAGGCGTCCCCAGCACCAGGCGGCTGGAATGCAATCAAGGCTTATGCAGGTGGAGGCACAAGGAGGAGGCAGGGGGACTTATGAGTGACTGGCGCAAATGCAGGAGGTGCACTAGAAGACCAGGATGAAACTGACACAGAGCCAGAGAGGAGCCAGAGAATCAGCCAGGTGGGAAAGGCTTACAGAGCACCCAGTGAGCCACACAGCCCACTCCCCAGTAAGCCGGCAGAGACCGGACCTTCAGGCCACACCACTGGCCTGCTTGTTACCTTCTGTTCTCCTTGCCTCACTGAAGTTCCACTGGAGCATTCTGGAACAGCCCATGCAACTCCCAGAGCCAAAGTTGTATGGGAAAGAGGCCAAGTGTAGTGGAAAAGGCTTCAGTGCCTCACTTGCTCCACGCTTCTTCTGCCCAGGCCCGGGAGCTCCGTCCTGCTCCCTGGTCCCCAGCTCCCCTGAACCCAGGAGATTCGTCACACAATTCCTGCACAGGGAAGGAGAGGGCCTCTGCCCCAGACCCAGCAGCTACACTTGTTCTACCTTCTCTTCACAAGTAGAGGCCCTGCTTGGATACCATGCATCACCTCCCAAAGCCTACCAGCAGTGGTGATTTTTGCATTATCCACTTATATGATAAATACAGTGCTTGCTAAGTACTTGCCAGGGACAGATATTTTGCAAGAACTGAGAATAGATCAAAAATAACACTATGTCCCTGCCCTGGTGTAAACAGGCTCACAAATGAATGGCATTGATTTCATGTGAAAGCTGTTGGGGGTACTGATGAGGTGGGCACCAAAGGGACTATTTGATTTTTTTGTTAATGCTTATTTTTTTTTTATGGGGGAGGGGCAGAGAGAGAGGGAGACACAGTATCTGAGCTGTCAGCACAGAGCCAGATGCGGGACCCAAACTCTCGAACCTCAAGATCATGACCTGAGCTGAAGTTGGACACTTAACCAACTGAGCCACCCAGGGGCCCCTAAAGGGACTATTTGAAATAAAAGTACCAAGCAAGTTCTCCCTGGGCAGAGAGTGAGAACACGACAATCTGCCCAGCCTGCGCATTTGAGCAGACACCTGAGTGGGGGCAAACCCTCCAGGTGGGAGAGCAGAAAAGTACTGGTTAGAGGATCATTTCTGATATAGAAAAAGAGACTAGGGGCTAATGCACAGCTGTGCTGAGAGTCCAAATGCTTCCCCAAATAGCCTCTGATTCCACATGACTTACTCCCGTATGGATGTGGCCATGCAGACATACTCAGCTGATCCACGCATTATTCCCAGGGTGCAGTGAAATCCCATCATTTTCTGTAGGTCCCTTCAATAAAAATACAAAAAAAATTATAAAGAATTATAAATCTACATTATTCATCATTCCATACGATAATATGGTTTGCTTTTCTTTTTATTTCACTAGGTTAAAAGAATTACTATTTATATTGCCCCCCCCCTTTTATCACTAAGATATCCTTAAATATTTTAACTTTTTTTTTAATTTTTTTTTTAACGTTTACTTATTTTTGAGACAGAGAGAGACAGAGCATGAACAGGGGAGGGTCAGAGAGAGGGAAACACAGAATCTGAAACAGGCTCCAGGCTCTGAGCTGTCAGCACAGAGCCCGACGCGGGGCTCGAACTCACGGACCACGAGATCATGGCCTGAGCTGAAGTCAGACGCTTAACCGACCAAGCCACCCAGGCGCCCCATATTTTAACTTTTTTTTAAGTAAACACGGGCACTTGGGTGGCTCAGTCTGCTGAGTGTCCGACTCTTGATATCGGCTCAGGTCATAATTTCATGATTCATGGGATCGAGCCCTGTGTTGGACTCTGTGTGGACAGCGCATAGCCTGCTTGGGATTTTCTCTCTCCCTTTCTCTCCCTCTCCCTCTCTCTCTCAACATAAATAAATAAACTGTAAAAAAAATTTTTAAGTAAACTCTATGCCACACGTGGTGCTCAAACTCACGACCCCAAGATCAAGTTGACCCCATCAACTCCATCAGCCAGGTGTCCCTCCTTAGATATTTTAGGGGAGACAGGGAAGTAGCTTCTCTTGTGCAGAAAATTCATATTTGAACCATTTGTTTACATGAGGGTTTTTCTGGTTTTCACAGAATATACCTGCACATTGTAGTGGTTCTTCAATTATTTGTTGTTGGTTTTTTTAATGTTTATTAATTTTTGAGAGAGAGAGAGAGAGAGAAGGGAAGGGTCAGAGAGAGGAGGACAGAGGATCCGAAGTGGGCTCTTCACTGACAGCACAGAGCCCAATCCAGGGCTTGAACTTAGGAGCTGTGAGATCATGACCTGAGCCAAAATCAGATGCTTAACCAACTGAGCCATCCAAGTACCCCTTCAATTATTTGTTTTGTGTAGAAGGGAATGTGAGGACTTGATCAGTCCAGGTCACAGGGGAGGGTCCCAAGAGCTCTTTCTCCAGAAACCCTGAGAACCATATGGGCTTCCGTGACTCTTTAAGCTCCACCCACTTAATTGTAATATAATCAAATATATCAATCCTTTTATAGTTATCACTTTTTGTGTCTTAAGAAATCATATCCTGGGGCGCCTGGGTGGCGCAGTAGGTTAAGCGTCTGACCTCAGCCAGGTCACGATCTCGCGGTCCAGGAGTTCGAGCCCCGCGTCAGGCTCTGGGCTGATGGCTCAGAGCCTGGAGCCTGTTTCCGATTCTGTGTCTCCCTCTCTCTCTGCCCCTCCCCCATTCATGCTCAGTCTCTCTCTGTCCCAAAAATAAATAAACGTTGAAAAAAAAATTAAAAAAAAAAAAGAAATCATATCCTACCTTAAGTCAGAAAGATATTCACCTATATTTTCAAATAAAAGGCTTAAAGTTTTACTTTTAACCTACAAGTTTTGAATTCATCTGAAGTTTGTTTTTCTGTGCTTATTTGTCTGAAGTAAGAATCCGGAGTTTTGTGTGTGTGTGTGTGTGCATAAATAGCCATTTATTATAATATCAATTTCCACTGATGTGACATGCTACCTGTGTCATAATTCAGTCACACTGTTCACATTGGTCAGTATCTGGTAGACCAAGTCTCCCTCCCTAAAGATCACCCCCAATCCAATCATCTTCTTTGGAAGTCTCTAAGCAATTATTGTCCCTTTACTCTTTACTGTAAATTTTAGAATCACTTTGTTAAGATCCACAGAAGACTTTACTGAGGTTTTTATTTTAATTGCATTGCATCTAAAGGTCAATATAGAGAGAACTGACATCCTTCTGATATTGTTTTCTTATCCATAAACATGGGCTATTTATTTATGCCTTTTTTTAATTTATTTTTTTAAGTTTATTTATTTATTTTGAGAGAGAGAGAGAAGGGGAGAGAGAGAATTCCAAGCAGGCTCCGCACTCTCAGCGCAGACCCCAACGCGGGGCTGGAACTCATGAACTGTGAGATCATGATCTGAGCCAAAATCAAGAATCAGACACTCAACCGACTGAACCACCCAGGCACCCCTTTTTAAATTTATTTTTTAAAGTTTTATAAGTAGCCCTATATAGATCTCCAAAAACTTTTATAGATTTATCCCTAGATACCTTATAATTTTTTTTGGTGTGGTATATGCTTTTTCTTATTACATTTTCTTTTTTTTTTTAAGTTCATTATTATTTTTTTTAGTAATCTCTACACCCAGTGTGGGACTCAAACTAACAACCCCAAGATCAAGAGTCACACGCTCTTCTGACTGAGCCAGCCAGGCACCCCTATTATTACATTTTCTAATTATTGCTAGTATATAGAAATGCAATTGGCTTTCATGCATTGATCTTACAAGTCACCTTATAAATCTCTCCTGTAATTTCTATTAATTTGTCAATTGATTCTTCTCAACATTCTAAGTAGAAGTTCATATTATTTGCAAATAATTGTGGGTTTTTTTTCTTCCTTTCCAAACCTTATGCGTTTGATTTCTTATTTCTTCTTTTACAGCATAAACCGAGTGTTGAATTTTACCAGATGCTTTTTCTACCTGTTTCAAGATGATAGCATGATTTTCTTCTTTCATTTATTTTTGACCAAACACAATTTCATTTAGTTCAACCATTGCTGGGGTGAACCTAACCTGATTATGACATGTTGTCCTTCTTTTTTTTACACTTGATCTTAGCCAAAAGGCCGAGAAGTGATGTCCTTCTTTTTTTTAATTTTTTAATGTTTATTTATCTTTGAGAGAGAGGATAGCAAGCGTGGGAGGGGCAGAGAGAGGGAGACACAGAATCCAAATCAGGCTCCAGGCTCTGAGCTGTCAGCATAGAGCCTGACATGGGGCTTGAATTCACAAACTGCAAGATCATGATCAGAGCCAAAGTCAGACACTTAACCAACTGAGCCGCCCAGGCGCCTCTGACATGTAACTTTCTGACTCTCCTCTACCTGGGCTTTTAACACTCTTTTGGGTCTTGTTTGCTAAAGTTTAGTTTGGAATTTTGTATATATATGTATATATATATATATATGTATATATATATATATATATATATATATATATATATATATGTATATATATATATATGTATATATATATATATATATGTACATATTTTGTATATATAATATGTATATACCAGGTCATACAGTTAATCAACATAGATGTATTAATCACCCACCGTGATGGGGGTTTATTAATTCCTCCCTGTAGTTCTATCAATTTATGTTTTATATATTTTGAGAACATTTTATTATGTGCATACATGTTTAGAATTATTATATTGCTGGGGCACGTGGGTGGCTCAGTCAGTTAAGCATCCGACTTTGGCTCAGGTGATGATCTCATGGTTTGTGAGTTCCAGCCCTGCGTCGAAATCTCTGCTGCCAGCATAGAGCCTGCTTTGCATCTTCTGTCCCCTTCTCTCTCCACCCCTCCCCAGCTCACATTCTCTCTCTCAAAAATAAATAAACATTTTTTTTAACTTTTTAAAAAGAATTATTATATTGTCGGTAAATTGACCTACCCTTCCTAGATAGTTCTGTTCTAAGGGTCATAAAGCAGTTATTCCTGCATGCCTGGGAAAGAGGGGACAGAGTCTGAATGACTCTCCTCTACCTTGCCCCACCAAGCCTTGAGGACTTGGACTGTTTCCAGTTGGGTTCAGTCTCAGTACTGTGAATGGGGACCCAAGGGATTGGGATGGTCCTACTCTAGGGGTAACCCTTGCCTCTTGGCTCCTACCTGATGATCAAAAGCAAGGCACCTACTCCAGGGGAGCCAGTCAGAAGCCTTTCCGAGACAATTGCCCGTGTTGCCCAGTGGGGCCAAGTCAGGTTCACCTCCTCCTACGGCCAGTGAGCCTCAGCTAAATTTGCCCAGTGAGGGCCCTTCTAGCCTCATGTGCCCAGGCTTGGCAGCTGCAAATTTCCTGAAATCATACAGGGCACTTTGCTGGGGTTCTTGTATTGTGGGTCTCTCTCACTAGGCAGAAGCAGAGTTGAGGATTTCAGGTGCTAAATGGAGACTTAAAACAAAGTTAGCATAACTCTGGCTTCTCCAGAGGCAGCTGCTGAAGAGGCTTTGGTTTTCCTTGTCTGTTCCATGAGGGAGAGCATGCCCCCTAAATGTGCTCTCCGGAATCCTGCCACAATGGGGCACCTGGGTGGCTCAATTGGTTAAATGTCCAACATCGGCTCAGGTCATGATCTCACAGCTCATGAATTTGAGCCCCGCTTCGGGCTCTGTGCTGACAGCTCAGAACCTGGAGAAATGCAGACAGCTGCATTTGTGTGTATGACAGCTGTCATCTGTGCATCTGTGCTGACAGCTCAGAACCTGGAGCCTGCTTCAGATTCTGTGTCTCCCTCTCTCTCTCTGCCCCTCCTCTGCTCACACTCTGTGAGTGTGTCTCTCTCTCCATAATAAATAAACATTAAAAAAAAATCCTGCAGCAAATTCCATCCAGGTAAGGAACCCAGCCCCTTCCATGCTCCGTATTTGCAGCCTGAAACACAGTGAGAGGCAAGGCCTCAGTTCTTGGCCGCATGGAAGAGTTCCCCAAGAGCATCTTCTCACCTCTGATTATTTCTGCTTTTTCTAGTTGACTGAAGAGGCAGTGAAAGCCATGGTGCAGATCTGACCCTTTCCCAAGATGGGGCTTATTTCCATAACATCAGGGCTGGAGGCAGGTAGAGGAGAGTCAGAGAGTTACAGTCAGGTGAGGAAGGAGAGTCTGGGATGGTACAAAGCTGATTTGGTCAAGGTTGATGCAGATGAGGTTGGTTAGTGAGAGGTGTGTACCTCCTGTAGGAGTGATATGGATACGTACTAAGGATGGGAATGAGGAAAGATCTGAGAGGGAATAAGGATGGATGAGGGGAAGGAGGGACAGGCTGGCAGCAGGGAAATAGGCCTGAGGACCAGGAGTCCTGCCCTTGCTTGAGGTCTCTGGCCTCAGGGCTTATTATGTGGTGGTACACCATCCTGAAAGTCAGCCTCTCGAAACCAACCTCTCCCATCCCCCTAGGAAGCCAAAGCTGAAGAATTTGACCTGATTCTAGACTTGTAACAGGATCTATAGAACACATGCTCATGCTGTTCCCAAGCAGCAGCCATAAATGTGCAGTCAAGCCAGTGACCCAGCCAGAGAGGAGGTGAGCCCAAGGCAGCTTGGGTGACAGCCAGAGCTGTCAGCACAAAGCCTGATGCAGCACAAGGCAATAGAAATATGCACAGACCGGGCACCTGGGTGGCTCAGTTATTAAACATCTGACTTCAGCTCTGGTCATAATCTCACATTGTGTCAGTTCGAGTCCCACATCGAGGGAGCTCTAGCCCCACTCTGGGTAAGCCCCACTTTCTCTCTCTGTCTCTCTCTCTCTGTCTCTGTCTCTCTCTCTCTCTCTCTCTCTCTCTCCCTCTGTATCTCTCTGCCTCCTCACTCACTTGCATCCTCTCTCTTTCTCTCAAAATAAAATAAAATAAAATAAAATAAAATATAAGCAAATTAAATAAAAAAGAAATATGCAAAGACCTTGTACTGAGCTATTTCTGCAAGACGGACAAGTTCTTCTCTATCTCCTAGATGAGATCAAGCTAAGAGTAGGCTCTCTGCTCCTCTGCTGCCAGATAGTGTGATCAAGATAGCATCAGATACTTCATCAAGATGGTGTTGTGGGTGCTGGAGCCAGACTCTCTCTGGGAGGCAGAGATGCTGGAGTGGGACTTTCCCCTGTTGCTATGAGAAGGCTTCCCCAGGCCTGGGACTCTTGGCCAAACTGAACAGGGCCATGATTCCACTGGCATCTCTCTGAGAAAGAGTGATAGAATACAATCTCAGTAATTTTCTTGCCCACCTCAGGAGTCTGGACGATTTTAAAGCCAAGATGTTTCTTCAGGTGAGCAGGGAACAAGGGAGAAGCATCCTTTTAGACACAGAGGCCATGAACCCCCTGAATATTCTCAATTTAAGGCCCAATCCAGGAAGGGATTGTTCACAGACTTGTGGTCATAACTGGGAAGTTACTATCCTGGATTAGTTAGGGGTAGTAACCTATGGGGAGGAGAAAGTTATATCAAAAAGCAATGCTTCATTCATTATTCTTTCAGTGAACATCTTCTGCCAAAGACCATGCTAGGTATGAAGGTTTCAGAGGTGCTGGTGGCAGCCAAGGCCCTGCCCTTCTGGAGGGTACAGTCTCTTCAAGGGAAGGTGAAAGAACAAATAGCCAAACGGCAGAAGTCCTGCCTTATCAGTAATTACTTTATTTTTTTATTTTTTGTCGTTTATTCATTATTGAAGGATAGAGAGAGACAGAGCATGAATAGTGGAGGGGCAGAAAGAGAGGGAGACACAGAATCCTAAGCAGGCTCCAGGCTCCAAGCTGTCAGCACAGAGCCCGACGCAGGGCTCGAACTCACAGACCACGAGATCATAAGCCGAAGTCAGACACCCAACTGACTGAGCCACCCAGGCACCCCATCAGTAATTACTTTAATGTAAATAGATTAAATTTTCTAATCAAAAGGCAGAGATAAGCAGAATGCATTTTTAAATGATTCATGTAACTACTTGGCAATGAGAAAGAATGAAATCTGGTCATTTGCAACAATGTGGATGGAACTGGAAGGTATTATGCTAAGTGAAATAAATCTATCAGAGAAAGACATATATTTTCACTCCTATATGGAACTTGAGAAACTTAACAGAAGACCATGAGGGAAGAGAAGAGGTAAAAGTAGTTTCAAATAGAAAGGGAGGCAAACTGTAAGAGACTTAAATACAGAGAACAAACTGAGGGTTGATGGGGGCGGGGAAAGGGGAAAATGGGTGGTGGGCATTGAGGAAGGCACTTGTTGAGATGAGCACTGGGTGTTGTATGTAAGCGATGAATCACAGGAATCTACCCCCAAAACCAAAAGCACACTGTTTGTTAGCTAACTTGACAATAAATTATATTTTAAAAATAAAAATGATTCATATATGATTCAAAAATGATTATATATGAATCATACATATACATAAAGGAATGGAAAAATTCACTCCATGCAAATAGTAACCAAAGAGTGAAGTAGCTGACGTAGCTATACTAATATCAGACAAAGTGAATTTTAAGTCAAAAACAGTCACAAGAGACAAAGAAAGACATTGTCTCTTGACAACAGAACCCCAAATATATGAAGCAAACACTGACAAGGGAGAAACAGACAGTTCTGCAATAATGGAGACTTAGATATGCCCTTTTCAATAATGGATAAAATATCTGGACAGAAGATCAATAAAGAAATAGAGGCTGTGCACAACACTGTAAACCAATTAGACCTAACAGACATATACAGCACATGCCGCCCAACAACAGAACACACGTTCTTCTCCAGTACACATGCACATTCTCTGAATTGACCATATGTTAGGTCACAAAACAAATCTTCATAAATTTGCAAGGACCATGATCACTCAAAATATCTTTTCTAGCTCATAATGGAATGAGCTAGAAATCAGTAACAAGAAAAAGTAAAATTTACAAATACGTGGAAATCAAACAACACACTCTTAGTCAATACATCAAAGAAAAAAGTTACAAGGGAAATGAGAAAATAGTGGAAGAGGAATGAAAATGAAAGCACATCATACCAAAAGGTATGGGATGCAACAAAGACAGCGCTTAGAGGGAAAGGTAGAGCTATCAATGCCTGTATTAAGAAGAAAGAGGGGTGCCTGGGTGGCTCAGCAGGTTAAGCGACCAACTCTTGATTTTTGGCTCAGGTCATGATCTCATGGTCTGTGAGTTCGAGTCCCCCATCAGGCTCTGTGCTGAGGGCGCCAGGCAGCTTGGGATTCTCTGTCTCCCTCTCTCTCTGTCTCCCTCTCTCTCTGCCCCTTCCCTGCTCATGCTTTCTCTCTCTCTCAAAATAAATAAACATTTAAAAAAAAGAAGAAAGATCTCAAATCAATAACCTAACTTTACACTTGAGTAATGAGGAAAAGAAGAACAATCTAAAGCTAGCAGAAGAAGTACCTCTCCATCCCCTGTCTTGGGTCCCACAGGCTCCCACCCCTTACAGGGAAACTCTGTTCCTTCCTCCCTGCTCTTTCCTCCCCAGCATCCTGGCAGGAGGGCATCCTTTCTGCACATTAGGGATCCCTCTGGTGCCCCTCATCCCCAGGGAGCCTGAGCAGAAGTTGGCAGATAGGAAACCAGAGGGCTAGTTGCCCAGCCAAAAGCAGACCCAAGGGACAGTCCCACAAGCCCCTGCTGCCTCAGGGCCTGGGCCCTGACTCCACCACTGCCCTGTGCCCCATCCCACCCCCAAAGAATAACACCCAATGGTATCCTCAGATGGAAATGGAGTTAGGCTGGGAATAGGAAAAGATAGAGAACTACCCATTCCTGGGGAGGAAGGGACTTAAATAAATAAGTAGCCAGAAATTGGTCCTCTTGCAACAACCTGGCCAACAATCAGAGATGTGCCCACAGCGCCCCCTGCTGCTTGTGGAAAGAGATTACAGGAGCTGCTTCCTTTTTTTTTTTTTTTTTTTTTTTTGTTTGTTTTTTAATGTTTATTTATTTAATTTTGAGAAAGAGAGAGACAGCGTGCACAAGGGATAGAGGGGTGGGGGAGGCACAGAATCTGACGCAGGCTCCAGGCTCCGAGCTTCAGCTCAGTGTGAGATCATGACCTGAGCTGAAGTCAGATGCTTAACTGACTGAGCCACCCAGACGCCCCTACAGGCACTGCTTCCTGACTAGAGCCTGAATCCACACTAAATACACATATTCACTCACGCACACACAAAGCACAGGGCAAATTCAAACCTTAATAGCAGAATGTAAGAGGGAGTACTGACTGGGCAGGCAATAAGAGTGCCTTCTGAGGTGTTGGGAGTTTTCCTTATCTTCATCTGGATGGTGGTAACACAGGTGTTTGCATATGAATGGAATCGTCAAGTGTACATTTATGATGACTGCCCTTTATTGTCTTTTACAGTAACTTTTTTTTACATTAACTGTTAAGTTTTACATTAACTTTTTTTAGCCCATGGGAGTTGAGGTTTATTTACTTCAAGCACCACTTATTGAAAAGACTTTCCTTTCTACTATTGAATTGCTCTGGTGCCCTTGTCAAAAAAATCAGTTGATGTTTGTCCTTGACTGGAAGCTCTATTACATTTCATTGATCTGTCTTTCTCCTTACACCAGTACCGTGATATTTGATGACTGCCTTATGGAAAGGGTTGAGATCAGTTCATGTAAGTTTCCCACCTGTGTTCTTCTCTTTAAAGTATATAAAATAGACTGACAAAACAAATTCAAGAAAAATTTACAAGTTTAAAAGACAGGTACACACAAAAAGAATCCAACACCTATATATTAGGAGATCCTGAAAAGGAAAGCCAAAACAAGAGAACAGTACAAAGTCAAGTACAAATAGTACAGAACGAAGAAACTTTCCTTAAATTTGAAAAAAAACATTTTTTTTTCAACGTTTATTTTTTTTTTTTATTTTTGGGACAGAGAGAGACAGAACATGAACGGGGGAGGGGCAGAGAGAGAGGGAGACACAGAATCGGAAACAGGCTCCAGGCTCTGAGCCATCAGCCCAGAGCCTGACGCAGGGCTCGAACTCGTGGACCGCGAGATCGTGACCTGGCTGAAGTCGGACGCTTAACCGACTGCGCCACCCAGGCGCCCCGAAAAAAAACATTTTTGAAACCATATATTCCAAGGGAAACTGTACACCTGAGAAAACTGATCTCAATGACCAACACAGGATGTATTCTAGTAAAATCAATAAACTTAAAATAAAAAGAAATATACTTTGGGCATCGAGGCAAAGTAATAATAATAATAACTTACAAGAGAAAGAAAAATCAGGGGTGCCTGGGTGGCTCAGTCAGCTAAGCATCCGACTTCCGCTCAGATCATGATCTCACATTTGTGAGTTTGTGCCCCAAGTCAGGCTCTGTGCTGACAGCTCGGAGCCTGGAGACTGCTTCAGATTCTGTCTCCCTCTCTTTCTGCCCTTACTTATTGACGGCAATGTTTTATACCAGAAGAAACTGGAGTCACATATTTAAGATATTCGAGGAAGGAAAACATGAGCAAAGAATTTTAGGTCTAGCCAAACTGACTTCCAAGTACAAAGGTCAGTGTTATCAATATGCCACAGTCAGCCATGAAAGCAGAGATGCGTGTAGAACCGGCATACGTAAGATGTGAGTACTAAAAACACAAAAATGCCAGAATGGACTTAAACCATCTTGGTAACAAGAAACAGTAAAATTTACCCAGCAGGTGTCATGAATGTGCTGGAGGAGACGAAAGGTTTGTGTCTCACTTGGGGTCTGGAGCTCTGAGCCATGCAGGCTTAACTGAGATGTCATAGGAGTGACAGGAATAACTAGCTTTGTCTCAGCCTGGAGCCCAGCAATAGTCAGGAGGACCATGTGCCCAACTTGGAGCCAGAGTATGAGTCAGGAATCCCAAGGGCTGATTGTTTTTCTTGTAAAGGAGGACTTTGAGGAACTGGCAGCTGCTGGCAGTTTGAGGTATATCCCACAACGTTGCTGCCACTTCCGCTACAGGATATGGTGACCTTGTCTCTCAGGGATCCCAACACTGAGGCCAGCTGAGTCAGCACAGACTGAAGCCTGAAAAGATAAAGAGAATGAGAAGGCAGTGAGAAGCCCCACAGCCAGTGGTTGAGGACTTGGCTTCTGGAACGGAGCTGCTTACTCTTGAAAGCTGGCTCTGCCATTTACATCTGTGTGACCTATTTCTTCATGTGTAAAATAAGGATAATAGTGATATCAATAATTGTTATTAATAATTGTCTTATTAATAGCAATGAGAATGAAATGCACTAATAATAGAAAACTGTCTGGAACAGAATAAGCACTGAGTGGGTGTTAACTATTAACAACATTATTGAAACCGTGGCTCAGCCTGATGTGACCAACAAAGGCAAATGAAAAATGAAAATTTCTTACTGTTTACAGCTCATTGACACATCCTTGAGACAGGCAGAGTGACCTTCTTCTGGGAGCTCAGCTGCCTGGATGGTGACGCTTTGCTAAGGGCAAAAGGCAATCTTAGGTTAACATTATCCTGAACCCCAGGATCTTGTAAGTCTACTTTAACATATAAACATTTCTTTAGAGGGGGGCCTGGGTGGCTCAGTTGGTTGAGCGTCCAACTTCAACTCGGGTCATGGTCTCACAGTTTGTGAGTTTGAGCCCCATGTTGGGCTCTATGCTGACAGCTCAGAGACTGGAGCCTGCTTGGGATTCTGTGTCTCCCTCTCTCTCTCTCTGTCCCTCCACTGTTTGTGCTCGGTCTCTCTCTCTCTCTCGAAAATAAAATAAAACATTTAATAATAATAATAATAAATAAATAAATAAATAAATAAACCTGAACCAAAAATTCCTTTGGAAACTTCCTTATCTCACCCCCACCCCCAAGATATATGTTGACAATCAAACTCCAAGTTTATGACCCACTGATATACATCTAAAGGGTCTCATGCCTGAGTTTTTACTAAACAGTAATAAATGACCTTTTTCTAACAGCAGCTAACCCCTCAAGGTCCTGGAAAACTTGCTTCCAAAATTCCTTAGAGACTAAACACTATCCCTAACCCCCTCCCAACCTGAAGGTATACAATCAGTCACCAGCCACAACCCCAGGGCAGCACGTTCTGCCCACGGGTCCTGTCCCTGTGCTTTAATAAAATCCCCTTCTTTTGCACGAAAGACGTCTTAAGAATTCTTTCTTGGCCGTCAGCTTGGGACTCCCATCACTCCAAAACCCCATCAAGCCTATAACCAAGGAGAGAGAAGAGAGATCTGGGAATTCTCAGGTATCCCATCCACCACTACCAGGCACCTGTGCAGTAAGGAAGGAAGATCAAAGGGTTCCTCTCTGAATATGGGTCATTTGTCAACCTGAGGGTCCACAGGAAGGCCTGACCTGCAGTTTCCTGGGAGATCTGAGGGAAGGCTGCAAGGCTCCCCAGGCCGAGGGGCGAGGGGGCGGGGGTGGGGGGGAGGCAGCTGACTATTCAGCGCCCCCTGCTGGCCTCAGGTCTTACCTCCTGGTGGGCGAATGAACCCAAATTGGATTAAAACAGCAGAGGGGCTCAGGTGTTGCCTCTTTGCCAACTGGCCACATTCCTTAGATCCAATTTTAGTACTGACTGCTATAACAGTATGGAGAACAGACCTTAGGGTGCAGGGTGGAGTCCAGGGAGATGGAGCTTGGATCAGGATGGTGGCAGTGGAAGCTGGGAGGATTGATTGGATCTCAAACATATTTTGAAACGGGGATGGCAGGATTTTTTGGAAGGGCAACAAGTGAGAAAAAGAGAGAAATCCAGGATGCTTTCAAGGCACTGGGCTTGAGCAAGCAGGAAGATGCCATTTTGGAGATGGAGACCCTGCCAAAGAGTGGGTTTGGAATCAGGAGTTCTCTTTTGAAAATGAATCTCACTGTGCCTTTTAAATTTTGGCACTTCCCAAACTTAATTTGACCATAAAACTTTTCTTTTTCCAGAGCATCTATCAGGACTAGTATTCCAATAAAGGCAGGTTGGGGAAAGTGTCTGCGGGGTGCAAGGGAAATGTGTATATGCTATTATTTAAAAGATATTTTAAAATAAGGTCATGAAAATTATTTTAAGTCTTCCATAATCCTAATGCTTTAACACACAAAAAACCTGCTTTTATTGCCCAATTCATCTTGCAGATATATTTTACACAGTGCATTCGTTCGTTCCACAAAGGTGCATCGAAAGAAGCCTGCTATACACACATCTGCAGTTTTAATTATTTTAATTATCAACAGCATATATATTTTCATGCTTATGCGGTTTTCATAATCATTATAACAACTGTCATTTTTGCATCGCAATAGCGAAGAATAAGGTGGAGGATTTGGGGAGGCCTCCGGGAGGGGTCAGGATGGAGGCTTGGGGATACCCCCCCCCCAAGGACCGCTGCGAGGAGGGATCTGGGTGGGAGGGTTTGGGGACCCCAACCGACCGCGGCGAGCAAGGGCTGGCTGGAGACCATGCTCCCGGAACGTGGGAGCCACGGAACTCTCGGACGCCGACGTGCGCGCACCGGAATTCAGACGAAGGTACGCCAGCAGCGGCCGGACCCGGAAGTAAAGGTTGCCGAGTTCCCCGCATCGCCCGCGGCCCCCCACCCCCCACCCCGAGCGAAAGCTGAAGCGGGAGCTGAGGCGGAAGCTGCGGCGGGTGAGCGGTGGGCGGCGCGGGGAAGCGGGAAGCGCCGGCCTTTTGGGGGCACGTTTCCCGAATGCTGGCCGGGCGCCCAGGGGTCCCAAGCCCGGGGCTTGGGAGACGACCTCCTTGCATTCTCGCCGCCTCTTTCCCGCCCCGGAGCTTGCATTGGCGGTTCCGGGAGGTGATGATCGGCCAGCGCTTAGTCCGGTGCCTGGAAGGAATAGGCGCTGCAGTAAATACTCTCGTTCGTCAACCTGGTCCGCGGTTCTTTTAAGTGGGGTCTGTTGTCTGAGTCTGTTGTCTGAGTCTGTTGTCACGAGTAGGGAAACTGAGGTTCGGGGAGGCCGTGCAGAGGTCGGGGCCAAGTCAGGGCACGCTCCACTCGCCGCTACCTGGGCCCTGGCTCAGTCGTGAGGGCAACCGGGTGTTTCTCTGAGGTGTTGATGGAGATGAGGGAAGGTCCTTTTGTGAACAAAACAGCTAGAATCCGGAGGCACTAATTTCTTACAGGTAAAAAAGAAGACTGTGACCTAATCTTGCCTCTAAAGATTTGTGTTTAAGCACAAAGCCTTAGGGAACAGGACGTGGAGAAGTCAGCCCGACGTGGGCTTGATGGCCACTTAGCCCTGGGTTCCCCAGAGCCTTGGCAAAGGTCACCTGGCACTAGTTTGGATTGTTCTGAACCTCCGTTTAATCATGGTTTAAAAATTACAAAACCAGCTTTGTCAAGCTGTTGCAAGATTAAACAAAGTAGCAGTTTGTAGCAATTGTTTGCCTCCAAAGGAGGAGTCTTCTTTCCCTCTTTTCCTGACTCCATGGGTATTGGGTTAAATTGCTAAGGTGGGAAATCCTAGGGCTCTGCATGCTGTTTGGACCCCTGCGAGGCCTCCACTCCCAAGCCAAGTTCACTTGTTTATAAGACTGACAGAAAGGACCTTATTATGTACAGCGTCTCCCAAAGGACACATACCATTGGTGGTATTGCTGTGGATAGTTGACAGGGTAGTAACAGGCTCACCTGCGTATTTGCTGTCAACACTGCCTTAGCACTTGCTGATCTCCCCTTTTGAAATAAGAGAACGAACTTTAGGCTCAGCTTTACCAGAAAACAAGACCAAACCCGATACACGACATAGGTTACGGAAAGAACCTGGTTCTGGCCATTGATCACAGGCTTTCAGTTCCTACAAGGCTATACAATTTCCCTTTTTAAAAATGTACATTTGGGGCGCCTGGGTGGCGCAGTCGGTTAAGTGTCCGACTTCAGCCAGGTCACGATCTCGCGGTCCGGGAGTTCGAGCCCCGCGTCGGGCTCTGGGCTGATGGCTCAGAGCCTGGAGCCTGTTTCCGATTCTGTGTCTCCCTCTCTCTCTGCCCCTCCCCCGTTCATGCTCTGTCTCTCTCTGTCCCAAAAATAAAAATAAACATTGAAAAAAAATGTACATTTAAGGTTTTTTAAAAAAGCAAAAACTTAAGTGAATAATAATGTTGGTAAAGCAAAAAGGTTAAGATGGTATATGACACAACAATGGCATAATGAAGGTTGCAAACCATTGCTTTCAGCTATTACTGACTTCCCTTTTGAAATCTGAGTGTGCCTTAATGGAAAAATAGGTCCCAAATAATCACAGAAAATTAATCACAGTTAAAACTGGAGAATGCTTTTAAGACGTGAACCCTGGTGCCATTTAAAAAAAAAAAAAAAAAAAAAAAAAAGGTACCCGGCTGGAAGTAAGGAAGCATGAGTTTCAGCCCCAACTCAAATTTCCCAGGTAACCTTTGGAAAATCCCTTTCTCTGAGTCTTAGTTTGTTCTTCCTTGAGACGGTTGTACCAGATCATCACCAAGGTCCCTTTCCCAGGATTCTATGATTCTGAATCCTTAAAGGAAGTCATATTTTTTCCACAAAGTACTCATGCAGAACTGAAATATAAACTGTTGAACTAGAACGTGTGTTTCTTTAGAGCCACTACTACCAAAGACCAACACGTATTAGTGGGGAGTAACAACTAGTCTGTCCTGTGGACGGGTGACCAGAAATCAGAACAGATGCTGACGGCCCTTTGTGGGCACCATCCAGTTGTCTAGCCTTGGATGAATGAGGTAATCCCTTTGAAGATGCTAGGGTAAAACATTTTTCTCTAAAGTGATCTTTTTTTTTTTTTTTTAGTTTTTATTTATTTATTTATTTTGAGAGAGAGAGCATGAGCAGGGGAGAGGCAAAGATAGAGGGAGAGAGAGAATCCCAAGCAGGCTCTGTGCTGACAGTGAGATCTCAGGAACCGTGAGATCATGTGAGCAGAGATCAAGACTCAGATGCTTACCCAACTGAGCCACCCAGGTGCCCTCTCTCTAAAGGGAACTTTAGAGAAGAATCTGTTAATTATTTACTGAAAAGGTATTTAGGATCCTTAGGTGTGAAGAGGAATAGTAGAAATATGAAACTTCTAGAAACTGACACCATAGGAAAAAAGAACAGTGAGAAGTGCTTGTAATACTCATACAGATTTAAAGTCCGTTTTTAAAACTTAGACATCTAAGGGGCGCCTGGGTGGCTCAGGTGGTTAAGCCTCCGACTTCAGCTCTGGTTATGATCTTGCAATTCGTGAGTTCAGGCCCCGGGTCAGGCTCTGTGCTGACAGCTCAGAGCCTGGAGCCTGCTTTGGATTCTGTGTCCCCCTCTCTCTCTGCCCCTCCCCTGCTTGCATTCTGTCTCTCTCTCTCTCAAAAATAAACATTGAAAATTTTTCAAAACAATAAAACTAAAATTAAAAAATAAATTTCTAAAATTTAGACATCTAAAAGTATTTTTATTATTCACTTTGCAGGTAAAATTATTGTTTCATACATGCAGCCATTTATTCAATCAGTATTTGCTTAGTGTCTACTACTTACTGTTAGAGTAAACAGTAAACATTTTACCTCTAATTTGCCGTGATGGGTGTTGCTGGCCCTCCTACTACAAAGAGCTAATTTCCTTATTATATTAACAGTTCCTAAAAATAAGAAAACAGCAATCCAGCTAGGGTGAAAAAGGATAAAAAATATGAATAGACCATTCACAGGAAAGGAAATCAAATGATTTTAAACGTGAAGAGGTGTGCTTCTGAGCTTCTGAAATCCTTAGGTATCTTTCATACCAAAGTTGTTTTCTTCTAGTATTTTTCTAGTTTCATCTTTTTGCTTAAATTTCTACTAGATCTAAACTATGTTTTGGTGGAAATTATAAAGTAGAAGTCTAGCTTTAATTTTCCTCCCAGAAGGTGGCTCAGTTGTCTCAGTAGAAGACACGTTTTGGTGTTTTGTTTTTTTTAATACAGTGCCATACTTGTCAATGTCAAGGCCATATCTATAACGATCAAAAAGACAGGGGCACCTGGGTGGCTCAGTCAGTTAAGCATTCGACTCTTGATTTTGGTTCGGGTCATGATCTCACAGTTGGTAAGTTCGAGCCCCACGTTGGGCTCTGAGCTGACAGGATGGAGCCTGCTTGGGATTCTCTCCCTCCCTGTCCCTCCCCTGTGCGCGCATGTGCTCTCTCTCTCTCTCAAAATAAGTAAATAAGCTTAAAAAAAAGACAGAAAGGGCCCATGTTTCTTTTATTTAGCCAGCAGGTATTAGATGTCCTGTATCAGTCATGGAACTAGCTATTACAGTTGCCAGCAGTGATCTAGACCTCAGGCTGCTCCTGTGCTGGCGGGGAGATGAGGCAGTAACTAACTGTGTCACAGTGTACAGTCCATTGTAATGGACTGGGGACAGCAGGAAATGACTCATACTGTCATGGGTGTTAGAAGAGCTCTTTAGAGTTAGCACTAGAGCCCAGCCGTTACGCGGCCAGGCTGCATTCTCCAGCCTTGGTAGTACATTCCAAGCAAGGGAACAGAGGCTTAAGAATATGTTTTTCTTTAGACAGTGGTGTCCAATTTAATTGGCCAAAAGCACGGTCTGCAATGCTAGAGGTTGTGTGGGGCAGGCAGGAAGGTAGATTGGAGCCCATTGCAAGGGGCTATTAAGTTCTGGGGACTGGATTCCCTGGCCAGTGGATCTCAGGCCCAGCGCCCAGCTGTGGATCAGAAAGACCTGAAGAATGTGGCCTGGACATCTGCATTTTATAAAATGTCCCAGGGCATCCTGATGCTCAGCTGAGGTGGAGGTGCTGCCCTCAGCCCTGAGGAGTAAACAGAACCATGGCCTGGGAGGAGGGCCATCTGCCCTATTCCAGCCCATCACTCAGGTCCAAAGGCCCCGAAGCCTTCGTACCATGGATCTGGGGACAAGACAGACCTGAGGTCATGGAGCCATGTCACTGTCTCCCAAAGGAACCTAAATCCCCAAGGTCATCTCCGAGCCAATTCCATTGCCCTGATTTGTTCAGTGTCTTCAAGTTTCCCTAACTTCTTTTTCTTACCTCAGGTTTCTTTTTGCTTATTTATTTGTTTTTTAATTAAACTATGCCCAACACGGGGCTCGAACTCATGACCTCGAGATCAAGAGTCACATGCTCTACCAACTGAGCCAGCCAGGCACCCCTGTGTTTTGGTTGTTGTTGTTGTTGTTGTTGTTGTTTTTAAGTAGGTTTTGTGCCCAGTGCAGAGCCCGACGACCTTGACTTATGACCCTGAGATCAAGACCTGAGCTGAGACCAAGAGTCAGGCACTTGACCGACTGAGCCACCCAGGCACCCCTGTTTTTTGTTTTTTAAAGTGAATTTCCTTCTTAGGAGTATAGATTCCATTAGAAGCATTACTATTTTCTACGTGTCTTTTCTTCTCTTCAGGAGTCAGCGCTGACAGCAGTGTTGAGCCAAAAAGCAGAGCAATTTCTGAACTTCATTGCCATCTCTCTGAAACTGGAGTGGCAAGGGCCAAAGCCCTTGGCAGCTTTAAGACAAGATGAGGACCGTGCTCATGGTTGCAGAAAAGCCATCCTTGGCCCAGTCTATTGCTAAAATCCTCTCTCGAGGTAGGGAAGACCAACGCGGTGGGCGGGCGGGGGGGGGGGGGGGGGGTTGGAATCTATGAGCATGGTCATTTCTTTCTTTTTCCAGCTCTCTGGAGTTGACTTGGTTCAAGATAGCAAGTGCTAATGAGGCACCTTGGTATCAGTCACTGGGGGATGCATTTACTGCCGCACCCGGTATGAGCCAGGGCTGGGACTCCAAAAAGGTACAGGCACACTTCACAGCATAACACCAGGCAGGCTGCTGTCAAAGTACTGTGCCTCTCATGTTGTTGGTCATAAACAGCAACCAGCCCTGGTAACTTACCCAGAAAGAGAATTCATCGGAAGGAAGAAGACAGAGCCAAGACCCCACCCTAGTCTAAATTTGACCCCAGTCTGAGACCCCAGTCTAAGTCTGAGGCCATGCCGCGGACATTGTCACCACAGGACCCTTGCCACTGGACCCTCAACCCATGACTGCTACAGCTGCAGCCTGTGTGCTTATGTCACTCAGGAGTAGCCACTAGGCTGACCCTTGGCTGCGGTCCTCCTGAGACACCAGGACACTAAGAAAGGGAACATGTGTTCCTTACCCTAACTCTGGCCACTGGGATAGTTGGTGGGGTGCTACTTCCCCTCCCATCTCTGAATTCTCTCCAGAAAGGAAGGGTGTTTGCATGCTGGGTACCCAGAAATGGCAGATGTCCACCATGACCTCCCCTTGGCTAGGACAGTGAGCTAGCATCCCTCCAGAAGGGAGGGGAGAGCTGAGACATGCCCACTTCCCAGAGGCTAAGAAAGGTCAGCCAAGGGGCTGTCCGGGGGGAGCATGAGAATATCGTGGAATTTGATAATGAGGTCCCTGGATACCTTTGAGTAAAGTTTGAAAGAAATGAGGCTGAAATGCAGAGAAAGGGCCCAAGAGTGTCTGCTCTTAAGAGTGTTCAGAGAGGGTGCTCCTGGCCTTCAGAGACACAGGGCTCTGCATTGAGAGCACACCATACTGGTTGGTCAGCAGCGGTGTTTTCCGTGAGATCCATGACCTCTCAGCACTCCATTACCCGCAGTGGCCCAGAGAACATCATCACTGACCAGTCTGGGGAAGGGGTACTCTGGCCCTCCGAGAGGCAACACCAGGGCCTGGGGCCTCCACAGCAGTTGTGGCTTGCTGGAGCAGCCGTCACTGCACTTCTGCCCTGTAGGAAACATGTCCTCACGCAAAGGGTTGAACGGAACATGCTCAGTGCACGAGTACACAGGGACTTTCGCTGGCCAGCCCGTCCGCTTCAAGATGACATCTGTCTGTGGTCATGTGATGACCTTGGATTTCCTGGGTAAGCCCCCCATGCCCCTGCTCACCCTCCACCCTGCTAAGGGAAGCCCTGCGAAGTGCTCCCCTGGGTCTTTTTGGAGCCAGGGGAGGGCTCCAGGCAAGGAGTTTGTGCAGAACCTGTGAGTCCTAAGGCCAGCAGATTGTGGAGGGTTGACACAGGGTCTCTGGGTGACATGCCCAGAACCCTGGCTTTGGAGCTCAGTGCCCCTGGGTCCCCATCCCAGAGGCACCCCTTAGTCACTGCACGCCCTATGCTCCTTCCTGTGCTTCCTGGAGGCAGAGAATGCCCACCTTAGGGGGCCTGGCCTCTGCAGGCATTTGGGAGGTGGTTCCTGCTGAGTGTGACTATTGTCCAGTGGTCATTCAGTGGCTGTCATTGTCATCCTTGTATCATTGTTGTGTCACCTTGGAAGAGCCAGCATTAGTACCCAACAGAGCTAGGTGCAGGGCCCTGTGGTTGACAAAGAGTTGGCTGGGACTGGGGCTTCTACAAGTTTCTGTTCCACAGATGTGAAGTGGGTCTTACAACAGTGCCATCCACTTCCCAGGATTGTTTGAGGACTAAGTGTGACAGTGAAGGTAAAGAGCTTAGCACACAGCAAGGTCTCCTTCCTATTGCTCAGTGACAACAATGACATCAATTCAGTTGTGTCGCCAAGCATTTGGACTGAGTTTTATCACCAGCTGGCAGTTGGGGAGCTAGGATTTAAACTTGACTTGAGGCACCTGGGTGGCTCAGTCAGTTAAGTGTCTGACCGGCTCAGGTCTTGATCTGTGGTTCATGAGTTTGAGCCACACATCAGGCTCTGTGCTGACACCTCAGAGCCTGGAGCCTGCTTGAGATTCTCCCTCTCGCTCGCTCACTTGCGCGCTCTCTCTCTCTCTCTCTCTCTCTCTCTCTGACCCTCCCCTGCTCATACTCTGTCTCTTTCTCAAAAGTAAATAAAAACATATAAAAAAAATTTTAACTTGACTCTATCTGACCCTATTCTCCCAGGCTACACAAAATGGAGACTAAAAGAAAGCTGGAGGGCTAAGCATGCAAGCACTGAGCCCTGAATAGAGAAGTAGGTGGATGTACCAGATAAGAGGCCCAAAAGATTGATTCCCCACAGGGATCACCTGAGCACCTGTCAGTGCCAGGTAGGGGGAGAGTTACAAAAATTCAGGCTGGAAGACAAGACAGAGGTATGAGTGGTATAGTTCAGTGCTCTGGCAAAGTGAGCCAGCCCTGGAATGGCACTTCCAGCCACAGGGCCTGTGCTGAAGTGAGGTTGGAGCAGCAGCAGCCCGGCCCAGTGGTGGCTCCTGTGGGTGGCCAAGGTGTGGTGTCACCTCAGCAGCCTAGGGGAACAAAGGCCCAGCGCTGCCTCCAATTGTGAGATTGCCCTGGGTAAAGTGTTCTCCAAGCCTCCTTTTCCCCGTTTTTGAGGCGAGACCACCACCATCCTCCTGAGGTTATGACGATTGGAGAGGTCAAGCCCTGTGAGCCAGGAAGTATGATTCAGATGTCACTGTGGCTGTGGTTTGTAGGAAAGTACAACAAGTGGGACAAGGTGGACCCTGCAGAGCTGTTCAGCCAAGCCCCAACAGAGAAGAAGGAAGCTAACCCCAAGCTGAACATGGTGAAGTTCCTGCAGGTGTGTGGGGCGTGCAAGAGCACAGGCACCTGGGGGGGGGGGGTGTCCACCCCTGCACTGCAGGAGGCCTCCTGAATCCTTCCCCCTTTTTTGAACCTGGCGGCCTTTGCTGGATGCCTGGGCTGGCCTTGCAACCCTTTCTGAGAGCGCCCCCTGCTGGCCCTCATGGACAGCCCTGTCACTCAGCCCTGGGGAGCAGAAATTCTGTTTTTTAGATCGTTTGGCACTGGTGGTGGTTTTTCTAATTTTAAAACAAATGCATACACATGGAAAATATTAAAAAGTAGAAGGAAGAACAAATCATTTATGATCCCACTAAGACAACCACTATTAACATTGAGTCTTATTGCAGCCCTTTTTCTGTGCAGCATTGCATTAATGACTTTTTGTGCCCAAAAAACTAAGTTCTAAGCTAAGTTCTATAAGTGGCTAAGGCAGCCTAAGTGCAGCCAGCTCCTCTGCTCAGCCTGGGTCCCACTCGGCACTGGCCCTCCTACTTGGGGCTCAGGGGCCAGGCAGGAGCACCATGGGTGGGCATTGAAGGGCTGGGCTGTAGAGGTGCCAGTCGCTGTGTGCTATGTGGCAGGTGGAAGGCAAAGGCTGCGACTACATCGTGCTGTGGCTGGACTGTGACAAGGAAGGGGAGAACATCTGCTTTGAGGTAAGAGGGGTGCCCACTGAGGTCCTCACTGCCAACCTTCCCACCGACCTCACTCGCAGTCATCCCGTTCTGGGGCTGCAGTGGGGAATCAGCCATGTTGCCTTAGAAATAGCCTTTTTTCCTCCTCTATTTTGAAAATTCCATAGACACTTTCAAATGCATGGACTCTACCAAGGGTGAAGGAGTGTTACTTCCCCTGCTGGGGCTCACTGTGAGAGCAAACAGAAAGGGCAGAATTTTCTGGGTGGATGGGAGTTTCCCAATCAAGCTGCCTCAAGGAGAGGGTTGGTTTCCAGCATCCTGGCCACTGGGCACCTTTCAGGGACCTTTGGCCAAGGCTGGTTGACACTCAGCAACATTCCTCACTCCTTTTCTCACCTCCAGCCTTCACTGTCCTCTCCCCACCCAAGATACCCTCCCACCTCCTGTCTCCACCCTCCCTGCAGGGAAGCAGGTGCCTGCCTCATCTATGGCTGTGGTGCCCCCACGCTGGTCCTGGCTGGAGGTGTCCCCTAGTGAGGCTCACCCTCCTGCCTCTGTGTCCCCAGCTCTCACCTGGCGCCTGGCACACCCTGGGGCTCAGGAAATGCTTCCCGCATGGCAGAGGGTGCTCAGGGCACCCCAAGTTCCAGCGCAGCACCCTCAGGAAACGCGCTATGTCCCTTCCCAGACACTCCTCGCCTGGCCCCTCCCCTGCAGGGCTGCTCCTCCCCTGGGGGGCCTTTGCATCGAGGAGTGGAAGCTCACCAGGCTCTCTCCCCTCAGAAACAAAGGCACCTCTTCCCTATAAAGAAACTGCATGGCCAGGCTCCAGTGTGACTCCCCTCCCACAGCACAGCCTTCTTAGTGAGTCTGGCTCCAAGCCCCCGCTGTGCTTTAGCCCTAAGAGGGCCACTGCCCCCACCCCGCCACTCTTAAGCCCCATACCATGGGGGTCCCCTGTGCCCTTACCCCTCCTGTCGTTTGCCTTTTCCACCTCATCTCTGTTTTCCTTCCCTCGCTTTTCTCCAGTCTCTCAAAAGTTCCACCTACCCCTCCTGGCACTCTGCCCTCTAGAAAGAAGGGAAGTGGGTCAAGTGGGATGGACTTGGTGACTGAGCTCCCTTGCACCCATGGCAATAGCATCTGCTGGTTGGGCGGGGATGAGAGCAGAGGATGAGAGAAAGGGTGGTAGTAAAAAGGGGGATGTTTGAACAGATTTGTCAGTGGATGGAAGAGCAGCCATGTAGCAGGAGTTCTGTGGAGAGACTGAGACTTCTGGACAGGGAAGGAGACAGAGGAGGGTCTGGCAGGAGTCACACACATTGAGGGTCAGCCCCGGGCCTCACAGGCAAAATGTGGAGCAGGAGGTAAAGACCTCAGTGGTGGGTTACAGCTGGGCTGCCTCCCCCAGGTACTGGATGCCGTGCTGCCCATCATGAATCCAACCCACGGTGGCGAAAAGACGGTGTTCCGGGCCAGATTCAGCTCCATCACGGACATGGACATCTGCGCCGCCATGGCCCGCCTGGGCGAGCCCGACCATAACGAGGCGCTGTCGGTGGATGCCCGGCAGGAGCTGGACCTGCGCATCGGCTGCGCGTTCACCAGGTGCTGGCTGCCCTCCCTTTAGCCAGAGCCCCTGTCTTTCTGGTCCCTGTTTGCCACCCCAGGACCTGGTTAGCACTAGGCCAACATCCACATTCTAAAACCCCTGAAGAACTGTCTGTCTAGCTGATGAGACCACACAGGCCACTACTTGATAAGCAGAGTGTTTGTCTACACTGTGTGGGTCTTCAGGAGAGGGTGGAGGGGATAGAATATAGTAGAAGGGCTTCCCAGACCTGGGATGGGTGGAACCTCTGCTCTTCTCTCTTGCGTTTTGTGTCACGTGTGCACACACATGATTCCTCTCTGCCTGCACACACCCTTCCCAGCCCCCATGCTGAGCATGACCTCACCCTGTCCCGTGTCTTCTGAGCAGGGAAGCCACCTTGGTCCCCTCCCTGCACTCACTAGTAGCCCCATGCTGGATTCACATGGGTGGTTAACAATGGTGTCTGGAGTGAATACATAACCGGAATATCTTTCTCTGCCCCCTCCTCCTTATAGGTTTCAGACTAAATACTTCCAGGGAAAATATGGCAATCTAGACAGCTCCCTTATCTCCTTTGGACCATGTCAAACCCCTACCCTGGGCTTCTGTGTGGAGAGACACGATAAAATCCAGTCCTTCAAACCAGAGACCTACTGGGTGCTACAGGCCAAGGTTTGATTTCCTTTCCCTATGCACACTGGGTCTTTCCAGGTTTGGGCTGTGGACTCTGAGAGTTTTCCATCATCATCATAGCCATGCAAGGGCCTGAGGCCAAGGGCACAGAGGAGAGAGGCAAGATAAGGTTAGGCCTGGATGCATTGAATTTGGGTAAGCAGGAATGAACTCCACTTTGGCAGTGTGGGGCAGGGTCACCCCTAGGGCCATCAGCTGTGAGGGTCAGGTCCAAGGACTGGACTGAGGGCTATAGTCCACTGACTTTCAAATTTTTTAAAGTCTTAGAACCCTTTCTCCAAATAAAATTCTCCATGTGAGCTTCTTATAAGTTTTAAAACATAATACAGAGCTGGTCTGGTTGACGTAGGACTAGGGGCCCATGGACCAACTGCACCTAGTGGGCAGGGATGGCATTCAAGGCAGAGTTTCTAACACTCCTTAAGGACACAGCCTTGACTTTCGGCTCCCCTCCCACCTGCCTGGTCTCGGGGCAGAAGCCTGGAGTCAGCAGTCTTCCCTTGGGATGGGGCTGGGTCTCAGCCTACATATCTGTACACCTGCACACCTGTACAGGTATGACTGTGAGACCTTAGGGCTGGGATCATTTTGCTCCCAGGCAAGGACCAGCTTCATCTCTCTTGATTTTCACTCCTGGCAGTGGGCTTACCTGGATTTTTTCTCTCTTGTTTTGTCCTTTTATACTTTTTCCTCCAGGTTAATGCCGATAAAGACAGATCTCTTCTTTTGGACTGGGACCGGGTGCGAGTGTTTGACCGGGAAATCGCACAGATGTTTTTAAACATGACAAAGCTGGAGAAGGAAGCCCAGGTGGGCCTGCCCCACCCACATCTGTCACGTTCGCTCTGGCTGGGAGTAGACCTTGGAAGCCTCTGGCCGGAAGAGTAGTTTGTGGCCTAAGGTCCCATCTTTCTGTCCCTCTTTGAAACACAGACATCTTTTGGAAAGAAGAAAGGTTACAGAACTGCTTGCAGTAACCAGTGTGCCGCATACCTATCCTGTTCCGGGCACCGCCCCATGCCCATGACCTGCCAGGCCCCACAGGGATTATCCCCTTTTGTCAGGATTCCATTTCACACAGATGTCCCCTTTCTGTGATCTCTAAATGCTAACAACTCTGGAGGGACCTGTGTGCACATCAGTGAACCTGCCCAAGGTCACACAGCTAACATGGGATCCCAACCTCAGTCAGCTTTCATGGCCTTTATGGTGCTGTGTTTCCTACTCAGGGTTTTTATGAATTTGAGGGACATGTGCTTGACCTTTAGGAAAAGGGTGACACCACCTGGCAAGGGGCTGCCTACCTGGGATGGAGGTAGTTCTGCCACCATTACAGAGGTTCACAGCAGTAACAGCTACCAGAGTCATGGAGGCACAGCCTGGCCTCCTTCAATCACCTTCTCTTGTCCTTTTCCAGCCTTCCTTGGGTGCTCTCATGCAGTTGACTCAGGCTTCTAGAACTTCCTCCAAAGCTGCCTCATGCTTTTATCCTTGACCATGTTCCTCAAGAGACTCACTGCCATCATCTCCAGATCTCGACCCTAGTGATCCCAAGCCTCCACTGAAGCATGTACCCATTTTGTCCCAAATTAACCCCCCACATTGGTCTGTCTGGAATTCAGAAGGCACTGCCTTGGCCATGTCTCCATGGGATTGGGAGAGACGAGGCATTGGAGTTGAGTTTGGATTGTTTTTGTCCCAGGCAAGACAGAGTCCTCTTTTCTAACAACTGTTCTGCCCAGAGTTGGAAGCTGCCTAGTATTTTATCTAAACTGCCTCACGTTTATAAACGTTTCAAATGGTCACCAACATTTGAAAGTCACAAGATTTCGCATGAAAGTCCTGATTTGCAGCTTTTGCTGATGAACTGGAAGATGTAGCAATACTGGTAGGCCCTGGTGGAAGCACTCAGGTGCAGTGAGGGCAGCTGACTGCCCCTGAGACGGGCCTGCACTCCGTGGTCTGCTCCAGCCCTCACCTGCCATCCCCAGGGCCTGGCTGCCACTGGCTCCCGTAGGAGTTTGAATTTGCAGCCCTTTCTCTTGACTCTTCCCCATTTCTCCAAGTTTTCTCTTTCCCTAGAAAGTTCTCTTGGAAAGAATTTTCTTTCTTTTTCCCTTCCTTGGCCTAAATAAATATTCAAGTCTTAAGACCACTGTGATAAGTGAAATTGAGAAGCAGGGAGACCAAATGAACGAAACCAGACCCTTTGCCCATACCTCCTGATTCTCTATTATGGCCTCTTTTCCCCACTACCCCAAATCCCGGAATCTGTTCTGTCTTCTAGGTGGAGGCCACAAGCCGGAAAGAGAAGGCCAAGCAGAGGCCCCTTGCCCTGAACACTGTGGAGATGCTGCGAGTAGCTAGCTCTTCTCTGGGTACGTAGGGGCATTCCTCTAAAGCCCCCGAAGGGCTTGGAGCAGGCATGCGGTGAGCCATTCAGCCCTGGTGCAATGCCTGGGCTTCCAGGGTGATGCTGACTCTCACGCTCCCTTTATGCGCACTTGTGCTCCCCCTCCTCCCCCCCCCCACACCCCCGCTGTGTGCACCTGTGCTGAGTGCCTCATGCTCACCTATGTCAAGCCACAGCTCACCTGCAGTGTCATTCGAGGCTTAGTGGGAATCTATGCCTCATGCGGATTTCATTTCCAGAGTGGAAATAAGTAATAACAAACTGACAAACACGAGAGAGGATTCCATTTTGGAAGATTATCGGTTAATATGCAACAGCCCCTTTGGACTTATGTGGGGAAAATAGACCATATTATTGAACATCCATGCAGCTGCTGCCAGGGCCAAACACATGGCAGGCCATGGTCAGAGACCACCTATAGGGCAGGCCTGTGTGTCACTGGCACAGTGGAGTCCCCTCAGAGGCATTAGACGATGGAATTCCAGCCCTGGACCCAAACTCTGGTCCAGTGTCAGCTTGGCTACTTTCTTTCTTGTCCTGGAGCCTTGGTTTTCTCACAAGAAAACAGCAGCCATTGTGACCATCTCTTAGGGCTGATTGTTCTAAAAGGATTAAATTATTGTAATGGTGTATTGTAACAGCAACAGTGGTAATGACTGCCACTACCCAAGAGAGATGTCCTGACTTTAGCACCCCAGAGTAGCTTCCCTGGTGTAGGGAGAGAGGCCAGGGGTGGGAGGTTAATGCCCCAGGCTAATGTCCTGCAGGGGCCAGTGTGACCAGTGTTGATGTAATGTCTCTGAGCCTTGTTGCCCCAGGAGGAAGAAGGGGTTTTGACTGGAAAGTTGGCTGTCTCTGACAGCTGTTGGCCTCAAGGCACTGGTGCCTCTGCAGCCTGGGGAAACCTTGGCCAGTGTCCTCAGAACAGCACCTTCAGGGATCCTCGGAGGGCAGTGATGACATTGAGTGGCTAATAGCTGAGTGGCAGCCTCTGCTGCCCTCCCTCAGTAGTCCTGGAGTGCCACGAGGACAGAAACACCCACGGAGCTCAGAACAGGGGGTGTGTGCTAATTCTGCAGTTATAGTGGGACATCAGCAGATGCTGAGGCACAGTTGCACTCCATGGCCAAAATGTGAGAGAGCAGCACTTTGCAGGCCACATTTAATCAGCATAGCCACTAGTGTTATGAGGGTGACACTGTGGAGCATCCCTGTCCTGGGCCTACCTTTACAGGTTCAGGACCTCGGCCTCAGGTAAAGCTGTATGGGCACAGTGGCCTGGCCAGCAGCTCTGTGCTCTAGCTGTGCCCACTCAGAACCACCTCCACCTGCCAGGAGGCCCTGGCCGCCTTTGATGGGGAGGCTGAGTGCCCAGGCCCATTAGCAGGGACCTGGCCATCCCCAACATTCTGGCCCACTGAGCCTCCCATCCCTCACAGGCATGGGGCCACAACATGCCATGCAGACTGCCGAGCGGCTCTACACGCAAGGCTACATCAGCTACCCGCGGACTGAGACCACCCACTACCCTGAGAACTTTGACCTGAAGGGTCCTCTGCGGCAGCAGGCCAACCACCCCTACTGGGCCGACACGGTGAGCAGAGCCACCGCACACCCTTGTTCCCAGGCACTTTGGCCAAACCCAGAACTAGTGCTGGCTCCTCCCTGTAGGAAGTCAGCTATGCCCAGACTCACTGCTTTGTTTTTTCTCCCTCAGGTGAAGCGGTTGTTAACAGAAGGTATCAACCGCCCACGGAAAGGCCATGATG
Organism: Felis catus; assembly: GCF_018350175.1. Lineage (NCBI taxonomy): Eukaryota > Metazoa > Chordata > Mammalia > Carnivora > Felidae > Felis > Felis catus. Next base: position 29,635,780 of record NC_058379.1, on the reverse strand, counting down.
CTGGTGACCATCCCCCCATTACCCCCATGAGGTCTGCCACAGAGGCTGAATTAGGTATCGGGCACTCCCCCCAACACTCGCACACTCACTCAAACACACACACCAAGTTTCTGGGTGGGAAGCTATAGTCATGTGGCACCTTAGGACAGTGTCGGGCCCCGTTGGCAGTGTGGGGGCTCCCTCCCCCACCTGCCCCCAGCTGTGGCACAGAGGGTCACCTGAAGGTTGTGTTCTGTTACCATGGGGCAAGACAGAAGAGTAGTGGTGGCAGCAGGTGTGGGGTGGTATGCCTGAGTGCAGGTGCAGGTAGCTGCTCGTAGGAAGCAGGAGGGTGAGGCAGATGGGCAAGGAGGGGACAGGATGGGACCAAGACAGGGAGTGCTGGGGCCCAACCACTGGGTGTGCCTCCTGCTTCCCACCCGACCAAGGCAGTGTGGGGGCCTGTGTACTGGGAGGAGGCAGGGAAAGGGAGAACCGTGCAGGTAGAGACAGGAGCCACTGTGCACCACCCAAGCTTGCAGTCACCAACTAAGAACATACCAGGCCCTGAAGAGCAGTCCCACCTGGAAGCAGAGGTCGGAGCTGTAACTGTGTAGGAACCACCACAGCACAGGATACTCACTTTCCCTTCCTGCGCACTTCCTACTCCTCTCTCCAGCTTCAGTGCAGGCCAGCCCTGCCATTCTGTGCTGATGGCCAGGGCCCTGCCGCCTGAATGAGAGTGCTGGGGGGTCTTTAGAGCCAGAGCTTCTGGACAGTAACCAACTTCCTTGCCTGCTGCAGGCAGTGAGGCGTGGCGGCTCTATGAGTACATCACCAGACATTTCATCGCCACAGTTAGCTACGACTGCAAGTACCTCCAGAGCACCATTTCCTTCCGTATTGGGCCTGAGCACTTCACCTGCACAGGGAAGACCGTCATCTCTCCAGGTAAAACTGCAGGGCCAGACTGGCTCCTCCCTCACCTCCACAGACAGACGGAACATTCTCCATTGAACCTGGGGAGGGAGGCCCAGGGTCTTGGGCCTGGGCTGCCTGGGACGGGACCCTAAGTGGCAGCACCCTCTCCCTCCAGGCTTCACGGAGATCATGCCCTGGCAGAGTGTGCCGCTGGAGGAGAGCCTGCCCACCTGCCAGAGGGGCGACACTTTTGCTGTGAGTGAAATAAAGATGCTGGAGAAGCAGACGAACCCACCCGACTACCTGACAGAGGCCGAACTCATCACACTCATGGAGAAGCACGGCATTGGTGGGTGCACCCACCCTCCTGCCCACCCAGGCCCCAGGCCTGAGGGTTTCCATCCCAGGAGCAGGTCCAGACCTGCTCAGTGACTCTCCCGTGCCCAGCACCTAGTAACTGCAGCCCAGGGTGTGGCCAGCTCCCCAGGCAATGTTCACTCTAATGGGAACTGCCTGTTGTTTGATGTGCTGCACCAGCTGACCCAGCTCTGGAGGGCCAGAACAATCCAGGGTGCTGTGCCTGAGTCTTGTTCTGTCACTAACAGTTGTGACAGGTGACTGTCAGGGAACGTCTCACCTGGGTTTGGTGACAGTGGTGTGTGGGTGCTGCTCCCCCAGCATCCTCTGTCCTTCCCCATTGACAAGACATCCATGGCTCCCTGCAGCCACATACTGGACAGCAGCCCAGATCCCATAACCAAAATGAGCCCGTGAAAAGGGCTCCTGTGACCTTCTGAACAAGACAGCGGCCCTGGGCAGCCCTGTTAACCGGGAGCCCCCAGGGCTGTGTGAAAAGGAACTGGCAAGGGCTGCCACTCCGGCAGTGGCAAGAATGCAGTGGGCACAGCGGGGAGCGTGCTGGGGCTCAGATCCTAATCCCAGCATTGTCCTTCCAGTGCGGTACCTCAATGGCCTCCATAGCCTCTAAGCACCATCTGAGGAGGCTCCTCAGCACAGGGGAGCAGTAAAGGCAGCATCTGGCAGCGCCAGGTGACCCTGAAGTCTCTAGGGGAGGTGCCATCCTGGAAACTAATCACAAGGGACCTGGGAGCTGGAAAGTGGGCAGTTCTGAGCAGGTTTCAGAGGGGACGATTTGGCAGCGAGCATGGGAGTTCCTCCGTGTTCAGGGGTCTTGAGCCCTGTTTCTAGAAGGGGTAGATGTCTCAGAATTGAGGCAGGGAGAGGTCAAGGAGGTTGCATTTACCAAATGTGAGGGGCAGGCAGACTGAGCTCCCATGACCTTGGCAGAGTTCCTTAACCTGCATGAGCCTCTGTTGTTTGTAGAGGGGAATTAAGCGCCCGGCGCTGGGAGGGCCATTTTTGGATTCACAAGACCATTCTCAAAACGCATGGTGTGGTGTCCAGCACAGTGCTAGCCAAAAACAGAGGTGAGGGGGCTGAGAACCAGGGTCCCCATGGTGAGTGGGAACAAAGGTGGAGCCTACGGTCTGATGGGGAGCCTGCTATGGAACACTTGGTATGTGTTGCTATGTGTTTCAGGGACAGACGCCAGCATCCCCGTGCACATCAACAACATCTGCCAGCGCAACTACGTCACTGTGGAGAGCGGGCGCCGACTCAAGCCCACCAACCTTGGCATCGTCCTGGTGCATGGCTACTATAAGATTGGTGAGTCCGTGGGGCACCTGGGTGGCTCAGTCGGTTGAGTGTCAGACTTCAGCTCAGGTCATGATCTCACGGTTCCCACGTCGGGCTCTATGCTGACAGCTCAGAGCCTGGAGCCTGCTTCTTCTCTCTGCCCCTACCCTGCTTATACTCTGTCTCTGTCTCTGTCTCTCTCTCTGTCTCTCTCTGTCTCTCTGTCTCTCTCTCTCTCTCTCAAAAATGAATAAACATTCAAAAAACTTTTAAAAAAGGAAAGAGATTGATGAGTTTGGCTGGCTGTTGCTCCCTGACTTTGGCCTGGGCTGCAGCTCTGCATTCATCAGCCCCCAGCCTCTGACAGGCCATGGCCCTGTGGCAGGTCAACTCCCACTGGAACAGTGCTACATTGTCACCCCCCACCCTCCCCGCCCGGCCCCGGACGTGCCCCAGCAGGGTCTCTATGTGGTGGATGGATGAATGGACAAGTGCAAAGGATCCAAGAGAGGAGGCTCGAGGGGCTTTTCCCCACAGACCAGCTCCGGATGGGGTCTGGGTCCTCCTTGCAGAGCTCTTTGCTCTGTCCCAGAGAGGTTCCAAGGGTCTTAGGGGAGATGGCAGGGCACAGACCTGGCCTGAGGACTTCCAGGAACTGTGACACAGTCTTGGAGACAGGATGCCCCTGGCCACTTGACACTGGATTTTCCGGGTAGGAGATCAGGAAAGGCGTGGGACCACAGGACTGCAGCCTGAGCTGGTGGGGGCAGCCACAGCTCCCCAGTGCGAGTGCTCACAGCAGCACTCCCCTACTTGCAGATGCAGAGCTGGTGCTCCCCACCATCCGCAGTGCAGTCGAGAAGCAGCTGAACCTGATCGCCCAGGGCAAAGCTGACTACCGCCAAGTCCTGGGCCACACCCTGGATGTCTTCAAGAGGAAGTTCCACTACTTCGTGGACTCCATCGCCGGTGAGCCCACCTCTTCCCTACCCCTGTGCCAGAGGCCCCTGGGCCAGGGCTGCCCCAGCCGTGTGGGACCAGTGTCCAGATTTGGGCTCCGGGCTCCGGGGCTCCTTTGGGAGGACAGGGCAATAACATCTCATTGCTGGACCATCGTTGGGGTTAAAGAGCGGGCTTTTTTTTTAATAGTATTTTTTAATAAGTTGTGTTTTAATAAGATATTTTTAATAAGTTATTTTTGAGAGAGAAAGCACGAGCAGGGGAGGGGCAGAGAGACAGGGAGAAAGAGTCCTAAGCTGGTTCCACATTGTCAGCGCAGAGCCCGACACAGGGCTCAAAACCACAAACTATTGAGATCATGACCTGAGCCGAAACCAAGAGCTGGACACTTAACCGAGTGAGTCACTCAGTTGACCCAAGAGCACGCATCTTAACACCACACACGAGGCACCCAGCTCATGTGAGACATGAGGCCGCAGCCCTGCTGTTCCTGTTACCCTAGCACCCTCAGGGATAGAGACGCATTTACTCAGATGCTTGCTGTGGCCTCCCCCTCCATGCACGTGTCTGAGGCGGGCTGCCGGAGGCTAGGAGGATGTGACTCTTCCCTGTGCTGCTTGCTTTCAGGCATGGACGAACTGATGGAGGTGTCTTTTTCACCCCTGGCGGCCACGGGCAAGCCCCTCTCCCGCTGTGGGAAGTGCCACCGGTTCATGAAGTACATTCAGGTAAATGAGGGTGAAGGGCTGTGACCACCCCATCTGGCCTACAGCACCCTTGTGTACAGACCTGGGCAAGTCCTGTCGCCTCTGTAGACCTCTGCCTTATCCTTAGTCATAAAGAAATCATTGTTCTGGCTGCCACACAAGAATGAGAGGCCTACTGCAGCCTTGCCAACAGACACCCAGTTTCCCCTTGACCCCAGGAACATGTGAGCTGTGGGGGCTCTTAAACACATTGTCCATTTTTTCCTAACAACACATTATTTGCTATCCTGGGCATTAATACACATGCAGGGGTTCTAGAACTACCTTTCTCCATGCCTGGAGCAGGTGTCCTGAGACTCATGGCTATGGGTCCTTGCCTGAGAGGTCCTTGCCTGGCAACATGCTACACATTATGCATTATGTATTGTGTTACATGTTATAAGTTACACATTATATGCATATTCCGTGTGTTACACATTATGCATTGTGTGTTATGGGTTACATATTATGTATTACATATTGCACATATATTACGTATGTCTCTGTTGTGTACATAAGTATACATATGTATTATGTGTTATGCATACATAATACATAAGTAATATGTAAACATAATGTATTCTACGTGTGTGACATACGTAACACATTATGTATTTTGTATACACGTTAGATTTTCTGTGTGTATCATATATTATGTACTACATACACATTATAGTGCTGCATATTCTGTCTTAGGTATCATGTTATATACATTATATACTACATGTCACCTGTTACTTCTGTATTAGGAGAGTGAGGGCAGGCCAGAGAGCAGGGTGGCCTCAGTGACCCTGAGCCTCTTCCCTGGTGTTTCTGCAGGCCAAGCCCAGCCGCCTGCACTGCTCCCACTGCGACGAGACCTACACCCTCCCCCAGAATGGCACCATCAAGCTCTACAAGGAGCTCCGGTGCCCACTGGATGACTTCGAGCTGGTTCTGTGGTCCTCAGGCTCTAGGGGCAAGAGCTACCCACTGTGCCCCTATTGCGCCAATCACCCGCCCTTCCGAGACATGAAGAAAGGTGAGTGCCCCGTCTCTTGGCCTCAATCGCTCCCTCCCAAGACAGGCTGCCCCGTCCCCCCGGGGTGTCTGTGGTGCCTGTCCAGCCCCTGCCCTGCCCCCACGCTATGGCTGGACTCACCAGCTCAGGGACAGGAGACCTGAGGTGTACTTGGGCACTGCTGAGGCGGAGCCAGCCAGTCTGCCACTCTCTGTCCCAGTCATAATTGAGAGGGCAACTGTAATCCACTCACTCGGAATCTGGGCAGTAGGCATGCCGTGCCCTCTCCTGGGCTAGGTTGAGTTGAGTGATGCGGCAGGTTGGGGGGCCCCACCTGGCAAGGGGTGCACCCTCAGTCAGCGTCTACCTCCGTTCTCTATCCTCACAGTCATTACTGGGGAAAGGAGACACATGTGCATGGGTAGGGGTGGGTAGTGGGAGGCACCAACAGCACTGAGCCAAGAGTCTAGAGGAGGTACAGGGCCCAGCGTGTTCACCCCATGCTACAGACAGGAATGAGGTACAGCAAGAGGCATCTACCCACGTTCATCAAGGGCTCTAGGGAACCCTCAGGGGTCTCAATTCACCCTTCCTGACTCAAGCCTCACCTCTGAGGCAGGGACAGCCTGCATTTGGGCTACTAGGGTTACTGAGGCCCTTCCCTGCCCTCCAGCATCTTTCAGGGCAGCCAATGGCTCCGTGCGACCCAGCAGCACCGGAGCCACATGGAGCTGATGGGAATTGGCTGTGGAAGCAAAGTGAAGAGGGGGAATGGACCTGGCCGGAGGCCACCAGGAAGGCCTTCTGGAAATGATGGGGGCAGGGGGAGTGACACTCACAGGTTGAGGAGGTTTTAGATAAGCAGAGAAGCAGGGGCAAGGGCAGTGGGGGAATCCAGACCCAGGGTGATCAAGGAACACTTTTTGCTGGGACGACAGATCTGGACCATGAGGCCCTAGGGGAAGACCCTCTGGGAGGTGGCAGCAGGGGGGGCTGGGGGGGGGGGGACACAGCACAGGGTGGGGGTTGGTGTGCATCATGGGCTGCCCCCTCCCCACCAGGCATGGGCTGCAACGAGTGCACACACCCTACCTGCCAGCACTCGCTTAGCATGCTGGGCATCGGCCAGTGCGTGGAATGCGAGAGCGGCGTGCTGGTGCTGGACCCCACCTCAGGCCCCAAGTGGAAGGTGGCCTGCAACAAGTGCAATGTGGTGGCGCACTGCTTCGAGAACGCCTACCGCGTGCGGGTGTCCGCCGACACCTGCAGCACCTGTGAGGCTGCCCTGCTGGCTGTGGACTTCAACAAGGCCAAGTCCCCGCTCCCAGGCGATGAGACACAGCACACGGGCTGCGTCTTCTGTGACCCCATCTTCCAAGAGCTAGTGGAGCTGAAGCACGCGGCCTCCTGCCACCCCATGCACCGTGGCGGGCCAGGAAGGAGGCAGGGCCGGGGGCGGGCCCGGGGCCGTCGGCCCACAGTGAAGCCCAGTGCCAGGCGGCCAAAGGACAAGATGTCAGCCCTGGCTGCCTACTTTGTATGACAGCCCCGCCATCCCTTGCCAGGCTCACACAGTTGCCCTTGGGGCCACAGAAATCATTAAAACGTATTTTGCCTTCTCCAGAGCAAGCAGCTCAGGACCTTTCCCTGGTATCAGAGGGTTATGGCATCCTCACTGCGCTTCCTGGTCTCCCCGCCCCTCCTCTCCCTTCTGCACACACCACGGTGGTGCCTGTAGGGAGGCCACCAAGTGTGGAAAGGGGGATCAAGCTCAGTCTGAGGCTCACGTCATAATTCAGTATGTGTAACAGACAGCAAGGTAGCACAAGTAGGTAGCGTCCCTGATGTCTGCAAGGAAGAAAGGAAGGCACCAACTGCCTGTTATCCCAGGCAGGTGTCATAGGAGGAAGGCCTGGTGGAGGAGGAAGGCCTGGTGGAGGAGAAAGGGCTGAAAGAAGTCCTCACTGGACCTTGGCCTTCCCTGCAGCCCATTTTTTGGGGTCACACGGTGGCTCTGAGCAGGTCTGTGTGTGGTGTATGCGACCCTGGCAGCCTCCCAGGGCCTCTTCCAATTCCTGTTCTCAAGCCTTTACTGTCTCAAACAGAGGCAGGCCAGTCACTTCCCAGGGTGAACTGCAGGGAGCCCCACTGAAGCCATCTGCGTGATTTAATGTTTATTTATTTTTGACAGAGAGACAGAGCATGAGCGGGGGAGGGGCAGAGAGAGAGGGAGACACAGAATCCAAAGCAGGCTCCAGGCTCTGAGCTGTCAGCACAGAGCCCAATGTGGGGGCTCAAACTCACAGACAGCAAGATCATGACCTGAGCCGAAGTCAGACACTCAACCGACTGAGCCACCTAGGCGCCCCCATCTGCGTGATTTAGAAAATAATCCATAAACCAAACAGCCCTGTGGGCTGCCCTCCACCTGATGTCCTTCCTGTGCCCCATCACCACCACCCCAGTCCCCACAGAGGAGCACTCACATTAGGCAACCACGTGTTGAATATGCCACTCCTGCCCATGCTCCACAACATGGGAGCTCGGAAAAATAGCTTTCCAAGCTGTGTGGTGGAACACCTTCGTGAAGGGCGGGTCAGAACTATTTTGCACGTTGTCTATCTGGGTACTAGATTCACAGTTCACACTAGAATATAACAAGGCTCTGAGCAGAGCTTCCGTGAATACACCTGTGACTTCACCCAGCATTCCAAGCAAATGCTGCACCCTCCAGCCTCCCTCTTTGGGGAGATCCCAAAGAGCCACTCCTCGTGTCCCTGGAACACTGGGAAACCACTCAAGAAGTTCAAAGAGAATAGGCAGTGACATGGTGACACATCATCATCCGGAAGGCTGCCCCTGGAGGCAGGCTCCCAGGAAGATGTAGTACGGCTGCTGGGATAGTGTCACAGGGAAAGAGGTGCTTCCAGAATGCTGGTGTTCCTCCTCCCTCCCCTCTTGCTGTGGTCAGATTCTGGGGCACTCACAAGGCCACATCTGCTAGTGGATAGCGTCCCTGGCACAGGGCTCTGACTGCTCTGCCACCTTGTCAATAGTGAGTGGACCCAGGGCCTTCTCCATGGGAAGGTGACCCAACTCCCTTCTGCTCTAGGAGCCCCCCCCCTCCACACACACACACACACACACACACACACACAAGCAGCCCAGGTAGATGGCCAGAGGGACTTAGGGGGACAGAAACTGTACCTTCGGCTTTAAGCCCAAACCACCTGTTCCTTCCTTACTAGAATTCTGCACTAAGGTTTCAGCCCCAAACAGGGCTAATCATAAAAGGTTCATTCATTTTTCTCTGCAATTGTCCCTTGTGTATGAATCTCCTTGGCATTCGAAACTGGAGTCTGCCTTCTGGGTCTCTTCATCTCATACCAACCAACAGTATCCAACCCTCCTGCTACTTCCAAGGTGGCTGCAGGAGCGAGGAGGACAGGAAGAGATGAGGCCCACTCCGTCCAGAACAGCCTAATGTGCTCCTTGAGACAGCACCTCCTGCCCTTGAGGTCAGGGAGGTGGCTGACCTGCTTCAGTGGCTTCAGGCTGACCTGCTCTGGGGCTGCAGGGGGCAGAACTCCTGTACACCAGGCCTTTGTGCATGGCTCACAGAAGCAGGGCCTGGTTGTCTGGCTGAATTGGTTAGACACAGACCATTGCCCTTGACAACACCCATTCCTGTCACTTTGAGACCAGTACATATTGTCATGAGGTGCACCATGAGCATTTGCTCAGTTGAGTGTGGCATCCCTTCCAGGGCTGCTAGACAGGAGAAGGCACCACAGACTTGCAGATGTGAACCCACTCCCCCTCTACCCTCCATCGTCAGTCAGGCCCTCAAAGACCTGAAGATACCAGCAACCAAGGGAGCTCTGAGAGCCCCCTTTGAGAAAGCAGCACTGCTGGAAATAGGAAGCCAAGTGGGGGTCCCTAGGCAGTCAGGGGTAAGGGTTTGTAACTTCTTTCCAAGGTCACAGCATCACCAATGGTTTGAAAACCCAAGAGCAATGTCACCCCATCTCTACGATGAGTCTGGCAATGTGTGAAGGGACAGGGCAGGAAGATAGGAGGAGGGGGTAGGTATAACCACCTGTAGACACATGAGGTCCTATAGCAGGGGAGTAGAGGGTTCAGGGTGAGTTTCCAGAATAATGGTCATTTGGGGACCAAGAGAGGGTTCAGGGTGATTTTCCAGAATAATGGTCATTTGGGGACCAAGAGAGGGTTCAGTCACAGGGGGCAGAGGTGGGAGGAACACCCAGGCTGAACACTTTGGGAGATCCGTGTGGTCTGCTCACCTAAGCCAGGGGTGCAGCCTTGTAAGAGAAGCAGAGCTCAAACTCAGTGGCTAGGTGGGGTGGGTGACATTGAAAGATTGCTTTCAAGAGATTGAAAGCCAAGAGCCAGAAGCTGAGGCATGATGGAATGCAGACAGGGAGAGGTTGACAGAAGCCACAGGGCACAGGTAATCTCACAGGCAATGCCTTGGTCTCGTGCCCCTATGGGGCCAGCTCCATAGTGCAAGGGGCACTACCTCACTTTGCTGTCATCTCTAAGCCGCTGACCTTGAATAGAATTAGTGCTCCAAAGAGTCTAACATGGGCCCCAGCTGAAGAGGATTGCAGGTAAACCAGCTTTCACAGGCACCCCACTTCACAGTGCAGGAGGTCCTGTCCCATGCACCACTTCACCTGTGTCATGGTTCTCAAACTTCCCCCCCCCCCCATGGTCATTCTGATGTCAGTGGTCTGGACACACTATGAGAAACACCGATTCAGGGTTTCACAACTCACAATGACCCCATCAGATCGTGTGGTTGCTATATTGCTGTAGTCCCCACTTTTCTGGTAAGGAAACAGGCTCAGCTGAGCTAAGGAACATGTCTAAGGTCTTAAGTTATAAAAGTAACCTCAAGCTTTCTTGGGGTCACCACACTAACAGGGGGTTATAGGATCTAGGAGGGTCTAAGCAGGAGAATGGGATGAGCCAGCGTCCCTCTCCCACCCTGCTTTCTCCACCTAAATACACCCTGCCTTTCAGACTCGCCCCCACCCAAAATGGCTTCCTTTCATGTCAGCCAACTGCTAGTTCTCCAAGGTTCCTTGCTTCACTGAACCCCTCCTGTTAGTGAAGCATCCCAGAGACCCTAATTCCTGGGAAGGATACAGGCCCGTATGTGGACCAGGAAGTCAAGGAGGTGGGGCTGCAGTATGACTTTTGAGAGTCCTTGCTCCATTAAATTTTTTTTTAATTTTTTTTTAATGTTTATTTATTTTTGAGACAGAGAGAGACAGAGCATGAACGGGGGAGGGGCAGAGAGAGAGGGAGACACAGAATTGGAAGCAGGCTCCAGGCTCTGAGCCATCAGCCCAGAGCCCGACGCGGGGCTCAAACTCACAGACCGTGAGATTGTGACCTGACCTGAAGTCGGACCCTTAACCGACTGAGCAACCCAGGCGCCCCCATTAAATTTTTTAAATTATACTTTACAAATGATTGATATAAAGATGAATATATTAATATCATATATTAAAACATTTTCTTTGATCTAAAAGTTCATTTATTCTAGCTTTAAAAGAAAACATTTTCATGGGCCTCTCTTGGTAGCAGAAAAATGCCCCACCCCCAAAGATGTCCATGTTTTCTTTTCATACCTGGAATCTGTGTTGATGTTAGAGTACATGGCAAAGGAGAATCAGGGTTGCAGACAGAATGAAGGTTTCATGTCATCTAACTTTAAAATAGGGAGGGGCGCCTGGGTGGCTAAGCATCAGACTTCGGTTCAGGTATCTCGCAGTTCTCAAGTTCAAGCCCTATGTCAGGCTCTGTGCTGACAGCTCAGAACCCGGAGCCTGCTTCGGATTCTGTGTCTCCCTCTCTCTCTGCCCCTCCCCCATTCGTGCTCTGTCTGTATCTCTCAAGAAATGAATACACATTAAAAAAAATTTTTTTTAATTAAAAAAAAAATAGGGAGATTACCCATGTATCATCTGGGCAGCCCAAAGTCATCACAGGGTCTTTAAAAATGGAACGGACTCAGAGGAGGCAGTCGGAGAGGCGGCAGCGTGAGGACTTGTCCTAATGTTCCTGGCTTTGAAGATGGAAGAGGCTGCCAGCCAAGGAATGGGCAGTCTTTAGAATCGGTAAGGCTAAGGAACAGATTCCCCCCAGAGCACCCAGAAATTCAGGCACGCATGCTGCCGACACTAGGAACTTAAGGCCCATTGAGAGCTCTGCGGACTTCTGATCTCCAGAATCATAAATAAATAAATTTGTGTTAAGTTTGTGGTAATTGTCACAGCAGCAATAAGAAACTAACACAACCGCTAAAAGTATGCTGGGCCCCAGGCACTGTGCCCCCTGGCCTGGTGGTCCGCGGACCCCGGGGCAGTCTCGGACCCTGCTCTGCCACTCACCAGCCGCCGACAACACGTGCTGCTTAAAGTCTGGGCGCTGTGACGTAGGTGTTGCTTTCCCCCGTCTACCCAGCAACCCAAGGCTCGAGAAGTGAAACAATTCGCTGGTGAGCGTTTTTGCTCCAGAATCCAGGATGGGGGGGGGGGGGGGGGGTGCTGCGCTGCGTGGCCGCACGACCCTTTGGGCGCGGCGCTGCTCTTCACCACTTGTAATGAAAGGGCCGCGAGGCCACCAGGGGGCAGCAGAGGCCTGACCCCGCCCGCCCGCCGTCCGACTGCGCCTGCGCGGAGCCCGCGGCGGCGGGGGACGGGAAGTGGGCGGGGTCGGCCAGGAGCGGCTCGCGGGGTCCGGAGTGGCGGAGTAGCAGGTGAGGCCCTTGGGGTCTGGGGAATGAGGAGCCCGGGGTGGGGGGGGGGGCGTGGGACCGGAGGGCTGACCGCGCTGGTGTGAGGCTCAGGTGGGGACCTGAGGCATATAGGGGTGAAACGAGGCGCTGAGGAACCAGAGGGTGCGGAATAGGGGGCTGGGGAAGCAGGGAGGCCGAGATGGGAAGACCCAAGGGGCTCAGGGGCCGAGTAGGGAAGCTGAAGAGCGGAGGGAACACTTGGGGGCCTGAGGAACTCGAGGCAGGGAATTGGAGGGCAGGGGAGACAAGGATGTAGAATTGGGGGGCCATTGGGCCGACGGGGGTGTGGCCGAGCCGAAGGCCAGGTGGGAACTGGGGGCGGTGAAGCGGAATGGATGCTGAGGGGTGACGTGCCCACCATTTGCCCGGACGGAGCTCCCATTCCTAGGAGCATCTGGCCTGGACCCACTGCCCTGACCCCTACCCCACCAGTCCCTGCACCTTTGCCAGACCACACCTCTGCCCACGTGCCCCTACCCCAAGGCGCGCCTCCACCCATGGCCCTCTTCCAAGTGTATTTAAAGTGAGTGTTTTAATAAAAGGGAATCCTTGGGCTGCTGCAACTTTAGCCCCAGATGTGTGAAATCTAAATCTCAGGCAGGGAGGTGATGGACTCCACCACCACTGGTAGCTGTGTGACCTCACCCAAGCTTCCCAACCTCTGTGCAATAGGGAGAAATGACACCTGATTGTAGAGATTTTAATGCAGGACCTAACACATAGTGAGGACCGGTTGATGGTGATGGACTCCTCCCCCACAGCCTTCCATCCAGCGGAACACAGGTCCTTATGGTATTTCCTGGGACAAGTTCTGTGGGCCAAGCTGTACTCCCACCATGGGAGATAGAATGTAGGGCCAACACTCTGAGGTCATCTCTAGCTCACTTCTGCCCTTTATGCCCATATCTGGCCTGTTGTCAAATCTCACTCTTTTCTTCCTACAACTGAGCTGAAAGTGACAAAAGGCATCAGAAGACCTCATGTGAGTCCGGCTTTGCCATTTCCTCATGTGTGACCTTAGGCGGGTTGTTACCCTCCCCAAGCCTATTTCTTCATTCGCAGTGTGGCCTGACAGCATGTACTTCTCAGCCTAGTTGTGCAAGAGGTATCAAAACAAATACCAATGTGAAGACCACTTTGAGAGTTGTAAACCTCTATACAAGTTCATTTGTAGAATTCCTTTTGAGATATTGCCTGAGGCCAACCCTGTCTTTAAAAACCTTTCTCTGCTGATCCCTGTTCTCCAAAGAATGTTTTAACTTCCTCTTTGAAGGTGCCAGTCCTCAGGCTGCTTATCTCAGCCTACACCACCCACTGGCAGTGGCAGAAGCAGCCAGCATCTTGCTTCTGCCATCACACTTGCCAGGTTCCCTGCACAAAGGGCCATGATAACACCCAAGAAGACAGGGGTGGGCTTCCTGACTTCAGTACAGAGAAAGTAACACCTGTAAAAAGTGGTTGCACAACAGTGTGAATGTACGTGATGTCATAAACCGTAGACCTAAGAATTGGGGTAGAATGATAAATTGTAGGTCATGTATATTTCACCACATTTTTTTTTACATTTATTTATTTATTGAGAGTCATAGACAGAGCACAAGTTGGGGAGGGGCAGAGAGAGAAGGAGACACAGAATCCAAAGCAGGCTCCAGGCTCTGAGCTGTCAGCACAGAGCGCAATGCGGGTCTCAAACTCACAAACCATGAGATCATGACCTGAGCCAAAGTCGGACGCCTAACCAACTGAGCCACCCAGGCGCCCCTTACCACGTTTTTTAAAGAGAAAAATGTCACGTATGTAGAAAAGGATCTGGAAAATTGACACCATATTCTTCCCCACGGTTGCTTAGGAATAAAGAAAGAAAATTCTCCATTTACGGACAAGTTTTTAAAGATGAAGGCGATACTTTGTAACGATGCAGTTTCCGTTCTTTTTTTTTTTTATTTTTTTATTTTTCAACGTTTATTTTTGGGACAGAGAGAGACAGAGCATGAACGAGGGAGGGGCAGAGAGAGAGGGAGACACAGAATCGGAAACAGGCTCCAGGCTCTGAGCCATCAGCCCAGAGCCTGACACGGGGCTCGAACTCACGGACCGCGAGATGGTGACCTGGCTGAAGTCGGACGCTTAACCGACTGCGCCACCCAGGCGCCCCGATGCAGTTTCCGTTCTTAAGGATTGCTATTTTTTGCATTACTCCTACCTCCTGAAGTCAAGCAGGACTCTCAAGTATTTTGTCCACACGATCTAGAAAAATGCAGTTGTACACATATGCATTAGTTGAGCTTATGAGTCAAAACTGATAAACTAGAGGAAAATAAGTATTTTTTATTTGGGGTCTAACACATGGAAGACCGTGTGCTAGACCCAAAGGTGTGACAGTTTCAGCAGAGCTTGGATCAAAGAGGTCTGAGGGGCAAAAGGGTATGCCACGAGGCAAGGCACAGGAACTCGGAGATGAGGGGCTGGACCAGGGTGATGAGCACAGAAATGAAAGAAGGGAAGCCAAGAGGGACTGAATCCCCAGGCTGGTGACCAATGATGGGTGGGCAGGGTTTCTGTTGCAGTTAGGGGCCAAGCTCCATAGACTCCTGAGTGTGAACCCCACTGAGGGACTTCCAACAACTCACTTGGTTCTTTTGCTGCAACCCCCACCTGTAAAGGGGGATTAATGACAACAGGTTGCCGGGAGGTAAAAAGACGGAGATGAAGGAAGACTGCCGTTGTTGCTGGCAGCCTCGGGCCCCTGGCAGATGTAGGCTGGCGGCACCGTTATGCCGGCCTCCGCGGCTGCCAGCCGACGAGCAGCGTCATTCCCAGAGCCCCGAGGACCCGGCCATGGGCCAAGTGTGCCCAGTCTGGTTGAGGCAGGTGACAAGGGGGCTGGTAACCCAGTGTTCCTCCCGTGCCCACCCCTGGGCCTTAATGATTTGCACAGACGTTACGCACGAGCTCCCCTCCTCAGAACCCCTCACCAGTGCACGCAGTCAGGGCGCCCAACAGAGCTCTGGCTCATGTTGCACCACCTGCCAGCTGGCTGCTGAGACTGCCCCCTCCAGGTGGTCCTGCAAGAGCTCAGGGCCACAGCTCCGTCCCCTGCCCCTCCTAGCACTGGGGCTGTCTCTGGGGCCCCCTTCGGAATCTCTCCCTCCTGCCCTCTTCATGCCTTTATCTTTTGGCCCTAGGCTCCTGGGGGCAGGGATTGTTTTGCTTATGTATGTATGTATGGCAGACATCACAGATTTGGAGTTTGTTGAAAAAAAGAAGGACAAGGAAGGAAATTACTCTTGACTTTTACCCCAGCTGGGCCCCAGGGAAGGAAAGCTGTGTCCTGGTTCCTCTCCTGGCCCCTTGCCTCAGCCAGGTGATACAGAGACAAGCCTGGTTGGTCCTCAGCAGGGAGGATGGTTCTGGGCCACCCGCTTGTCTAACAAAGGAGGGCAGCTGGCGCAGGCCCTGGGAATAAGCCAGTCACACCTTGGCAAATACAGGCCAAGCATGCACACAAGCACTGTCACGCCCGTGCTGCTGTCCCCACTCACCCCTGACCCCTACCCAACTCAGCAGGCGTGTCACAGGCTGCCATCCAGGCCTGTGCCTGACCCTGGGCTTGGGGCAGTGGGCATGGGGCAGAGACAGAGAGGAGGGGCCACCAACCCCCAGGGAAAGGGGCAGGCTCTGGGGAAGGGGACTTCAGGCACAGAAAACAGCATCCCAAGGAGGTTCCTGCATTCCGGAACATTGAGCAAATGCCCCCTGGCAAGTGAGGTGGCAGGTGAAGGGTCTTGAATTCTGTGCTTTATTTACACGGGGGGGGGGGGGGGGGGGGGGGAGGGGGCAGGGGAGGAGGGAGTGTCTCAAACTAGGGCCCTCCTGTGCATTTTGGGGAGGTTAGCGAGCAAGCCCTCCTCTCATTTTGGTCTTAATCATACACTTAAGAGGCTCTCTCTTTGTGCCACCTAAGATTCCAGTGCCAGTAAGAGTATTGTTTCTGGGCTCGGAATTGCTGGGAGGCAGAAGGCATTTCATGAAGGAGGAGTGGGGGTGCAGGCTGTTGCTTGAGGACAGCTCTGCGGTACTCACATTTGTCTCCCCGCTAAGCAACAGGCCAGAGGTGTTCGCTGGCAGAAGTGGCTTGGCCTCCTTCTCTGCCTGAGGGTGTCAGAGGCTGCTGGGAAATTCACAGTCTTCTTATTTTTCTCCGGCTTGGTTCTCTGTGCTCTGCTGTGCTGTGCTGCTCTGCCAGCCTGCCTTTCTCCCCGGTTGACCCTCACCGCCCCCCACAAGGCTCCCAGCCCTTTCTGATCTTCCCAGTTCACAAAGTCTCACCTTTATGGTTAGAATACAGTTTTCCGACCTGCTCTTGTCTTGATTTCTGCTTCTCTTTGACCATCTTTTTTTTTTTTTTTTTTTTTTTTTTTTTTACCTGTTTGCCTTTTGTAACCTGGGGTCACATTGTATTTACATCTATTTGTAAGTAAACGTGAAGAATGGCAGTGATTTTAAATCTGTCCCCGTTACCTTCCATCGTAAGTGCCCTCATTTCTATGTTATTTCTGTGGCCACTTTAAAAAGTCAACTTTTGACAAGTCTCCGAAAGAGAGAGATTTTCTGTTTTTTGTTTGTTTTTTTTTTTTAATTTTTTTTTAATGTTTATTTCTTTTTGAGACAAAGACAGAGCATGAGCTGAGGAGAGGAGAGAGAGAGAGAGGGAGACACAGAAACCGAAGCAGGCTCCAGGCTCCGAGCTATCAGCACAGAGCCCAACGCGGGGCTCGAACTCACAAACTGGGAGATGATGACCTAAGCAGAAGTCAGACACCGAACTGACTGAGCCACCCAGGTGCCCCTGTTTGTTTGTTTTTTGTTTACCTCCCATGTCCCTCCAAATTTCTCCCAGATTAGACATTGAACTTTCCCTCTCCTTTTCACCCTGTGCTTTTCTGCTTTTTGGGTTTTTTTTCTTAAGTTTATTTATTTTGAGAGAGCAGAGGAGGGGCAGAGAGAGAGAGAGGGAGACCAAGAATCCCAAGTAGGCTCTGCATTGTCAGCGCAGGACCTGACTTGGGGCTCAAACTCACAAACCTGGAGATCAGGCGCCTATGCTCAGGTGGGCTCAGGCGCCTGTGCTTGGTGGCCAGGGTGTGGCACACCTGGATGTGGGGTAGGAAGTGGGGCTTTGAGAGTGAACAGGGAAGGGTGTATGCCAGAAGACAGGCTCCAGACCCATTTGAGTCTAGAGGGCTGAACATTAGAAGCAGGAGTCCAGGCGAGCCACGCAGGAGTCTGACAGACAGGCCTTTGCTGGCCCAAGGGGGCAGGGTAAGGGAAGAAGATGGGCTGGCAGTGCATGGAGGTCCTGAGCTGGGAGAGAGGAGCTGGAGGCCCACTTTGGGGAGGATAATAGGGCAGGATCCATGAGTGAGTGAGGCCCTCGTGGGAGAAGAGCTGGGCAGGGTGGTGATGACTGTGGGCTCCAGAATCCCTCCTGGACCCTACCGTCCATTGTCAAAGGGCTGCCCCTCTCCAAGCCTCACTGTTCCCTTCTGTGAAATGGGGGCTCGTCCTGGCTCCCAAAGTTGTTATGGCTTGGCAGCTAGTAAGCCCTTGGCCTTCCTGAGGATGAGGGAGGAAGAGCCTGACAGGTGGGAGCCAGTGCCCAGTACCCAGCAGCCTGGGCTCTCCCTGGTGCTTCTCCTTCAGCCAGGGCTTAGGAGGCCCAGGACTGCTCCTGTTGGAGAAAACACATCACAGATGTCCCCAAGCCAGATGTTTCCTGGCTTCTGTCCTGCCCACGCCCCTGGGGTGCCCTGCAGCCTCTGGGGCCCCTTCCTACTCCCCCTCTTGTCCATGTCCAAAACAGCCCAGGGTCAGCCCTGGCACTGTCCAGACTCTTTTTTTTTCTTCCCCTGACCGATGTCCCTTCTCTCTTCTATGCTCACAGACCTGATGGTATCACTTCCTCACCTTCTGGCTCCCGAGGTCCCAGGGTCAGGTTGAATTACCTGTTGTGTTTTTTTGCCTCAATGGCCTGGCCCCGGAGTCCCTCTGCTGCCCGCCCTTGGCCATGCCAGCTATCCTCCACCAGGAACACACCTTCCTTCTCTGTCACTTCTCCTTCAGGGCACCCATGTGGCCTCTGATCTCAGCTCTGTCTCCTTCTCTTGGGCTCCCAAGTATCCC
Source organism: Felis catus (assembly GCF_018350175.1). Classification (NCBI taxonomy): domain Eukaryota; kingdom Metazoa; phylum Chordata; class Mammalia; order Carnivora; family Felidae; genus Felis; species Felis catus. The sequence goes on along the minus strand of NC_058379.1, from coordinate 29,617,500 downwards.
CTCTTGGACCCATGTCAGGACACTGATCAGCGTCGTTGCTCCCACTTACTTGGGTGTTCTGAACTATATGTGAAGCCATTAGCCCTGCCCTTCTGCCTTGAGGCCCTGGGCTTGGTGTAGTACCTGCCATATGATGTTTCGAGGTAAAGAAGAGAAAGCAAGGCACCACACACTCAACACTGTGGGGTGAGGGCACAGTTACCCCAAGAGCAGGGCACTGTGTTTGCTGACCCTCACATCTCTCCTCAGAGTGAAGATCACCTGGAACCCCGGCAGAGCCCCCCCGGGATGCTGTGGACATGGCCTCTGGAGACCCACAGCAGAGCAGCCAAATGGCAGAGGAGATCCCGGGCTTCCTGGATGCCTTCCTCCATGACTTCCCAGCCCCACTGAGCCCAGAGAGCCCTTTGCCATGGAAGGTCCCAGGAACAGTGCTGAGTCAGGAGGAGGTGGAGGGTGAGCTGGCCGAGCTGGCGATGGGCTTCCTGAGCAGCAGGTAAGCGGTGTACCAGCCAGGAGGGGACCACACGGGATGGGAGCAAGGGGCTTGGCATGTGCCATGTGTTGAACTTGACCTCAGCTGCTACTCACCCCACACGTCCTGCCTCCTCTTCCATCCCCATAACCGTGCTGCATTGCTTTCCCAGGGCTGTCATCATAAACTCATAGGCTGGGTGGCTTAGAACAACAGAAATGTATTGTCTCATGGTTCTGGAAGCCAAAAGTCAGAGATCAAGGTGTCGGCGGGGTCATGCTCTCTCAAACAAAGACTGTGGAGAATTAGTTCCAGGCCTTTCTCTTAGCTTCTTGCCAGCAGGACTTAGTATTCTTTCACCTATAGATGCATCACAGCAGTCTGGCCTTCATCGTGACATGGCATTCCCCCGTGTGTCTGTCTTCATGTGGCATTCTCTCAGTGTCTGGGTTTCTTCTCATAAGGACACCGGTCTTATTAGATTTAGGGCCCACCTTGCTCCAGTATGGCCTCATCTTACACCTGCAGAGACCCTAAATCCAAATAAGGTGACATTCTGAGCCACTGCAGGTTAGGACTTCAACATATCTTTTGGGGTGGGGGGGGGACACAGTTGAACCCATGACAGGTGCAGCAGATCCTGTTTCTGTCCCATTTCACAGATGGGGAGACAAAGGCCAGGTGAGTTAAGAGACTGGCCAAGGCCTCAGGGTGGGCAAGGGCCAGGCCGTGTGCCTACCACTCTGCCCGTGGCCACAATGACCAGGTTGTACTGTCTGCTGTTCACAGGTGGCAGCTGAGGCGCAGAGATGAGACACAGCAAGCTTAGCAGATTTGAAGGGAGAAAGAAACAGATAGTAAGGGCTAGCAGGCCATGCAGCATCTGTGTGAACCTCCTCCCTCCCCAGGGGCTGGGCCCACAGTCCCTAGTCACTGTGTCACCCCTAAAGTGGGACACACACCTGGCCTCAGCATACTGGCATTTTATTTTAGTGTCCCCAAGCATGCTTCCTTTGTGGCAGGTCAGCTCTATCCCTGCACACACACCCTGCCCTGAGGGCCTGCTTGGTGGGATCCAGCAGAGTTCAGGACTCTTGCTCACCGCATATGGGGTGGGAGCCTGAGTCAATGAGCGTGAAGGTCAGTGTGAGCTGGCCCGTGTCTACCCTGACAGTCCCACAGCCCACAGAGCTCAGGAAGACATGCCCGGTGACCATGTCCCTTTAGGGTGTGGCATGTGCAAAGGGTGTTACTGGCTTGTTCTGTTCTGCTTTGAGGAGACATTTTTTAGAGGCAGGTGGCATAAAGCAAGTTGGTGAAATGTAGTAGGCCGAAGTTGCTAGATTCTGGAGAGGGGAGAGGAGGGCTCCCAGGGCTCTGCCTCCCTCAGGGCCCAGGGCCACAAGGTCTGTCCCCACAGCAGCCGTTGGGACTTCTGTGAGGGCTTAGGGGCTGCGGGGGGGAAATGCAAGCCAGGGAGGATTGGTACCCCGGCTGCCCCTGCATGAAAGTCAAGAGCCTGGGGAGAGTGAGAGCACCAGCATAGTGCCTGCTATGCCAGGGATGAAGACAGATCCACAGGGATAAAGAGAAAGTGACCTGGGGATGGAGGCGGGAGAGAGCCCCAGGCTAGTAGCTCAGAGTCAGAAGAAGGACAAGCTACCAGTGTGAACAGTCAGTCAGCTGCCGGTGTGTGGAGGGAAGAACAGAGAGGAGGGACATGCCCAGAGGGGCAGGAATCCTGGAAGGTAGGGCTGGTTTTGCTCTGTGGTGATGGAGATGCAAGGGGGTGAGGAAGAGGAGGCAGTGGCAGGAGCAAGTGACCAGCCCTCCTGCCTAGGGATGGGCCTGAGCTGGAGAAATCAGGGGTCAGTTGGAGGGGTCTGCAGGGTGCAGGGCCATGGGGGTGAGGGAGTTTTAGTTATGTCAGAGGCCATGTGTCTCAGGCTACATGGAGGAGAAAAGCAGGACTTGCTTGAGGTGACATGGGACCTCATGAGGCCCTAGTGGCAGTGCCTGGGCTCAGGTGTTGAACAGGCACCCTGTTAATTAGCAGGATGGTGGAGTAGGCCTGAGATCATTAGCCATGAGGGAGAGGCCAAGGGTCATGGCCCCTGTAAGCCCCCTAATAAATCCATCTTAAAACACTCTTAAAACATAATATTGTGGGGATGCCTGGGTGGCTCAGTCGGTTAAGCATCCGACTCTTGATGTCAGGTCAGGCCTTGCTCTCAGGGTTATGAGTTCAAGCCCCAGCGTTGGGCTCCGCGAAACCTACTTAAAACAAAAACGTAATATTGTAAAGGCATGTATTTTCCAGTCATCTTAAGGGATTTATCTTCAGTTATTTTCATCCTTTTCTAGTATTTCTTCCCTGTGTAGACCCGATAGTCACACATGTGGTCTACACTGTGTCTGTCAGGAACACCCCACAACACGTTCCTGGCAGCTTCCTGGTGGGCTCCTGTCCGTCTGTTTCCTGTTCCTGTCACTGGTGTGCAGGCCCCTGGGTGTAAGGGGCTCTAAGCATAGTGGCACATGGCGTTTTTCCAGATTGTAAATGGTGTCATTCATGACTGTTAGGAAGTCAGATCACCAAGTTCAAGGGTGCAATGATTTATATCCTGTCTTCCCCCTTGTTAGCGGTTCTGTGTCCTGCCTCAGGTCCCCAAGCAGTTTGTACCTTACACTATAATTATTCATCTGCATTTCTGTCTTTGCTACTAGACTGCAAACTTGAAAATCCTGAGGCAGGCAAGTGAGACTAGAGCATTTTGTGGGTACCTAGGTCTTGCACACACCTTCTGTTCATTGTAGCACCTTCTGGAATCTTTAGGAGCTCTGACTGCTGCAGGGCCCACGGGCCTGGAGGGTGCACAGGCAGATGACCCCTGAATGGGGGTGGACAGTGCATCCAGGCAATGAGGCCTGTGGCCTGAGGCCAAGCATTGTCTGAGTCACCACTGCTGGAAGCTGCTTCCCTGACCCTGGTGGCCTCTGCAGGCCTGCAGGAAGTCTCAGCACCACCTCCCCGGGAGCAACGCCCCTTCTCCCTGCTTGAACAAGGAAAACCAGTAGTTAGCAGGAAATCCCCAAACAGCAGAGGAACTCATTTCTCATGTCTTGGCTGGTTGTTTTCTAAAGGCAGTTCCAGAGGCTTCTCCCCTGAGTCACCTTCTCCTTTTAAATCACAAATTCATCCCAGTAGATTCCTAAGACCATCTATAGACACACCACGGACACCCAGCCCCCAAAGAGAAGTGACCCATTTGTCTGGCTATTGGGAAGTGGTTGCCCTTAGGGGAAAGCCAGTTGCATCTGCCCAGCAGAGAATTGCTGGCTACCCTGTGCGTTGCCCCCCAGCCCTCAAGAACAGACACACAAGGATGAGCACACATCCTCTGGCCTGTGAAGGGCTCCCACTGGTGGGGAGGCAGATTCTGGGGTCAGGATGCATCTAGAGGTATAGGGACACCAAGGGGATTGACCCCTACACATGGGGAAGCCATGGAAGGCTTTCCATGGACATGGTGTGAGAAGCACCACAGGCCAAGCAATTTAAACACAAAAAATGTGTTGTCTCAGAGTTCTGGAAGCTGTAGTCCAAGATCAGGGTATCAGCAAGGCTGGTTCCTTCTGGTGATTTCTGGCTCATTAACCCAGCCTCTGCCTTCATCTCTGCATAGAGTTCTTCCTGTGTGCATCTGTGTCTGAATTTCCTGTATGTTACTGGATTAGGGACCCACCCTACTCCAGTGTGACTTAATTGCATCTGTTTCTAAATAAGCTCACATTCTGAGGCATTGGTAGTTAGAACTTCAACATATGAATTTGGGGGGACACAATTCAACCCATAAGACTCGAAACCCTAGAGGTCCCCAGGTGGTATTGGTGACCATGAGCTGTCAACAGTCTGGATATTGGGCAGTTGTCCGGCCCGGTCACGGGAGCCAGCAGACACATCTCTTCCCCACCAGCCCTACCCATGTTTGGTGTAGCTTGGGACCTGATGAATGGCATTGAGTGGATGTCCCATCCAGCTCCTTGAGGCCCGGAGGCTGACCTGCTCCTTGCGGCTGCACATTGTGGTGCGAGCAGTTATCACTACCTCCGGCAGGGCCCCCTGAGTGGAAAGGAGGTCTCTCATCTGGAACAGTCGGGTAGGCACTGGGGTATTAGCTTCTGCTGAAGTGCCAGCCCCACTTCACTTCTTGTTCCTGTCCCCAGGAATGCTCCCCCACCACTTGCTTCATGTCTGGCCCACGAAGCGGTTTCCCAGCTGCTGCAGATGGACCTTTCTGAATTCAGGAAATTGCCCAGACAGGAGGAGGAGGAGGAGGAGGAGGAGGAAGATGACAACGAGGAAGAGAAGGCCCCTGTGACCCGTGAGTTCTCTTCCCTCCCTGGCCTGGAGGCTTAGCCCATGACAGACTCACCAGCCAGACAAGGGACAGGCCTCAGGGGAGTGCCAGTTTGGGAGATGTCAGGGCTCACCTGGGCTCCACAGCCTTTCCTATTTTGCTGCTAGAGGGGTGGCCTCAGGCAGCATGTGGCTGAGGGCCACAAAAGGGCAGCGCTGGCCACATGTGTTCATGGCAGTGTGGCAGAATGGAGGTGCAGAGAAAACACACCAGCACAAGGTCAGCAGAGGGAGGGCAGCTGAGCTTCAGAACAGCTCAGGAGATGAATAACGCTTTTCCCGTTTTACATGGGAGGAGACTGAGGTGGTAACTCAGCCACCCACTTGCTCTTCTGCCTCAGCTGACATTGCCCCAGGGTGGCGTGGGAGTCAGGAAGGTGACGTGAGCCATTGCTGGGGGCGGCCTCAGGGTCTAGCTGGGTAGAAAATGCCAGAGCTTGGGCCCGTTGCCTGGGCCGATCCAACTCAGGACCCAGTCAGGTGGAGACTCTGCAGTGTCTGAAAGCTGGCTTGGGGATGGGCCGATGTTTGTCTGCCTCCTCCTGGGAGACTGGCTAGCAGGGTGGGCCCCAAGCCACACCGCCCAGCCTGAGGAACCCAGAAACAGTCAGGGCTCTTGTTTTGCATGTCTTTCTTTCACTTTCCTAATACAGTAGGATCCCCCCTCTCACCCAAGGGGGATATATTCCAAGACCGCCAGGGGAGGCCCAAAACTGCAAATGGTACCAAACCCTATACATTCTGCATTTTTTCCTATACACACATACCTATGAGCACTTGAATTTATAAACTAAGCACAGTAAGAGACTAACAACAATAGCTGATACTCAAGTAGAACAGTTATAACGATATGCTGTCATAAAAGTGGTATGAGTGTGGTCTTTCTCTGAATATCTTACTGTACTATACAGTACTGTATACTATACTATATACTGTATAGTATACAGTATATATACCATATACTATACTATAGTACAGTACTGTACTATACTCGCCTTCTTGGTGTTGGTGTGAGATAATTAAATGCCTACATGATGAGATGAAGTAGGTGAATGACCTGGCATTACAGGGTAGCGTTAGGTCACTGTCGACCTTCTGACGATACATCAGGAGGAGGATCATCTTCCAGACCACAGTTGACTGCCTGTACTGAGACCGCGGAAGGCAAGCAGATGGGAGCGGGAGACTACTGTACAATTTGCTGATTCTGTCTCTTTATATATTGCATATAATTACTTCCATCAGGTCACGTATTTATTACCTATGTTACTTTAAGCTTAGCATTAGCACGAGCATTGAGGACAAACCAAGAACAGGCCGGGGAGAAAGAGGAAAACCATGCGGCCTCTCGCTTCAGCAGGTGCCAAGCCCTCCTCAGCCGTGTGCCCTGCCTTTTCCCTGGCTCCCTGCCCACGTTCCATCCCAGCATTGCCTAGCATTCCTGCCTGGGAGCTGCGGGAGACCAAGGCCCACAGTGACAGGCAGCCATTGTCCTCTGCAAAGCCTGCAGGCACACAGCCCCACAAAGGGAGTGCCCCACCCAAGAGTCCCGGCGGGAAACCAGCGCCACCTGCTGGCAGGAAGGCCCCAGGCGGTGGCTGGCACCCGCAGCGCCCTACACCTGGGGGTTCCCGCAGGCCAGTGAAGGAGGGAGGGGCCCACGTAGGAGGAAATCACAGACTGCCCCCACCCTCCACGCAGGCCTGGGCCTGTGGTCTTGATCAGCTATCCCTGTCACTGGAGCAGAACATAGTTAAGTCTATCATTTCGAAGCCATTCATGCAAAATTGGCATCATGGCAGGTGTTATAAGCATCACTGCTCAAGGACAGAGATATGATTAAGACCTCTGTAGCTGTGTCAGGTGGGAACGCCGGCCAGCCCCTCCCCAGTGAGCAGGTCCTATGGGCGCCTGGATGAGGCCCTCAGCCAGACAAGCAGGCATCTCTTGCCAGTGGCATCAGGAGTCTGTGAGCCAGCCGAACCTCCCATTGCTTATCCATTGCTTATCGTTGTCAGTGGTAATTGCCTTTGCTTAAGCTGAGATTCAAGTTCAAACATGCTGACGGAAATGGTAGGACAACCTACGGCAAGAGGGTACACGGTGCCCTGTGCCTCCCTGGGTGTCTCAGGCCTAATAAAAGCAGAGCCCAGAGGGGGAAGAAAGGAGCCCAACAGCTCAGGTAGTCATACGAGCATAGCCATCTGCAGAGGAGAGAAGGAGGAGACTGGGGGAGGCGGCGCTGTGCAGTCCAGCTGAATGACGGTCCTGACTTGTTGGCAGGGGGTTCACTGGGCCAAGTGCATGTGGACCTGTCTTCCCTGAGCTGAGCCTTCCTGTACCCACAGCCCCTCAGTCCAGTCCTGATGGTCTCCCGTTTCTTGCCAGACACCTGAATGGCCCTTGTGTCCTGGGTATGGTGGCAGTGGCCAGTTCTAGACACCCCCGCCTTGGTGCATGGATTCCCTCAGATGTGTCTTCCCGTAGCCTCTTGTGCTCTCAGACCCTCTCTGCCCCCCCACCTTGTCTCTGCCTCTCTTTTTCTTCTATAGCCACTGCCTTTGGGCAGGAGCTCTTCTCCAACACCCCAAGTCCTATACGTGTGACCTGCGACACTCCTCAGTCTGCCCTCAAACCCTCCCCGCCCCAGGTGACTGGCTCTGACTCACCTGTACCTGCTGCATGTACCTGGGCCAGCAGGAGTCCCAGGAGGGCTTTACATGTGGAAATGAACAGAGTCTCTGAGGCATGTCACCTGAGGTTTCCTTGGGATGTGTTCCTTGTTAATCTTTTCTTTAGAAAACAGGTTTAGATAGGATTTTTTTTAATGTTTATTTATTTACCTTGAGAGAGAGAGAGCAGGAGGGGCAGAGATAGAATCCCTGCGTTGTGAGGGAAGAGCCCAACAAGGGGCTCAGTACCATGAACCATGAGATCATGACCTGAACCAAGTCGAGCACCCAACCAAGTCAGCCACTGAGCCCCCGCCCCCACTTTTTTTTAAAGCCATGTTGTAGAAGCTGTTACCTGTTGCTGCATAACAAATTCTCCCAAAATTTAGTGGGATATTTATTATCCCATAGTTTCTGTGGGTCTGGAATTTGGGAGCAGCTGAGCTGGTGGTTCTGGCCCAGGGTCTCTCAGGAGATCGTGGTCACGAGCTTACAACCAGTGGGGGCAGAAGTTCCATTTCCAAGGTGGTTCAGTCACTTGGCTATTGGCAGGAGGCCTCAGTTCCTTACCATGTGGACCCTCCACAGGGCTTCTTGAGGATCCTCACAGTATGGCAGCCGGCTTCCCTCAGGGCCAGTGATTCACCAGGACACAGAGAGAGAGAGACACACAGACAGACAGGGAGAGGGAGAGCATGCAAGGTGGGAGCCACAGTGTCTCTTAGGAAGCTGTCATGGTCACTTCCATTTTATTCTGTTTACTAGGAGCAGGTCACTAAGGCCCATGCTTGAGGGAAAGGAAACTGGGCTCCCAATCAAAGCATCAATGAATTAATGGGCATATTTTGAAACGATTACTAGGGCTAACACTTGTCATGGAAAATTGAAAAGGCACTAAGAAAGCATTCTTAAGAAAAAAACCTCACAGGCAGAGCTACCACCTGCAGACAACCACTGCTGACATTTTGATTGTATGCCTTTCCTGCATTTTATTTTCCGAGTCCAAGCAGCTGAAGGCTTTTTCATGTCCTCACAATCAAACTGTATGTGGGATTTTCTGTTCTCTTTTTCTCATTTCCTTAATATCATGACATAAGCATTTTACATGCTCACACACTCTAAAAGGCCATTTTTGTTTTACACTGTAATTATTTTCCATTAAACTTTATTTTGAGATAACCGTAGCCTCACATGCAGTTGTAAGAAATAATACAGAGGGAATCGCCTGGGTGGCTCAGTCAGTTAAGCATCCAACTCTAGATTTTGGCTCAGGTCATGATCTCACTGTTCGTAGGTTCGAGCCCTGCATTAGGCTCTGCGCTGTCAACACAGAGCCTGCCTAGGATCCTCTCTTTCCTTCTCTCTCTGTCCCTCCCCGGCTTGTGCTCACTCACACTCTCTCTCTCTCTCTCAAAATAAATAAAAGAATAACCATCAAGCCATCATTATTAAAAGAAAAAAAAAAAAAAAGAACACAGAGGGATTCCATGCATCCTTTACCCAGTCCCTCCATAATGGTAACATCTTGAAAAACTATATTTAAGTATCACGACCAAGATCTTGACATAGTCAAGATACAGAACAGTTTCATCCTATGAGGATCCCACATTACCCTTTATGGCCACCCTAATACCCCATGCCCTGTCCCTAGTCCTGACAACCATTAATCTCTATTTCTATAATTTTGTCATTTCAAGAATGCCTATGAATGGAATCATAGAATACGTAAGTTTGGGGATAGGCTTTTTTCACTCCACATACTTCTCTGGAGATCCATCCGAGTTTCTGTGACCTGCCAATAGCTCCTTCCTTTCTTTCCTGCTGCGAGCAGTATCCCATGGCATGATGTCCTGAAATTTACCCATTCACGTGGTGAAAAACATCTGGGCCATTTCCAGTTTTCGCCTATTACAGGTGAAGCTGCTGGGAACACTGACTGGGGCTCACAGGTTTTTGTGTGAGCGTAGCTTTAATTTCTCTGGGATAAAAGCCCAGGGCTGCAGTGGCTGGCCCATGTGGCAATTGCATGTTTAGTTGTGAAAATCATGATTAATAGCAGCTTAATTCTTCATCAAGAGAATAGAATGTAATTTATTCTGTCACTGGATACATAGTGTTTCTAATTAACACGCAATTGTAAATGATCCTTTACTTCATCCTTAAATTGTCCTTGCGTCTCCGGCTATTTCCTTGGGGTGGGCTCCCACGAGTGGAGTTGCTCACTGTGGGACAGGAGGTTCCTTCCTGTGCATATTGCCAAACCAGACACTGCTCACTGCTGATGACACAGGCTGTCACACATAGTTTACTAGGCTGGTGTGCCTGTTACTAGGCCGGAATGCTCTGGGGGTTCATGGGCTTATGGGGCCTGTGCAAGCCTGTGGTGGGGGCTGTCTGCTGAGCCAAAGGGGCCACAGGGAAGGGGTGGCAGGGAGAGCGAGTGGAGCCCAGCTGGTCTGGTTGGTGCTTCCCTAACAGTCTTCTGTTATACCCATCAGTGCTGGATGCCAAGGGCCTGGCGCGAAGTTTCTTTAACCAGCTCTGGGAAGTATGCAGCCAGTGGCAGAAGCAGGTGCCCTCGAGTGCCCGGGTTCCTCAGCGGCAGTGGCTGGTCTCCATCCATGCCATCCGGAATACTCGCCGCAAAATGGAGGACCGGCACGTGTGCCTTCCTGCCTTCAACCAGCTCTTTGGCCTGTCTGTGAGTGCTCCACCTCTAGTCTTCCACCTCCTGGCCCCCAAGCAGAACAGCCTAGGAGGCCTTGTGCAGGGGGTGGGAGCCACCTGGGGTTCCCATCAGAGCTGCTAGCCAGAGCTGAAGCAGGAGTAACGGCTGTAGCTGTCATCTGAAGGCCAAGGTGCTAGGTGAGGCAGAGCACTTCCCAGGAGGTCTGAGAGACCCGATTCATTGTCCCATCGTCTGGCTTCTGGGCCAGACCAACCGTGGCCACCTTGCTTTCCCAGCTAAGGGACTGAGGAAGGGGAATGGTCTGCCCAAATCTGTTATAAGGGGAGGCCCCAGGATTCTCTCATTTGCCCCAGACTCACAGTTACTGGGCTCTGCTCTATCTCCAGCACTGGGAGCCGCTGGTACATCGCACCTCATTTTATGCTCCAGCAACTCAGTATAGAAGGTGAAACCAACTCCAGAGAGTTGTCCTTTTCCAAATCTTCCAGTTCCTAATGCTTGAGTCAGGTTGACCTATCTGATGGCAGAGTCCATGCTGATTCTTCCAGACCCACCCCAGTCAGCACCTGGACTCTACCCCCAGACAAAGCCTCTGGCCAGGTCACAGCCTTGGTCAGGGCGAAGTCAGTGTGATTCCCACTGCATTCCCTACCAGGACCCCGTGGACCGAGCCTACTTTGCTGTGTTTGATGGCCATGGAGGGGTGGACGCTGCAAGGTATGCTGCTGTACATGTGCACGCCAACGTGGCCCACCGGCCGGAGCTGCCCACAGACCCCGCGGGAGCCCTCAGAGAAGCCTTCCGGCACACAGATGAGATGTTCCTCTGGAAAGCCAAGCGAGAGGTGAGAACCAGTGAATGGGCCTCATGTGCAGTTTGGGGCCAATAGCCATTAGCATCAGAGAGGCCCAGCCCTTGCCGAAGGAAGGAAATCAAAGCGATTGGTGGTGTCAGAAGGTCCTCACTAGGGGCGCCTGGGTTGGGCATCCAGCTTCTGCTCAGGTCAGGATCTCATGGTTCGTGAGTTCGAGCTCCACATTGGGCTCTGCTGACAGCTGGGAGCCAGGAGCTTGCTTCAGATTCTGTGTCTCCCTCTCTCTGCCCCTCCGCTGCTCACACTCTGTCTCTCTCTCTCTCAAATATAAATAAAACATTTTTAAAAATTATAAAAAAAAAAAGAAGGTCCTCACTAAACTCTGTTGGCAATCAAATCACTTCATTCTTATGGTAAAAGGGGGCTTGTTTTCCATTTGAATAAAAGCCGCATAAAGCGTGCATCTGGTCTTGCATGCCTGGCCCCACTGGTGGGTGTGCAGGCCTCACAGGGAAGGTCAGTCTATTTTAAAATGTGCCAAGGATTCTCTTTTAATCAGGGATGGCAAGGTGACAGGCACAAACACCTGCCTTGGAAGAAGAGTTTTATTATTTACAGTGCCCAAGAGGAGACATCACACCATGCAAGGCCATGGTGGGGGGGCACCAGGGTTGGTCGGGAGGCAGAGGGAGAGAGCACAGCATGACTGGAGCCTTTGCTCTGGCCTCACAGGAGGGCCTGGATGAGGCAGAGCAGGCAAGTCACAAGTTTGGATGGTTTGAATCACCTGATGGGCTCTGGACTACAGACAGGGGCAGTCCCCAGCCATCCAGGCCAGGGGAAGCAGCCTGATGGGAGAAACAGAGGAGATGGTTGAGGAAGTGGGTTCAGACCAGCTGGCTCGTACATGAAGGTTGCATCCCTGGGGGAAGACATTTCCTGTCCTGGGACAGGCACTCTTTAGAATTAGCAAGTACCCCAGTTTGTCAAAACATGAGAAAATACAATATGGGGTGCCTGGGTGGCTCAGTCTGTTGAGCATCTAACTTTGGCTCAGGTCATGATCTCATGGTTAGCAAAGAGCCAGCAAAGAGCCTGAAGAGCTGCCAGCAAAGAGCCTGAAGAGCCTGCTTCAGATCCTTGGTCTCCCTCTGTCTCTGCCCTTCCCCCGCTTGCGTGCGTGTGTGTGTGTGTGTGTGTGTGTGTGTGTGCGCGCGCGCGCGCGCGCATGTGCACTCTCTCTCACAAAAATAAACATTTTTTAAAAATTAAAAAGAAAGGAAAATACAAAAAATAAAGCCCATGATTAATACCTTCCCTTGCTCACCCAGGCAGAGTCTTGGCAAGCTGCTGGTGTCCACTGGGTATATTCTTTCTTTGGGAATTAGAACCGTGTAGGGGTGAGGCACTTGTTTCTGAAAGAAGCCATCCAGCCCCTCCTCTGTGAACTTAACCACCCACTGAACCTTACGTGCAGAATGCAGAACTTCTGTGGGGCCCTCCTAGCAGCCCCATGAGGTAGCTACTAAAATTTTGTCCATTTTAGACTCGGAGAAACTGAGGCTGAGAGAGCTTAAAGGATGTGCCCCAGTTGACATGGCTCGTAGGGAGACTTAGAAGGGGGTATACTGTCCTCAGAGACTCTAAGCACGGTCCTCAATGGAAATCAGCAAAGCCATACTTCACATCTTTTATTTTTTTAATTTATTTATTTTTTTATTTAAAAAAAATTTTTTTATGTTTATTCATTTTTGAAAGAGAGAGACAGAGCACAAGCAGGGTTGGGGCAGAGAGAGGTTGGGGGGGGACGCAGAATCTGAAGCAGGCTCCAAGCTCTAAGCTGTCAGCACAGAGCCTGACGTGGGGCTCGAACTCATGAACCGTGAGATCATGACCTGAGCCAAAATCTGATGTTCAACCGACTGAGCCACCCAGGCGCCCCCTTTTTTTAGTTTTTTAATGCTTATTTATTTTTGAGAGAGAGAGACACAGAGCATGAGTGGGGGAGGGGCAGAGTGAGAGGGAGACACAGAATCTGAAGCAGGCTCTAGGCTCTGAGCTGTCAGCACAGAGCCCGACGTGGGTCTCAAACTCACAGCCCGTGAATTCATGACCTGAGCAGAAATTGGACACTTAACCGACTGAGCCACGCAGGAGCCCCCAGACTTTGCATCTTTTTTTTTTTTAATTTTTTTTTTAACGTTTATTTATTTTTGAGACAGAGACAGAGCACGAATGGGGGAGGGGCAGAGAGAGAGGGACACACAGAACTGGAAGCAGGCTCCAGGCTCTGAGCCATCAGCCCAGAGCCCAACGCGGGGCTCGAACTCATCGACTGTGAGATCGTGACCTGAGCTGAAGTCGGACGCTTAACCAACTGAGCCACCCAGGTGCCCCCAGACTTTGCATCTTAACAGAAAACCATACAGCATCTAAAACTACAAAGTGGGAGCCTGGTGCAAAGCTGACATGCCTCAGACCTCCTGGTCACTGTCACCCTTGGGAGGTGAGGAAGCCCCTGGAGCTCTGGGCCACCTCCCAAAATAACGATTCACTGAAGCAAGTATTTAAATTAAGTGTATTATTAATTTAAGATAGCTGAATTGGGATGAAATTGACACATAATAAATTGCACATATTACAAATATACAGTGTACAGTTGGTTCAATAAAAATAAAGTGTACAATTGGATAGGTTTTAGCATTTGTCTACAATAACGGATGTACCCATCACCCCCAAAGAATTTCTTCCCAGCCTTTGTCACCCCACCCTCCCCAGACAACCACTCTGCTTTCAGACGTAATAGACGATAGAGCTTGTGTTTTCCAGAGTTGTAGATAAGCAGGACCACACAGGACGTGCTCTCCTGTCATGCAGCATAACCCTTAGGAGACTGCCTGTGCCCTGTGTACTTCTGGAGTCTGTTCCTTTTATCTGACTGAGCACTATTGCAGGAGTCGTTCAGTCTGGACAGGATTGGGCCCACAGTGCCAGCACATGGCTCACCCTCAGCCCTCTCTCCCTTCAGCGGCTGCAGAGTGGCACCACGGGTGTGTGCGCTTTCATTGCGGGAAAGACCCTGCATGTTGCCTGGCTCGGGGACTCCCAGGTCATCCTGGTGCAACAGGGACAGGTGGTGAAGCTGATGGAGCCGCACAGACCTGAGCGACAGGTAAGGGGCTCCCTCCCTCCAGGCCTGGGTCATCCCCGGCCCCGATCGTGCTGGACTGCTCGGGTTAGTGGATGGTCAGGTAGGCAAGGAAGCAAGAGGGGCCCTGCACCGTCTTCGTAGGGAGATCCTGGTGTTCCTCCAGAGGGAGGGTCCTTCTGCCTGATTCAAGTGGCCAGGGGTTTGTCTGTTGGCAAACAGGATTTGTCTGTTGGCGGAGGGGTCCCCTCCCTAAAGTTGGGGCATTAATAGCCAAGAGTCCCATGTAAGCCCTTCTCACCACAGTGACATGGAGCCCAGAGCTGCAGAGGAGAGGCAGCCCAGGAAGTGGGGTCAAAGTGCAGGGTCCTGCACTTTGTGCATGTGGGCAAGGGGTGGCTGGCCACCTGGGCTGTGGGGGTGGAGGGCTCCAGGGAGGAGGTGATGCTAAGCCAAGGTCAGAAGGAAGCAGGCTTGGGGCTTCACTGGGTAGAGGCTACACTGGGATCCTGAAGTCACTCAACTGTCTGAGCCTCAGGGTCCTCATCTGGATCTAAGGCTGACATTCCTCCTTGGACCACATCTCACAAAGGTGTCCAGTCTGTTTGTCTCTGTAGGATGGTGGGAGTTTGCATACTGGGAAATGCCCTGGAGCCCTGTCCCTGCTCTGCTTTCCCCACATGTACAGGCCTCCACATCAGCACAGAAAACGCCCCCACCTTCCACAGGGCTATGCAGAGCCCCATCTGTCCGCCATCCTGTGCATGGACATTGAGATTTCTTCAGTCTTTTTCTTTTTTCTTTTTTTTTTTTTTTAACATTTATTTATCTTTGAGAGAGAGCAGGGGAGGGGCAGAGAGAGGGAGATACAGAATCTGAAGCAGGCTCCAGGCTCCTAGCTGTCAGCACAGAGTGCAATGTGGGGCTCAAACTCATGAGCCATGAGATCATGACCCGTGCCAAAGTCGGACGCTTAACTGACTGAGCCACCCAGGCGCCCCGAGATTTCCTCAGTCTTTTTCATGCTAAAGTCCACACGGCACTAGATGACTTTGCATAGCGTTGCATTGTTCTGGGTCAAGTATGTTAATAGAGCGGTTCCTAGGAATGGAGGGATGAGTCAGGGCACTCCCATTTACAGTCTTGGCACTTTTGCCACACTGCCCTCCTCAGGCTGCATGTCCTCTGGCCATAGCCCCACTGACCAGTCTGAGAGGAAGGAAAGTGGTTATTCAGTTTGCATTTCTCTTACAGTATGAGGTCGAGCATCTTCTCAAACACTTAAGATCATTTACGTTGCCTTCTGTGAGAACCCTTCATTCTTGTCCTTTGCCCATTTGTCTCCTGACCTGTTGCTATTTTTCTTATCAATTTGTAGGCATCATACACCAGGGAGGTCAGCTCCTTGTCTGCAGGGTGATTTGCAAGTTGCCCCCTGCTTTGTCTTTGTTTATGGGCTTCTGCCTTGTAGACATGTTGGTTTTTATGTAACTGAATGGAGCTGTCCTTTTGTGGCTTCTAGATTTGGAAAGCACTGCAAGGGAGTGTCAGGCCGTGATCACCAAAACAGCCAGGAATGACAGCATTCCTTGGCCTCACTGCAGCTCGGTCTGTGCTAAACCTCCTACATACGCCCTCCCTGTCATATAGAGGAGAGAACTGAGGCTCAGAGAGGTTAAGTAACTTGCCCAGAGCATACTGCCGGGAAGTGGCAGATGTCCTGTGTCACTCCACTGCAGCACTGGGGCATTCGGCACCTGCTCCCTGGTGGACCCTCCTTCCCCGAGATGGGCAGCCAGGTGAAATGCTGCCTAAGTGAGGACTAGCTGCAAGCCTCTGCTCAGGGTGCCTCGCCTGCTCCTGCCCACCCTCATCCCTACAAGCTTGGCGTCCTGTGCCTCCTCTGCAGCCCGGTGAGGACTTTTCTGGCAGTGTCTCCCCAGCACTGCCTGAGCCCTGCAGAATGACACCACAGCAAAGATCACAGACTGACAGCCATGCTCAGTCCTGGCTCCACCCTTTCCAAGCCTTGAGTGCCTTGTCTGTGAAATGGGGTTCCCAGGAGATAAGAATGGGGTGTCCTGGTGCACATGGGGTGCTGGGACCACAGCCGGCATGGGAGAAGCCTGCCAAAGTGTCTGTTCTTTCATTGATCTGCACCCTACATGGCTATAGAGACTAGATTCCAGGGCCCTCTTGGCCCCTGCCAGCCCCTCCCGGCTAATGAGCCCTGTGATCCCAAGCTTAGCCTGTCACCCACACCCTTTGAGAAGTCATCAAAGACTGGCTCAAAGGTCTCCCACGAAAAATAACCACCATCACACTGGTCACGAGAGTGGGAAACTAGTAACAACCTAGTGAGCCACAGTGAAGGGCAATAAGGGTCTGGCAGCTGCTGAAACCGGCTCTGAGGCACATGTGGGGACCGCATGGCACTCTGCCTTGTTCTGCTGCTGTCTGGACAGAGCCTTGCTGCCACTGGATTCAGTTCAGGCCAACAAACAGTTAGCACCTACTGTGCACAGGACACTTTGCTGAGGCAGTGAGCCTTCCAGCACCTCTCAGACTAACGGGCAGCTTCAAGCCACAGTACTTGAGCAAAGTGTTGGGAGATGTGGAAGAGGGAAATGAGCAGGAAGGAGGCATACAGCCCAATCCTGATGGCAGGTGGGACCCCAGCAGGCCAGGGGTGGAGTCCAGGAGGAAAGGGCAGGTTTAGCCAGGACCAGCCACTGAGAGACCGAGGGCTCCTGCTCCTGTGTCAGGAGGAACTTCACAAGGAATTACTAGAAGCTTCTAGAATGGTCAGACCACCAGAGGGCAAGGTGAGAGCTGGGTCACAAAAGAGGCGGCTGCAGTCACCTGTCCAGCTATGGGGAGGAGGACCTGCCTGGCAAGGCAGCATCAGGAGGGATGGAGAAGAATCCAGGCTTTTGAGGATGGGGAAAGGGCCTTACACTTCTAAGAGGTTGGTGATGCCATTAGCCAGGGGCACTGGGGGCCAGGGAGGACAGGGTGGGGTGTTCCCTGTGAGTGCAGAGTCTGGAGGGGAGGGTAGGATATCCTGTGATGACAGGCAGGACCGGGGACATGGGCCTCGGGGCTGCATGCTCACAGAGCTGAGACGTGTGTGAGAGCGAGCATGTGGCAGGAGAGTGGGCCTATCCTGTCAGAAGTAGGGAGGTGGGGAGCACAGCATAGGGGAAACCCAGCAGGAGAGCCTAGGGGTGGCCGAAGCGCAGTGCAGGGCACAATACCTCTGCAGCTGACCTCAGTGCCAGCCGAGCCCAGGAGGAACTGACCACTGCCTGGGCAATGTGCAGGTGAGCGAGACCACTCAGGGGGCAGAAGGGAGGCCGGAGGGCCATGAGGGGAAATGGCTGGACAGGGCAGCCTCACGGAAGTGGGGGCCCAGGGGCCCAGCTGTGCAGAGCCTTGTATTCCAGGTCGAGTGGGAAATGGCCGTTGATGGGAACCCACTTGGCCACCGGCTCTGGGCTCAACCTTGGAGAAGCTGTTCAGGCTGGTGGAGAGGATAAGGTAGGAGGACAGCTGAGGGGCCTGGTTCAGGTTTCATCCAATCCTGCCAGGTGGCCACGTGTAGCACAGGCTTGGGCTCGTCCCAGCAGCTTGCAAGGAAGAAAGTATTCCCAAGTGAAAGGTGAGACAGCTGGGGGGGGGAGGGTCGGGGGGTCAGTGACTATGGATGGTCTGGCTGTGTTCACCCTATAACTGAGGTAGCCCTTGCTGCAACTGAAGGACGTCTAGGTTATTCATGGTTTCCTGCAGTTCCACTAACGCCTCATCTGGGCGTTGAGAATCGCAGCCCCCAGCACTTAGAAACCAGCTCAGCTCAGGGCACTTGGGTGGCTCAGTCAGTTTAGCATCTGACTTTGGCTCGGGTTATCATTTCACGGTTCTTGGCTTCGAGCCCCGAATTGGGTTCTGTGCTGACAGCTGGGAGCCTGGAGCCTGCTTCAGATTCTGTGTCTCCCTCTCTCTCTGCTTGCGCTCTCTCTCTCTCTCTCTCCCCCTCCCTCCCTCCCTCCCTCTCTCCCTCCCTCCCTCTCTCTCTCTCTCTCTCTCTCAAAAATAAATAAACATTAAAAAAGAAGAAACCAGTTCAGCTCCACTCAGGCAGCAGCACCTGGCACCCTTCCCCACGGGTGCACCCCAGCCCCCACTCTGGCTGTCCCCCACAGGATGAGAAGGAGCGTATTGAAGCGCTGGGCGGCTTTGTGTCTCACATGGACTGCTGGAGAGTCAACGGGACCCTGGCTGTGTCTAGAGCCATTGGTAAGGAGATGGGAGACAGGGGGCAAGAGACAAAGGCCTCATGCGTGAGGCCCAGGGGCTCACATAGCTGTTGGGGACAGCAGCATCCTGTGCTGATAAAGCACCTGTGGTCTGTGGGGCCATGGAATCAGACGGAAGAGCCTCTGGTAAATTGAGAGAGTGCAGGTGCAGACACCTTAGAAACTTCTATCTCACACAAATAATCACAGAAGTTAACCCTTACGTGATTATCTCCTCATTAAAACAGTTCCCCAGAAAAACCTACCAGGAGGTCCTTGGTTAACTACTGTATGTGCTGAAAGGTCATAAATGAGGATTGTCCTCCCCTCCCCCATTCATGCTTATGATTCCTTTTTCTATCTTTAAAAAAAAAAGAAAAGCAGCCCCCTCTCCCCACAATCCTGTTTTCTCAGCATCCTACAGCTGCTGGGCCTCACTCTGGGCTCCGCAGCCACACCGCTGCCCCCAGGTACCTAGGCAACACTCCATTCCTGCTAACCCCCTCGAGGTGACATGTCTCCTCCCAGCCTCCAGACACACGCCATCCTATCCTTAAGGCCGCCTGTGGTGCCTGCCTTATAGCCCTTCCCCCTGCTGCTGCTGCCTATTGGGTCTCTGGCACATCCGGGTGCGGAGGCAGTAGGATGGGCTTCTCCAAAAGTGGAAGCTCCTTAAAAGGAGGGGGACACCCTAGGCAGTTCTGTGTCAGCGGTGTGGTCTGGTTCACACCCCGGGGCAGGAGCAGAAGGAGGGGGATCAGTGGTTCTGGGCAGTTTGTGAGGAGGGGGAGGTGGTTTCGAGTCGCACTTTAAAGGTAAAGCCACCAGGACTTGCTAACGAATTGGATGTGGGCCCTCAGGGAGAGGGACCTGGGGGAAAGGGAACCTCCAGACCTGAGTATAAGGGAGGAAAAGTGAGGTCCTTTACCTCAGTCATCCCCTTTCTCGGGCCCGGCTCCACTGGAAGTGAAAAGGCTGTTTTGTAGAGCTGACCTCTGGTCTGGCTGGGTTCTAACTCTGCACCCAATAGGTCTGCCACATTGCCCTTAGCACCACATGAAACTATCCAATTTCACTGGTGAACACGGGCGTCGGAAGAGGGTGGCCACAGTGAGGCCCCGAGCCTGGCTGGACTTGGCAACAGAAGGCCTTTCTCTCCTGTGCCCAGGGGATGTCTTTCAGAAGCCCTACGTGTCAGGAGAGGCCGACTCAGCCTCCCGGGAGCTGACAGGCTCTGAGGACTACCTGCTGCTGGCCTGTGATGGCTTCTTCGATGTCGTCCCCCACCAGGAGGTCGCGGGCCTCGTCCAGAGCCACTTGGTCAGGGAGCAGGGCAGCGGGCTGCAGGTTGCTGAGGAGCTGGTGGCTGCAGCCCGGGAGCGGGGCTCCCACGATAACATCACAGTCATGGTGGTCTTCCTCAGGGACCCCCAAGACCTGCTGAAGGGCAGGGCCCAGGGGGTAGGAGACGTGCCCACTGGCCTCGCAGAGCCAGGGACCGATGCTCCACAGAGACGCTAGGAGGTGCAGGCTCCCTGCCCCTACCCCGTAACCCTCCCCCTCAGATGCCTTAGGACCCGACAGGTGATGGTGGACAGTGGGTGCCACCCTCACAGTGCTTTCCCAGGGCCCCAAGTCTCCCGTGCTGCTTGCATTGGCCCATCCTGGTGGCTGTGGAACTGGACTGGGTCGTGGGGGATGTGCCCTGCTCGGACAGGCAGTGGGATGGCCTTGTTCTCTGAAGGAGGCCTAGGGAAGAGACCTCACCAAAGAAAAGACGACCCAAGAAGTGGAGCAGCTCTTGCTCCCAGCCCCATCAGGTAGGGGGCTCAGGTGGGGACCACAGCCAGACCAAAGATGCTGGGCATGTGCATGGGGCAGCAGGATGCTGCATGAGCCCCCAGGCAGACCCAGGAGCCACGGACATTTCCAAGTGCAACCTGGGTGTCCAGCACAGGTTTCTCACTTGCTCCTCACTGGCCGCCACTGGGAGGCTCGTCTCCGCTGACGCACCTGGCCTCCCGAGCCAGCTTCCCAAATTGGGGAGAACAGAGCACCAGGGACCTGGTCTGCAGTGAATGCTCACAGCCCCCAGCCTCCCTGGTTCCCTCCCGTCCCGCACACACCCAGTGAGAGGAAGGTCAGAATGACAACGAGGTGTGTGTCTTCAGTTTGTGGTCTTTTTTTTTTTTTTTCCAGGACAGTCGAACTCAGAAGCAGTATTTCAGGTTTTTGTCTTTGTTTTGTCAGTGCCAAGGTGACCTGTTGTGTCATGTAACTTAAGCAGAGCTTAGCATTTATTTTATTCTTGGAAACCTTAAGTATTGATTTTTTTTTTTTTTTTGGAAGAAACTTCTTTTGCAGTATTACTGAATTTTTTTTCCTAAATCAGGATTGAAGCAAACACTTTTCCAGGTGGTGTTAATAAGCCATTCAAGTGCCTTAAACAGCTTTAGGTGAGGCTAGAACCGCCGGGCCTGGGATGGATTCTACTAGGCATGTTTAAGTTTTTACAAGAGCAGGATTTATTTTGTTATAGTGGCATGATTTCAGCTAGAATTCTTCCCACTCCACTTCCTTTCTGCCCCTTTGTGATGCGATTTGCTGCTGACAGTCAGCAAAGCAGCTGAAAGAGCATGAGCTATGCTGCACAGCCTGGGCCAGACCTAGGGGCTCTGGGAGTTCAGGGTGACCATGGCACCTCCCCCAGCCTCCCTATGCACCTCAGTCCTGCTGCCCATGTCTCTGGCTGGTCCCCAGGCTGAGGAACTGAGCTCCATGAGCAGGCTTCTCATTTGACTGGAATGTCCTAGAACGTCTCGTGTTGGTAATCGAATTGGTTTCCTTGGGAAACACACTTACGAGGCCTTGGCAAGTCTGGAGGCAGCCTGGGGGGTTCTGGCTCTGTTTGGAGTCTGTCCATCCACCTGCCCCACAGCTCCCCAAACCCCTCCTCCTGTTTCTTGCCCACCATGGCGGCACCCTCTGTTACCTTGCTTTGCCCACAGCCTGACCACCTGGGGGAGAGCTCTACGTTCCCTAGCATGCCCTGGGCAGGTGAGGCTCAGAAGCCACGAAGCTTGGGTGACTCAGGCTACTCACATCCAGTGAGGCAGATATAGCATGTGTGTTGAGCTATAAGTGGCAGGGCTGGGTGAAGAGTCTGGCAGAGAGGGGTCTCTGTGGGAGGACCCAGGCCTACAGGTCTGGGAAGAGCGGTGGGTGGCTTTGGAGGCTCGTGGAGAATGTCACTGGGAGGTGGGCAGCAGGAGGAAGCTTGGCACTGTGTCCCCCAGGCCAGAATCCACCTGCAGTAGCAAGGCTCCAGGAAGGTGGGAGCTGGGAGAGCCTTGGCGGCACTCATCAGCCCGGGGAAGGGCAGACTTGGTAAGAGCCACCCCACTGAGGCCCGAGGGCTGTGCAGCAGGGAGGGTGGGAGCCAGCTCTGGGCAGGCAGGGGGGCAATGGGGGATGCCGCCCACAGGCTCAGCACTCACCCCTACTCTCACCGCAGGGATGAAGAAGCCAAGATGATGTGGTCAGTGCCATGCTCAAGGGCTCGTGACAGAAAAAGTATCTTAAATGTGGTCACCGCAGTTCAGAGAAGGTTTGGTGGGAGCCAACAATGACCTGGTATTGCCGCACTTAATCTGAAGGCCCTGCTGCCTTCTGGGGGCCAGAAGCCCCCTCTTTGGCCCTTCCCAGCGCAGGGCCGGCAAGAGGTGGCATGTGGCCCCTACCAGCCTGGCTGCCCCTGAGCATGACCTTAACAGAGGAAAGAGGTGTGGGCTTGTTTTTCTCATTTCTTTGCTAATCTTATTCTGGGATTGCCATCAAGAGTGGGGTTTCACCTTTGGAGTCTGGACTCCCCACGTGGTGGTCTGATTCCTGCCCAGACTCAAGGCTCCACCAGGAGATCTCTCCAGGCTTGTCCCAGTGCCCACCCCTCTCGTCTGTGAGAGGCCCTTGCCATCTGGTGCTGCTCAGCCTTGCCTTGAGGCGGAGGGAGCCCTTGTTCCCACTGCGCAGATGCTGGCTTTGTGCAAGCACCTAGGCATAGAGGTCTCTTCCCTCTTGACCAGGGAGGACTGGGAGCCACTGGGCATCTTCAGCCTCTGAAAGTCCTAGCCCACCTCCTTGTCAGGCCACAGTCCCAAGAAGGCCTCTAGCCAGGACCCCAACTCTAGAAGCCTCAGTCCCCTTCTCAAATCCCCACTTTGCCACTAGCTCATTATATGAGCTGAGCAAGTCGTTGAACCTCCTTGGGCCCCCTTTTCTCCTTTATAGGACACAGGGTTGCACGGAATCTGTGCAGCAGATCTTGGAATTTTGGAGGTTCGGGGCCCATCGAGGGCAAGCCTGGCACATCCTGGAGAGCTGCTACCAGTGCTAAGGGAACCCTCCCCCTCTGCTAGTGGGAGGGGTGGTTAAGTATCATTAGTGTCTATTCTTACAATTAAGTGGGTTGGAAAGGAATGGAGCTACAGTTGCTAGCCGTATATGGAACACAGAAGCTGGAGAGAGGGAGCCCTGCTTTTACAGGTAGAGCTGATCCCAAGCCAGCAGGAGGAGGAGAGGCAGACAGACTCAGCTGCCTCCCTCTGCAGGTGTGAGGCTGAAGGGCAGGGCACAGCCAGCGTCTCCCTTGCCTTTTAGTCAAGCTCCCAACCTGCTGAAATCCAGAGGCAGATGCATGGCCTCCCTGACCCAGCTTGTCCTCAGCATCCAGGACTAGGAAAGGGGTGTGCTTTACTGGGGACAGTGATGGGGGCAGGCCTCACTGGGGAAGCACAGGCCCTCTGAGGTCCTGAGCCAGCCTTTGGCCACAGTCCTATCTCCCCCTACCCTTTGAAACCAGCATGTGGCCCTCGTCCCTACCCCTATAATGCCAGTTCTGAGTTCCGGCTTGGGTGTCTGGCCACTTCAGCAGTAGTCCCAGGGCTTGGGTCACAGCTCTGGCAGTTCCTAGGCCTGGCCCCGACAAGAGCCAAATGGGCACCTTAAGGGCCTGTGCAAAATAAGCTGTTTTTGGTTTAATTCTGCCTGTAGCCCAAAGGAGGCAGCCCCAGGAGGCCCACGCTTTTCGCCGAGGCTCCACAGCTTTGCCAAATGCGCCGAGCTTTGCCATTCACATGCCATGCCAGCCTTGCCAAGGGTTTATTTGTGCACGTCTCAGCAGGGCTCCTGGGAGAGGTGTTCTCTGCAAGGTGCATCTTGTTCCAAGATGGGACTACTATTTCCCCTGTGTGCAGGGGCAAGTCCCAGGAGAAGAGGGCCAGAAACACAGTCTCTTCCCAGGGGTCACTGTGCTCAAGTGTCAATAAACCACGAGTTTTGAAACCCTGTCACCTGAGTCCTGCCTTCTTTTCTCACCTCTCAGCAGCTGGTGCCTGAGTGTCCAGAGTATGTTTAGGAGCTGCTGGGGTGCTGAGAGACCATCTACCAGTCTCCCCACAAAGCCAGCAGACTAATTCAGGAGAAAGCCCTGCTAGCCCACGCCCCCCCTCACAGGGGACCTCACATGATTGGGGAGCCCCCAGATGCCTGAAGTAGCCCAGGGACACTGAGGATGAGGACCCCCCTGTGAAAACACTCAGAAGGGAGAAAGCAGGTCAGCATCTGCCAAGTCTCTTGTGCTCTTGGCTGAATTCAGACCCCCAAGGAGTAGGAAAACATTCCAAAATGCCTCCATGCAGCCACTGCTGAGCCATGGCCCCAAAATGCTGCCTGAACTCCCCAAAATGTGAGGGGGCACTTGTGCTTCGGGGTTAGTTGGGGCCAACTAGCTGGATTGCTGTATCCCTTCCTCCCCTCCAGCCTGGCCTTGGATGCCGAGCCTTTGTCCCCATTTAGGCCTTGCCAGACTAGCTTCTAGTCCCTTCCCAAATCACCCTGAGAGCTTTCTGTGCCCCTCCGGCTCCCAGCCTCATTGCAAGGGAGGCAGCTTTATCTGTCTCAATCATGTCACTGAGAGGGGGCTGGGGCTCCCAACCAGGCCCTGAGCCCCACCCCCAAGCCCCACCTACTCATCCATCTGTCTTCCCCCTGCCCGGTCCCCTCCGCCTCCTTGGAAGCTCCCTGCAGAATCTGCCCAGCAGAACCTCGTTCTTAAGTATATGCTGTCTTGATTGTTCACAAACAAATTGCTTCACGATTCTATATCTCATTGCTATAGCCAGATGGTGGCTCTACACCACCCCCCACCCCACTGTCACTGAGCTTGGGGCCTGGGATAGCACCCTCTCTGGAGCCACAGGGTAGTGGTGGGGGAGACCTGAAGGACTGGGCACCAGGCAGGCAGGGATTGAACGGCCTCTGGGGCAGCTGGGTGTCATTCACCTGCCAGACCAGGCCATCATGGTGGCATGTAGGGGCTGGGGATATCAGCCAGGCTCTCTGCCAGCAGGGAGACAGACCTATACCCAGAAGCCAAGTCTGGCACAGACAACTGTCTGCCTCCAGGAACGATGAGAGCAAGGTGGTCAAGACTGGGTCTTGTGCCCAGCGGGTAGAGGCCTCAACCTGGAGAAGCAAGTCCAACAGCCAGCAGAGCCAGGGAGACAGAAACTGGAAGCCATCTAGGAGGGCTGATGACTACCTTGCCCCCAGAGTTCCCCTTAGAGGGTCCCAGAACTCCTAGCTACTTCCTTCTGGTCCCACATGGCCCTCCCATTCTCACCAGGCTGGACTGGAGCAGAGAAAGCTAAACCAATCGAGGTCAGGGTGTCAGGCTCACACTCAAAGCCACACTTCATCTTGGGTCTGCTTCTGGGGACTTGGGCCAAAGAAGTCCCAGACATCTGCATGTCCAAGGCCAAGTGGTGGGTATAACCTCAGAGCAGCCCTGGGTTTGCTCCAACCTGGGCAGACAGTCCGGGACAAATGCCAGCTCTGGCCACAGCGCAGGGGGCTGTGGTGGCCCCAACTGCCCATCCCAGGCAGGCCCCTTAGTCATTATGGCTGTGGCATCAGAGACCACCTCCCCCCCCTTCCCCTCCTCTTCCCTCTCTTCCTCCCCCTCCCCTGTTCCTTCCTGAAATTATAAAAGTAATATGACAACATGACAAAACTTGGGGAAAAAAAAGAGATATAACAAGATAACCAAGGTAAGAAACGTTTAGAACTGCAGCTTAGAAAAGAAAACCTCCTGAAAGGAAAGGCACCTTTTTGCCCAGAGAGACGAAAACAATATAGAGTCACTGGAGATGAAACAGATAAAATCCAAGAGCTATAAATCTTAGAGTCCAAGCTGTACGTACACATGATGCAACATGGGACATTTAATGTCTGTTTGCAGCATTTTGTTCTCCGTGAGCCGAGGCCTCACTTCGTGAAGCTGTTTCTCGGCAGCTTCTGCTAACGTTTGGGAGGCCTGGGCCCTAGCCAGCGACATTCCCTTTAATGGCAGCCTCTCCTCAGCCTCGGGGCTCAGCCAGGGTGCCACACACAGCCCACCGCGTGCTGTCCATCTCTCCATGCCTGATCCTGACAGTGCAGCATGCCCAGGTGGGTCATTCCCTGTTCAAAATAAGGAGTATTCAACATAAACACCTTGAGAATCGGTGTCAAAGATTTACCACATATGCATATCTCCCCACACACCATTACATTGTTCATCTGGGCTTTTTATGAAAATGGGACATTGCTGTACACATTCTTCACATTTTTGTCACTCAGCATTGTTTCTCCGATTTCATCCATGCTGTGTGGGTCTCTGGCCTTTTGCAGAAACAGCTGCTATGAACATTCTCAGTGGGCCTCCTAGTACCCATATGCAAGAGTTGCTCTAGGGCATATACCCAGGAGTGAAACCATTGGGTAGGACTGGCCACAGAATTTGCAGGACCCAGTGCAAATCAAAAGACCCCTTGATAAATTATTAGGAATTTCAACACAGCGGCAGTAGAGCAGTAAGGCAGGTGTGGCCCATGTGATTACACAGGCGTGTGGCCAGGAGGCCACTCTGCCACTGCCTCTTCACCCACCCAAAAGGCTCACGACAAGGGCTTGTGCCATACAGATGGCAATACACTGAGGGTCCGCTGTTCCACATCCTCACCAGCACTTCCTTGTTTCCATCAGAGTTTTTAATTTTTGTCAGTGGTACATGAAATGGCATCTCCTTGTGGTTTCAGATTGCATTTCCTTGGTTACCCGAGAGGGTGAGCAACTTATGTGTGTATTGACGGGTGACTTTTTAAAATTATTTTTTAATGTTTATTTATTTGGGGGGTGGGGGTGCAGAGAGAGACACACACACACACAATCCTAAGCATGCTCCGGGCTCCGAGCTGTCAGCACAGAGCCTGATGTGGGGCTCAAACCCACCAACCATGAGATCATGACCTGAGCCAAAGTCAGATGCTTAACCCATTGGGCCACCCAGGAGTTCCTGGGTGACTTTTTTTTTTTTAAGGAACAGGGGACAGAGTTGTTGCCTTGTTCTGTTCTCGCCCCTCAGTGACCACACGGCTTGGGTAGGTTACTCCCCTTCCTGGGGATTTCTTTTCTTACCTGAGCAACAGAGATGCTGCTTTGCAGTTCTGCCATTAGATACAATCCTTAAGTCAGGAGCTGTATTCTCTTCATCTTTGTATCTTCGGCTCAAGGCCTGGCCCCAGGATGGTGTTACAGGCTGTCACTTCTGCTGAATGAAGGCTAAAATTCACCGGGTAGTTCTGTAATATCAACAAAGGCAGACAGGTGAGGGAGCCTCCCTCTGGAAGCAAGAGGGGCAAGCAGAGGGGCAGAAAGCAGATACCTGGTTCAAAGCCAGCCTCTGCCAGTCTCTGCAACCAAGGGAACATCACTTCTCTGAGCCTCTGTTTCCTCGCCTGCAAATCGGGATGATGACAGATCCCTCCTAGGGTTGCAGTGAAGATTGATTTAGATGGTGGAATCAGTGGTTACTCTTTTCACCTCACCCCTGGAGTTCTAGGATGCATCCCCCACACCCGACCTGCAGGGGTCGCTCTTCTCTCTGGGCACCAGATCTTTCTTCTGTCAACGAGGGGAGTGGGCCATCATTGATTCCCCACCAATGGGCCACTGAGTTACAGAGGCAGAGGTTCAAAGTTGGAAAGTAAATCTGACTAAGCTAGAGCTCCAGCTGAGATGGGTCAACATGTGCCCCCTTGTTTTGGACTGACATACAGTTTATAACAACAAAGCCTTTCAGTGTTGACCATCTGAGCCCTGTGTGTGATAAGCTTAGGGGAAGGTCATGATATATTGCTGGAAACTTCGATGTCCCTTCTCATCCCCCATTCACTGGTGCCCTAACACATGTGTCCTTCCACTGAGCTGCTGAGCAATCCATGGAGAGCAAATACAGGATTGCCAGTGCACCCCACCTGTGCCGAGTGACCACTGGTGGGCAAGGACTGGGTCTCGGGCTGCTCCTAGACACTGTCCTGGAAAGTCTCCTGGATACTTCTGACTCAGTGTGTCCAAAACTCACCACACTCTCCACAAGCTCCACCTCATCTTAGGGATTGGTGTCACCATCCTCCACCCTGGTGCCCACAGCAGAACCCAGGAACCACCTCCACCCACCTCCCCCCACCCTGCCAACCCCTCCTCCCCTCTGGTGGCTCTGAGGGGAGCCATGTAAGGAGGTCCATGTAATCTATTATCCACAAGGTGACACCTCTGAGAGTGAGCGAGGGCCCTATTAATGATTGAACTGGAACAACAGCAAACACTTGGATGTCTGGGTGCATAACTGTGTATAAAAGTAGGCGTGGACAATGAGTAATGTAATTACCAGGGCACTGCTGCTGTAGCCAACGATGGAACACAGCCTAGATCTCCACCAGCTGGAGTTGTTCATAGGGTGCAATCTTACTCAGCATTTGAAATGCTGCTCCTGGATTTTAGGAGGCTTAAACAGAAAGAAAAAAAAAGGAAATTTAAATAATTAGAAAAATATGAAAATTAGGAGAAACTCTTGAGAAAAATGTAAAATGACAAAAGCAAAATACAAAGCATATGAAAGTATGTGCTAACTATGTACATAACTGTATAAATATACAAAGAAATGTGTATATTCTACACACATATAGAAAAGGGTCCAGGGACAGCTCAGTCAGTACAGCATGCAACTCTTGATCTCCAGGTTGTGAGTTCAAGCCCTGCTTTGGGCATAGAGCTTACTTACTTACTTACTTAATTAATAGGACCCAAAGGAACTACCACAATTGGAATCATAATTACCTCTGGGTGATTGGATTTCTATTTTGATTTTGTAGTACTATTTTTGTATTTTCCAAATTTTTGGTAAGAATGTTTTACTTAAAAAAATTTTTTTTTAATCTTTATTTATTTTTGACAGAGAGAGAGACAGAGTGCAAGTGGGGGAGGGTCAGAGAGAGAGGGAGACCCAGAATTAGGAGTAGGCTCCAGGTTCTGAGGTGTCAGCACAGAGCCTGATCGATGTGGGGCTCAAACTCACAAACCACGAAATCATGACCTAAGCTGAAGTCTGACGCTTAACCAACTGAGTCACTCAGGTGCCCCATGAATGTTTTACTTTTAAGATCAGAAGGAAAAAAAGGTTTTTAAAATTTTTTTTAATTTATTTTCAGAGAAAGAGATTGAGCAAGAGTGGGGGAGGTATAGGGAGAGGGGGAAAGAGAATCCCAAGCACTGACAGTGCAGAGCCTGACTCGAAGCTTGATCCCACACAGGGCTCGATTCCATGAACTGTGAGATGATGACCTGAGCCGAAATCAAGAGTTGGACACTCAACGGACTAAGCCACCCAGGTGCCCTGGAAAAAAAATATATTTAATATTACTTCAAGACACCAAAACAGTTCATTTCTTCACAAGTGCTTCCTGAGCCCACTGGTCTAGACTTTCCAGGATCTGGGGACAGAGGCCCTTTCTCTGGGGTGCCACCTTGATAAAAAGAAAAAGGCTCAGGCCAGACTCTGGGTTCCCCAGGGGCAGTGTGGTTGGGGGAATGGAGAAAGCTGAGAAGGCAGGCCTCCCTGGAAGGGAAGAGTGGGCATCAGGGCTGTGGATGGAGTTGTAAAGTGGCCACAGGTGTTGGTGATCAATACCATTCAGTAGGCCAGTGGCCAAGGGTACAGTGGTGGTTAGACCGTGGTCTGTGCTGAGAGATGACCACTGGGCCAGGAGAGCCAAAAGGAACCTGAGTGAGCAAGCCCTTGAGGAGCTGGGGAAGGAGTTAGCACTTCCTGAGGGTCCTGAGCTTCGGACGCTGTGCATGCCTCATTCAGTTATAATAGAGGCCCTGAAGGTCTTTGCCATCCCTGCCTAGAGGCTCAGTGCAGCCAACCCAAGGTCATTGCCAGTGTGCAGCAGAACTCAGGTTGCCTTCTCCTAGAATCAGCACTGGGCTCCCCACCTCTGGTCATCACCTGCTGTGGCTGTGCCGAGGGAAACTGCGGGATAGCGTGTGGTGTGGTGTGTTAGAAAGCGCGCTGTGTAGCTGCCCATGTGGCTGAGACAGAATAGAATAAATCTGTTAGAATTCTGCGTATGCTGGTAATTACTCTCAAACATGCTTTACCGAAATTTCTTCTCTCAAGAGCTGACCGGTTGCTTCATTTAGAAGATAAATACAGAGTCAGCAGGGGTGGGAGAGTAGGAGGCCTGTGCTCCCACCCCCACCCTGGTGTGGCTGGAGAAGAGGGTGTGTGGTGTGAGCAGATCCTTGGCGGACTAGGGGCCTCCAGTGCGGCACGGAGGTTTCTCTATTCTTCAGTAGTAACAAGCCCTCAATTGTCTCTGAGGGTGGGGGCGGGGCAGTAATTGCATTCACTTTTTAGCCACCTCTCTGTGGTGGGTGGAACTGCCTGAGTTGATGTGTGTGACCGCTTTGCAAACGGTCCTTGAGACCATGCTGTGCTTGCCCCGCGTGCAAACGTACTGCACATGTAAATAGGGCAATCTGAGTTTGATAAAGGGATTATTTACCAAAGTGTGGGAAAGGTGTGGGGAAACCGGAAAGCACAGAGTGGCGGCGGGGCGCCAGCTAGCGCAGGGGCTGTCGCCCTTTCTGGGCCTGGAGGGATGAGAGGAGGAGCTGTGTGGAGAGCGCCCCCTGCAGGAGCTGTGAGGAGAAGGGCCAGCCTGGTGCAACCCTGTCGAGGAGCTAGGGAGTAAACACCCAGAACTCAATTCTTCCTCTTCCAAATTCCAGCGTCCCCTGACCAAACTCAGGCAAAAACCTGCCTGCGGATGCCCAACAGGTTCCAAGGGAGACGGGCAGTGGTTATGAAGGGCATCCGGCACCAATTAAAACATACCTTAAAAACATAGTTACCCTCAAAAGTTACCCTTAAAAACATACTCTGTAGGTAAAAGGATAAATTATTGTACATTCTTTTAATGGATTCCAATGTGTCAGTTTAAAAGATTGTGGAATATTTCTTATGCTCAGACCAAGAAAACAAGTAATGAAAATATATCAAACTATCCTACTTCAATATTTAAAACTGTATAAATATACATGAGTGTGCTCTTTTAAACATTTTTTAACATTTATTCATTTTTGAGAGAGTGTGAAGGGGGAGGGGCAGAGAGAGAGACAGAATCTGAAGCAGGCTCCAGGCTCTGAGCTGCCAGCACAGAGCCCGATGTGGAGCTCAAACCCACAAATTGTGAGACCATGACCTGAGCCTAAGTCGGGCACTTAACCAACTGAGCCATCCAGGTGCCCCAACATGAGTGTGCTCTTATAAGCACAGAAAAGAAGTCTGGTTACCTCTTGGAGGTGGAGTGCAGGCAGGTAGCTATAAACCTTCATGCCTTGCTTTACATGCTTTGCATTATTTGAATTCGTAAACATGAGTGTGAAATGTTTTTGTAATTTTAAAAAATCATAAAATAGAAAGAAAGGGAAGAAACTCTTGGAAGCCAGAAAGAGTGAATGGGCTGAAGAGGCTGAGGCAGGGAGAAACTGAGGGCCACTAGCCACAGAGAGGCCAGGCCAACAGTGGTCAGGACCAACTGAAGCAGTGGAAGTAGGGATGGAGTGGAAGGCTGGCTTGCAAAGTGCTTGAAACCCTCCTCCTCTTCCCTCTCCTCCCTCCCTCTCCCTTCCTTTCCCTTGGAGATCGCAACATGGCTGGAAGCCAAGGAGGCAGCTGGTATGGTTGGAAAATCAGTTACACACAAGGGGATTGAACAAATATATTGAGGATAATGGGAGCCAGGTTTTTCTCACTGTTGGAGGAGAATTACAAATGTGGAAAGGGGGCAGGCCTGAAGAACTGAAGCTATCAGGGTGAACTGTATGTGTGTGTATGTATTGTATATATGTATATATAAATATATATATACATATATACAAAAAATATGTATTATATATTGTATAATATACACATATATTTGTATTTGCATATGTACGTATATGTATATATGTGTGTGTTTATGTATGTGTGTGTATGTATAGATGGATAGATATACAAATACATATGTTTGTGTGTGCATACTTTTTCCCTAGCACTGCCCGCTGAGAAGGCCTAGATAGCAACAAGCACATCAGGCACCCAGATCTTGATTTCTAAACATTATCCTTCACCAAAACGAATTAGGACTCCCTTGGGGTGCCTGGGTGGCTCAGTCAGTTAAGCGTCTGACTTCAGCTTAGGTCATGATCTCACAGTTTGTGAGTTCAAGCCCCACATCAGGCTGTTAATGCAGAGCCTGCTTTGGATCCTCTGTCCCCTTCTCTCTCTGCCCCTCTCTGGCTCATGCTCTCTCTCTCTCAAAAATAAATAAACATTTAAAATTTTTTAAAAAGAAAAGGACTCCTTGAAGAAATAGTTGATTCCAGTGTCAGTGGGGCAACTGGAAAATAAAGTATTCAAAGAATATTGACATGTCAAAAGGACAGTAAGGGGCTCCCACCCACCAAGTCTGGGACAATTAGAGTATCAAAATAAAAATGATAAGGGGGCACCTGGGTGGCTCAGTCAGTTGAGCATCCAACTCTTGATTTAGACTCAGGTCATGATCTCACAGTTGTGGGATCCAGCCCCGATTTGGGCTCCATGCTGAGCTTGGAGCCTGCTTGGGAGTCTCTCCCACTCTCTCTGCCCCTCCCCCACTCACACTCTCCTTGTCTCAAAACAAAAGAAATAAACCTTTATAAATAAATAAACAAATAAATAAATAAACATGATAATAACCAACTACAACCCACTGAATAACCTAGGAATCTATGAGTCATATTGATTAAGGAGAAGGAAAAGCTCTTCCTTACAGTACAAAGCCAAGTAATAAAAGTAGAGGGAGTGATGGAAATAGAGAAACCATCATAATGATGGACTGATTCAGGCCGGAGACTTCATGGATGTTCTAAGGCTGGTAGGTCGAGGTTTGATGAGGAACAGAATATTGCAAAATATGGAGCGTATTTCCCAAAACTAAAATTGGTGTCAACAAAATCTCCCACCCTTCATGCTCTTCTGCCACACCTCCATCAAGAAGTGAATAGTTTCCCTCTCCTTGAGTCTGGCTGGAGCATTTTCACTCACAACCAACAGAACATGGCAGGAATGACACTGTAAATTCTAAGGCCAGACCAGAAGAACCCTGCAACTTTTATCCTTGTCTCTTAGAGCACTCTTTCTTGGAACGCTGCCTCTCAGAACCGCACAGTCATACTATGAAAAGCCCAAGCCACAACAAGAAGCCACACATTGGTGGCTCCACTGACAATAATCTCCAGTGAGCCTGTCAGTCACCCCAGCCCATCTTGGAAGTGGATCCTCCAGCCAGCAGCCATTTAAGACACTTCCAGCAGTTCAAGTCATTTCAGCTGAGGCCCCAGATCATGGAGGAGCAGAAATAAGCCAGACCTACCATGCCTTGTCTGAATTCCTGACCCACAGAATCCATAAGCATGATAAAGTGGTCTTTGCAATGGCACTAAATTTGGGGGTAGTTTAGTAGGCAAATATAGACAACTGGAGAATTAGCATAGTCTCAGATATCTCCTCACAAAATATTTATCCAGCACAAAGAAGAAAATGGTAGCTTTATGGAGGAGAAACCTGGCAGACAGCAATCTGACAATGGAACCATGGTTCCTATGACCGATCAAGGTTCCCATGATGATCCAGTCATCATCATGATATGCTGAGAACAACACAGTATCATTTCAGCAGTACTCTAACATGTCCTGGGGCTAGTCTCAAGGAAACTTTGAACAGACTCGGATTGAGACAGCACCAATTTATCCATGATATTTTTAGAGACTCACAAAAATATTTTAATCTTAATTTATTTTGAAATCAGAAGGAAAAATGTCAATAGTATGAATCCAGTCTGCATTATATTCATCTTTATACCAAAGCAATATAAAGTATATTTTAACTTTTTTATGCAGGAAGGAACCCACAAATGCAAAAGTACCTAGGACCAACCAGAGTCATAATGCGTGCCTGGGTTGAGGACATCCTACAGAATGAAATGTGCCAGATGAGAGGGAATCAACACACTCCACCCTATCTCTCCCACTGAATGCAGATATCAAACTTGGAAAGAGGGGTGCCTGGGTGGCTCGGTTGGTTAAGTGCCCGACTTCAGCTCAGGTCATGATCTCACAGCTCGTGAATTCGAGCCCTGCGTGGGGCTTTGTGCTGACAGCTCAGAGCCTGGAACCTACTTCAGATTCTGTGTCTCCCTCCCTCTGCTTCTCCCCCGCTCATTCTCTCTCTCTCAAAAATAATAAATATTAAAAAAAAAAAAAACCTGGAGCAAAAAAGTAAACAATAATGGGCACACTGGGGAAGAATGCCAGAATTCAAAGTATTACTGAACGACTAGTGAATTTTCTCCTTTTCCCCCTCAAGTATCCCCCAGTTTAGAGTCAATGCAGTCTGAAACCTGGAAATGCGTATAGCATGAATGAGAGAGCTTCAGGAGGAGCTCATTTTCTCTGGCTAGAGGAGTGGGAAGGGGGATTCTAAACATGGAGAGAAATACAGGAAGATCCCATTTTTCTTTTTTTCTTTTTTCTGCACTTTCTTTTCTCACCCCCTAAACAATTTTGTGCTGGTGGTGACAGCAGCAGAAACAGCAGTGGCAATGGGGGCCACTTCAGGAGCCTAAAATTCTGAGTGAGGAGAACATTCACCTCTGATCAGAGAGGCTGTGATTCCCAAAAGGGTGGGCCTTTCTCTCTCTCTCTCTCCTCCAATACTTGGCTCCAGATATGGGACCAGTCATGGGAGAATGTGGCAAAATGGGGGAAATAAAGCCATACCTTTCTGGCCAGAAGACCACAAAGGGGAACCCCAAGGAACTAGAAAGGACCAGGAAGATTGCAAAGTTGTTTATTAACTATATGGGTCAGACTCTAAACAGCACACCATAGCTTTTGAAAAGTAAATTAGGACAGACACCACCCAGGTTCCAAACCGGCCACTGGATGGTACATCTGGAAGACAGAGCTGAAAAGCACTTCAAAGGCTTTGCAAATGGAACTGACACCAAACCACAACCCA
The DNA here is from genome assembly GCF_018350175.1 of Felis catus. NCBI lineage: Eukaryota > Metazoa > Chordata > Mammalia > Carnivora > Felidae > Felis > Felis catus. Next base: position 29,582,501 of record NC_058379.1, on the reverse strand, counting down.
TGGAACACTGGATAAAACTTGCAGCCTGAATTCAAGCAAGTCAATTGCCTATTTAAACAAAAATATCAACATTCTCATAGGATTTAGACAGAACACAAAGTCCCATGACATAATATTCAAAATGGATACAATCCAATGATTTTATAACAATGAACATGTATTACTCAGCCTACAGAGAGCCAGGAAAATCTCAATTCACCTGGCAAGAGACAATCAATAGATGTCAACACTGATATGACACAGATGTTGGAATTGTCTGACAAAGACTTTAAAGCAGCTGCTATGTGTGTCTGTATGTCAGTATGTCTGTCTTTATGCCAGTATGTGTTTATGTTGTTTTGATTACTGTAGCTTTGTAATAAGTTTTTTTTAAGTTTATTTATTTATTTATTTAGAGAGAGAGAGAGAGAGAGAGAACGAGTGGGGGAGGGCAAAGAGAGAGGGGGACAGAGGATTCAAAGCAGGCTCCGTGCTGACAGCACAGAGCCTGATGTGAGGCTCTAACTCACGAACTGAGAGATCATGACCTGAGCCAAAGTTGGACAGTTAAACGACTGAGCCACCCAGGCGCCCCTTTAGTAAACTTTAAAATCAGGATGTGTGAGGGGGTGCCTGGGTGGCTCAGTTGGTTGAGCGTCTGACTCTTGATTTCAGCTCAGGTCAAGATCTCACAGTTGTGAGATTGAGCCCCTAGTTGGGCTCTGTGTTGAGCATGGGGTCTGCTTGTGAATTTCTCTCTCTCTCCCTTTCTCTCTGCTCCTTCCCTGATCATACATGCACTGTCTCTCTCTCTCTCTAAAAAAAAAAAAAATTAGGATGTGTGAGTCATACAATTTTTTTCATTTTCAAGATTGTTTTGACTATTTGAGGTACCTTGGAATTCCATATGAATTTTAGGATGGATTTATCTATTTCTGCAAAAGACATCATTGGAATTTTGGTGGGGATTGCGTTGAATCAGTATATCATTTTGGGTAGCAATGACATCTTAACAATATTGTCTTCCAATCCACGAACATAGGATGTCTTTCCACTTATTTGTCTTCTTTAATTTCTTGCAGCAATGTTTCATAGTTTCCAGCATACAAACCTTTGGTCTCCTTGGTTAAGTTTTTCCTAAGTATTTTATACTATCTGATGCTATTATAGATGGAATTGTTTTCTTAATTTTCTTTTTGAATCATTCATTGTTTTTGTATAAATGTGCAATTGATTTGTGTGTGTTGGTTTTGTATCCTGCAACTGTACTCAATTTGTTTATTGGTTCGAACACTTTTTTTTATTTAAAAAATTTTTTTATTTATTTTTGAGAGAGAGACAGAGCACAGCAGGGGAGGGACAGAGAGAGACACACACACACACACACACACAGAATCTGAAGCACATGCCAGGCTAAGAACTGTCAATACAGAGCCCAACATGGGGCCCAACCCACAAACTGTGAGATTGTGACCTGAGCCAAAGTTGGATGCTCAACCAATTGAGCCACCCAGGCACCCCAGTTCTAACAGTATTTTGTAGAATCTTTAGGGTCTTGTACTTATAAGATCATGCCATGTGCAAACAGAAATAATTTTCTTCTTTCCTTTTCAATTTGGATTGCTTTTTATTTTTTTTTCTTTTTTCAAACTTTTTAAATGTTTATTTTTCAAAGTGAGAGAAAGAAAGAGTGTGAGTGGGGGAGGGGCACAGAGAGAGGGAGACACAGAATCCAAAGCAGTCTCCAGGCTCTTAACTGTCAGCACAGAACCCGATGTGGGGTTCGAACCCACGAACCATGAGATCATGACCTGAGCTGGGGTGGGTTGCTTAACCAACTGAGCTACCCATGTGCCCCTTTTATTTTTCTTGCGAGAACTCTGGCCAGAAACTTCCAATAGTATGTTGAATGAAGTGTTGGAAGCTCACATCCTGGTATTGTTTTTGATTTTAGGAAAAAACAAAGCTTTTAGTCTTTCAGCATTAAGTATGAAGTAGCCATGGGTTAATACATGGCTTTTATTATATTGAGGTTTCTTCTATACCTAGTTTGTTGAAGTGCTTTAAAAAAAAAAAAAGTTTATTCATTTAGGAGGGTCTGGGTGGCTCAGTCAGCTAAGCATCTGATTTCAGCTCAGGTCATGATTCCATGGCCCATGAGTTCAAGTCCCACATTGGGCTCTCTGCTGCCAGGGCAAAAGTACAATATTGGCTTTTATATTTGCTTATGAAATTACTTTTACTAGTGTTCTAATTTTTTTTTCATATGTCTTCAAGTAACTATCTAATGTCTTTTCATTTCAGCCTTAAGGACTCCATCTACCATTTCTTGTAGGGTAGGTCTACTGGTAATGAACTCCCTCAGTTGTTGTTTATCTGGAAATACCTCAATTTCTCCTTATTCTTTAAGGATAATTTTGCTGGATATAGAATTCTTAGCTGACAGTATTTTTCTTTTCTTTTTTTTAATGTTTATTTATTTTTGAGAGAGAGACAGAGTGCAAGCAGGGGCGGGGCAGATAGAGAGGGAGACACAGAATCTGAAGAGGCTCCAGGCTCCGAGCTGTCAGCACAGAGCCTGACGCGGGGCTCAAGTCTACAAACCGTGAGATCATGACCTGAGCTGTAGTTGGATGCTTAACTCCAGGTGCCCCTTAGCTGACAGTATTTTTCATTCAAGGTTTTAAATTTGTCCTTCCATGGCCTTCTGGCCTGCATGATTTCTGATGAGAAATGAGCCATTAATCTTTTAAGAAACTTTTGTACATGATGCATCACTTCTTCCTGCTTTCAAAAAAAAGGGTTTTTTTTTAAATTTTTTTCTTGTTTTTTAATCTTTGAGTTTCCACAGTTTGACTATAATGTGTCTCAGTGTGAAACTCTTTGAATTTACCCTGCTCGGAATTCATGGAGCTTCTTGGATGTATATATTCATGTCTTTCATCAGATTTGGGAAGTTTTAAGTAATTATCTCTCAAATATTTTTTCTGACCCTTTCTATTTTCCTCCTTGAATTCCTATAATGCATATGTTAGTATGCTTGATGGTATCCCACAAGTCTCTAAGCCTGTTATGTTTCTTCATTCTTTTTTCTTACTGTTTCTCAGACTAGATAATTTCATATGTCTTCTCCTCATTTTCACTGATCCTTTCTTCCACCTGCCCAAGTCTGTTCCTGAATCATTGTAATTTACAGTTCCAGAATTTCTGTTTGGAAACTTTTTAATAATTTTTTTTAAAGTTTATTTATTTTTTTAAGTAATCTGTACACCCAGCATGGGGCTCAGACTCACAACCCCGAGTTCAAGAGTTGCATGCTCTTCCAACTGAGCCAACTAGGTGCCCCTTTTATAATTTCTATCTCTTTATTGATATTGACATTTTGTTCAGATGTAATTTTCCCAATTTCCTTTTGTTCTTTTCCATGGTTCCCTTTAGCTCATTGAACATATTTAAGACAGCTGATTTAAAATCTTTGACTTAGGGGTTCCTGGGTGGCTCAGTCGATTAAGCATCCAACTTAGTTCATGACCTCACAGTTCCTGAGTTTGAGCCCTGCATTGGGCTCTCTGCTGTCAGTGTGGAGCCTGCTTCAGATCCTCTGTCCACCTCTCTCTCTGCCCCTCCCCCACTGGTGCATTTTCTCTCTCTCAGAAAGAAATAAACATGAAAAAAAATTTTTTAATAAAATCTTGGACTTAGGGGCATCTGGGTGGCTCAGTCAGTTGAGCATCTGACTCTTGGTTTTGGCTTAAGTCATGATCACAGGGTCATGGATGACACCCTGCCGGGTTACACACTGAGCATGGAGCCTGCTTACGATTCTCTCTCTCCCTCTGCCCTCTCCCCTGCTCATACTTTCTCTCTTTTTATATTTAATTTAATTTAATATTAAAATCTTTGACTTATAATTCCAATGTTTGGACTTCCTTTGGGATGATTTCTGTCAAATTACTTTTTTTCTGTGAATGAGCCATTTTCCTGTTTCTTTGTATGTTTTGTAACTTTTTATCTAGAACTTGTCATTCTGAGTACTGTTTGGTGGTAATTCTGGAGATCTAATTCTCTTACTCTTTAGAGTTTTTTGGTTTTTCTAGTTGATGGCTGGAGCCATCCTTTTTTGACTTTTCCAAACTATTTTTGCAAAGTGTGTATTCCTTGTGGTATTCACTGAAGTTTCTCTTTCATTGTTTCTAAGGTCAGCTAATAATATGATGAAATTTCAATAAATGTCTTGCTCCTAAAAGAGGAAAAATAAATAGGTCCCATTTCTCTCTCTCTTTTTTTTTAATGTTCATTTATTTATTTTTGTGAGAACACGCACATGTGAGCAGGGGAGAAGCAGAGAGAGGGAGAGAGAGAAACCGTGCTGTCAGTACAGAGCCAGATGCAGGGCTCAATCTCACAAACCATGAGATCATGACCTGAGCCAAAATCAAAAGTCGAATGCATAACAAACTGAACCACCCAGGCGCCCCAAGTAGGTCCTATCTCTTTAAATACTCTCACAGTTGGCAGCCTGTGGGGGTTGAAACAAGGGCCAACCTCTGAGCTCCTCTCAGCAATCAAAAGCAGCTATTAGCAATCAAAACCCACAATCACAGTTTTTGGGGGATTATGTGGCTGTTGATCACCTTGGGTCCAAAAGACTGTGCCAGTTATACAGACTCAGTCCCTGCAGCTGCCTGCTACCAGGATGAGGGATTGGCATGGCATCTGCTATCAGGTGAAAAACTGAAATTGAAATTTACCAGCCTCCTTGTCAACCTCTCTCCTTTTTACTGCAAGCGTTCTGTTAGACTCCAGTTCCAAAATAGTTGCTTCAGGCAGTTCTGCCACTTTAATTGTTTCTGTAAATAGATGGAATCCTGAAACTCCCTACTCTGCTATCTTCTTTAGTGTTACCTTTTGCCAATTGATTTTTGACAAAGCTGCAAAGGCAATTTAGTGGAAAAAGGACAGTCCTTTCCACAATGGTATTGGAAAAATTGAACCTCCATAGGCAAAACAAACAAACAAACAAACCCAAAAAACAACACAAACAAAAAAACTTCAATATAAGCCTCACACATTATGCCAAACTTAACTCAAAATGGACCATAGATCTAAATGTGAAATGTAAAACTATAAAACTTACAGAATAAAACATAAAATATACTACTATATACCTATTAAAATAGGCAAAATAAAAAATATTGACTATATCATGTGCTGGCAAGAATATAGTTACTAGCACTCTCATATATTGCTGGTGGGAATGTAAAATATGGTCATTCTGGAAAACAATTTGGCAGTTTCTTATAAAGTTAAATATACGCTTACCATATGACACAGCAATTCCGCTGTTGTGCATTTACTCCAAGGAAATGAAAACTTATATTCACACAAAAACCTATATACAAGTATTTCTAGTAGCTCTATTCATAATCACACAAAACTAGGGGGAAAAAAATGTCCTTCAACTGGTGAGCAGATAAATAAACAGTGGTACATCTACACAGTGGGATGGAATACTACAAAATGAACAAACTATTGATACAGCAATTTAGATGAATTTCAAAGGCATTATGCCAAATGAAAGAAATCATTTGGAAAAGGTTACATATTTTATGATTCCATTTAAATGGCATTCTCAAAAAGATGAAACTACAGTGAAGGAAAATAGATCAGTAGGTTGTGAGGGTTAGGGAAGGGGGAGTTTCACTATAAAGGGATAGCACAAGTGAGTTTATTAGGGGGTTAATGGAAGGGTTCCATAGCTTTATGGTGGTGGTAGATACACAAATCTATATATGTATTAAAAATCCATAGAGCTGTATATTTTAAAAGTCAATTTTGCTGTATGTTAAAAGATAAAAAAATTAAAAAAATATTCCCTAAACATACAAACAAAACAAAAACACATGGCGTGAATGGTAGAGAAAGACCAAGGAACTGTTATATACTGAAAACAAAAAAGGCATAACAACTAAACGCAACTTATGATCCTGAATTGAATCTTAGACCAGAAAAATAAGAGATGTTGGCTGGTGCAATCTGAATAGAGTCAGGACTGGATGCCCGTATTGGCGTTGAGTTCCTGATTCAGATGATTGTACTGTGGCTATGTAGGAGCTTTCTTGTTTGGGGAAATACACTCAGAGGTATTTAGGGATGATGAGGTCATCAACTCTTTAACTGTCTCTCAAATGGTCCATGAAAGAACTATGGCAATAATTATATATATTACATATTATATATAATGTTTAAAGTATAATTATATCTCTATATTAATATATACATATATTATTATATGCATAAATTGTATATATGTATATATATATATGGAGAGAGGAGGAAAAAAAGGGATATGGAAGTTCTTTTTTTTTTTTTAATGTTTATTTCTTTTTGAGAGAGAGAGTCAGAGTGTGAGTGGGGGATGTGCATAGAGAGAGGGAGACACAGAATTGCGAAGCAGGCTCCAGGCTCTGAGGTGTCATCACAGAGCCTGATGCAGGGCTCAAACTCATGAACTGTGAGATCATGACATGAGCCGAAGTTGGACACTTAACCAACTGAGCTACCCAGGCACCCTGGGGATATGGAAATTCTTATACTGTTCTTGTAACTTCTAAGCTTGAAATTATTTCAAATTATAAAAGTCAAAGAATGTTGAGATGACTCTCCCATGCAGAAAAATTCCATCTACAAGGAAATGAAGCATAACTCCCCACTCCTTAAGTATTAGCTGGGCATAGTGACTTCTTTCCAGTGCACAGTCTGGGAAAGGGAGAAAAAATAATCACTTTATAGGGGAGAAATCTGACAAACACTAACTCAGCCAGGTGATCAAAGTAAACACCAACAGTGATGTCATGTTGGTAGCATATAGCCTTGATATTGTGATGAAAATGGCACCTTAACTCTTGTGGTCTTCCTCCCCAAAATGCACATAGCCAGAGGTATGATAAGAAAACCATTAGGCAAATCCCAGTTGCGGGATAGTCTACAAAATACTTGACCTCCTCAAAACTGTCAAGGTCATCAAAAACATGGAAAGTCTGAGAAACCATCACAACTACACAATGAATAAATGTAATGTGAGATCCTGGAACAGAAAAAAGACCTTAGGTAAAAATTAAGGATATCTTAATACACTATGGACTTTAGTTAATAACAGTGTATCAATACTAGTTCATTAATTGTACCAAATGTACTATACTAATACAAGAAGTTACTAATAGGAGAAACTCAGTGTTGGGAACTCTGTACTATCTTTGCAATTTTTCTGTAAATCTAAAAAATAAAGTTTGTTTTAAAAAAACAAGCAATATTTAGGCAGTCCAATGAGGAGGATTTGGGTATCAGTTAGATGTTAGGGGTGGTAAAGAATGAGGTTGAGGAGCACCTGGGTGGCTCAGTTGGTTGAGAGTCCGACTTTGGCTCAGGTCATGATCTTGTGGTTCGTGGGTTCAAGCCCCACATCGGGCTCTGTGCTGACAGCTTGCTCAGAGCCTGGAGCCTACTTTGGATTCTGTGTCTCCTTCTCTCTTTGACCCTCCCCCACTTGTGCTCTGTCTCTCTCTCTCATGAAAAAAAAAAAAAAAAAAAAAGAATGAGGGTGAGGAAGGTGTTTACTTTTGGTTTGGGGAACTGAGAAAGCTTTTGAGTGAGCTGGAAAGACATAGTGGGCAGGTGGGAAGTTCAAGAAGAGATTTGTAATGAGGGGCTGTATGCTTGAACGTAGAACTGGTGTGTGTGATTTGGGCTAGATGGGGAGACTTGGGTGAAGATAATGGCTATCTGGGAGGAATATGTCATGTGAGAGCATTGGGACAGCCCTTTTGGTGGCCTATCTATTCCTTCTTTTTTTAATCTTTTTTTAAATTTATTTTTTATTTATTTTGAGAAAGAGGGAAAGAGTGTGCTCGCACTTAGGAGCAGGGGAGGGGCAGAGAGATGTGGGAGAAAGAGAATCCCAAAGAGGCTCAGTGTCGTGAACACAGAGCCTGTTGCAAGGCTCGATCCCACAAACTGTCATCATGACCCCAGTGAAGAAATCAAGAGCTGCCAGATGCTTAACCAACTCAGCTACCCAGGCACCCTCCTCTTTCTTTCTGAGTGCTGCCGCCCTGATTTGATTGGGTGTCTACCATTCCCCATGTTACTAGGGAAGAGTCACCTTCTCCTAGGTTCCAAGGGTAAACCTTGATTGGCCTAAGGCACTCATGGCCTCTTTCTTCTTGATGATGATTAGGTGTGGCAGACACATGACCCCACCTGTCAATGAGGCATGAGCGGAAGCCCACTGAGTGGCTAGGTGGTTTCCTCACTCATAAGAAGGAGACTCCAAAGACACAATTCCTTCCTGCCCTTGAATAGTGTAGCACCTTATGCAGTCTGGAAATGCTACAGCCATCTCCCTGTCTGCCTGAGGATGATGCCAATGCACAGAATTGGGCAGAGGCTAGAAAAGGGCAGAGAAGAGAAGCAAGAATCTTACCTGTGGGATTCCTGTTAGGTGAGGAAGTACGAGTCCTTAATGTTTATACCAATTTGGGTTGGTAGGGCCAGGTCTGGGGTGAGGCAATTGAGACACCCAGGATGCAACAATTAAGGAGGTGCCCTCTCTCAGATGCTGCTGCTGACCTTGGGAATGATTACCTCCTTAAATATGGCACCCTAGGTAACTCACAAACCTAATCCTGGCTCTGTTTGATTCAAAGTTTTCTGAACCTACAGCTTAAAGCTTCTATCTGGCAAGCAGAGGACACTGAAATTTAAGGAAAAGAAGATGAAAAATAGCTGCTCTATTTGGGCCAGAGTGTTGTTATATAATAGTGCTGCCAATGGCCAGCCCAGCCTTCAGCCTAATATTAAAGAGACTGCCCTCCAAGATTTCAGTAGTAGCCATCTTATTTTCATAATTTTCTTGACCCTGTGACTGTGATCATATTTCTTCCCTCACTGAAACATTATTTAGTAGAAGGTTTGTTAATTTCCCACTGGTTGGGGATTTTGAAATTTAAGTTGTGCTGTGATCAGAGGATTTGTTTAGGATTGACCTGAACAATATTTGCTTATCTGAATTTATAAAACCTCTTGTGGCCCAGTGTAAGATACTTTTTTGTATTTCATGCAGGTGTAGAATTCAACCTGCATTTTTTATGACTTATTAATTCTGTTGTTGAATTAATATTTATTTTTATTTTATATATCATAGTCTGATAATGGTGTGTAATATAGTTTACTATAACTGAGTTTCTATTACATGTATTTCTAAAGACTTTTGTTTCCTGTTTTACATTGCAATGTTTTTTGGTACATTTGGTTTCACAATGCCTTTTTATACTATACGCATATTTTGGCACCTTGTTTTTTTAACAGTACATATTCAGAGTTTGTCTTTTGATCTGATCTGAGATTTTCCTATTTACATTTTTCCTATTTATTTACATTTGCCTTATTCGTTACTAGTCTAACTTCCATCATCTAATATTCTGGTGTTTTGATGTTTTTTTTTTCTTTTCATTCTGTGGTAAAATTCTGTCTTTAGTGATTTAAAAAATTAAAAACTTTTGGGGGCACCTAGGTGGTTCAGTCAGTTAATTGTCTGACTTCGGCTCAGGTCATGATCTCATGGTTCGTGAGTTCAGGTCCCACATCAGGTTCTGTGCTGACAGCTCAGAGCCTGGAGCCGGCTTCAGATTCTGTGTCTCCCTCTCTTTCTGCCCCTTCCTCACTTACACTCTGTCTCTCTCTCAAAAAATAAACATTAAAACATTTTTTTTAATTAAAAGAATTTTTTTATTCAAGTAAAATTAACAGTTATATTAGTTTCAGGTGTACAATATAATTATTCAATAATTCTATACAGTTCTCAGTGCTCAATAAGATAAATGTACTGTTAATCCCCTGTATCTACCTCACTCATCCCCCCAACCCCCTCCCCTCTGGTAACCACCAGTTCGCTCTCCGTATTTAAGAGTCTGTTTTTTGGCCTCTTTTTTTCTTTCTTCATTCATTTGTTTTGGTTCTTAAATTCCACATGTGAGTGACTGACTTACTTCACTTAGCATTATATCCTCTAGGTCTATCATGTTGCTACAAATGATAAATTTTCTTTCATTTTTATGGCTGAATATTCCATTGTATATATACTACATCTTTTTAAATCATTCATCTGTGGAAGGACACTCAGGTTCCATATCTTAGTTATTGCAAATAATGCTGCAATAAACAGAGGAGTGCATGTATCTTTTCAAATTAGTGTTTTCATTTTCTTTGGGTAAATACTCAGTAGTGGAATTACTGAACTATATGGTAATTCTCTTTTTAATTAAAAAAATTTTTTAATGTTTACTTATTTTTGAGAGACAGCATGAGCAGGAGAGGGGCAGAGAGAGAGCGAGACACAGAATCTGAAGCAGCCCCAGGCTCTGAGCTGTCAGCACAGACACAGGGCTCGAACCCACAAACCATGAAATCATGACCTGAGCCAAAGTCGGACGCTTAACTGACTGAGCCACCCAGGCACCCTCTCTTTATTTTTAAAAATATTTTATTGATTTTATTGATTTTTTTTAATTTTTAATTTTTTAGAGAGAGTGTGTATGAGTGGGGGAGAGGGCAAGAGGGAGGGAGAGAGAGGGAGAGAGAGAGAGAGAGAGAGAGAGAGAGAGAGAGAGAGAGAAAGAGTCTTAAGCAGGCTCCATACTCAGCACAGAGCCCAATGCAGGGCTCGATCCCACAACCTTGGGATCGTGACCTGAGACAACATCAAGAGTTGGACACTCAACTGACTGAGTCACCCCGGTGCTACTAAAGATTTTATTTTTACTACTTTTAAATGTTTATTTATTTTTTAGAGAGAAAGAGGGAGAGCATTTATGCAAGCAGGGGAGGGACAGAGAGAGGGAGACAGAGAGTCCTAACCAGGCTCCAATGCTGTCAGCACAAAGCCCAATGCAGGGCTTGAACCCACGAAACATGAGATCATAACCTAAGCCAAAATCAAGAGTCGGATGCTTAACTGACTGAGCCACACAGGTGGTCCAAGATTTTATTTTTAAGTGATCTCTGTACCCAACATGGGGCTCAAACCCATAACCTCAAGGTCAGGAGTCACATGCTGTACCAACTGAGCCAGGTAGGCACACCTCTTTTTAATTTTTTGAAGAACCTCTATACTGTTTCCATCATTGCTGCACCAATTTGCATTCCCAACAAAGTTTCCTTTTTCTCTACATCCTTGGCAATGCTTGTTATTTCTTGTGTTCTTTATTTTAGCCATTCTGATGGGTGTAAGGTAATTATCTTATTGTAGTTTTGATTTGCATTTCCCTGATGATTAGTGATGTTGAGTATCTTTTCATGTGTCTGTTGGTCATCTGTATATCTTCTTTAGAAAAATGTTTGTTCACGTCCTCTGCCCATTTTTAAATCAGATTATTATTATTACTATTATTATATTGATGTTGAGTTATATAAGTTCTTATATTTTGGATATTAACTCCTTATTGGATATATCATTTGTAAATATCTTCTCCCACTAGGTAGGATGCCTTTTTGTTTTATTGATAGTTTCCTTCGCTGTGCAAAAGCTTTTTATTGGTGTAGTCCCAATAATTTAATTTTTCTTTTCTTTTCTTTGCCTTGATGTCATTTTTTATGATTCCTTGCTGTTTCTTTTCCATTTACAACGTGACAAAGTGTCTGGTACACTTCTTGGTACAAGGCTCTTGATTTTTGCTGCGTGAATTACATTTTCCCTTTTTTCTCTTGTAATAGTTTATACAATAGACATAAAGCTTCCTACAATGAAAAAACATATGAAATTATACTATTTTTAAAAATAACTTTTGTCTTCATTTTATGTAAAACAAAGACTTAATGCCTGGCTTTTTCTGCCCTCTTTCTTCCTTTCTGGTTTTTCACTGCATTAATCTAAGGTTAAAAATCCAATTTTAAAAAATCCTTTTTCTCACTTTTTTCTTTTGCTTTTTGTTTGTTACCATAGCAACAACAATCATTTCAACTTATCAGCATCAAACAGTCTCTACTGAGTGGTGTTTTTGTTCAGTTATCTCTCTATCTTTAGCTAGTTTCAAGGCTTATTGCCAGTTCTTTTCCCTCATTTAATCATTCATGAGTTTCTGATTCATGTCTTGGTGGCTTATTATACAATTCTGAGCAATTTTTGCAGAAAAGGGAGTTAGTTGGGTAGTGTATTAGTCAGAAACTCTTGTGGTTTCAAGAGACAGAAACCTACCTCAAACTGACTTTACTAAAAAAGAGAATATATTGGCTCATGAACCTGTAAAGTCCAGATTCAGCTGATTTCGGCCTCAAAATGTGTCATCAGGAAATTGTCTCTATATCTGGACTCTGCTTTCCCTATCCTGCCTTCATTCTCAGAGGGCATTTCTCACATCATGGCATGTTTTGCCCCAACTCATACTCACTCCCCTAGAACCCCAGCAGAAAGGGAGCACTCTTTTTCTGATTGTTCCTATAAAAGTCTGGGCCAAGTTTCATTGGCCTGTATCAGGTAACATGCCCATCCTTTGAACCAGTGTCTGTGACACTGACTGGGTCACATGCTTACTTATGACATGGGGGTGGGGCCAGTGCTCCAAACCACTTAAGAACATACAACAGTTTGCCAAAGAAAAATTGGGTTATTGCTTACAGAAGGAGGACTTAATGATGGGCAGGCAAAAACAGAAGATGTCCATTGTTTTCGAAGATTTTACAGATCTATGAACTGTCACCACTCTAGAAGGATAATAAGGAAGACATCCAGGTGGCCAGTTGCCCATCTAAGCAGGGTTTTATGCTTAGATAGTGGTTTCACATGGTCTCATAGTGTTCTAGAACCTAGTTCTCTGCTTTGTGTTTCCAAATATTTGTTGCTGTCAGTGTAGCTAGATGGTTGTTCCCTTTGGGCCTGACTCATGCTAACTTGACTCAGCAGAGACTGATGTATATGTAATTCCCATCTTAGGATAAATAGTAATTGCCAAAGGACCTGAACAGGGCTGTCCTCTGGTTAGTGAACTTTCCCTGCTGAAAACCACAAGTGAAGCCAAACTCTAATCATAAGGTTATTTAGCACCCATGGAACCAAGCAAGAGAAGTTCTCTGGAAAAAATTAGTGGCCATGATAGTGTGGTGGCTTTAAAATGTCCACCAATGCTGGAAGAGTGAAGAGAGAACATGTCACAGGGCAAGAGATAGGTATGTGGTATGAATAGAAGACAAGAGAGTGCCATAGGGAGCCCCTGAATTGCTTTAAGAAGGGAAAAGACGGGGCGCCTGGGTGGCGCAGTCGGTTAAGCGTCCGACTTCAGCCAAGTCACGATCTCGCGGTCCGGGAGTTCGAGCCCCGCGTCAGGCTCTGGGCTGATGGCTCAGAGCCTGGAGCCTGTTTCCGATTCTGTGTCTCCCTCTCTCTCTGCCCCTCCCCCGTTCATGCTCTGTCTCTCTCTGTCCCAAAAATAAATAAACGTTGAAAAAAAAAAAAAAAAGAAGGGAAAAGACATGGTCAAATTTGTTATGGGAAGATTGATCTGGGTACAAGGAGAAGCAACTGGAGATGGGCCACACTGAAAGCAGAAGGATTAAGGTTACTGTGGTCCTCTAGGTGAGAGAGTTGATCAGTAGCAGAATGGCAGTGGGGATGAAGTAGATATGTTTAAAACAGTGCTTTTCAAAACTGTGTAACTCTGTGTGATTGGCAGATGCTAGCTAGACTTATGGTGATCATTTCACAATATTTACACATATTGAATCATTATATTGTACATCTGAAAGTAATGTAATGTCATATGTTGATTATACCTCAATAAAAAATAAATAGTGCTTTTCAAAGTTTAATATGCACACAAACCACCTGGGGATCTTGTTAAAATACAGATCTGGATTCAGTATGTCTGGGTGAGGGCCTGAGATGCCACATTCCTAACAAACTCCCACACAATGCTGACACTGCTCATTTGGACACCATACTTCGAGTAACAAGGATTTTAGGACTGTAATTAAAAACTTTTTTAAAGATTTTATTTTTAAGTAAACTTTATGCCCAAAATGGGGCTCAAACTTACAATCTTGAAATCAAGAGTTGCATGTTCTACCAACTGAGTCAGCCAGCTGCCCCAGGATTTCAGAAATGTTAAAGAAACAAAATTTACAGGAGTTTGTGACTGGTTCAATGCGGGGAGTGGGGGAGGTGAGAGTTGGCAACAAGGGAAAATGGTAAGGAGTTGGTAAGGATCATACTCAAAATTCCAGTTTGAGTATCCAGGTGGTGATGCTATCCACAGATACAAGAGGAGGAACAGGTTTGGGTGGAGCAGATAATAATAAAAGATAACATTTATTGAGTACTTGCTATGTGCCAGGCTCTTTACATATGTTGTCTTATTCTGTACAAAAAACAAACTTATGAGGTAGGTACTATTATGATCTTCACTTCAAGAGTGAGGAAACTGAGGCCAAGGTCATGCAGGTAGTAAGTGGAGCAGCAAAACTGAAACCCTCTAGCACTCTGAGTGCAGAACTCCTGCTCTAGCTATCAGCAATTTGGACATGTGGAGGTGAAGCATCTGTGGGGATGTCATATAGTGTTATGTAGGTTGCGTAGGTTGTGTACGTAGGTGTAGGTTGTGTACGTAGGTATAGGTTGTGTAGGTAGGTATAGGTTGTGTAGATAGACAAGCTGACCTGGAGTTCAGGAAAGAGATTCTGAGTAATGGTTTAGGAGCTGGGAGGAACTCAGGATTGGAGGGAATAAAACCATCCAAGGAAGGTTACAATTTACCTCCTCAGAGTGCTGTCAATCTTTTCCATCTTCCTTTTGCATTTGATTATTACAAAGGAGGACTCTGAAAAAAAAAAGTGTTTTTTTTTTTTAATGTTTATTTATTTATTTTGACAAAGAGAGAGGGCAGGCGAACAGGAGAGAAACAGAGGGAGAGGGAGAAAGAATCCCAAGCAGGCTCCACACTGTCACCATGGAGCCTGACTTGGGGCTCAACCCCATGAACCATGAGATAATGACCTGAGCTGAAATCAAGAGTTGGACACTTAACTGACTAAGCCACCCAGGCACTCCAACAAGTGTTTTTTTTTAATACATATTTTTTTTTCCTTATTGGAGACTGTATTTGTTCTTTATTTCTGAGATTTACGAATTTTTCCAGATTACATCTTGAAATTGATTTATGCTTAATTTTTCTGGATCCCAGTGAATTCCCTCAGTTTTCCACCTGCACCTCAGATGTTTTCAGAACTAAGGAAAGTTTTATTATAATTTAAATTATTGCCTGTAATTGATTTTCTCTGTCTTCTCTTGAGCAATGCCTATAGCTTGATGTTCTCCTACTCATTTTTTCTTAAAGAATTCCATCACTTTGAAATTTTCTCACATTTATCTTCTGTATTGATGATTTGTTCTTTTGCATTGTCAAATCTGCTTTTTTACTGCACTATTGAATTTTACTTCAGTTACTACGGTTTTCATTTCACAGTATACTCCATTTATCTTGGCCTGTTCTTTAAATAATATTTTTTAATGTTAATTATTTATTCTTATTTTTTTAAGTTTATTTTGAGAGTGAGCGAAAGAGAGTGGGAGGCACGGAGAGAGAGAGAGGGAGAGAATCCCAAGCAGGCTCTTTGTCATCAGCACAGAGCCTAATGCAGGGCTTGATCTCACAACAATGAGATCATGACACGAGCTGAAATCAAGAGTCAGCTGCTTAACCGACTGAGCTACCCAGGAGCCCGTACTGGCCTGTTCTTTAAAAGATACAATCTTTTCTTAATAAAGAATAAAAGTGAGGTGTATTTTAAAACTGTGTTCTGCTTAGTGGACTAAGTATGTTTCAAGGAGTAAGTTTTGGCTCCAGCACTTTATTTCTTTCTTTTTTAATGTTTATTTTTGAGAGAGAGAGAGAGAGAGAGAGAGAGAGCACGCACAAACAGGGGAGGGGCAGAGAGAAAGGGGGACAGAGGATTCCAAGTGGGCTCTGTGCTGATAGCAGCGAGCCCAATGCGGGGCTAGAACTCAAAAACGGAGAGATCATGACCTGAGCTGGTCACTCAACCAATGGAGCCATCCAGGTGCCCCTCTGGCACTTCATTCTTATCTCATGTGCCACATATTTACTTCCCTACAAGGTTTTTAAAGAGTTTGCCTATTCACTTTTGAGACTAATTGAAATTTGCTGATGTGTAGAAGTCATGAGTTGAAGGCTTTCAAGATCAGTGTTGGACAACTGGGATGCAGGATCTTACATCCTTACTCCCTCCCTCTCCACAGATGGCCTGGGAAATGGCTCTGAAGCAGTGGCTGCATCATTTGTTTCATTGTCTTAGCTATTCTTGGTTTTCACTTGCTTTAGGATTCTGATATTTATTTTTCAGCCTCTGGTGCTTGTGAGTACTTCCAAGGCTTCAGTTTGTTTGTCTCGTTTTCTCTACATCTTAATGTTTGGGTTTTAGCGTTTCCATCCTCGCATTTGTTTCAGTATGTCCTAAGCTTCTGTAGATCTGTACCTATCTGGGCCTCAGTCCTGAATCTCAATGTCTTTCTCCACTACCTTCTAACCCTTTACCCTGCTTTATATTTCTTCATAGTACTTATTACAACTTGAGTATTTTTTTTTACCTCTCTTTTTTCTTTCTTATCTATCATCTCCCTCTAGAATGTTGATGCCCAGAATAATATAGATGTTCAACAAACATTGGTTGAACGAACCTGTCTGATTAGCGTATCCGAAATCTCTCACTTTAGTCTCCACCTTTGTGTTTCACACTTTCTCAGTATTCAAATGTCTTTTGTGGTCTCGGTCAAGCCTTTCGGTTTCTGTCCTTGTCTCAAGGCTTCTAAGTTTGTGTGCGGGCCACTGACTGGCGCAGGCCTGCTGCAGGCCTGTGGCCAGTGTGTGGTGCGCTGGCGTCCCTCATGCGCTGTCCTAGGTCGTTCCCTGACTCAGTCAGTACCCCGCTCCGGGGCTTTCCCTTCCCTGACAGTCTCTCCGGCTCAGCGATATACACCCCAACCTGACGCCTCGGTGTCCTTCTGCTTCTCCAGAGCCGCCTCCCGCGCCAACTCCCCCGCGAACGCACGTGACCACGCAGGGCGGTGACTCTGCCGCCGCCGCAGTGCTCCGCCCAGACCTCGCCGCTTCCGCTGGCCATTGCAGCCCCGCCCCGAGGCGGGGAGAGCCAATCCTCGTACACGTTTCTTTGCTCCGCCCCGGCGCCCTCCTCGGCGCTCGCCCCTCCCTCCGCCCGCCGGCCCGCCCGTCAGTCAGTCAGGCAGGCAGTCGGTCCGAGTGGCCGTAGGCTCTGTAGCTCTCCTAAACGGTTCTCTCCTTGCTCTTTCCCGGTTAGCGTCGGCAGCTGCACCCGCAGCGGCGCAGTCCCTCCGAGAGGCGCGGCGTGAGCCGAGCGGCGTCCGCGGAACGTCGAGCCTTTCGCGGCGGAGGCGGCGGCGGCGGCGGCCCGGCAGCCAACATGGCGGCGGCGGCGGCGGCGGGCGCGGGCCCGGAGATGGTCCGCGGGCAGGTGTTCGACGTGGGGCCGCGCTACACCAACCTCTCGTATATCGGCGAGGGCGCCTACGGCATGGTGTGGTGAGTGTCCACGCCCGCTCGCAGGCCGGGCCACGCCCGCCCACCCACCCCACTGCCTGGGGACGCAGCGGACGCAGCCGCGGCCTCGTCCGCGCCCCGGCCTCCGGCGCCGCTGCGACCCCAATCCATGACTTCACTGTGGTCGCTGCGCCGGGGGCCTCAGGCGGGGCCCGGGAGACTGTCGAGGTTTGGGTATTGCTCGCAGCGGTTCGCGGGCCGGCCTTCGATTGTCGCGGGGAGGGGCGTAGGGGGCGGAGGCCAGCACCCGGGGACCCCCAGGCCCGGGCGCAGCGCGGAGTTTAGAGCCAGGATCTCCGGGAAGGGAACGGAAGCGGCCCCTCATCCCCTTCCACCTCCCAGTTTGCTAGCATCAGGGCCTCCTTTTTGACATCCGATTGTAAAACCAGGAATTCCTTCAGAGGCTTGTCGACGGTGGTGTTGGCCGCGGTCTTGAAAGGGGTTCGCCTCGGCATGTGTGCCGAACGCCGAAATAATGATCTTCCCTCTCCCGTTTTCCTCGACTTTCGTTAAATTTTTTTTTCGGTGATGCTAACGGTGCTCTCCTGCGCAGGCTTTCTATAAAAAGCATTCGTGGCAGCAGTGTTAGTTATGAAATATTTTAAATTTGAAGTTTTTAAATGGATTTTAATACCCATACTGTTTGCGTTTCATGACGAATAAGCCAGTACCGCTCTCTTAATTTATTAGAGTCGTTTGGAGTTGGGCCTGATCTCTTTTTTTTTTTTTTTCTTTACCCCGAGTGAGTTCTCTTGCCAGCAGAAATGTATTCAGACATTTTAGCACAATTGCTGTGGACTTTTCCTATTAATGTTTTAGTGGTCAATATGTATGCACCCGTAATGGAATTCTTGTAGAATCACATGCAGCCTCCCTTATCTTGATCCATATCCCTCAGAAACGTTTGTAGTTCTTCGAACTAGCTGTATTGTTTTGTGATGAGGACTTAATGGAAGTGTAGACTCCCTTACACCTAAATCTTCTTGTGAGTGTGTTTGTTTTGAATGAAAGAAGTAAACTAATATTTATTGAACACTTGGTGGCAAGTGCTTTTCTAGGTATATTATTTCATTTTATTTGAACAGCCACCTCGAAGGAGGAAAAGGTGGTGATATCCCTCTTTCAGGTGAGAAAGTATTTGTAAGTGAAGCAGATTCTTAGTCATACAAGTAGAGTCCAGACTTGAGATTGTAGACTGAGGTCCTATTTCAAATGCTGCAGCTCTATTATACCCTACTGTCCTTAAGTGGTGTTATTAATAACTTCAGAATTTTAGCATATATTACTGTTGTAAGTAAATATATTTTTGAACTGTATTCAAATTTGAGTGATTGTGATTTTAGAAATGCCATAAAGGGCATGTTTTAACAAGTATCTTTGAAAGACTTAAAAAAAAAAAAGTCTAATTGAATCTTGACCATTTTCATTTTCTTGAGGATCAAAGTGCTTCACATATACAACTGAAAAGTAGTGAACTCAGAGGGTTAGGAGCCAAAAGAGAATTTAAATTAGGTCAGGTCAAAAGAAATAATGCCCTAGAAGGTAACAAAGTACTGCCCACAGCATCACTTCTCTATCATACATCTGATTGCTATTGCACCTGCTGGTAAGTGTGCCGGTAAACACATCTCATGAGAAGCTCAGAATTGTCCATCAGGTCCTTGGGCTCTTTTAAAAAATCCTACATGTAAAATATGGACTGAAAAAATCTAGTTTTAGGACACTTCACTTGAAAGGTTTTTTTTGTTTTTTTTTTCTTGATAAGATTTTTACCAGTCTGAAGATAACTTACATATAGTATTTCTGTCATTGTCATAGACTTACTTGATTTTCTGTCAGAGGAGATGCCAAGTACTTTTTTTGAAAAATTTGTTTAATGTTTGTTTATTTTTGAGAGAGAGAGCAAGAGAGAGAGAGAGAGAGAGAGAGAGCGAGAGAGCATGCATGCGTGAGCAACTAGGAGAAGGGCAGAGAGAGGAGACATAGTATCCTAAGCAGGCTCCGGACTCTCAACTGTCAGCACAGAGCTGGCCGTGGGGCTCGAACCTACAAACTGTGAGATTGTGACCTGAGCCGAAGTTGTACTCTTAACTGACTGAACCACTCAGGCACCCCTAATGCCAAGTAATTTTTTTACTGTAATTTTCCTTTCCTGAGTAAAATCCAAATATAAGTATAATTGGAATTATAATTCTGGGTCCAGGTTATAGCTTTTTATCCTCATCTAAATAAGAATTTAATCTGCATTGCACATTCTTAGCATTTAATAAATGTTGATTGTTTATGGGGGGCTTCTTGAATGAAATGTTAATATTTAAATAGTGATATTTTTTTTTTAACGTTTATTCATTTTTTTTGATAGAGACAGATCGTGAGTGGGGGAGGGGCAGAGAGAGAGGGAGACACAGAATCTGAAGCAGGCTCCAGGCTCTGAACTGACAGCACAGAGCCCGACGCGGGGCTCGAACTCCCGGACCGTGAGATCATGACCTGAGCCGAAGTCGGACGCCCAACCGACTGAGCCACCCAGGCGCTCCTAAATAGTGATATTTTTAAAAATGTGACACTTCCCGACAGAGTTAAAGATTTTCAGGCAGTTAGGAATTTTGCCTTTTTTGTGCAGAGCCCTTTCCTAATCATTATATGGAGGGTATAAAGATGAAGAGTGGAGTTTGAGTTGGGTCTTTAAGAGTGGGTATGATTTTGATGGATAATTGGCTCAAGTGACAGTTTGAGTTGTGGAATCTAATCTTGGGAAAGTATTTAGGTGGCAAGCTGTAGAGGGCTCTAAAGGCAAAACTGAGTTTGTATATTTGTGCAATGAAGAAGCATCAGTGATTTTGAAAACAGGCAGTCACATGGTCAATTCTTAGATTTTTTTGGGAAGATAGATCAACACTGATGGAAATGATAGAAAAAAAATTTGGTGGGGGGAATCAATCAATTAGGCTATTGTAACTGCCTGGGTGTGAAGTGATAAAGTGGCATTGGAGGGTAACAGAGGTGTTGAGAGACCTTATTAAGATTGAGTCCATGGGACGCCTAGCTGGCTCAGTTGGTAGAGCATGCAACTCTTGATCTCAGGATTGTAAGTTTGAGCCCCATGTTGGGTGTAGAGATTACTTAAAAATAAAATCTTTCAAAAAAAAAAAATCCGTAGTGGGCTCTTCTCTGAAGTATGATAGAAAGACTGAATTATGGCAAGTGTGGGAAGAAGTAAAGGATAATGCAATCTTAAAGGGTAAGAGTCTTAGAGATGGGTTTTGGATTTAAGAGGGATTTCTGAGACCAGGATTTCTGAGATTGCATATGGGCATATTTGTTAATTCTAAGACTTCTAGGCTGGGAGCCTGGGAGGATAGTGGTGCTGTTATCAGAAGAGAAATACTGGAGGTAGAGCAGGCTTATTAGGGAGAAATAGTGAGTTCAGACTTGTTAAGTTGTGATGACTGTAGGCCATTTAGGCTATATCCAGAAGGCATCTTGAAATTTAGAAGAGGGAAGTTGAAACTGGAGGTGAAAATTTATGTAAGTAGTAATCTTGCATGGATGAGTACAGATTCTTATTTGAGGTCATTGATTGAGTGAAATTGCAAGCAGATGTGTATATTCATCTTTTTAGTAAACAATCCATTACATTCGATAGATTTTCAAAGGGGTCCGTTGTCCCAGAAAGGTTGAAGAACTACTGAGGACAAAGATAACCCAGACAAATATTGTTAAGAGATAGGCAAAGGAATAGGAATCTGAGGACTGGTGAGACGTAGAAGAATCAGAAAAAAAGAAAAAAAATGTATGACAGAGGAGAAATTGAAGCTGTGCATGCTTGTTAATTTATTAACTAAGGTAAGTATTTTGAGTAAGTTGAGTTTGAAATACTTCCTGAATATGATTGAGACATCATACTGGTCAGCTCCATAGAGATACTAGTTGAAATAGAGATACTTTAAGAGTGGATAAGATGAGAAAAATATGTCAGAACTGAGTCAAAGAAGTGCCTCACTTTAGGTGTCAATAGAGGACAAGTTGCAGAAGAGGACAGAGGAAGTGTGCTACAGAGACAAGGACAACCAGGAATTCGCATCATCACAGGAACCAAGGGAGGCTGTAGTCATAAGGGATTGGCATTGAATACTGTAGAGGACAAACAATGCAGCTTGAAGACAAGCTATTAGACTTGTTGATTTTTCTACTCTCCTAAAAAAAAAAAAAAAAAAAAAAGATAGTTTCAAGCAAAATTTCAGTGTGATCATCTTCCTAATGGTTTAACATCTTGTCTTACTAAAACTTGTTGATTATGGCAGACTAGTAGAACCACCGTTTAAATCAGCACTTTCTGTTTGTTTTGTATACATTAATTAATCCTCATAACCACACTGCAAATGTGGTTGCTCTGTATGAAAGTGAGGAAACTTGAGACAGAGAGATGTTAGTTAACTTGCCCAAGGACACACAGCTAGGAAATGATAGAGCATCCCAGCCTGTATGGTTCCTAAATGATGTGCCTAAATGATCAAAGCTGAGAAAATATATGCTTTTAATAACAGGAAATACCTGTTGTCTCCTTGCTTGTATCACTTTTTAACCTTTCTAAAAACTTTCACATAAGGTAATTCAGAAAATATTTATTGAGCACCTGTTATGTGCCAGGATTCACATGGTCTCTGCCCTGTAGTACTTTTTAGTCCAAATAGTTGTATGGAATTGAACAGTAATACAGAGTATACCAGTCCATTCAGAAAGAATATGTGTAATGATTTGAGAAAAAGGAGGCCTGAGTGATGTGGAGCTGTTGGGCTGTTTCTATGGCTTCACAGACTTTTGATCTGGGTGTTGATGTATGATTAGGATTTCGCCTTGAATGTGCATTCTAGGTAAAGGAAAATGTACATGCAAAAGCAGCACATTAGGTCAGGAAAACCACAAGTTGTTTGGGATGGCAGGAGTATAGGGTGCCTTAAGGAGAAAGCTGAAGTTGAGACAGTGGGATGGGGAGGGTCAAATCCTGAAGGACATTGTTTACTGAGGAGTTCAGTTCCATTTGTTAAGTGAGAGTCATTAAAGGATAGTCTTGTCTCTGCCAGTTCCTCCTCAAATTTTGTGAATTATGTTCCCCTCTTTGTCTTTTTTATGCTTTCTACCTGCTCTGCTTACTCTCTTTTCTTTCTGCTTATCTAGGGTTACTCAGTGGGTATGACTTTTATCCCCTTTCCAGGGGTATTTTGAAATGTCTTTGGGTTTTGTTTTGCTTTGGTTTTTTTTTTGGTTGTTACATTGATTGGGGAGTGTTATAGGCCTTCCATTTGTAGTGGTGGAGGCAGGTATGCTAAACGACCTACAGTGCATGGTACAGTCCCTGTGTAGGAGAATTGTCCTGTCAGGATGCTAGCAGTATACCCCTCCAACCTTCACAAAACATCGGTCCCTGTTCAAGTCCTGACTTCCTCTAAGGCTCATCTCCTTCATAAACATACCCTTACTGCTGTCTGCTGTTAGCACTCCCTCCCTTCCTAAAACTCTGCTAGGTCATTTGTACTACCTGTTTGAAAGGCAAGACTAGCAGTAGTGTGTATCATTTATCGAAGCTCAAGACAAATGGATCTGGGATCAGATTCTTAGTTTTGCTTGTTAATTGTTAATTTTTTTAAGTGTTTATTTTTGAGAGGGAGACAGACAGACAGAGCATGAGCAGGGGAGGGGCAGAGAGAAAGGGAGACACAGAATCCAAAGCAGGCTCCTGGCTTTGAGCTGTTAGCACAGAACCTGACCGACGTGGGGCTCGAACCCAAAAACTGTGAGATCATGACCTGAGCTGAAGTTGGACACTTAACCGACTGGGCCACCCTGGTACCTCAATTGTTAATTTTTTTTTAAAATTTTATTTTTAAGTAATCTGTGCACCCAACATGGGGCTTGAACTTACGACCCCAAAATCAGGAGTCACATGCTCTACCAACTGAGTCAGCCAGGAGCCTCTGTTAACTTTTTTTTTTTTTCTTTAAAGATTTATTTATTTATTTATTTGTTTTGAGAGAGAGTGAGCAAGCAGGGAAGGGGAGAGAGAGGGGGACAAAAGGACCAAAGTAGGCTCCATGCCATCAGCACAGAGCCTGATGCAGGGCTTGAACTCATGAGCCATGAGATCATGACCTGAGCTGAAGTTGGATGCTCAACTTACTGAGCCACTGGGATGCCAATCTGTTAACTTTTAATAAAGAAATCTCTTCTATACTTTTGGGAGCTCAAATATCTGAGTACACCAGTTTACATGAGCAACAGAAAATTCAGTGTTTTTGAAAGTTTTGAGTACTTTCAAGCTATTCAACAAAATTGATTTTGATGTTAATAGCATCCCTATTGTGTAGAATTCTTCAGGTGCCTTGGTGGTTCAGTTGGTTGAGCTTCTGACTCAGTTTTGGCTCAGGTCATGATCTCATGATTTGGGAGTTTGAGCCCCGCATCAAGTGCTGCTGTTTGGAGCCTGCTTGGGATGCTCTCTCACCCTCTCTCTCTTTAAAAAAAAAAAAGAAAAAAAGTGTAGAATTCCTGTGGTTAGCTATAACTGATAAGCCATTTCCATGAATTTAATTTGTTTTTCATTATCAAGTATTTATGAGAACATTTTTACAAAAAGCATCCCAGTTTTCCCAGGAACCATATAATATTCTCCATTTTGTTCACAATAAGGTACCTACTAATTAAAAAAGAACTGATTCCCCAACAAACATCCAGAGCTACTTCACCCTGTATCCAGTTCACTGTACCCACCTACCTAACCCTGAGATGCTATTTCTTCCCTTTTGTTTCTCTTTCACTGCTTGGGCCTCCCTTGCATTGGAAAGCCAGCAGGGATTCTCCAAGGCACTTTTCAGATTCTTAGTTAGGACAGTGTATGTGTTTTGAACCCATGGCCAGTAGGAGCTGGGAAGTAGGGTGTGGGGGTAGGGACCTGCACAAGCCTGCCTTGTTTTAGGTACTGTGGTTTCAAGTTCATTTTCTTTCTCATCTTTGAGGTAATAGATATTTTTTTTATTTTATAGATGAAGAAACCAGATTTCATGTAACTTGTCCAGGATTCACAGCCAATATATATATAGTGGAATTGAGATTTATCTAGACCTCCAAATCTGTGACTTTTTTTGTTGTTTTTTTTTTTTTGTTTTTTTTTTTTTTTTGATAGGTTTTACTCTGTTATACCAAGCTATCTGGAAACATACTTCCTACAGCCCTGGTTCCTGAATGCATTGGCACCAAAGTATAAAATGGTAATTGTCAGAGCTAACTTGGGGCTGTAGGGAGGTAGAAAAGGGAAAAACTGGATACTTGGAAAGGATGAGGGAGGTAGGGTCAAACTTTTTATCAGGAGGTTAGTGTTGATTTCTTCTCACCCTTTCTGCCTACGTCTACCAGTTTCTTGATTTCCATTCACTTCATGATGTTATTAAGTGTGTACCTGGCCAATGTGCTAGGCAATAGGATCAGAGTGTTGAACAGAAGAGGTGGTTTTACTCTGTGGTGTTTATAGTCCCACAGGAAAGGAATAACACTTACCGAGTATGATGAGGTGCACAGTGCCACCGGGGAGTATAAAAGGCGGAGCTAAAATGTTTTGAATTGTCTGGGAAGATTTCCTGGAAGAAGTGGTGTTTAAGTTGGGACCTGAAGAACAACTTGGAGCTAGCTAATTGAAAGGTAGTGTAAGGTGCTGGAGTGTTTCATGCACTGTCTCATAGAAAATGACTGTAGAAATGGAATTTGTGATTAAGATTCAAGGCTCTTTCTTATGGTACTTCAGGGATAGGAAGTGCAGTTAAAGCCTTCAAGTATGGTTGTAACCAGGAACTAGAAAATAGTCCAGCCTACCTACCTCCTTCTCTCTTGACATTTACGAAATCAACTTGCACCTTTCGTCTCTGCACAAAGATTTTTTCCTTTTTCAACACATCCCCATGCATTTGGCAGAAGAGAGCTTACCCTTGGTTCCCCAAGGTATGTGTCTTTAGTACATTGACAACTAGAGTCTGAGAGCACTCTAAATCTAATTTCTGGGGTAGAGAATCTGATCCAGTTTGGGATGGTGTCCACCTCTGGTCCAGTCAGCTGGTGGAATCATTTGAAAAGGCTGGACTTCTCTAAGGTATGAGGTATGAGGTGGGGGTAGTCAAAAGATGCCTCTTATTGAGTGCTGACTTGCCGGGTTAGTTCTTGGTGCTGTTTCCCCTGCTCTTCTCCAGGCTGGAATTTTTCCCTGCTTTTTGGAGCCTGTGGGGAAGGAAGGGAAGAGAGAGGGAGAAGTAGTTGAAGCAGAAGAAGGGCTTTGGGTTGCTTTTAGAGTTCTTTTATTTTCTATCTCTGGCATTATGGGGGTGGCCCCTAAACTGGGTGGTATCTTTAAAATTTATTTAATATTTGATACATATATAACATGTAACACATGTATGAGTTATG
Organism: Felis catus; assembly: GCF_018350175.1. Taxonomy (NCBI): domain Eukaryota; kingdom Metazoa; phylum Chordata; class Mammalia; order Carnivora; family Felidae; genus Felis; species Felis catus. The sequence goes on along the minus strand of NC_058379.1, from coordinate 29,556,435 downwards.
CAGCCTAACAATAAAGTTAACAGCTAAGAAACAACATCTGCTGAGTGACTTCTTGACCAGATTGTCTGAGGCCAGCATTCTGGTCCTTGGCCACAGCCTTCTTCCCAAGGTTTAACTTTTTTCTGGAAGCCTGTATGATGGAGCATGTAAGAGCATGGGTTTTTACTACTTAGATATGTGACTGCTGTAGGTTATCCAACTTGAGTCTTGTTTTCCTTATCTGTAGAAAGGGGGTAGTGTTGTATTCCTCAGTGTCATGAGGATTAAATGAAGTATGTAGGTGAAATGCTGAGTGCTCATACCTGGTTAATGCTCTAATTGTTATTCCCTTGAAGTAAATGGACCTGGCAAGACCTGGATCCTCTTTCACCTCACTCAGTCTCTTGGAGTATAAAGCAACTCATGCAGAAATAAAACGGTTAGACTTTGGGTCTGTCAGGTTCCAGTTGTGCGATCTTGGGCATATGCCTCTCCTGTTTGATTGAATGACCAGAGAGCATCTTATGTGGCAGGCCCTGAGCCATGTTCCTTGATCTCCCTCAAAAATGTTACACTAGTGTTTGGGGCAGGCAGGTAAGGAAATAAATTACTGAGTAATATAGTAAAAGCACTGTTATGAAATCATTCTGTGCTGAGCATCTAACTCTATCTAGGCTTCCTAGTTATAATTAACTCAACAAATAACATATGCACTAGACATGTTGTAGTTTTGTGGGTACATCAGTGAAATAAACATGTGGCCCAGGGAGCTTACAGTGTGTGGGATGCCTGGTGGAATGGGAGTGGCTTGAAGAGAGGGTTAGAACAGAGGCCTGGTCAGGGCCTTGGTGTTAACTTCTTTCCAGTGAGTTTTCCTTAATTTCTTTTTATAGCATTTATCCCCAACACAAGTCTAAAATACTTTTTTTTAAGTCACTAGATACGTCATTTAATTTTAAATGGCCTTCCTGTTTTTCTGCATTTGGGAAGCTGAAAAGGTAGATTATGCACAAACCAATTTTTTAAGTGGGTTATTCTTTCTATTGTTATTAAATGAAAACAAAGCACTTTCTATACTAAGTGCTTCTTTTCTATACTAAGCGGAGCATAAGTGTTTTTTATTACATATGTCCCCTAAAATAATTTTTTTTTTGCCCCCCCCAATCCCTAAAATAATTTTTGAGAATTTGAAGCCATAGCATAATTGTTCTATTTAAGAATCATATTTTGTTGTAAGAAATAAAACTGACTGACAACTAAAAAGCTGGTGGGGTATCCTAACCAAGAATATTAATAGTTTCTTAACCAGTCAGGATCATCTACACAAATTCAAACTCTGTAGTTGTAATTTGCAAGGTTATTTCAATTACTAGCATTAATGAGGTGGTTTTTCCAAGCCTAAGTACTCTTAGAGCCTCCTGCTAGTGTGCTGGAGGGGTGGCCAGGTATGAGTCTAATACAGATACTGAGAATTCCCTTTAAGGACAACTTGAAGAGTCAAACAAATGGACAGAATATGAAAATTGCAGCTCCTACTAATTATCAGGGTCTCACATTTTGTAGTTTGGACCTTAATTTGGCTAAACAAGCTCTCTTATCTATTTTTTAAAGTTTATTTACTCTGAGAGTGTGTGTGAGAGAGTGAGCATGAGCACGGGAGTAGCAGAGAGAGAATCCCAAACAGGCTCCGTACTGTTAGTGCAGAGCTCAGCTTGGGGCTCGATCTCACAAACTGGAAAATCATGACCTGAATCGAGACCAAGAGTTGAACACTTAACCAGCTGAGCCATCCAGGCACCCCAACAAGCTCTTTTAAAATGCTTATATCCCTCCTTACAGCACATAGCCTTATCCATCACTTAATATGACATTGATTTTTTAAAAATTGTCCAGAGAGCAAGCAAAAGGAAGCTTCTCTAGCTGTCTGCCTTTTATTTTAAAATAGCTATATCAACATATCCTAAAATTAAGTGTTCAGTTCAATAATTTTTAGTAAATTAACTAAGTTGTACAGCCATCACTGCAATCCAGCTTTAGAACATTTCCATCATTACAAAAAGTTCCCTCTTGTCATTTGCAGTCAGTTCCCACTCCTACTACCACCTCCAGACGATTCCTGATCTGCTTTCTGTTTTGCCTGCCCTTGAACTTTCATGAAAATGGAATCATGCAAGATACAGCTTTTTGTATCTGGTGTTTTCTTAAACAGGTTTTGAAATTCATCCATGTCCTTCCCAGAATCTGTAGTTGATTGCCTTTTGTCATTAAATAGTAATTAATTGGATGGATATACTAGATTATGGAAATGTGGAATGTTTTTGGGTTTTGTCTATTATGGATAATGCTGCTATACATTCATCTGTGTTTCTGTGTGGACATTTGGCTTTTATTTCTCTTGGTTACTTAGAAGTGGAGCTGATGGGTCATAGGGCAAGCAATGTGTATATGTAGGGGAGGGGATAATAGTGATTTTATTTTAAACCGTAATAAAATTACAAATTAAATCATTGAACAAATATGAATACCCTATGTACTCGTCACTATTCTAGGTACTGAGAATAGTGTGGTGAACAAAACTTAGTCCCTGATCTTGAGTTTGCTTTTTAGTAGAGAAGGTGGACTGTCACAAGCGCATAATGTTTCACTTACTGGTGAGTAGTATGAAGAAAACTTTTATAAAATGGGTTAAGAGTATAGAGTGGAGGGTGCCTAGGTGGCTCAGACGGTTAGGCATCAGACTTCGGCTCAGGTCATGATCTCCTGGCTCTTGGGCTTGGAGCCCTGCATTGGGCTCTGTCTGCTGACAGCTCGGAGCCTGGACCTTGCTTCAGATTCTGTGTCTTTCTCTCCCTGCCCCTCTCCCTTTCATGCTCCGTCTCTCTCTTTGAAAAATAAACAAACATTTCAAAAAAAAAGTCTTTAAAGAGTATAGAATGGAAAGAGGAAGGCATTTTTTTTCTGTAACAGAATAATTTTAAGCATTTTTAATGCTACACATTTAACACAATTTTTTACATTTAACAACTTTTTAATTTTATTTTTTTAATTAAATTTTTAAAAATGTTTTATTTATTCTTAAAAGAGATACAGAGCACGAGCAGGGGAGGGGCAGAGTGAGAGAGGGACACAGAATCTGAAGCAGGCTCCAGGCTCTGAGCTGTCAGCACAGATCCTGATGCAGGGCTGAAATCACAAGCCCTGAGATCATGACCTGAGCCGAAGTCGGACACCCAACAAACTGAGCCACCCAGGTGCCCCTAATTTTTTTTAATGTTTATTTATTTTTGAGAGAGACAAAGTGCAAGTGGGTTAGGGGCAGAGAGAGAGGGAGACACAGGATCCAAAGCCAGCTCCAGGCTCTGAGCTGTCAGCACAGAGCTGATGCGGGGCTCGAACTCATGAACTGCAAGATTATGACCTGAGCCGAAGTCAGATGCTTAACCAACTGAGCCACCCAGGTGCCCCTTAACAACTTTTTTAAACAATACGAAATGTATAGAAATATTACGAAGACAATACAAAAAAGCCTTTTCCCTGCCCTATTTGAGAGTAAATTGTTGATGCATACAGTGCCTCATGTCACCAGAACACTTCAATGTGTATTTTTACCAAATGAAATGTCTCCTACATAACTGTAACATAGCCAGTCACCACCATCAGGAAATTAACAATGACACATTATTACTTCCTCCTCTTCAAACCCTATTCAGCAATCTGTGTTTCATTTAGTTGTCCTGTCTCTTTGGTCTTCTTAAGGCTGGAGCAGTTCCTCAGACTTCCTTCGGCTCCAATGCCTTGACACTTTTGAAAATAGTGTTTTTATTTTTTAAGAAACCACCAGACTATTTTCCAAAGCATCTATACCATTTTACATTTCCATCAGTGATATATGAGGCATTCCAGTTCTTCACAGCCTTACCAACACTTGGTTTAGTCCATCTTTTTTGATTGTATCCCATCTAGTGAGTTTATAAGTGGTATTGCATAATAATTTCAATTTGCATTTTCCTCATAATTAATGATGATTTTTTTCCTGTGCATATCAACCAACCAGTTATATCTATTCTTTGGTGAAGTGTCTTGTCTTAACTTTTGCCTATTAAAAAAAAAATCCCATCTCTGACTTGGTTTTGAGATATAGAGCTCAGAACTCTCCATGTTTTCCTTCAGAATAGGAACAGCCAAGAATTTGAAGCATAATCCAAATCTAATCATGAGGCAACACCAGAAAAACCATAGGTTAGGGATATTCTACAAAATAACTGCCTGTAATTTTCATGTCAAGGTCATGAAAGTCAAGAAAAAACGGAGGAATTGTTCCAGACTGATGGAGTCGAGGTGTGACAGCTAAATGTGATTCATGAGTCTCAGTTGGTACAATTGAATTGGGGCCTGAAGACTAGATTGTAATAATATGCCAGTGTTAACAATTTTGGTATTTGCACCATGATTATGTGGGAAAATGGTCTCGTTTTGTTTGTAGGAAATACACACTAAATACCCCCTAATAAGGGGGTAATGAGGCATATTATTAACAGACTTTCAGATGCTTCAGAGTAAAAGTTTGATGAACTATGTTTACAATTTTTCTGTAGTTTAAGATTTAGTTCCTTTTCACTAAAGAGTTGTTTTTGGGTCCCAGAAAGGTGCTTGTATGAGGGTGTGTTGAAATTTGGGAGAAGTCACAAAAGGCATCTTTGAGGCAAGTGAAAGAACATTGGCCTGGGTGTCAGGGGACCTGAGACTCCCTCCATCCCTGCCATTGTTGACATGTTTCATGGGCTTATGCTGGTCACTTTGCTTCTGCGGGTTTTGGTTTTTGTTATCTGAAAATTAAATGCTTAGGTAAAATCTCTAAAGTCCCTTCCAGCTCTAATATTGTCATTGCCCGCAGAGACATTACATGAAATTAGCATGTGTGCACGTGTGTGTGCTCATGTGTACATATGCATACATATGTACACATATATAAAGAGGTATCGTGTATGGATTATTTATTTCCGTTACTGGAAAGCTATCCATTTTAGTGTGGCTTACCTGAGAAACCTCTGGGTAGTCATTACTGAGATCTAAAACAATGGGGAGGGGTGCCTGGGGGTTCATTTGGTTAAGCGTCTGACTCTGGTTTTGGCTCAGGTCATGATCCTGTGGTTTGTGCATTTGTGAGTTTGAGCCCTGCATCCATCCATGCTGGTGCTGGCAGGGCAGAGCCTGCTTGGGATTCTTTCTCTCTCTCTCTCTCTCTCTCTCTCTCTCTCTCTCTCTCTCTCTGCCCCTCCCCTAAGTGCGCGCTCATGCTTGTGTGTGCGCATGCTCACATGCATTCTCTGTCTCAGAATAAATAAACTTAAAAATAAAAACCAGGGAGGGGGGGCCTGGGTGACTCAGTCTGTTGGGCATCCAACTTTGGCTCAGGTCATCGGGTCATGATCTCACGTCTCGTGAGTTCATGTGTTGGGCTCTATACTGACAGCTCAGAGTCTGGAGCCTGCTCCGGATTCTGTCTCCCTCTTTCTCTGCCCCTCTTCCACTTGCACTCTCTCTCAAAAATAAGCATTAAAAATTAAAAAAAAAAAAAAACTGGGGGAACTTCCTATTAAAAACTAACAAAATAATTTAATATTAAAAGCTCATAAACGCTTGAGGAAATGATTATGTTCTGTGCTTTTTTTTTTTTTTTATTTTTTTTCTTTTCCAACGTTTATTTATTTTTGGGACAGAGAGAGACAGAGCATGAACGGGGGAGGGGCAGAGAGAGAGGGAGACACAGAATCGGAAACAGGCTCCAGGCTCTGAGCCATCAGCCCAGAGCCCGACGTGGGGCTCGAACTCACGGACCGCGAGATCGTGACCTGGCTGAAGTCGGACGCTTAACCGACTGCGCCACCCAGGCGCCCCTGTTCTGTGCTTTAAAGAAAAAAATGTTTATTATTGAGAGACAGAGTATGAGCATGGGGGGCAGAGAGGAGGAGACACAGATTCTGAAGCAGGCTCCAAGCTGTCAGCACAGAGCCCGACACAGGACTCGAACCCACAAACCATGAGATTATGACCCGAGCCGAAGTCAGACGCCCAACTGATGACTGAGCCACCCAGGCACCCCTGTTCTGTGCTCTTAAGTTGGAACTTCCTACACTGTACCAAAGTACTGGTTTACCTCAAGTGATTAGATTTTTCACATGTGTTTTTATTTTATTTATTTTTTTTTAAGTTTATTTATTTATTTTGAGAGAGAGAAAGTGTCCATGCATGTGAACAGGGAAGTGGCAGAGAGAGAGAGGGAGAGAGAGAATTCCAAGCAGGCTTCATGCTCAGCACAGAGTCCAGTGCAGGGCTTGACCCCATGATCCCACCACCGTGAGATTATGTCCTGGGCTGAAATCAGGAGTCTGATGCTTAAGCGACTGAGCCACCCAGGCTCCCCAAAGCAGATTTTTTTTAAAGATCAATGTAATCTTTTCCTGTAAGTTTTGCAATACCATAGAGGCATATAAAAATATTTGATGTTATGTTTCAGTTCAGTGAAAAAAAAATATTTGATGTTATGTTTCAGATCAGTTGACAGCAACACTAGATTCATCTATCTAGAACTGTTGCGAGAAGCATTCATCCTCTTGTTGGGCCATTCCACCTGTCATATATTTTGCTAATGTTTTTGAGCGTCCTTTCAGGACAACTCTGACTACTTACCATCCACATAATGATAAAAGTCATATTCTTTGGAAGTGTTGTAAATTCTTTCTTTAGTCCAGAAGGAGCTGGAAAGAAAGAACATTTGTGATTGTTTGTCACTCTGACATAACTGCTAGGAAGAGCCATTTATTTCCTGCCACCAAGAAAGTGTAAGACAGAAATATTCATAAAAAGGCCGAAGTTTTAGAGAAACTTCAAGAATTGTTTCTGGTTACCCCAGCAGGCAGAATGTAGCAAAATGTTACCAAGAACTGGTAAATTTGTGTAGCATCCTAGAATTTAATGCTAATCTATAAAAATGTAAATTGGATAATATTTTGGCCTTTGATGGTTTCTGACTTCAGCAGGAAAGCCTCATGTTTCCCTACTAAGTAAGATGCTAGCATTGGACTGAGGTGTATTTCATTTACGTTAAGAAAGTATCTGTCACTTCCTATTTTGGTTGATTTTTTTAACGTAAATGAGTGAATTTTGTCAAATGTATTTTCTGCCTCCCATGAAGATGATCATATGATTTTTTTCTCATTACCATTACTAATATGAAGATCATATCAATAGATTTCCTTATATTGAACCTTCCTTACATTCTTGGAATAAATTGTACTTGGTTATATTGTATTATTTTGTATAATATGCTGTTGGATTTTGTTTGCTAATGTTTGAAGATTTTGTGTTGATATTCATAAATGATATTAGTCTATATATTTGTGCAATCTTTTGACAGATGTAGGGTTTACTCTTATACTTTCTTCATAAAGTGAATATGGAAGTTTTCTTTTTCTGTGTTCTGAGATAGCATTGGGATTACTTTACCTTTCTTTTCTTTTTAAAAAATTTTTAAAATGTTAATTTATTTTTGAGGGAGAGAGAGAGCACACATGTGCATGCGTGCCTGCAGGGGAGGGGCAGAGAGAGAGGGAGACACAGAATCTGAAGCAGGCCCCAGGCTCCAAGCTGTCAGCACAGAGCCCGACTTGGGACTCAAACTGATGAACCATGAGATTGTGACCTGAGTTGAAGTCAGATGCTTAATCGGCTGAGCCACACAGGCGCCCCAAACATCATCGGTACCTTAGAAGTGACTTATCAAATCCCACTCTGAAGTTCACCACTATCCTCAGTTTTGTGATAATTATTCTTTTCAGCATTTCCCCCCTTTATATTTTTTACTTCAATTGAAGTATAATATACATTTAGAAAAGTGTACATATCATAAGCTTATAGCTTGGTAAATTTTCACAAACTACACTCATGTATCTGGCTTCTTTTGTTCAGTGTCATGTTTTTGTAGTTGTGAATTGTTCATTCTCATTAGTATTAGTATTCCATGGTATGACTTACACCATAGTAACTCATCCTGTTAATACTCATTTGGATTGTTCCCAGTTTTTGACCATTATTAGTGGTGCTATCATAAGCATTCTAGTGCAGTATGTTTTGGTGAGCATGTGTGCACATTTCTGTTGGGTGTATACCTAAGAGCAGAATGGCTGTGCACAGGGTATGTATACATAGGTTCCACTTTAGTGGATGTTGCCATACAATTTTCCAAAGGGGTTAAATCATATTCACACCCACTAGCAGTGTATTACAGTTCAGACTGCTCCATATCTTCAAAAACATTTGATATTTTCTACCTTAGTTTAGCCATTCTGGTGGGTGTGAATTGTGGATTTTGTTTGCCATTTCCCTGGATGATTTTAGCTCTTCATATTACTTTACGACTATATTAGCAAAACTTTTGACAGTCTTCTTGTGAAGTGTTCAGGTGAGATTTCTGTCTTTAATAAATAATAGGAGTTCTTTATAGGTCATGGACATGAGTTTTTTTAGAATTATGTATTGCAGATACCTTCTCCATTCCTAGAGTTGCCTTTTCATGCTCTTGATGGAGTCTTTTTTATTCTCTTTCACAGGTTTAAATTCTGTAGTGAACATCATCTTGTCATCTATTTTCTGCTAGCTAGTTTGGCAGTGTTAGAAGAAGGGATATTTGTGGGAAGAAGGCCCCAGGGAAGGAAGAAGGAGCAGGCCTTTAACTGGTATTGCACCTCCATTGTCTCTGGTGCAGTTGTGCATGTTGTGAGATCACAGATGGGAAAGATAGAGGAGGTCTTCTTAGCTTAAGAGAAGGATACTATGGGAACAGACATCACTGTAAAACCATGCCAAATTGAGTATATGTAGGGGATTTTTTTGCCAGGTGGCCTTAGCTTCTGAGTCAAGTAGGACGTAAGGTTGGTGCCCGTCAAGGGTGCGACACATGAGGGTCAGAGGCTTCGAAAGTGTGAAGAACATTTGAGACAGCTGTTTTGTGCTGGAAAGTCAGCTAGAGATGACTCAGTGGACTTGCTGTACTCCTTGAGATTTAGGCCTTTGTTCCCTGATATATCCCCAGCACCTAATACATTGCACGTAGTAGGTGCCTAGCAAATATTTGTCGAATCAGCCAGATGTAACAGTACCACTGATGGAACATTGAGGCTGACTAGCTCTGTTCTGTGCTGCCCTCATATTTTCCACCTTCTCCATTTCTCTTCATTTCCCTGTATTATTTGAATACCTGAATTGATGGAAGAAATAAATTCCTCACTAAACTATAAGCCTCTTTAAGAGCAGCGGGAACATGTCTCATTTATCAGTTTAGGAACTTCATTTAAAATCTCAGCTCTGGTAGTAATAGTTGGATGACTTAGAGCACAGCATTTAACTTCTCAGAGTCTCATTTCACTTTTTAGTGAAACAGAGATCCTGTCTTATGAGTGCTAAAATGACTACATCAACTAAGTCACTGTGTAATCCTAAGAGCAGTTTTTCTTGCATCCCAATATGAGACTAGAGAATAAAGCATTGAGATGAAGACTAGGGGGTACAGATTGGGCATCTGTATAAGTAGATAATCTTATAAGGTTGGTTTGGAGGATTTAAAATAAATTTTTTTAACTGTGGTAAAACGCACATGATATAATTTACCGTCTTAACCACTTTGTACAATTCAGTGCAAGTGTAGTCCCATTGTTGTAGGGACAGATCTGTAGAACTTTCTCATCTTGCAAAACTGAAACTCTGCCCATTAAACAACTCCATTCTCCCTTCTCCTACCCCCTGGCAACCACCATTCTAAATTTCTGTCTCAATGAATTTTACTACTCTGGTTACCTCATAGAAGTGACCATAATGTCCTCAAGGTTCTTCCATGTTGTTGCAGATGGCAGGATTTCCTTCTTTGTTATCCATTTCATCCATTCATGCACACTTGGATTGCACACTTTTGGCTGTCGTGCATCAATAATGCTACTTTTAACATGGATGTACAGGTATCTCTGTAAGACCCTGCTTTCAGTTTTTCAGTTTTCTTTCAGTTTTTCAGTTTTCTTTTCAGTTTTTCAGATGTGTAGCCAGAAGTGGGAATTGCCACATCATACCATACTTCTAGGTTTAATGTTTGAGGAACCACCGTACTGTTTTTCAGAGCAGCTTGCACCATTTTACATTCCCATCCAAGGGTTCTGATTTCTCCACATTTTCACCATCACTTTTCTGTTGTTTTTTTTTGTTTGTTTGTTTGTTTTTTTGAGAGTAGCCATCCTAATTGGTGTGAGCTGGGGAGCTTGTTTTGATGGGTTTGTACCCTGTATGTGTGGTGTGTTTTCAGTGAGCAGTGGATATTTGACAGCTAAGTGGGAGTGGCTCTTCCGGTAAATAGTGGTAAGCATTTGCTGGGCTAAAAATATGGGTCAGGCACAACCCTTACCTCAGAGGGGCCTTTAGTAAATAAAGTAGGGAGCTTACAATTTGAAGTCTGTGTGTATGAGCGTGTGTTTTCCCTAGTACGCCCTTTGTTCATAGACAATTATAAAAGTACTTCTTAAACTAATGGTCATACAGTATCACCGTTGTTAATTAATTGATGATATTCTACATTGAAAGATAAAGACTATTTTATTTATTAAAATTTTTTTTAACGTTTATTTATTTTTGAGACAGAGAGAGACAGAGCATGAACAGGGGAGGGGAAGAGAGAGAGGGAGACTCGGAAGCAGGCTCCAGGCTCTGAGCCATCAGCCCAGAGCCCGACGCGGAGCTCAAACTCACGGACCATGAGATCATGACCTGAGCTGAAGTCAGACGCTTAACCGACTGAGCCACCCAGACGCCCCTATTAAAATTTTTTTTAATGCGTATTTATTTTTGAGAGACATGAGCAGGGGAGGGGAGAGAGAGAGGGAGACACAGAATCTGAAGCAGGCTCCAGGCTCTGAGCTGTCAGCACAGACAGCTCGAACTCAAGAACTATGAGATTATGAGCTGAGCTGAAGTCACACACTTAACCAGCTGAGCCACCCAGGTGCCCCAGGAATATTTTATTTTTATTCCTTACGTTTTTAATGGAATTTTAAAAGACCTCATGATATGTTTTCCAATTATTCAGACCATACTTCATAAATACTCTGATACTCATAAATCCTAGAATTTTCCATTTTCCTCAGTCTTGTGATGGAGACTTCAGGGCTTACAGTCTCCCTGAGCATGGAGAAGGTGGGCATCACCCTCAAGTTCTTTATTATTGCTTAATGGGGTAGAGGGAGAGGGTAGTAAGTACCCAGAGGATAGTATGCATTGAGAGGGTAGGGGAAAGCCCAGCCTGCTTTATTCGTGGGGGTGGGGAGCAGGCATTGGGGTGGAGGTGGAGAGAGGTACTACTTTCTTCCCTAAATTGTCTCAGAATTTTCTGCCTAGAAAGCATTCTTCTTGTTCCTGGAGTATGAACTTTATTTATTTATTTATTTTTTTATGGTTTTAATGCATATGATGAAACTATCAAATTTCTTTGTAGTCAGGCTTTTTAGGAGAAGCCTGTAGCTGAAGAAGAGCATTAATTACGGGTTCAGTTATTATTCCTAGTAGCAATAATAAATAATATCTGGTCAGAGGTTTTTGTTTTTTTTTTCCCAAAGATGGTTTATTAAAATACAGTTAGCCAAGTGCTGCACGTATCTTAATTGTTCAGCCCAATGAGTTTTTGCAAACTGAACACACCTAGGTAATTAGTACTCAGATCAGGAAACAACAAGCAGAGGCCTGCCTTGTTCTTCCTTTCAGTCACTACCCACTCCTCGCTCACCAGCATGGCCATTATCCTGACTTCTAACATGTAGATGAGTTTGCCTGGTTTTGTACTTTATGTAAATGAATCTTACAGCATGTTTTCTTTTGTGTTGAGTTTCTTTAATTCAGCATTGTAAGAATCATCCATATTGTGTATGTCTGTAGTTTAATATTTTACTTAAAACAATTCTTTCTAAATGTATATTTATTTTTGAGAGAGAGAGACAGAGACAGAGCATAAGAGGAGGAGGGGCAGAGAGAGAGAGGGAGACACAGAATCTGAAACAGGCTCCAGGCTCTGAGCTGTCAACACAGAGCCTGATGCGGGGCTCAAACCCACGAACCACAAGATCATGACCTGAGCCAAAGTCAGATGCTTAACTGACAGAGCCACCCAGGTGCCCCAATATTATTTTACTTTTTGAAGCATACTACTGACAACCTAGGAAAGAACTTTCCTCATTTTTCTGTAATTGATCCTGTGGCTTTGCAGTGCTGTTAATGCTCTATTTCTGGAGGGAAGAAGTTTTTAGGTAGTTTTCATATTCCATTCCTTTTCCAGACCACATGACACTTATAAAGTTTTCCATTATCTTGTTCTCATTCCATTGCTGTATTGCTAATCTAATGCTATGTGATAAATGCCCTATAATTTAGCGACTTAAAACAGCAAATATTTGTTACTACACATTTTCTGTGGATCAGGGATTGAGGAGTGGGCCTTGCTGGACAGTTCTGGCTCAGGGATTCATGACTTTGCAGCCAAGATCTTAGCTGGGGCTACAGATATCTGAAGGCTTGCCTTGGGGCTAGGGGATCTGCTTCTGACTCACAAGGCTGACAAGTTGTTACTTGTAGGGGGACAGGGAGTTAGGCCTCAGTTTCTCCCCAGGGAGGCCTCTTTATAGGTTGCTTGAGTGTCCTCACTGCATTGTAGTTGGCCAGGCCCTCCCCAGAGAGAGTACCTTTTTATGATGTAGCCTGGGAAGGCATAGCAGCACTCTACCCACCTCCTCCTTTCCTTTCCTTTCCTTTCCTTTCCTTTCCTTTCCTTTCCTTTCCTTTCCTTTCCTTTCCTTTCCTTTCCTTTCCTTTCCTTTCCTTTCCTTTCCTTTCCTTTCCTTTCCTTTCCTTTCCTTTCCTTTCCTTTCCTTTCCTTTCCTTTCCTTTCCTTTCCTTTCCTTTCCTTTCCTTTCCTTTCCTTTCCTTTCCTTTCCTTTCCTTTCCTTTCCTTTCCTTTCCTTTCCTTTCCTTTCCTTTCCTTTCCTTTCCTTTCCTTTCCTTTCCTTTCCTTTCCTTTCCTTTCCTTTCCTTTCCTTTCCTTTCCTTTCCTTTCCTTTCCTTTCCTTTCCTTTCCTTTCCTTTCCTTTCCTTCCATCTCTCCTTCCTTCCTTCCTTTCTTCCTTTTTTCCTTTTTAAAAAAATTTTTTTAACATTTACTTTTGAGAGAGAGAGAGACAGAGTGTGAGCGGAGGAGGGGCAGAGAGACATACACACAGAATCTGAAGCAGGCTCCAGGCTCTGAGCTGTCAGCACAGAGCCCCATGCGGGGCTCAAACTCAAGAACCGCGAGATTATGACCTGAGCTGAAGTCAGACGCTTAACTGACTGAGCCACCCAGACACCCTAATTTTTTTTTAATTCTTAAAAAATGTTAATTTATTCATTTTGAGAGAGCGCACATGCATGTGCGCACGTGCCTACTTGTGAGAGGGGGAGGGGCAGAGAGAGAATCCCAAGCAGGCTCCTCACCAGCAGCGCAGAGCCTGACGCAGGGCTCAAATTCACAAACCATGAGATCATGACCTGAGCTGAAATCAAGAGTTGGATACTTAACTGACAGAGCCACCCAGGCACTCCGTGGATTTCTTTTGTAACTCCTTCAGTGTAAAACCTGAACTGAACTATCATGAGGCTATTTATAGCCTTTATTTTTCCCATTCAGTGTAATTGTTCATATAGTATGCTGCAGAAATATCAGTATTGGACTGCTGGATGTGACACCAGACCTTGCCAGGGGTGTCGTATGCTGCATCTATATGCACTCTATTACCTTTGTAAAATCCGAAAAGTACTGAATTCTAAAACCCCTCTGATTCTAGGGATTTTAGCTAAGAACTAATGAATGTTCACGTCTTCAGAACTTAGTACAATTTGTTATTCCCAAATAATATGATTTGAGGATTGTGTCAGCTCTTTATTATAGAAAATCTCAAAATACAGAAAGGCACGTACACCCAAAAAATTTCACCTGTAATGCTACCATCCAGAGATACCTGCTGTCAACATCTTCACACCTTTTTTCCTATTAAAATTGGGATTATGTTACAGTTGACTTTTGAACAATATGGGGGTTAGGATTACCAATCTTTCACATAGTCAAATCTGCATATAACTTTTGACTTCCTCAAAACTTTTAATTAGTAATTTTACTGTTGACTGGTCCCCTTGCCAATAATATAAACAGTTAATACATATTTTGTATATTATACGTATTATATACTGTATACTTACAATAAAGTAAGCTGGAGAAAAGAATGTTAAAGTCATAAATAAGAGAAAATACATGTACGGTACTATACTGCATTAAAAAAATTCATATGGGGGCACCTGAGTGGCTCAATAGATTAAGTATCTAACTTCAGCTCAGATCATGATCTCACGGTTCGTGAGTTCTCTTGTGTCAGCACAGAGCCTGCTTCAGATCCTCTGTCCCCCTCTTTTTGCCCCTCCCCCCTTCTCTCTCTCTCTCTCTCTCTCTCTCTCTCTCTCTCTCTTTCTCTCTTTCTTTTTCTCTCTCTCAAAAGTAAATAAACATTTAAAAATTTTACAAGTAAATGGAGCCATGCAGTTCAAACCCATGTTGTTCAAGGGTCAGTTGTATATAGTTTGGTGTCCTGACTCTTCCACACAATATGATATTTTTCTTTTCTTTTCTTTTCTTTTCTTTTCTTTTCTTTTCTTTTCTTTTCTTTTCTTTTCTTTTCTCTTTCCTTTTCTCTCTTCTCTTGTCTTCCCTTCTCTTCTCTTCAAGTTTATTTATTTTGAGAGAGAGAGAGTATGTGAGCAGGGGAGAGGGAGAGAGAAAATCCCAAGCAGACTCCACACTGTCAGCGCAGAGCCCAATTTGGGGGTCGAACTCATGTATCATGAGATTTTGACCTGAGCTGAAATCAAGAATCAGACACTTAACTGACAGAGCCATCCAGGGGCCCCAACATGATGTATTTTCTAAGCCACTAAACATTCTTTGAAAACGGTCAAAATTTTAAAACCATATCATTCATGCATTACAAAGCAATATGTTTAAATATTAAATAAAAAGGACTTAACTTTTTAACGTTTATTTATTTTTGAGACAGAGACAGAACATGAACGGGGGAGGGGCAGAGAGAGAGGGAGACACAGAATCGGAAACAGGCTCCAGGCTCCGAGCCATCAGCCCAGAGCCCAACGCAGGGCTCGAACGCACGGACTGTGAGATCATGACCTGAGTTGAAGTCGGACATTCAACCGACTGAGCCACCTAAGCGCCCCAAGGACTTAACTTTTTGAAAAGATAGTTTTAGATTTACAGAAAAATTATGAAGATCGTACAGAATTTTCCCGTATACTCCACGACACCCAGTTCCCCGTTTTATTAACATTTCACATTTGTATGGTACTTTTGTTACAATTAAAGAATCAAGGGGTGCCTGGGTGGCTCAGTCGGTTAAGCGTCTGACTTCGGCTCAGGTCATGATCTCACAGTTCATGGGTTCAAGCCCCGCGTCGGGTTCTGTGTGGACAGCTCAGAGCCTGGAGCCTGCTTCAGATTCTGTGTCTCCCTCTCTCTCTCTGCCCCTTCCTGGCTAGCTCTCTGTTTCTGTCTCTGTCTCTCTGTCTCTCAAAAATAAACATTAAAAAAAAAAAAAAGAATCTATACTGATATGTTAACTAAAGCTCTTCTTTCATTCATTTTTCCTGAGTTTTTACCTAAGGTTCTTTTTCTGTTCCAGGATCCCATCAGGGCACCACAGTATATTTGTCATGTCTCCTTAGGTTTCTCTGGGTTGTGACAGTTTCTTAGACTTTTCTTTGTTTTTGATGACCATGACTGTTTAGGGGAGTACTGGTCAGATGTTTTTGTATTTTTTTTTTATTTTTAAGATTTTATTTTTGAGTACTCTCTACACCTAACATGGGGCTTGAATTTACAACCCTGAGATGAAGAGTTAGTCACATGCTGCACTGACTGAGCCAGCCAGCTTGCTCTGGTCAGATATTTTGTAAACTCTCCTTCAGTTGGGATTTATCTGATGTTTTTGTCATGATTAGACTGGGGTAATGGATTTTGGGGAGGAAGACCACAAAAATAAAGTGCCATGTTCGACTGAGGTATTGTCAAGGGTCTCCATCATAAAATTATTTTTCCCTCCTTTCTATAATGTACTCCTTGGGAGCAAGTCATTAAGTGTATCTCACACTTAAGGAGTGGAAGTATTGCTCTACCTCATTGAAAGTGGGATATTTAGGGGCGCCTGGGTAGCTCAGTCAGTTAAGCAGCCGACTTTGGCTCAGGTCATGATCTTGCAGTCTGTGAGTTCGAGCCCCGCATCGGGCTCTGTGCTGACAGCTCGGAGCCTGGAGCCTGTTTCAGATTCTGTGTCTCTCTCTCTTTGACCCTCCCCTGTTCATGCTCTGTCTCTCTCTGTCTCAAAAATAAATAAACGTTAAAAAAAAAAAAAATTAAAAAAAAAGAAAGTGGGATATTTACATAAATTATTTGGAATTCTGCTTAAGAGGTTTGTCTATTCTCCCCATTTATATCAGTATGGGCTCATGGCTGTTTCACATTTTGGGTTATAATGTAATGCTACTTTGCTTATTTTGTTCTCATATTGTTGGCAGCTTTGGGCATGGGAATCTCTTTCAGTTGGTTCCTATTTCCCTTTGACATATTTCTTTTTTTTTTTTTTTAAGCACCTTACTTTCTTGAACTATGAGATGCTCCAAGCTTATTTAGTACATTTTCTGCCTTAGGGACTTTAAGGCAGAAACTTGAACTTAAATTTTTTTTTTTAACATTTATTTATTTTTGAGACAGAGAGAGACAGAGCATGAATGGGGGAGGGTCAGAGAGAGAGGGAGACAGAGAATCTGAAACAGGCTCCAGGCTCTGAGCTGTCAGCACAGAGCCCTACGCGGGTCTCAAACTCACGGACCGCGAGATCATGACCTGAGCCGAAGTCGGATGTTCAACCGACTGAGCCACCCAGGCGCCCCAGAAACTTTAACTTTAAAACAAACACTTTTTTGAAATATAATTCACATACTGTACAATAATTTGATTTTTTTAGTGTATTCACAGATATGTACTATCATGAGAATCAGTTTTAGAATGTCTCTATCTCTCAAAAAGAAACTGTACCCTCTAGCTGTCACCTCTCTTCTATCTCCCCCTTGTCCTAGCTGTAGGCAGTTACTCATGTGCTTTTTATCTCTATAGATTTGCATATTCTAAACATTTTCTATAAACAGTATAATATAGTATGTGGTCTTTTGTGACTGGCTTCTTTCACTTTGCATGTTTTCAAGGTTCATCCATCCATATTGTAGCATTTATCAGTACTTCATTATATTTCAGGTCAAATAATTTTCCATTGTATGAATATGTACCATGCTCTGTTTACTTATCTGTTGGTGGGTTTTTTGGGTTGTTTTGGCTATTATAAATAATACTGCCATGAACATTTCTGTACAGGTTTTTGTAGACATGGTTTTCATTGGCTAGATCACACGGTAACTTGGATGTTTAACCATTTGAGGAACCACCAGACTGTTTTCCAAAGTGACTGCACTATTTTGCAGTCTTACCAGCAGTGTATAGGAGCGTATAGGGTTCCAATTTCTTCATATCTTCACTAATATTTGTTATTTTCCTTTTATTTAAAAAGCTGTCCTAGTGGGTGTGAAGTGGTATCCCATTGTGGTTTTGTTTTGCATTTCTCTAATGACTAATGATGTTGAACATTTTTTCATGTGTTTACTGGCAGTTCTTATTTTGGGGGGAGTGAGAAATGTCTGTTTAGATCTTTTGCCCATTTTTAAGTTGGAGTGTTTGTCTTTTTATTTTTGAGTTGTGTTATTTATATACTCTAGATACAAATTCCTTATCAGATATATGATTTGCAAATATTTTGTCCCATTCTGTAAATGCCTTTTTACATCTGTTTATTTATTTGCTTGCTTAAAAAAAAACCTGTTTTTAACATTTATTCTTTTTTTTGTTTTAATTTTTTTTAATGTTTAGACGAGAGACAGAGAGACGAGAGACAGAGAATGAACAGGGGAGGGGCAGAGAGAGAGGGAGACACAGAGTCTGAAACAGGCTCCAGGCTCTGAGCTGTCAGCACAGAGCCCGACGTGGGGCTTGAACTCACAGACCGTGAGATCATGACCTGAGCCGAAGTCGGACACTTAACCGACCAAGCCACCCAGGCGCTCCAACATTTATTCATTTTTGAGAGACACAGAGAGACAGAGTGTGAATGGGGGAGAGGCAGAGAGAGAGCGAGACACAGAATCTGAAGCAGGATCCAGGCTCTGAACTGTCAGCACAGAGCCAGACATGGGACTCGAACTCATCAACCGTGAGATCATGACCTGAGCCGATGTCGAACGCTTAACTGACTGAGTCACCCAGGCACCCCTTACTTACTTACTTTAAAGTAAATTTTGCCCCTAACATGGAGATCAAACTCATGACCCCAAGATCAAGAGTTGTATGCTCTACTGCTGAGCTAGCCAGGTAGGCACTGCCATCTTTTTATTCTCTTGATAGTGTCCTCTGAAGCACAAAGGCTTTTAATTTTGACCAAATCAAATGTAGCTGTTTTTTTCTTTTGTTGCTTGTACTTTTGGTACCATGTCTAAGAATTTTTTGCCAAGTCTAGGGTCATGAAGATTTACTCCTGCTATTGTCTGAATTTTTGTGTCCTCCTTCAGCCCCAATAAAAATTTATTTGCTGTGGGGCACCTGGGTGGCTCAGTTGGTTAAGCATTTGGTTTCCGCTCAGGTCTTGAGCTCACAGTTCATGAGTTCAAGCCCTGCTCTGTGCTGACAGCTCAGAACCTGGAGCCTGCCTTGGATTCTGTGTCTCCCCCCCTCTCTCTCTGCCCCTTCCCCGCTCACGTTCTCTCTCTCTCTCTGTCTCTTAAAAATAAATAAACATTAAAAAACTAAAAAAAATTTTTTTGCTGAAATCCTAATGCCAATTGTAATGGTATTCAGAGGTAGGGCCTTTGGGAGGTGATTAGGTTGTGAGGGTGGAGCCCTGAACTGTAATGACTGGGATAGTGCTCTTATCAAAGAGACCCTCCCTAGAGCTCCCTAGTCCCTTCTACCATGCAAGGATAAAATGAGAACTCTGGAAACCAGGAAGAAGGCCCTGATCTCATGTTTTCAGCTTCCAGAACTGTAAGAAACAACTTTCTGTTTATAAGGTACCTAATCTGTGGTATTTTGTTTTAGCAGCCCAACTAGACTAAGAGAACCCCTGTTTTATTTTGAGAGTTTTCTAATTTTAGCTCTTAGATTTAGGTGTTTAATCTATTTTGAGTTAATTTTTGTGTATGATGTGAGGTTAGGGTCCAACTTCATTCTTTTGCATGTGGCCACCCCATTGTCCCAGCATCATTTGTGGAAAAGACCGTCCTTTCCCCACTGAGTGGTCTTGGCACTCTTGTTGAAAATCAGTTGACCGTAGACAAATGAGTTTATTTCCACACTCTCCATTCTCTTTCACTGATCTATATCTTTGTCCTTTTGCCAGTACCACACCATCTTGATTACTCTTTAATAAGTTTTTAAGTTGGACATTGTCAGGTCTGTACCTTTGTTCTTCCTTTGCAGGATTGTTTTGGTTATTCTGGTTCCCTTGAATTTCCATATAATTTTAGGATCAGCTTGTTAACTACTACAAAGAAGCTAGCTGGGATTTAGATAGTGTTGAATCTGTAGATTAATTTCAGGAGTATTGCCATCTTAATAATAATCTGTCTCCTGATCCATGAATATGGGGTGTTTTTCCGTTTATTTAAATCTTTAGAGACGCCTGGGTGGCTCAGTCAGTTGAGCGTCCAACCCTTGATTCCGACTCAGGGTTGTGGGATTGAGCCCTACTTTGGGCTCCATGCTGAATGTGGAGCCTGCTTAAGATTCTCTCCCTTTCTCTCTCTCTCTCTCTCTCTCTCTCTCTCTCTCTTTCTCCCTCTCCCTCTCTGCCCATCTCCCCCACTTGCACATACTCTCTCTCTAAAATAAAATAAAAATCTTTAATTTCTTTCAGCAATATTTCATAGTTTTTAGAGTGTTCTGTACTTCTTTTGTTAAATTTATTCCTAAGTATTGTATGTATTTTGATGATAAATGTGAATGGAATGGTTTTCTTGATTTTGTTTTTGGATTGCTCATTGGAACTTTATACAATTGATTTTGTATATTGTATATTTTGTATATTGATCTTGTATTCTGCTATCTTGCCGAACTTGTTTATCAATTCTAAGGTTTTTTGTTTTTTTTTTAATTGGGTTCCTTGGGATTTTCTGTATACAAGATTGTGTCATCTACAAATAGAGATAATTTTACTTCTTCTTTTCTACTGTGGATGCCTTTTATTTCTTTTTTTCTTGCCTGATTGCCCTGGCTAGAGCCTCAAGTATAATGTTGAAGAGAGATGGTGAGGCCAGACATCTTTATCTGTTATTTAATTATTAATTTATTTACTCATTCATTCATTCATTCATTCATTCATTTCATTCATTCATCCATTCATTCATTCATTTAAATTATGTCTGCACCTGGCATGGGGCTCAAACTCACAACTCTGAGATCAAGAGTTGCATGCTCTTGGGACTGAGCCAGCCAGGCACCCCTGACATCCTTGTCTTGTTCCTGATCTTAGAGGCCTCCTCTAAACTGACTAGGGATTTGTACAATATTTCTTTTTTAAAATAATTATTCTTTTTCTGAAGTTGTGTTAGGCAGTTTTATGGTGAAAAAAATTTTAAATCAACAGATCTTTTGCTGTAAAACACTTATTGAAAACATCAGTTTTTGTTATTCTATCCAGTATTTTTTTGTTTAATTTAGTCTTGAACTTTCCTTCACTCTGCCCCAGAATCTGAAAGAGGAACTAAAAGAACCTTTTGCTTTTGTTACACTCAGATTCTCTCAGGAATGGTCTTTTGCTTCCTCTACTTTCTGATATTTCTGAGCCTATATCATGTGCTTACTATAGCCAGACTTCAGACCCAGCACTTCACTCAGAACTGATGCTGTGCACATTAAGAAATGTGCAGTCTTTCTCAATTTTGATCCTTCTGGATTTGGTAGCTTTTTCCTGAAGGTTCCCACATTCCCCCGCCAAGATTTTTATCTTTCTAGAGACTTGATGTTGTAAACCATTTCCTTTTTAAAAAGTTACCTTCACTCTTTGCTGAAATACACCTGTTTTTCAGTCTTTGACCCTTTGTTCTTCATTTTTGGGCTCTCACACATTCCATACAATCTGTCTGGGTAATTTCATCCAAATTCCTAAGTACTGATGACTCAGCTCCTTAACAAAAGAGACGGGGGGGGGGGGGGGGGGGGGGGGGGGAGGGGCCGGGGGAACAAACTCTCACTACCCTTCCAGGCACTGCCATCCTCTCTTTTCCAGGTCCTGCCTCCTGGTTCTGCCCTCTCCCTCCCATATTGGGAGTCAGCTCCACCTGCTCTGCTGGATGTGTTCTCAATACGGTGTTTTTTGTTTTTTTTTTTTTTAAGCCTGCCTTATACTATATGATTGTGTGCTGTTTTACAGAAAACTCTTTCATGTGTCTGAATCCAACATGTAATGACAACATAACATTAAATTTTAGTAAAAACAGGTAGTTTATGTAACTGTTACTTTATTCAGTGGGCTTTGGATTGCTTCGGTTTTTCACTATTTTTAAGTGATGGAGCTTATAAACATTTTTAATGCAAACCTCCTTTGAGCAATTTTCTTGGAACCTATTTCTCAAAAATGCCATGACCAGGTCAAAAATAGGACTGTTTTGTAGTATGTGGCTTGATTGTTCTGTAGAAACAGCATTTAAATTAATGCTTTTACTGTTAATCTTCTAACCGTCCTTCTTTGTCCCCCTCCCCCCTTCCCTCTTGCAGTCAGAGCATGCTTGTTTTGTTTTGTACTTATAATTGGATAGAAGTAAGGTAGAACCTTATAGGTGCTTTGTGTTTGGTTGATTTCTAAGGTAAATAAACTTTCTTCTAAGTTTTAGTTCTAGTGTTTCAGCTATATCCAAATTATTGGAATATTTATGCAGTACAAGCTGGGTATTAATCTTTATTTTCTGAAAGGTTTAAAAAATTTATATAATCAAATTCATCAACTATTTTTTTTTAATTTTTAAAAATGTTTATTTATTTTTGAGAGAGCACAAGCAGGGGATGGACAGAGAGAAAGAGAGACACAGAATCTGAAGCAGGCTCCAGGCTCTGAGCTGTCAGCACAAGCCCAATGCGGGGCTTGAACTCACAAACTGTAAGATCATGACCTGAGCCAAAGTCAGACACTTAACCGACTGAGCTACCCGGGTACCCCATCAACTAATTCTTTGATATGTTCTTTTATTGCTTCAGAATTAGTGAATTACACTAAGGCTTTTAACTTTTTTTTTTTTTTAATTTTCTTTTCAACGTTTATTTATTTTTGGGACAGAGAGAGACAGAGCATGAATGGGGGAGGGGCAGAGAGAGAGGGAGACACAGAATCGGAAACAGGCTCCAGGCTCTGGGCCATCAGCCCAGAGCCTGACGCGGGGCTCGAACTCTCAGACCGCGAGATCGTGACCTGGCTGAAGTCGGACGCTTAACCGACTGCGCCACCCAGGCGCCCCTAGGCTTTTAACTTTTAAACTTTTTACCGTGAAGAAATTACTGTAGAGAAAAGTGCTGCGTTTAGATGCTTCATTTTATTTATTCTATTAAATAAGTTTTATCAGTATTTATTGATCGCTTTCAACATAGTCTACTTTCACATGTTTTCATATTAAACTTATAGATACCGTTTGCTTCTGTCTTTCTGGAATCTGTTCTATTGGTCTAGTTTATTATTTTGAACTATACCTGACATTATATGGCTTTTTACTCTTATTTTCCCCAAATATCTACCTTTTTTTTTTTTTTAATGTTTATTTTTGAGAGAGAGTCTGAGTGGGGAAGGGGCAGAGAGACGGCGCGCGCACACACGCACACACACACACACACACACACACACACACACACACACAGAATCTGAAACAAGCTCCAGGCTCCGAGCTGTCAGCACACAGCCCAATGCAGGGCTCAAACTTGGGAACAGCCAGATCATGACCTAGGCTGAAGTCAGATGCTTAACCGACTGAGCCACCCAGGTGCCACCACCCCCTCACCCCCCAGATGTCTACTTTTAAATTTCCTAGCAGGGCTTCTACCTTGAGTCCTTGCCAACTTCCCTGCTCCAGTGAAGTGGTCTGCCAAGATAAAAAGTAGCATGAAGATGGCCGTTGTTTTCCTTTTTCCTACCCTCCAAATTCAGAGCTGGGTTGTCTCCTTGCTCCAGAGTCTTGTGACCTCCCTGGGTTGCTGTTAGCTTTCCAGAGAGAAGAGATCTCTCACATTGAACATTGAAGTGTTGGCGCTTGATACAGTGATCTGAAAAAAGTTAAAAAAAAAAAAAAAAGTGTGCTTTTGTGGAGTGGGGGGATCTATCTAATTACAGAACATTTTCATCAGCCCAAAAAGAAACCCTGTACCATTAGTGGTCACTCTCCCTTTCTCCCCTAGCAGTCACCTCTTTTCCTTCATAGTATAGAGCCTGCCCTGCTGCTGTGGAGCTCTTTGAGTGTCCTTTTGCATTCTTCTTTTTTCTTCCACATGCATTTTATTTTTTTGTTACCTTGTTAAGATTTACTTTTCAGAGTCATTAGTTATTCTTCGGCAATGACTCCATAAAATCAACTTGGAGAATAATTATCATATTACTTTTAATTTTCTTTAGTTGGGCCCAGGTGTGTTGTCTTCTCATTCTTTTTCTACATCCTCAGATCTTTCTTTTTTCTATTTAAACTTTGTTATTTTCCCCCTTTTTTGAACCTCTTCCTCTTAGGTTTAACCTTGATTGGTAGGCAAGTTCTATTTCATTCTTGCCAATTATGTCCTTTGTTTTCAAATTCAAAAAATATTTGATGATTTTCTTTGTGATTCTAAACAGTTAATCTTAATTCTTTGTATGGACCTCATTATTGTAGGTTAATTATTTTTAAATGATTTCCAGCTCTAATGGTTTCACCTGCTTTGTTTTCTATTTAGTTGCCTGTTTTCTGTCATTGTCTTATAAATTGTCATCTTATAATTTACATTCTACTTGGCTCATTCCTTTTTTTTAAATTTTTTATTTTAATCCCATTTCTGCTATTTGCTGCCTTCAGAGGTGTTTTAAATTCTTTTGTAATATGTTACAGTTCTGCAGTATGTATTCTGATCTGTTTTTATTTAATATCCCCCTTATATGTAACACTTTAAATGTTGTTAGTAAACCCCATTCTGTCTTTCTCTATCTCTGTTTTTGTAAACTTGACTCTGCCAAACCTCCTTTTCTCCTGGGCCTTTATGGTTTGTATGCAATTACCACTCCCAGCTCCTGGCTTGCCCTTTAAAATTTGCTTGCTGTGTTCCTTCAGTTGAGTCTCATCTTTGTTCTCTGTTTGTAACATGCTTATTTATTTTGTTGGGTTTTGAAGGAGGCATTCTGTACCATTTCTCACTTAGTGCTTCACAAAGTTCTGTTGTGAAAGACTGAACACATTCTTGTATAATGGAAAGAACACAGAATTCAGAGAAAAGACTAAGGGTTGATTCTAGCCCTCTCCTTGGGTGGCTTTGGTTAAGTCACTTAGATGTTACGATAGGATTTTAACTCTTCTAAAGTTTTAAAGTGTTGTTGTTATGTTCTTTAAAATTAGCATAATTTTTTAAAGTAGGCTCCACGCCCAACAGAGGAACCCAATGTAGGGCTTGAATTCATGACCCTGAGATCAAAACCTGAGCTGAGGGGCACCTGGGTGGCTCAGTTGGTTAAGCACCGACTTTGGTTCAGGTCATGATCTTAAAGTTTGTGGGTTCAAGCCCCACACTGGCCTCTCTGCTGTCAGCACAGAGCCCACTTTGAGATCCTCTGTCCATTCCCCTCTCTCTGCCTCTCCCCTGCTCTCTCTCTCTCTCAAAAATAAGTAAACACTTAAAAAAAAAAAAAAAGCTGAGATCAAGAGTCGGACACTTAACTGACTAAGCCACCCAGACACCCCAGCATAATTTTTATGTTTAATGAAAAAATAAGGAATATTATTCAGAGTTTATAGTGATACAGAAAATTTATATTATTAGATGATTTCATGGTTAACTTAAAATAATATAAAAACTGAGATTGTTAGGGCTAGGACTCTAATAAAAATTGTTGTCTTCTAGGTGGCAGTGGTATTGTTTGCATATGTATAGAATTTAGGAAGTGAGTTCACAGATACCTTTTCTTCCAAATAACCCTATACAGTATGTGAGAGGTAAGTTTTCTTTCCATTTTTCAAGGGAAGATACTGAGGTTCAGCAAGGTTAAGAGACTTGGCCAGTGTTACAGGTGTGAAGTTGTGACAGTGCGAGAACTGAAATTCAGATTCCAGGACTTCCGAGGCCAGCATTTGTAACTTGACTCGAAATAAAACTTGAGTAATTTTAAGATTATTTCTTCAAATACATGCCACGCTGTCACATCAGTAGGTTTTCTGGAGTGTGTAAAGGCAAGAATTCCAGCACTTGTCCTAGAGATCATCAGTTATTTTGTATGTGCTGTGGTCAGTGTTATGAGTTATATGGGAGCAGCCATTCTCTCTGGCAGTTATTTCCCTGGCTTGATCTTTGATTGTGTTTGGGTACAGATATATTTGTGGCTCAAAGGTGAAAGTGATGAGATAATATGGAGAGAAAAGGAACTGATTTCAGAATAAGATTTCCACAGTAAGTTGAGCATTAAAGAATTTGAGTAATTTCACAAAAGTTCATAATTTTGCTGACCAGTATCCTACCGAATTCTTTTAGGTCTCTGAAGCCCTCAGGGGATCCTCTGTGTAGACTCCCAGATTATTGAAACACAGAAACTCAGGCCAGGATCTGACGGATGGAGGACTAGATTGAGGAATTGGGAAGTCATCAAGAATTAAAACAATGTGCTTGTCATTCTCTCTGGAGCAGCAGGCCCTTTCTCTGTGGCTCTGTTTCATAGTCCTCTCTGCAGAAAGAAGCGTGGGTATGCATGGCCCAGTTCAGCCTTTGGGTGCGTTCTCTCTGTGCTGGGTACTATTACTTTGTCATCCATGACAGTGGGGCAAATCTCCGTGGGTGAGGGGAATGTGGGCTGGGCGGATACCCTAAAAGAGTCTCACAGAAAGTTAACCTGGGAGAACTTTGCAAAGAGTTCCAGGCTCCACTTCCCAGAGGTTTTGTTCAGTCAATAGGTATGGAATAGAAACTGGTTGCCCACACTTTTAAAAGCCCCCTGGATGACTCTAATATATACTTAGGTTTAGAAATCACTTGGATACATGTAAATAAATCAATATGTATTTGTGTAAGGAAATAATGGAAAGATAAACAGAAAACTCAAAATGTTTACGGGGTGGGGGTGAATAAAGACAGGGATAGGAATATTTAGAAAACAAAACCTCAAAAAACCCTCATTAAAAAAAATAAAATTGAAGATACTGAGGACCAGAAGGTGTTTCTATGGCCAGTTTTCTCATCTGCGAAGTAATGCCAATTTTTGGTACTAATTATTTAAATTCATTTTTCCTCATGAGCATAATCATAGAAATTAATAATGGTAGGTTTGGAGAAGAAAGGAATAGTGGGAGAACCTGTGTTCTCTTGCCTTATTTCTATTCTGTAGGGAGATCTCTCCCACAGCAATCTAAAACTGTGAGATAACCTGTCTAGGACAAAATGGGCTTAGAAGAAAAAGGTTGGAGCAATGATTCTAACTAAGCCTTAGTTATACATTAGAATCATTTGGAGTCCTTTTTATTTTTTTATTTTTTAATATTTATTTAAGTGTATTTATTTTGAGAGACAGAGCACAAGTGGGGGAGAGACAGAGAGAGAGAGAGAGAGAGAGAGAGAGAGAGAATTCCAAGCAGGCTCCACAGAGCCTGATGTGGGACTTGATCCCATGAACTAGGAGATCATGACCTGAGCTGAAGTCAAGAGCCAGATGCTTAACCGACTGAGCCACCCAGGTGCCACTATTTTATATATATATGTGTGTGTGTATATATATATATATATATATATATACACATACACATATATATACATATATATACATGTATATATATGTATATATACATGTATATATATATATTTTTTTAATGTATATTTTTGAGAGAGAGAGTGAGCGAGCGAGCATGCCGGTGCACACCTGCATGGGGGTGGAGAGGCAGAGAGCAAGGAGAGAGAGAATCCCAAGCAGGCTCCATGCTGCCAGCACAGAGCCTTATGTAGAGCTTGATCCCATGAACCACAAGATCGTGACCTGAGCTGAAATCAGGAGTCAGACACTTAACTGACTGAGCCACCAAGGTGCCCCACTTGGGGTCCTTTTAAAAAAGTCCCAGTGCCCAGAACTGTACCCTAGACCAAGTCAGTCGATTTCTGGGTGTGAAACCAAGCATTAAGAAAAAAAAAATACCACAGGTGATTCCAGTGTATAGCCAAGGTTGGGAACCACTGGGCCATTGCAACAATAAAGTTGCTATCATAGCTTTGCCCATTTCCCTTTTTATTTCTCTTCTCTTTTTAATGTATGAATCAAAAGCACTACTGAACATTTATTTTGTGCAAACTATTCAGTCCTTATACTTCCATATTTTGTCTCACTGTTATCTCTTTTTCTCACAAGTTAACTTTGTTCCCTTCGAGTCTTAGTTTCTCTTTATTTTCACATTCTTCCTTCTCTTTCTTATTCTTTTATTAAAATCTTTTTACACACACGCACACACAAATGATTTTTAATATAAGCATGTAATTTTTTAAACTATTTGTTTTGGGGTAATAGATTATTATAAGCTACATAATAGATTGTATTAGTTGTCTATTTCAAAAGGTTAGAAAAAGTGCCAAAAATAGGCCCAGAGTTTCCATGCACCCACTTTTTCCTAATGTAACGTCTTCTGTATCTATGCCGAAATTATCAAAACCAGGAATTTAAAACTGGTACAGAGCTATTTACTAGTCGCAGATCTCATTCATATTTCCCCATTTTCCCACTAATGTCATTTTTTCCTTCCAGGATCCCATTTGCATTTAATTGTCATCTCTTCTTCGTCTCCTCTGTGCCATTTCTTCAGTCTGTCCCTATCTTTCATGTCCGCAACACTTTTGAAGAGTACTAGATTGTTACCTTGTAGACTATCCCTTGATTTATTTTTGATGTTTTCTCATGAGAGGAATGAGATTAAGCAGTTTTGACAAGAATGAGTTACTGTTTCTCCCTTCGTAATTAATAAATATCTTGGGTGATACACTTCTGAGACTATGCAGATACCCTGTTTTTCCTCATATTTTTGTTCATCAATTTAGGCATCCATCCATGGATCTTCTCTGAAAAAAATTATTTTGGAATTTGCCTAATGATTTCTCTGCTTCCCTCATTCCTTTTAATGTATTAATTGGAGTGCTTCTGTAGGAAAGAGCTGTCTCTTCTCCCTGTTTGTTCAGTTACTATTTCAGTATAAACTCAATATTAGTTTTATTCTGTGGGTTATAATCCTATACTGTCATTTTGTTGTTGAAATTGTTGCAACTTTGACCTTTGTTGGCTCCTTCAGATTGACTGGCAGGTTCTTTCTATAAGTCCCACCACCCTTTTTGGGTTCTTCTTAGATGCAAAGTTTGATCATTGCTACTGGGTCTTGTTGTTTTTAGGTCTTCTCAGCAAACAGCTAGGAAAACTCATGTGTGTATACCAGCCCACATTTACACACATATCTGTATTTATTTCTGTATCTGTCTCTCTGTGTAGATATTAAAAACTGTGAGTTCATACTGATACCTCTTGATTCTAATCTAAAACTGTGTAGTTTACTTAGCCTTCTCTTGTTTGTCATTTTGCTAACCTGGCTCATTATCTTCCATTTGTTTACTTATTTGTTCAGTTCCATTCTCTGTATACATAAAGTAATTTCAGAATTGCTAGCCCATATCCTTCTGAGAAATAAATTACAAGCTAGATTACAGATTTGTATACAGTTGTTTCTCACACTACAGTATCCAGTCAAAATACTGTTTTCCATTAAGTGTCTGACTCTTGATCTCAGCTCGGGTCTTGACCTCAGGGTTGTGAGTTGCAGTCCTGTGTTGGGCTTCATGCAAAAATAAACAAACAGAAAACACCCTAAAATGCAAAATTCTGTTTTCCAAAGTTAGTCTAATTGGTTTCTTCCTCATGCCCTTTAATGTGATTGTATTATTCATCTGTAACATAGCTTCATTTGTTACTGTTGTGTTCCTTTTTGGATTCTTCTTGCATCCTAATTTTAATTTTTTGCTTGATTTTTTTGGGGGGGTATGTTATACATTGCTATTGTTATAAGAATCAGAGCTATACATAAAGGTATGCTCAAGAGAGAGAAGGATCATTCTTTCCTCATCTATACCATCCTGTTTCCATTCTCTGCTTTGTCTCTTTCCCATCCACCCTCCCTATAGATAGCCTGTCTCTGTAGTTTCTGGTTTATCCTTCTTATATTTCTTGTACTAATCAGATATATGTATATTTTCTTATAATCCATCTCTTATGAGGAGTAGCATAGTATAGTTTAGATTGTTTTGTACTTGCTTATTATTATTATTTTTATGTTTTATTTTATATTTAAGAGAGAGAGAGAGACAGAGCATGAGCAGGGGAAGAGCAGAAAGATGGAGACAGAATCTGAAGCGGGCTCCAGGCTCCGAGCTGTCAGCACAGAGCCTATTGTGCAGCTTGAACTCACAAGCAGTGAGATCATGACCTGAGCTGAAGTCAGACACCTAACCAACTGAGCCACCAGGTGCCCCTACTTGCTTCCCCTCCCCCCCCTAATTGTTTTAAACATATCTTGGAAACCGTTCTGTATCCGTTCTTAGGGCTCTTACTCATTTTAAAAGCTGTGTAGTACTCTCTTGTGTGGATGTACCATAGTTAATTCAGCTTCCCTCCAGTATATATGGGTATTTAGGTTGTTTCCAGTATTTTGAAACTGCAAGTAATGCTGCCACAAATAACCTTGCACATATATATTTTCATATCATTAGAGGTGTGTGTATCTTCAGGGTAGATTATTAGGAGTGGGATTGCTGAATCAAAAGATAGGTGTAGATATATAATTTTGTCAGTATTGCCAAATTCCACTCCAGAAAGGTATACAGTTTGCATTCCCATCAGTAATATATGAGTTAATTGCATACATTTTACAACTAGTCATATATATGAGAGGTTACCAAATTTTGCTCAGGGTATTCCTTTCCTTGTCTGCTGCTTCTATCATGATGGATTGCAAAACAAACTTTTAACTACTTTTATAATGGAAAGAAGTAAATTTGTTTCCCATAGCTGACTGGAGATTTTCTTACTGGCATTTTAGTTATAATTATATGTTACAGTTTTCTACTTTACCTAGTTTTAGCATCTGTTATGTAACATCTCACCACCGGCTTAGTTGTGCAGGCAGCACTTTTCAGTTTAGTAATAATACTGTATACTTCAAGCTTAAACATATTCTCCATCTTAGTCATTTTCCACATGTCTGAGGCAGGTGTTTGATATTTCTGACAGTGACAGTTCATAAGAGACTTGTATTTCTTGACTCTGAAAATTAATAAAGGGAAACCTCAGCCAAAATGGAGTTGGGAGGCTAGAGCAGGGAACCATACCACTGGATGTCAGTTATAGACCCCAACAGAAGAATGTCAACAGGAAAGAATCACTTACAGGTTCCAGCAGGGAAAGATCTACATCGCATCTCTTGTAAGAAATCGACTACTTCTGTAATTTAGCCATCCTCATCCTTGAACTCTTGCTTTCTCCAGTGGACTTTTGTTTAAGATAAACCCTTCTAACTTCCTGCTCCACAAAATAAAGTTTCTCTCTTTTGTTCAGTTTGCCTGTGGTCTTCTATAGCTTTCATGTCCCGAATTATAATTTTCTGATATTCCTGAATAAACCCATTTTTGCTGGTAAAATAATTCACAGTTTTATTTTTAAGGGTAACAATTTCTTTATGTTTTAGTGATGGGGAAAGTCCCTTCTCTTTGACTTGACTCATCAGGGTACAACTTGCAAAGGTGTGCAGGGGTCGCCCTTGTGAGGTAGGTCATCCTCTTGTAGACCCCTTAGCTCCATATCATGCCTTCTTTCCCCTGTGCTCTTTGGCTTGAGGTCTTTATAGTTTTCTGAGTATATTAGTCTGGTCTAGCCTTGGTCTTGATTCTGTCTGCTGACCACTCTCTAACCAGATTCTCACTTCTTATCTCTCCATTCCTATTTTACAAGAACCTACTTGTTTATTTGCCTGATCTTGTTCGTGGGCTGGTGATAGATGCTGGAGACAATCACTTAATTGTCATGATTGGCACCACTAAAATCACTGGATTCTAATTGCTGCAGGTTTGCAATGTGATCTTTTTACTTGTCCCCCATTCAGGCTCCTTTCTCACCTCCCTTGTGTCTGGTTTACCTTTCTGTCTTCTGCCTTTAAATCTACTCTCCCACTCCCATACCTCATTTTCAGCACATATTTGTCTATTGTTTTGGAGATAGATTTTGGCTCATCCTGAAGAAAAAGATCTCAATAGCCAGAACCTTCAAAACAGGTAGCCTACTTGGGGAAGCAGAACATTTTGTGTATCATCATCACATTCATCATTATTTTTGTCTTCATTGTCTGCCTTTTTTTCAGTTGACCTTTCGAAATCTGGCTCAATTATGAGCGAAAGTTTGGCTCGTTGCCACCAAGAGGGCATGGCTAGTGGAAGACTGTTGGTTCTCATTTGGTATAGTCGCTGAGAACATGAGAGGTCAGCACAGCTGGGTTTGAGTCCAGTTCTGTTAGCTGTTGGTTAAGTAATCATAGGCAAGTTACTTGACTCTTCCCCTCTGCCTCAGTTTCATCATCCATAAAATAAAAAAGGGGTTACTTCATACGGTTGTAATGAACACTCTGTAAGAATTTGTGTGTGTGTGTGTGTCTGTGTTTGTTTTGAGAGAGAGAAAGTACAAGTAGGGGAGAAGGGCAGAGGGAGGGAGGGGGAGAGGGAGAGAGAATCTCCTGCAGCCTCCATGCTTAGCACAGAGCCTGATGTGGGGGCTCCATCCCACAACCCTGGGGTCATGACCTGAGCCAAAATCAAGAGTCAGATCCTCAACTGACTGAGCCCCCCAGGCACCCCTGTAAGGATTTTTTTTTTTTAAACCTCTTAGCATTGTGCTAAGTGCTCAGTAAACTGTGGTCATTATAAGTAATGAGGTCCTTTCCCATTTTCTTAGTTTACTTCAGGTCCAGAGGCACATGGAGCTGCCTGTGCTGGTACCATTGAATGCTTGACATTGAAAGAGACTTGTTCCTCTTCTTAGTCTTTGTTGATGACTTCTAGCTATTATAGCTCACAGCTAGCCGGCCTGACCTGAACCATTACAAAATTCTTGGGAGGGAGAGTAACTGAGGAGGAAGGAAATGTAAGACAGTAGTCAAAAAGTGAGTGGCGCACAGTGGAGTTACAAAGATCACTTCTAGATGACACTACTTTGGATTAGAGTATCGATTGTAAGGAAGAGTAACTGATTTTGTGTTACCCTAGCATGCTTTAACTTAAAGATGATTTCTTGGTTGTGGGTTTTTAGGATGGTGATAGTCACAGTGCTAAATCCTGATAAGGTATCTTAGATCTAGTAATAAAAATTCATTTTTCCTATTCATGAGGAGAGAAATGTTAGTTTTTCATTCTCTTTCTTTTGATAATTTGTATACTTCAGTCCACCAAAAATTTGCAGAACCTTTACTGAGTAGAAGTCACTACAAGAGATTATTTAGACAAATCTCCATCTTTCTATGTTTATATCTATGCATAAATGTGTGTATGAACATTCATGTTATTAGGTGTGAGTTCTCCCCCCCTCCCCCCATTCTCCTGCATGCATATTAGTTTTTTCCCACAGAAGCCTGAACACGGAATAATAGAATCCTCTCTTTTTTGTAACTTGGACAACACATATGTAGGACATAGCCAAGTTAGGACTAAAACTCAGACCTCTTGATTTGAAGTCTGGTGTTCTTTTTTTTCTTTTTCTTTTCTTTCTTTCTTTAAGTTTATTTTGGGAAAGAATCCCAAGCAGGCTGTGTACTGTCAATGCAGAACCCAGTGCGGGGCTTGAACCAACAAACGCTGAGATTATGACCTGAGCTGAAATCAAGGGACACTTAACTGAGTGAGTCACCCAGTCACTTCGTGGTGTTCTTTTTTTTTTTTTTTTTTTTTTAATGTTTATTTTTGAGAGAGAGAACAAGAGAGAGCACACACAAGTGGGGGGGGGGGAGAGAGAGAGAGAGAAACACACACACACACACACACACACACACACACACACACACACACACACACACACACACAAAACCCGGAGCAGGCTTCAGACTCTGAGCTGTCAGCACAGAGCCCGATACAAACTGTAAGATCATGACCTGAGCCTAAGTCAGACACCCATCCAACTGAGCCACCCAGGTGCCCCGTGTAATGTTCTTTTCTAATGTTACTTCCTTTTTAGGATTCATGGGATAAATATAATAAATAATAAAGTAGCAGGAATGACTAGGCCTTTTTTTGGGGGGGGGGGGGAAGGTCTGATATCTTTGAGGCTTTCCATCTGCTATTTCTGCAATCTTTATAACCCTTGGGTTTTCCTCATTTTTGATCCAAACAAACGGTTGCTCAGAGATGGGTGTTAGGTAATTCAGTGATGTCTCAGTTAGTAAGGAAGGGATAAGGCTGGAATTGGAACTCTTTGACTCTTGGCTCCTGTTTTATTACTGAAGAGATTGAAATATGTATATGTAGACAGCCAAACTTGTTTAAGCTCTGGGCTGTCCAGAGCACCTTTTCTTGTGAGGTTGCATATGTATTAATGACATCAGATCTTATGCTGTGATATCTATAGTATACTGGAGCACTGATTCTTTTTTTTTTTTTTTAAAGGTTTTATAGCTGAAATGCCTTTAGCTTTACTTGCTCACTTAATGGTTTGCACACTGTTAAAAACCTTTGCACTGGCTTTCTTGGTTAGTAAATTATGAGAGAATCAAGCTGAGGTAAGGAATACATTTTCTTTTAAAGCAGTCATTGTATTATGTATCTACTTATTTTTGGAACATTAATTTGGATCAGTCTAACTTCCTTAGCATCTGAAGACAAGTTAATTTTTATCTGTGAAACAAAGTACTGTAGTTTTGTTCAGATAATTAAAGTTCACCAAAATGGGTAGCTTGGAGAACAACTTAATAGTTTTCTCTAAAAATAACCCATTCACAGTTGATAGGTAGCATTTTAGTTGCTTAACAATGTGTACAGTATGTGGTGCTTGTGCATAAGATACTTTATTTAGACAAACATTGTCCACAAATATTATTGAGCTTCTGCTAAGAAATAAGTATAATGACAGGGCCTGGAGAATGAGAAACCTGAATATACCAGAAATTTTATATTAAAGCCTCAGAAATGACTGTGGAAGGCTGGGCGTTTATTCTAATTATCCTGCCATTGCTCAAAATCTGTTTAGAACATTTCCCTTGGAATTGCCTTCAATATGAGCACATGAACTGTGAAAGAAAACCAACCCTATAATTTTATAGCACAGCTCAATTTTTAAAATCACCTTTGAGGTATAATTTGTATAGAGTAAAATGCACCTCTTCCGTGTGTATAGGTCAAAGAATCTTGGCAAGTGGATATACTTGCATAACTACCACCACAGCAAAGATACAGAATATTACACAACCCTAGAAAGCACCCTTGTGCCCCTTTGCAGTCAGTCTTCAACTCAGGCAACCACAGATCAGCTTTCTATCACTGTCGCTCAGCTTCAGCTTTTCTAGAAGTTCATGTAAATGGAATTTTAAAAGTCTGTACTCTTTTTGTGTCTGGCTGCTTTCACTTCCCATGGTGTTTTTCAGATTCATCTTGTTGCATGTGTCAGTGCTGTAGTTGCTTCTTTTTTGTTGCAGTAATTTTCCATTGTATACAGATGGTGCACTGTGGTGCGATTTGTTTACCCTTTCCTTGGTGATGGACATGTGTGTTATTTCAAGTTTGTGGCTGCTGTACATAAAGCTCCTACAAACATTTTTATACAAGTCTTTGTGGACATATATTTTCATTTCTCTGAGTAAATACTTAACAGTGGAATTGCTGGGTTATATGATCAGTATACATTTAACTTTCCAGAAACTGTGTTTTCCATAGTGGTTATACAGTTGCAGTTCCACCTGCAGTGTGAGAATTCTAGCTTTTCTGCATCTTCATCAGCACTTGGTGTGATCAGTCTTTTTTATTTTAGCCATTCTAATGGGTATAGTGGTTTTAATTTGCTTTTTTCCTTATGATTCATTCATCATCTTTTCCTGTGTTTATTGCCACACCAAAAATGTCTTATATTTTATAATTTTTAAATTTTATTTAAAAAAATATTTTTGGTATTTTTTTTAATGTTTATTTTTGAGAGAGTGCAGAGTGCATGTGTGAGCAAGAGAGGGGCAGAGAGAGAGTGAAACAATCCCAACATGCTCCACGCTGTCAGCGCAGAGCTCATTGCCAGGCTCAAACTCACGAACGATGCATGAAGTCATGACCTGAGCCAAAACCAAGAGTCGGGCACTTAACTGACTGAGCCACCCAGGCGCCCCTATTTTTTATTATTATTATTATTATTATTATTATTATTATTATTATTATTATTATTAAAAAGAGCACCAGCAGGGGAGAGGGGCAGAGGGAAAGAGCCTGACACGGGGCTCAGTCCCAGGACCCTGGGATCATGACCTGAGCCAAATTTAAGAGTTGGATGCTCAATCAACTGAGCTACCCAGCACCCCTATCTTTTATTTTTAATACTGATTGTTTGTCTTTTTGTTTTGAAGTTGCAAGAGTTCTTTATATATTCTAAGTACAAGTCCTAAATGTTGCAACGTTTCTTCTCCCGTTGGCCCAGCTCCTTTTGTACCCCAGTGGTATTATTATCTGGCTTGCTCACCCATCTCATTGACCAGATTATACTTGGCAGCCTTTCCTTTTTAGTCTTGCTAAAACTTCGTCCTGTCTCTGCTGCCATCACTCTTGTACACTCCAGGGCTTTACCACTGTCCTCAGAGGTGTGGTAGTTTTTCTTTTTTCTTTTTCAAATTATTTTCCTGATTTGGGAATGTCCTGCAGTGGGTAGCACGGTTTAACACAGTAACTGGCCTGCTTAAAGTGGCACTTATATGCTTGTTGCTTAGTCCAAGCTGCTGTTCTCTTTCACTGGTACCACTGCAGTGCTTCAAATGGTTTCTTTTTTAATTTTTCCTTTTTACAATTCATTCTTCATATTACAGCTGGAGAGATTATTTAAAAATATAAATTGGGCACTTTTAGTTCCCATCTTAAAGTAGAAGGGCACTGGGGAGCTGGTTAAGCTTCCGACTCTGGCTCAGGTCATGATCACAGTTTGTAAGTTTGAGCCCTGCATCGGGCTCTGCGCTGACAGCTCAGAGCCTAGAGCCTGCTTTGGATTCTGTGTCTCCCTGTCTGCTCCTCCCCCACTCGCGCTCTGTCTCTGTCTCTCAAAAATAAATACACATTAAAAAAATTAAAAGTGGACGAGCACTTAAGTTAAATCTTGAATCTTTAGCAGAACTGCCAGGTTACTGTCTATTTTTTCAGACTCATTCTAAACCATACTGCCTTTGCTTGGAAAGCTGTAGCCACAGTGGCTTTCTTTTGGGTCCACAAATACCCAAGTCTAACTCCTTGCTTGTAGAATACTTGCCTTCTCTGCCTTTCCCCAGCTTTCCTAATTCCTGTTCATCCTTCAGGTCTGGTTTATTATTTTTTTAATTATTATTATTATTTTTGAGAGAGAGCATGCACACGCATGCTAGAGCAAGGGAGGGGTAGAAGGGGAGGATGAGAGAGAATCTTAAGCAGACTCCAAGCCCAGTGGAACCGGACCTGGGGCTCCACCTCATGACCATGAGATCATGACCTGAGCCGAAATCAAGAGTCGGATGCTTGGGGTGCCTGGGTGGCTCAGTCAGTTAAGTGTTCGAGCCCCACGTGGGGCTCTGCACTAATAAAGTGTGCAGGCGGGCACTCTCTCTTCTCTCTTTCAAAATAAATAAACTTAAAAGAAAAAAAGAGTCCTACACTTAACCTGTTGAGCCACCCAGGTACCGCTTTAGGTCTGTTTTAAATGCCACTTCCTTAGAAGGAAGAACCTTCTAGAATTGAACCATTTAAACCAAGTTCTCTAGTTGTCCATGATGCTATTAATTATAATTATTTGCATTTTTTCTTGGCATCCACCATAATTTGTATCCTTTTAGTCATGTAATATATATCCTCTTATAGGTAATTATATATTAATACATGTCTCTTTTTATTTCCCCCACATTGTATAAAGTGAATGAGAGCAAAGAGCTTTCTATTTTCACTGCTGTTTCCACAGCACTTAATGCAGTGTAGATGGTTAATAGATATCTGATGAATAAATAAAATTAATTTTAACATTTGAATGTTAAACAATTGAATGTTTTAAAGGTGCCTCCTTCAAGATCCTAAACTATCATATCTTTCTCTTGAAAGTTTACTTCTATATTAGTTTTCTATCTCTGTCACATCCAGTGAATCTGTAAATTGCTATAGTAACGAGAGTTCTTAATCATTTTGTGCTGTGGATCTTTTAGACAGTGAAACTATGTAGGATTTTATTTTAATTCCAGTATAGTTAACATACAGTGTTATATTAGTTTCAGGCATACAGTATAGTGATTCAACAATTCTATCCATTACTCAGTGTTCATTGTGATAAATGTGCTTTTTTTTAACATTTATTTTTTATTTAAAAAAAAATTTTTTTTTTAACGTTTATTTATTTTTGAGACAGAGAGAGACAGAGCATGAACGGGGGAGGGTCAGAGAGAGAGGGAGACACAGAATCTGAAACAGGCTCCAGGCTCTGAGCTGTCAGCACAGAGTCCGACGCGGGGCTCGAACTCACGGACCGCGAGATCATGACCTGAGCCGAAGTCGGACGCTTAACCGACTGAGCCACCCAGGCGCCCCTAACATTTATTAAAAAAAATTTTTTTTAATGCTTATTTTTGAAAGAGAGAGAGAGTGCCAGTTGGGAAGAGGCAGAGAGAGGAAGACACAGAATCTGAAGCAGGCTCCAGGCTATCAGCACAGAGCCTGACGTGGGGCTCAAACCCACAAACTGTGAGATCATGACCTGAGCTGAAATAGGATGCTTAACTGACTGAGCCACCAGGTGTCCTAACATTTATTTTATTTTTGAGAGAATGAGCGAGCGTGGGGGAGGGGGAGAGAGAGGGAGACAGAGGATCTGAAGGAGAGTGAAGAGCCCTGAACTGTGAGATCATGACCTGAGCCGAAATCAAGAGTTGGACGCTTAACCACCGACTGAACCACCTAGGCACCCCAGTAAGGGTAGTTTTAATCTTGTTATATATGCTTCTTTATTAATGCCATAAATAATATCAAGCAGCAAGTATAACAACTAGTATAACTTCAAAGTAGTGAAGAGTATAAATATTTCCAGAATTACAGTTGTAGTCTTCTCACTAGTCTTCCTGTTTCTAGTTTTAGCCTCCTTCATCAGTTTTATACCTGTACTTTTGATAGTGTCACTCTTAAAGCCCAAGGATTTTTTTCTATTATCAGAATAAAGCAAAGATTTCTCAGCTTTCTCAGTCTTACATCACCTTTCGCTCTTTCCCTAGATGGGGTCTAAACTCCAGCCGTATGGAAGGACTCAGCACTTACACTCAGCTTTCCATGCTTTAGCTCCTGCAGCTCTTTCTTCCTACAAGCCTTTTTATAAATTGCCTATTTTTAAATCCTGCCTGTTGTTTTAAAATGCCACCTTCTGAAAAAGATCCACAGATAGTAACACAGAGCAGTGCCTGACACATAATAAATACTCAATAAATTGTAGCTCTTATTAAATAAGAATAGTTCATAAAACTTTTCATTATCACCACCACTTAGTTCCTAGTAAGTAAACTATAAACATTTTGAGTGATGTACATATAGGAAACAAGGCAAAGCAATGTTTCAGTAAGTGTAAGCAAGCATAATATAAAGTGAGTGCATAAGTGATTAATACTTAGAATTTTGTTTTGATCTTAGTTTGAATGTTTATCAGTATTACATGAGAGCACAATGAGAAAATGATTTAATAGATTTGGATATTTCTTATCCTTTATACTTGGTCACCCCTAAACCCATCAGAAATCCTTGGGGGTATGGTAGATTTAGAGTACTCTCAATCATTTTTTATAAAACAAAACCCTCAAATTCATAAGAATTGTATTTTTCCCACATTTTTAATGTGCTTTAATTGCTGCCCAGTACTTATCTGCCTCATACGTAACATACACCAAAAACAAGTCTTGACATGAGGCAGACAAGACTTGAAAGTACTTTACCAACTGTGTTAATTAACTTTGTGCCTTTTTACACTTTAGTAAATATCAACTAGAAAGGAGGAGATGTGATCAGAAGCCAAACGGTATGAAAAGTTCCCAGTATAAGCCAGCGATGTGGAGCAGTTCAGAACTTAGCTTATACAAGAATACAGGATTGGGGGGCGCCTGGGTGGCGCAGTCGGTTAAGCGTCTGACTTCAACCAGGTCACGATCTCGCGGTCTGTGAGTTCGAGCCCCGTGTCAGGCTCTGGGCTGATGGCTCGGAGCCTGGAGCCTGTTTCTGATTCTGTGTCTCCCTCTCTCTGCCCCTCCCCCGTTCATGCTCTGTCTCTCTCTGTCCCAAAAATAAATAAACGTTGAAAAAAAAAATTAAAAAAAAAAAAAAAGAATACAGGATTGGAACTACAGCTGCAGTGATCAAGTTGGCGCTCTGCTTGCTGAGCTTCTGTGGGCACTAGCAGCACTGGAGAAAGCTAATAGTGTGAAGTGGTCTACTTTCAGGCTCATGGATAGACCCAAATGTATCTAGAAAAAAGCAAGTACATGCAAGATAGCAAGGGGAGACACTGTTATGACAAACAATCAAAGGAATACTATCAGTGAAAGGAACTATATACCACAAAGGTAAAGCTGTTCAAATGAATAAAGTCTTAAGAATAAAATTTATTTCCTAACCTCTAAGAACCAAATAAGTATTAGAACTCTGAAATTTTGCAGTAATGGCTTTTTAAAGTATAAAAAGTTCATACAGCAATTTGGAGGTCCTTTTTTTCCCCTCCACACATATCTCCCCGCAAACAAGACTGCTGCTGTCAGTCCTATTTGGCAAACAGATTTGAAATGTTTTTTCTGTTTCCCAGAGTCCAGAATATATGAAACTATTCCTATGTGTCCAAGTGGGAATCTGGAAATAATTGTTTGCTTTTATAGTCTAAGAGATAAATATTTTAAGTATCCAACTGTAATCACTGTGGGCTTTTACTCAGACATCAGTGTAAGTTTTCACTCTGTTGTAGTGACAGTCTCTTTCCTCTCTTAACTAGTGCCTATTGCTTAGTTTTAAAACCAGTGTTGAGAGAGCACTTGTATGTTTCTTTTTTTTCTTTATATTAATACTTTATAGATGCAGGTATTTACTTTCTCTCAGATTTTGTACATGTAAAGGTGTTAGATTCCAATTAAATATATGTGAAGCCACTTACCTTGTTCCACAGCTCGCTGATGCTCTGTTTTTCCCTTCATGCCCAATCTTTTTTCTCTTTGTATTACATTTTGACTAGTTTCTATTGCAGTGTCTGCTAGTTCACCAACTTTTTCTTCAACCATTGTATTTTTTCATCTCTAGAAATTCAAATCTCTTTTTTATTTTTTTAATTTTTTTAAACGTTTATTTATTTTTGAGACAGACAGAGCATGAACGGGGGAGGGTCAGAGAGAGGGAGGGAGACACAGAATCCAAAACAGGCTCCAGGCTCTGAGCTGTCAGCACAGAGCCCAACGCGGGGCTCGACCCCATGGACCACGCGAGATCATGACCTGAGCTGAAGTCGGATGCTCAACCGACTGAGCCACCCAGGCGCCCCCCTCTCTCTCTTTTTTTTAATTTGAGAGCATGCATGTACGCTATGCGTGTATAAGCTGGGGGTGGAGGAGGACCAGAAAGAGAGAGAAAATAGACAAGGGGCTCCATCCCACAACCCAGGGATCATGGACCTGAGCAGAATTCAAGAGTTGGACACTGAGCTTCCCAGGTGCCCCAATTCGAGTCTTTCTTATACTTTCCATTTCTCTCTTTGTCGTGCTCTACTTTCTTTTTCTTTTTATATTTATAATTGTTTTAACATTCTTGTCTACTAATTCTATCATCTCTGTAATTTCTGGGTCTTATTAGCTTTCTCTTCATTATGGGTTATATTTTCTTGCTTTCTTGAATATTGGTAAAGTTTTGATTAGATGTAAGACATCATGGATTTTACATTACTGGAGTGCTAGATTTTTTTGGTATTCCTTTAAATATTTTGGGGCCTTTTCTCTGGGATGCAATTAAGGTACAGTTCAATTCTTTCAAAGCTTACTTTTAAGCATTAAAATTTTTTTTTTTTTTTTTTACCGTTTATTTATTATTGAGAGACAGAGACAGACCATGAGCAGGGGAGGGGCAGAGAGAGGGAAACACAGAATCCAAAGCAGGCTCCAGGCTTTGAGCTGTCAGCATAGAGCCCAATGTGGGGCTCGAACTCACAAACTGTGAGACCATGACCTGAGCCGAAGTCGAACGCTTAACCGACTGAGCCACCCAGGTGCCCCTACTTTTAAGCATTTTGGGGCAGGTTCAGAATAGCCTTTAATCAAAGACAGCACTGAGTATCTTTCTGAAGACTCAACTATTTTCGTATGTGGTAGGAGGTCTTTCCCCCTCCTGGTGATAGGACAGGAACTAGTCCCAGCCCTGTTCCACGTGAATTTAATTAGTCCATCAGCTCCTTTCTAATGGCTCCTTCCCCAGCCTTGGAGTTTTATTATGCATGTGCTTCTGATCATTATTCAGCTGAAGACTCAAAACCTTCTGCTGATCTCCTCAAACTTCTCTGAAATTCTCTCCTGTAGATTGCCCGGCAGATTCTTAAAATTTGAATTGTCCTACACTAGTGGAGATAGCCATGCTCCATTTGGGTTTCCTTTCTCTTCATTGCAGCCAGGAAACTCCAGACAGTTAGCCAGGGTAGTCATAGGACTAATCTTGCCTATTGTTGGAGTTCTAAAAATTTGTTTCACATACATATTGTCTGGATTTTTTTGTTGAAGGTAGGAGAATACATGAGCTCGTGTTCTTTCACCATGGCTAGAAGGAAAAGCCTGCGAAGGTATTTAGAACTTCAGGAACTCTCAGTATATTGCCTTATTTTAAAGCTGTCTTGTTTTTGTTTGTTTTTTGTTTTATTTTGAGACAGCACACGCAAGTGGGAGAGGGAATAGCAGAGAGAGAGGAGAGAGAAAATCCCAAGCAGGCTCCACGTTTTGGAGCCCCACGTTAGTGTGGCGCCTCATGTGGGGCTCGACCCTACAGACCATGAGACCTGAGCCAAAATCAAGAGTCAGACGCTCAACTGACTGAGCCATCAAAGCGCCTCTAGGCTGTCTTGTTTTATATAACTTACACTTGATTGGTTATTTTTTTCTCCCACTGGAGTAGACAGATATGAGACAAAAGATGGTTTAAATTATGTCTTAAAATCAGTCATGATTCCATCGTCGTAGCTTGTTTCATAAATTGCTTCCTCTAGATAAATATTTTTAATCTTCAGTCTTTGATTTTATTTTGAATCTTACCTTTAGTTAACGTGATCTTCATACTTCATTTAATGGTTGTACAGTGACCTGTTACATTAATATTCCATAATGTATTCTTATTTTTGGCATTTGGTATTTATTTATTCTTAA
The DNA here is from genome assembly GCF_018350175.1 of Felis catus. Classification (NCBI taxonomy): domain Eukaryota; kingdom Metazoa; phylum Chordata; class Mammalia; order Carnivora; family Felidae; genus Felis; species Felis catus. Next base: position 29,513,376 of record NC_058379.1, on the reverse strand, counting down.
ATTTGTATTAATTTTGTTCTTTTACATTGTGCTGCAGTAATTCTCTTCATTTATCATCCATATTTTTTTTTGTCTTTTTAAAAAATACTTATTTTTGAGAGAGTGAGCGGGGGAGGGGCAAAGGGGGACTGAGTTAAAGTTCAGTTAGGTAGTTTTCAGTTTACTTTTTTAGGAATATTTTTATTCCATCAAACATTCACCTTTATTTTAATGGGAGATTGAAATAGCTATTAATGAAATGCTTATGTTTCCTTCTCTGCTTATTAAATTTAGCCCATGTTATTTGCATGCTAATTATTTCATCAATTTTGGAGGTACCATTTAGTGGAATTCCCTTGTCAGATAAACTTTTATGTTGGAATAACTTTAGATTTACAGAAGTTGCAAAGATCATACAGAGGGTTCCCATGTGCCCCCACCCAGTTTGTTTCTCCTGATGTTGACATCTTACATTTCTGTAGTAAGCTTATCAAAATTAAGAAACCAACATTAGTATAGCTAAACTCTAGACTTTATTCACATTTTGCTTTTTCATTGATTGCCTTTTTCTGTCCCCAAGATACCACTTGCATTTTGTTGTCATGTCTCCTCTGGTCTGTGACTATTCCTCATCCTTTGTTTTCATGACCTTGACAGTTTTAAGGAGTACTGCTCAAGTATTTTATAGAACGTCCCTCAGTTTGGATTTGTCTGAGGTTCTCATTACTAGACTGGGGTTACAGGTTTGGGGAAAGAATATCATAGAGGTGAAATGACCTTCTTATATCATCCTGTCAAGGAATTCACAATATTCATGTGATATCACTGATGGTATGAACTATGATCACTGGGTTGAGGTGGTATCTGCTGGATTTCTTCATTGTAAAGTTACTGTTTCTCCCTTAGCAAATTCTATTCTAGTCTTACTCCTCCAGCCTTAACCCCAACATGTCCATCCCTGTGCCCCACACTCCATTGCCCCATGTTCCCTCAGGCCTATGCATCTTTGCACTTGCTTTGCTTATAATTCACGCTCTCTTTTCCCCCCTGGCTAGCTCTGGGGAGCCTTTTCTTTCACACCACCCACTGCTTTCATAATACCCTGTGCCTCTCAGTTTACCTGGATTTGCCGGTCATTCTCCTCCTCCTTGCCTTTAAAAAATAGTCAGCTGTACTCTTTCCACTGTTGTCCTCATTCCCCTCTGTTTACTTACTTACACCCACGTTACCACTTTTCATCTCATTGCAGATTCAGTGAATGTTTTGCAGCTTTTATCTTTGTTAGTGTCTTCTATTTGGAACTCTTTCCTTCTTTGGTTTCTGAAACCCCACCCTCTCCGGGTTCTGGTATGTGGTTTAGCATGTAGCCTTGGAGTTGGACAACAAGAGTTCTCTTCTCATTCCATTATTACTTATTACTTTCTCTCTTAAGCCAGTTACTCTTCCTCTGACTACTCCTGAGTTCTATTCTCAGACCTCTTTTCTTAACATGATCTCTCCTCAGCAGTGCTACCCAGTTGGCTTCTGTTAACAATTCTGATATCTTATTCCCAACCTTGATCTCTCCTTAATGCTCTTAGAAGCAGAGAACCTTCACTTCCTCCATTTGAATCACCCACCGACATCCTTAGATCTTTAAAATCAGGAGTTGAAGACAGTCCTTGTTCTTCCCAATGCCCCATCTTTATTTTGTACTTCTCAAACCCAGCCCTAATGTGTGCAAGTCCTGTGTCAAGAATACAAATGGGGCAGGGGAGAATTAATATGGAGCCCCACGTACCATATAAATCAAATTAAGAAACCTTAAATATAATATATTCTATCCTTTTACCACACAGATAAACCTTATTAAAGACTGTAAGGTCAGCTTTAAATCACACGTTTGTGGACTTCTTGGAGTTCGGTGCCAGCAGTTCCAGGAAAGCAGGCCTCCAGCATAGGCCTCTTCTCTTCCCAGCCCTAGGGCTGTGCCCTGCCCTGAGCTTGAGCTTGTGTGTATGGACACCCAGCTTGACATGACAGATCAGGTGCAATGCACACCCCGTAAACAGCTGCCCTTTGGCCACTCTGTGGTATTACACACTAGAGGAGCATTCTCTCAGCAGAGCTGCCTTGGAAGAGGCCTGCACAGCCTCAGAAGCAGATTCAGGCAATGGGGAATACTGGGGCTCCTGATGGGCACGTTCTCCAAACCCCATAAACACTTCTATGAAGAGGGGCCTGGCTGGGTGAGGGCCGCAGTTCCCATAGATGTCCTGCTCGTTTTCCTTTCCACATGTTACAACCTCTTGCTTTTCTTGGTGCCCTTGCTCCTCTTTCAGAAGTCTGCTCATCCTTCAGGATATGGTTTCTATAGGTCTCTCTTTTTTTTTTTTTTTTAATTTTTTTTTTCAACATTTATTTATTTTTGGGACAGAGAGAGACAGAGCATGAACAGGGGAGGGGCAGAGAGAGAGGGAGACACAGAATCGGAGACAGGCTCCAGGCTCCGAGCCATCAGCCCAGAGCCCGATGCGGGACTCGAACTCATGGACCGCGAGATCGTGACCTGGCTGAAGTCGACGCTTAACCGACTGCGCCACCCAGGCGCCCCAATATAGGTCTCTTCTTTTAATCTTCTCCTAATATCCTTATTTGGACTTAATCCAAATCCAGCTTCTCTTTGGGTTTCAGAAGTGCTTTACTGTGGTAAAGGCATTATATGTTGTCTTTTCCTGTCTCCTTCCCTCACTAAATTACAAACTTCTTAGTTTCTTAAGGGCAGGATTGTTATGTGTTTTCATCACCAGTCCTGACATAAAGTCTTAGAGATGGGAAGTGCTTGACAAGTGCGGCTTGAGTCCACCACAGCTCTAGTGTCATTCTCATGTTGTTGTGGTAACCCTATCAAAACAGGAAATGAAGTTAGTTTAGCATGACTTGTTCATAATTGACTCATGCTGGTTCCCTTTTCTTCCCTAAGTGATCACAAAACCTCTGTTAAATAATCTCCAGAATTTTGTGGGCTTCTCCTTCCTTGTTTACTGATCAAATATGTTTCTGGAATCTGTCTTTTCCCACCCACCCTGCCTCCGGAATTGACCACATATTCATTCAAAGAGCTTTGGTTCCTTTTTTTAGGAACTGCTCTCTTAAGAGCAATTGATCAGCAATATACTGCACATATTTAAAGTGTACAATACATTGTACATCAATGAATCTGTCAACACAACCAAGATAACATATACATCACCTCCAAAGTATCTAGTTTCCATTTGTGTAGTCCTTCTGGCCCACCAGCTCCCTCTCCTCCCCAGCCCTAAGCAACCCTATGATCTGGTTTCTATCCCATTTTAGTTTGCATTTTATATGAATGGAAGTAGTTTTCTGATGGTCTGGCTTTATTCAGCATAATTGAGATTCCTCTGTGTTGTTTATATCAAGTTCATTCCCTCTTATTGCTGAATACTAGGATTCTGTTTTGAGTATTGAGTGAGCTCCAGCCTTGAGCTCTCCTCCAGTCTTGATTTACTCCCATCCCCCACGATTTATGGATGTCAGGATTCATCTGGAACTTGAGGCTAGATTTATGTAAGATGACTGGCTGTCAATAGCTTGAGTTCCTCAAGAGGAGGGTACTATTTATACTCTTTGTATCCTGTTAGAATAGTCCTTGGTACATAGCAAATACTAACCCAAGACTGAATATAAAACCCCCCTTTATTTGGGGGGGGGTGAGTGAGAGAGAGAAATAATATACCAATTCCAATTTTTTTTAAGATTTTTTTAATGTTTATTTATTTTTAAGAGAGTGAGAGTGTAAGTGGGGGAGGGGCAGAGAGAGAGAGAGAGGATAGATAATCTGAAGCAGGCTCTGTGCTGACAGCAGTGAGCCCAATGCCCAATGCGGGGCACAAACTCATGAATGATGAGAACCTGAGCTGAAGTTGGCCCGTTTGCTGCTTATGGACTGAGCCACCCAGGCACCCCTACCCAATTCCGGTTTTAAAGATTATTCTGTTCTCTCAGGTGGGAACAAGGTTAAATAAAGATATTTTGCATTTCTTTCCATTAATTATTTTTCAAGTATTTTTATTAAATTTAATTTCAAGAATTTCAAAATAATTGTGCTTCCTCCTTTAAAGGGTAGGTATTCTAGTCAGTATTCCGCTAGTATTTCTCCTGTACGTTTTTTCCCCCTAATCAAGAAGAACTTTTTTTTATATTTTGAAGAGATTCACATGGCTCTTCAATCAAGATAATACATAAAGAGGTATACAGTGAAGGGTTTTGCTCTCCTATCTTGTCCCACTCTGGCTTGGCATTCTGACCCTGCACCATACCTCCTTTACTTCCTGTGTATCCTTTCAGACTTCTTTATGCATACAGAAACAAATGTTAATATATATCTTTTATTATTTACTAGAAAAAGATAGCATATTTTCCAGTGTTAGACCATGCTTTTTTCCCCCACTGAACAGATCTTGAAGCTCTTTCCACATCATTCCTTTTATCAGCTGCAAAGTATTTCACTGTATGGATAATTACTCCCCTATTGATGGGTGCTTTTTTTTTTTTTTTTAATTATTTTTGAGAGAGAGAGAGAGAGAGAGAGACAGAGCGTGAGCAGGGGAGGGGCAGAGAGAGAGGGAGATACAGAATCCGAAGCAGGCTACAGGCTCTGAACTATCAGCACAGAGCCCGATGCAGGGCTCGAACTCACAAACCGTGAGATCATGACCTGAGTTGAAGTCGGATGCTCAACCATCTGAGCCACCCAGGCGCCCCATTGATGGACACTTTTTTAATTAAACTCTTTATCTTGAGATAATTGTAGAATCATTTGTATTTGTCAGAAATAATACAGAAATCTCAATTTCTCTCAGGGATACATCTTGTATTGCAGTCATACATTACAGTATAAATTATAGCATACAGCTGGAAGATTGGCATTGATACAGTCTATAGAGCTCATTTATATGCCACTGATTTTATATGCACTTATTTGTGTGTGTGTGTATGTTCTGTGCAATTTTGTCACATATGTTGGTTCATGTAGCCACTGCCATTCTTTTTTGACATCTATTGAAATGTATAATGTTTTCCTTGTTAACATGCCTTTTTTTTCCCCTTGAAATTTTTTTTATTGGGGCACCTGGGTGACTCAGTCAGTTAAGCATCCGACTTCAGCTCGGGTCATGATCTCACGGTTTGTGAGTTTGAGTCCCATGTCAGGCTCTGTGTTGACAGCTCAGAGCCTGGGGCCTGCTTCAGATTCTGTGTCTCCCTCTCTCTCTGCCCCTCCCCCACTCATGCTCTGTCTCTCTCAAAAATAAATAAACATTAAAAATTTAAAAAAATTATTTTATTGAACTATAACATACAATATTGTTTCACATGTACAGTATAGTGAGTCAACATTTGTATACATTGCTGATTACCATAAGTCTAGTTACCATGTGTTACCATACAGAGTTAATACAATATCATTGACTGTATTCCCCATTATACATTATATCCCCATGACTTATTTATTTTAAAACTGGAACTTTGTATCTCTTGATCCCCATTACCCATTTCACGCCACCCCCAACCCCTTCCCCTTGGGGAGTCACCACTCTGTACTCAGTATCTATGAATCTAGGTTTTGTTTTGTTGTATTTTAGATTCCACTTACAATTGAAATGAGTATATACACATACATAACATATAAATACACATATATCACCCATCTTCTTTATCCATTCATCAGTGGACGCTTAGGTTTATGTATCTTCACTATTGGTAAATAATGCTGCAGTGAACAATGGAGTGCGTGTCTCTTTTCATATTAGTGTTTTTATTTTTTTTGGATAGATACCTTGAGTGGAATTGCTGGATTGTGTGGTAGTTCTATGTTTGATTTTTTGAGGAACCTTTATATTGTTTTCCATAGTGGTTGTACCCTTTTAAAATTAAAAAAAATTAACTGTAATAAAAAACACAATGTAAAATTTAACATTTTAAGCATTTTTAAGCATAGAGTTCAGGAATGTTAAGTATATATTCCCATTATTGTGCAACAGATCTGTAGAGCATTTTCATCTTTCAAAAAAAAACTCTGTACCCTTGAACACCCATCTTCTCATCTCCTCCCTTCCCTTGGTAACCACTATTCTACATTTTGATTTTATGAATTTGACAACTTTAGATACTATATATGAGTGGAATCATATATAATACCTTGTGACTGGCTTATTTCAGTTAATATCCTCAAGATTCATCCATGTTGTAGCATGTGATAGAATTTCCTTTTTAAGGTTGAATAATATTCCAGTATATGTATACATCACATTTTCTTGATTCATTCACACATCAGTGGACATTTGTGTTGCTTCCAATTGTCTATTATGAATAATGCTGTAGTGAACATGGATAAGCCAATATCTCTTTGAGATCCTATTTTGATTCTTTTGGATATATACCCAGAAGTGGGATTGCTGGGTTATATGGTAATCTAGGTTTTTTTAGGAATTTTTTTTAGGAACTTCAATGCTGTTTTCCATAGTGACTATGCCATTTTACATCCCAAGAGTGCACAGAAGTTCCAGTTTATGCATGTTCTCTCCAACACTTATTTTTTATTTTTATTTTTTGATATTGGCAATCATAATGGGTGTTAGATGATATCTTGTTGCAGTTTTTATTTCAATTTCCTTAATAATTAGTGACGTTTAACAACTTCTTGTATGCTTGTTGGCCATTTATGTATCTTGTTTGAAGAAATGTCTGGCTGACGTGATGTCTTATTTTAGTGGGTTTTTTTAAATTTTTTTTTTTTTAAGTTTATTCACTTTTGAAAGACAGAGACAGAGCACAAGCAGAGAGGTGTGGGGCAGAGAGGGGGCGGGTACATAGAATCTGAAGCAGGCTTCAGGCTCTGAGCTGTCAGCACAGAGCCCGATGCGGGGCTCGAACCCACGAACTGTGAGATCATGACCTGAGCTGAAATCAGATGCTTAACCAACTGAGCCACCCAGGTGCCCCTGTTTTTTTTTAATTGAACCATTCTTAAATTCCTAAGGTTAAATTATGGCTTGGACATAATGGACTTTTAGTGTATTGTCAAATTACTCTTTTTTGTTGTTGATTTTCAAGCTTGTGCTTAGAAAAGAGATTATTTTTTATTATTTTTTTTACATTTTATTTATTTTTGAGAAATAGAGTGAGACAAAGCATGAGCGGGGGAGGGGCAGAGAGAGAAGAAGACAGAATCTGAAGCAGGCTCCAGGCTCTGAGCAAGCAGTCAGCCCAGAGCCTGATGCGGGGCTTGAACCCACAAACTGTGAGATCATGACCTGAGCTGAAGTCGGACGCTCAACTGACTGAGCCACCCAGGCGCCCCAAAAGAGATTAGTTTTTAGTCTGAGTTTTAGTTCTTTCTCATTATCACCAGTTTTTATTCTTAAAGATTGTTTACCTTATAGAGATGAGTTAGGAAGCTTTTCCTTTTCTTAACGTTGAACAATTTATTTAACTTTGAATTTTTGTTTTTGAGAACAGCAAGTTTATGAGTTCAAAGAAAAAAATACAATTAAGATCCTAAACTGCAACCATACATTGTTTACAGAGACACATTTAAGGCAAAAGCATTGTGTTAGTTATGGGGGAAATGGAGATGAGTAAAGATTAAATTCTTGGGTGGGGGAGGAAAAGAATTGGTAATGCCAAAGTGATTTTAAAGCAAAAACTAGTAAGAGATACCAAAAAGTCCATGGTAGAAGGTAAAGCAAAATAAAATATATAAAACAAAACTGAGAAATCTAAGGAGAAATGAGCAAATATAGAATTGTTATGGAAAAGGGGAGAATTATTTGTGATCAGTTCTGTGGCACCAAAAAGGAGCTAGAAAAGGACCCAACGCCATGGACAGGTCATACCTTATTTTCAAGTGAGAACCAGTGGGGAGGATCTCATGCCTTCTCACGTAAAAGGGGTTATTTCATCATCTGGTGTCTAGTGTTGATACAGTTGGAGGGGCACATTGACCATAAGCACTCTCCCTGGCAATCTTGTGTTTGAAAGCAAATTTATGGCTGTGTTTACCCTGTTTAAGTAAAACTAGAAATTTATAATGTTGAATTTAAACCAGTGTTTTATAACTGTTTTTCACCTGTGTTCTCTTCTGTTGGACTCATGTTCTTGGTTTTAATTACCCAAAGAGTTTTAAGTTCTGAAAATACTCTCAATATTAAATAAGCTTGTTTGAATGACGTATCCTTCTGCCTGCTGAACTGAAAATCAGTGGTTTAGGCCTTCATGCAGCAAACCAAAGCAAAATAAGATTTGAGTAGTGATTCTTTTATTTAAGGAAATCTATTTCCAGGCATCTGGCTGGCTCAGTCAGTAGAGCATGCAACTCTTGAACTTAGGGTTGTGGGTTCAAGCTTCCATGTTGGGTGCAGAGATTACTTTAAAATAAAATCTTTGAGAGGCCCCTGGGTTGCTCAGTCATTTGAGCACCCAACTCCTGATTTCAGCTCAGGTCATGATCCCAGAGTCCTGGGATTGAGCCCCATGCTGGGAACCTCACTGAGCATGGAATCTGCTAAGATTTATTCATTCATTCCCTCTCTCTGTCTCCCCCCACCCCTTCCCCTACTCCCACTCGCCTTCATGGCCATGCATGCATGCATGTGTGCTCTCTCAAAATACGAAATAAAATAAGGGGCACCTGGGTGACTCAGTCAGTTAAGTGTCCAATTCTTGATTTTGGCTCAGGTCATGATCTCACATTTTGTAGGTTTGAGCCCTATGTCAGGCTTTGTGCTGACAGTGTGGAGCCTGCTTGGGATTCTCTCTCTCTGACTCTCTCTACCCCTCACCTGCTTGTGCTTACTCTTTCTGTCAAAAATAAATAAATAAACATTTGAAAAAATAAACTCTTTGGGGAAAAAAGGAAATACGTTTCATTTCAAAGTATTGGGGGCACCAGAGAATAATATACATATATTGTCAAAAAATTATTTTTTCAAGGTTTCTTTGTTTGCTTATTTATTTATTTGAGAGAGAAAGCAGGGGAGGGGGAGAGAGAGAATCCCAAGCAGGCTCCATGCTGTCAGCACAGAGCCCAATGTGGGGCCTGAACCCATGAACCATGGGATCGTGACCTGAGCCAAAATCAAGAGTCAGATGCTTAACTTTCTGAGCCACTCAGGAACCCCTTAAATTTAAAAAAACAAACAATTTTTTTAATGTTTGTTTATTTTTGAGAGAGAGAGAGAGAGAGAGAGAGAGAGAGAGTGTAAGTGGGGGAAGGGCAGAGAGAGAGGGAGACACAGAATCTAAAGGAGGCTCCAGGCTCTGAGCTGTCAGCGTAGAGCCCAACGCAGGGCTCAAACTCACGAACTGTGAGATCACAACCTGAGCTGAAGTCTGAGGCTTAACTGACTGAGCCACCCAGGTGCCCCCTCCTTAATTTTTTTTTAAGTTTATTTATTCTGTGAGAGAGAGGATGAGCCGGGGAGGGATAGAGAGAGAAGGAGAGAGAGAATCCCAAGCAGGCTCCACACTAACAGTGCATAGCCTGATGTGGGGCTCCAACCCGCAAAACCATGAGACCATGACCCAAACTGAGATCAAGAGTTGGACACTTAACCAACTGAGCCACCCAGGTGCCTATATATATATATATATATATATATATATATATATATATATAAAATAATTTATGTATTTTGAGAGAAAGAAAAAGTGTGAATGGGGGAAGGGCAGAGATAGAGTGGGGGGAGAGAAACTCCCAAGCAGGCTCCACACCATCAGCACAGAGCCCAGTGCATGACTTGAACCCATGAACCACAGGATCATGACCTGAGCCGAAGTCAGACACTTAACCAACTGAGCCACCCAGGCACCCCAGAGTCCATTATTAATAGTAATGTGGGAGAATTGAAGTTGAGTAAAATAAGGGGCCTCCTACAGCATAGTTTTGTGCTGGAGTCATACAAATGCATTAGTAGTTCTCAGAATAAGTAGACTGACAAATACCATTATAGGAGCACAAACTTGAGAATAAACCCATTTAACTATTTTAGATTTGTAGCATTTACTTGAAGAAACAAAAAGCAATGTCTTATTGCCTGCTAGTGTTACTTCATTGCTTCAGTCAGCAGACCAGATTTATTTATTTTATTTTATTTTATTTTATTTTATTTTATTTTATTTTATTTTATTTTATTTTATTTTATTTATTTATTTATTTATTTATTATGTTTTTAATTTATTTTGTGAGAGAGAGCATGTGTGAGCAGGGGAGGGACAAAGAGAGAGTGAGACAGAAACCCAAGCAGGCTGTGCGCTGTCAGCTCAAAGCTCAACATAAGACACCAGCTCACAGATCGTGAGATCATGACCTGAGCCAAAACTGAGAGTCAGACACTTAACTGACTGAGCCATCTAGGTGCCACCAGATATTGATATTTATTAAAATGAAAAGCTCCTATAGAAAAGATTAAATAGATTATTGATCACAAGATAGTAACACTCAAGATTAAAAATCATCATAAAATTGAAGGCATAATTATTACTGCTTCTACTTGGAATTCTATTTAAAGTCAGACCTTGAGGTCAGCTTGGAAAGAACTGAAAGCCCTGTGTAGCAGCTGTGGAACTCTTTTTTTTTTTTTTTTTAAAGTTTATTTATTTTTTAGTAATCTCTACACCTAACGTGGGGCTTGAACTAATGACCCCGAGATCAAGAGTCACACGCTCTTCCGAATGAGCTAGCCAGACTCCCCTGGAACTCTTTTGAAAAATACTTTATAGGTTTTGTTATAAGATACCCAAATATTTTGGCTAAATTTCTTTAAAAAAAAAAAGAAAGAAAGAAAAAAAGCAAGCCACTGTGGAAAACAGTATGGAGGTTCCTCAAAAAATGAAAAATAGAATTACCATGTGATCCAGTAATTCCACTACTGGGTATTTAACCAAAGAATATGAAAACACTAGTTTGAAAAAATACATGCACCCCTATGTTTATTGCAGCATTATTTACAATAGCCAACATATGGAAGCAACCCAAGTGTCCATCAATAGTAGATGAATGGATGAAGATGTGGAATGGAATTCCACAATGGAATATTGCTCAAGTAGCCATAAAAAAGAATGAAATCTTGCCATTTGCGACAACATGGATGGATCTAGAGGGTATGCCACTAAGTGAAATAAGCCAGAGAAGACAAATACCATGATTTCATTCATAGGTGGAATTTAAGAAATAAAACAAATGAACAAAGAAAGAAGAGACCAGCAAAAAAATAGAGCTCTTCCCCCCCACCCCCAGACTCTATTTAAATGTAGAGAAAAAACTGGTCGTACCAGAGGGGAGGTGGATGGGGCGATGGGTGAAGGGTCACTTACTATGATGGGCACAGAGTAGTAATATATAGTATTGTTGAACTAGTCTATTGTACACCTGAAACTAATATAACTATGCTAATTTTACTGGAATTTTTTTCTTAAAGGAAAGCCTAGGATGAGGCCCAGGAACTAACGTTTTTAACAAGAATGTAAGGTGTTCCTGATGCAGGGATCTGGGAACCACAATTTGAGCAGCGCTTTAGTTGAGCTCTCAGGCTCAACTATTGATGGCAACCTTTCAGTGCAGCATTGTACCCAGGTAGAGAAATACAAAGAGAACTGACCTGAGAAAGGATGTGTAAGCCTAAGATACTTTGGAAAAAGTGGGCCTAGGGAGATTAATCTTTTGCATAAATGAGTTATCCTCTGTATATAAATTATGGGGATCTAACCTGGACAATATATATAAAAACACTGTTGTCCTCCACTTTTAAAGGTATTGTGGGGGTGCATGGGTGGCTCAGTCGGTTGAGTGTCTGACTTTGGCTCGGGTCTGATCTCACCGTTTGTGAGTTTGAGCCCTGAGTCAGGCTCTGTGCTGACAGCTCAGAGCCTGGAGCCTGCTTCAGACTCTGTGTCTCCCCCTCTCTCTGACCCTTCCCCACTCTCACTCTGTGTGTGTGTGTGTGTGTGTGTGTGTGTGTGTGTGTGTGTGTGTGTGTCAAAAATAAACGTTAAAAAAATTTTTTTAAAAAGGTATTGTGAAGACAAAATGTAGTTAAGTATATGAAGAGCTTTGAAGGGCAAAGGTTTTTTTGTAATTAAGATGTTATAATAAATTTTAAAATTATGTAGTATTGTTAATACTATATTTAAAATGTGATTTCCCCCCTCAATGGCTTTTGTGTTTTATGGTTAAATACCATTTTAATACACATAGAATCATCATTTTTCTTCAATAAGAATAATTTGCTTTTCATTTATATGAAGGTCAGTCCTGAAACTGTATAAGCCTACACAAATTACTTGAAACAGTTCCCTTTAAAAAAAGAAAGAAGGGTTCTGTCATTTTGCAAGTAAGACAAGTAGATGCAAGCAATCAAGGCATCCTCTTGGGTCCATTTCTGTTTGGGATAAAGATGTTTGATGGTCATTTGGATGTTTCTGCTGAGTCAGAGGAATGTGATGCAACAATAGGAAGTTGTTTTGGAGGACAAATGATTACTCTCACCAGAATGCAATTGCTGTTAAAATCAGAGGGAAAATGTTTTGTGTGTGCATGTGTGGCATAAACCCATGTGCCTGGGCTTATGACTGTGGGCATCTACACATTTGCCAGGGCTGGGCCCTCTAATAAGTTTGAGATCGAATATGTGCTATATTGTGCCAGCTGCATCCTTCCTAACTTGAGTCTTTTTTTTGTGGATAATATACATAACAACTTCATATGTATGAAATAAGTATTTACCCTGTGTGCTAGTATTTAATATTTACCAATTTTCATTCTTTCTGCCAAGATGTTTTGAGAACTATTTTAAATGCCATCTCTCCCCCCATTTTTTTTTTTTAGCTCTGCTTATGATAATGTCAACAAAGTTCGAGTAGCTATCAAGAAAATCAGTCCTTTTGAGCACCAGACCTACTGCCAGAGAACCCTGAGGGAGATAAAAATCTTACTGCGCTTCAGACATGAGAACATCATTGGAATCAATGATATTATTAGAGCGCCAACCATCGAGCAAATGAAAGATGTGTATCCTTTTCAGGCAACTGACTCCACTGATTAGTCACCTTGTTGAGTAAAGTTAACTTGAAATGCCTGGACTTGTCAGAGTAAAGGAAAAGTATATATAAAGCACATTAAAGGGGAAATTATAATCTGCTTGCTATTTAATATAAGATTTGTGTAATTTTTATCTTTGATTCATTTTATCAGTTGTAACTATTTTTAGAGTCTTTTGGCAAATCAGATATTTTTTCTGTTTCAGCAAAAACTTTGTTTAAGTGCAGTTATGGAGAATCTTAACACCATTTTAGTCATTTTTTTTTTCCATTCAAGGTATGGTTTGTTATGGTAACAAGAAATGAACAGTAGACTAAGAAAGTGGGTGCCCTGGATATCACCTGCTCAAATCTAGACTGTTCTGATCTTAGATAATGTCATTCACCTCCAAGTCTGTTTTCTCATCTTTAGAATTAAGGTACCTAGCCTTCATGATCTTTAAAGCTGACTCAGCTCTGAATTTATGTTATTAATTATGACCAACATTTAGAAATCTGGACTAAACAGGTCCAGAGGATACTGCCTGGGTAAAGACTGTATTTGAAAAATAGAAGTGTTAAGTATACCGAAGAGGGTCTGCCAAAAAAGAGTTACTGTTCAGGCTAGTATAACATTCCTACCAGTTTTTCCAATTTGCATTCTGCACACACACACACACACCCCCCACCCCACCCCACCTCACCTCTACCTTTTCATTTTTAAACTGCTCTATTATCAAGTTGTGGTGCTATTTTAAGTGAAATGCCTCCTGCTGCTACCACCTGTTGTCCTGCTTTAAGGGCTTTGCTTGGAAAATCAGGTCTCTTTCAAGATGACAAGTTTTCAAATCCTGTTTTCTTTGAATCCCATGAATCTGTAGGGGACATACAATAATATGTACAGTACTTACACAAATGAATATGAGAAATGCAAAAACACTGCTAATGAAATAATAATATGGTGAAGTTAAAAGCCAAAGGGTTCTATAATTTCTGTAAGAAAGATGTCAGCCATAGATAACATTCTAGATGGCTTGGATACGTGGATAGTCAAGAAAGCAAAAAGAGCAAAACCAGCATGAGCCCCTTAGCATGACTTCCCAATACTCTCTTGTGTTTAGGATCTTAATGTTAATTGAAGAGTCAGGCACATAGAGGACTGAATTTAGTAGCAGTGTGTTCTAGGTCTGTATTTCCAAAGATTTTATGGTTGATTCTTAAGGAGAAGGAGGGGGGACAAGAAGGTAAAAGAACATTATAAAGAGTATTACGGATCATTGCTGGGCCAAAGAGAGGAGGGAGTGTATGATGCCTGCTGGCCACCTTCCTCTCCTAGCCCTTTCCGGTAATCATTGGAGAGGGTTTGTTGATGGTAGACACCTTGCAGTACTAGGAGACTGATACATCTCGATTGGCCAGTATTTCCATAACAGACTGTCTCAGCTCAGTCTAGGCCCATTGTTGGGCACATCAGGCAGATATTAATGCCTGTTGTGTCACAGGACCTAAGAAAGAGTTAACTACTTTAGATTCCATCCATAGAGGTATACCAGGTTTTCATCAGTTTCTCCTATCCCTTGTAAGGCCTCATGATATAATGACCATTTGGGAAGAGGGTTCATTTTGTTTTCAGTGTTTTGCTACATGTAACCAGATATTGGTGTGTTACCTTAACCTGTCTAAACAGATATATAGTACAGGACCTCATGGAAACAGATCTCTACAAGCTCTTGAAGACACAACACCTCAGCAACGACCATATCTGCTATTTTCTTTACCAGATCCTCAGAGGGTTAAAATATATCCATTCAGCTAATGTACTGCACCGTGACCTCAAACCTTCCAACCTGCTGCTCAACACCACCTGTGATCTCAAGGTCAGCTAGGTTATTTACTCTTCGGGTGATATATGTTGGAAAAACTCTTTCACCAGGGCATATTTATGTTGTCATCCGTACTTAAAATCATACCAGAAATTAAATGAAAACATTTTTATAGCTTAAAAGCAAAAAAAAAAAAATAATGCAAATAAAGAGTGCTGGTCCTCTTCTTCATTCCATTGTTCCTCCTCTCCAGAGGTAACCACTATAACACATTGGTGTGTTTTCTTCCAAAGTTTTTGCTATGCTCTTACATGTATGTGTATGTTTATGCTTACATATATAAAAGCAGGATCATGTGCATTATGTGTAAGTTTAAAAATCATCCATTTCATTGGTAATCTTTTTATTCAGTAAGTTATATACAAAGAATGCTCAGAAAGGGATGTCTGGGTGGCTCAGTTGTTAAGCATCTGACTTCAACTCAGGTCATGCTCTCATGTTTCACGAGTTTGAGTCCCTCATTGGGTGAGCTCAAGCCTCGCTTCTGGTGAACGTGAGCCCTGCTTTGGGTAAAACATGAGCCCACTTTGGGTGAGCCCCACCTCCCTCCCTTCCTCCCTCTCTCTCTCTTTCTCTCTATCCCTCACTCACTTGCACCTTCTCTCAAAACAAAACAAAACAAAAACAACAGAAAAAACCCCACACTCAAAAAACAGCACCAAACTTAACCTTAATGACTTTTAATACCTAAATAATGTATTCCCAACAAATAGGGAAGCCCTAGATCCTTATAGTCCTCAGAATTCTCTTAAAAATGGACAGCATTTGTGTACATATATTTCTATTTTAATAGTGGAACTAATAAATAAGGAGGGAAATCTATAGATGCATTAGATATGATAAAAAGGCATGTGAATTCAAGAAGACCTAGATAAATGGAAGGATATGCCATGTTTATGGATTGATTGCAAGACTTAATCTTGTTTAGATGGCAGTGCTTCCCAAATTGGTCTACATAGTCAGGGTGACTGTGTCAAAGCTCCAGGTGGCTTTTTTGCAGAAATGGGCAGGCTGGTCCTGAAATGTGTATGGAAGTTTGAGAGACCCAAAATAGCCAAAATAATCTTAATGAAAGAGCAAAGTTGGAGAGCTCACATTTCTTGCTTTCAAAACTTACTACAAAGCTTTTGTATTCAAGACCCTGTGATATTTGGCATAAGAATGGGCATTATAGATCAATGGAATAAGATTGAGAGTTAATAAATAAACCCATATGTTTATGATGGTTTTTGGTGAGAGTGCCAAGATCATTTTTTTCAAAAAAATGGTACTGGGACAATTGGATATATACTCCTACCATGTACAAAAACTAACACAAAACAGATCAAAGACCTAAATTTAAGAGCTAAACTGGAATAGGCTTGGAAAACATAGGAGTGAGTTTTTGCAGTTTTGCATTAGGCAAATCCTATTAGACATGACACCAAAAGCAAAGGCAACAAAAGGGGGAAAATTAGATTTCATCTAGATTAGGAACCTGTTTTATAAAGTAAACCATCAGGAGGGGCACCTGGGTGCCTCATTCGGTTAAACATCTGACTTTGACTCAGGGCAAGATCTCACAGTTCTTGAGTTTGAGCCCTGTGTTGGGCTCTATGCTGACAGCTCAAATCCCGGAGCCTGCTTTGGATTCTATGTCTCCCTCTCTGCCCCTTCCCACCTCTCAAAAATAAATAAACATTAAATAAATAAATAATAAAATTTTATTAAAAAAATTTTTTTTTACATTTATTTATTTTTGAGAAACAGAGTGAAACAAAGCATTAGTGGGATCCGAAGCAGGCTCCAGGCTCTGAGCAAGCGGTCAGCACAGAACCTGATGCGGGGCTCGAACCCACAAACTGTGAGATCATGACCTGAGCTGAAGGTGGACGCTCAACCATCTGAGCCACCTAGGCACCCCAGTAAATAATATAATTTTTAAAAAGTAAACCACTAAGAAAGGGAAAAAACAACCCACAAAATGAGAGAAAATATTTGTAAATCATGTGTCTATAGACACTTTTATCTATAATATATGAAAAGCTCTTACAACTCAACAATAAAAGATAAATAGCCCAGTTTAATATAGGGCAAAGGATTTGAATAGACATTTCTCTAAAGAAGTTGTACATATGGCCAATAAGTACATGAAAAGATGCTTGGAATCCTGAGTCAGTAGGGAAATGCAAGTCAAAACCACAATGAGATAACCATTTGTGCACACTAGGATGGCTGTAATCAAAAAGTCAGATGGTAAGTGTTGATGAGGATTCCACTTGTAGGTGTATACCTAAGTAAAATGAAAATGTGTCCACCCAAAAGTAGCATACAAATATTTAGAGTGGCATAATAGTCCAAAAGTGGAAATAATTTGAATGTCCATATGATGATGAATAAATAAAATGTCATAGATTCAGGGGGACCTGGGTGACTTGGTTGGTCAAACCTCTGGCCCTTGATTTTGGCTCAGGTCATGTCCCTGTTTGTGAGATTGAGCCCCAAGTCAGGCTTCACACTGACAGCCTGGGGCCTACTTAGGATTCTCTCTCCCCCTCCCCTGCTCTCTCTTTCTCTCTCAAAGTTTTTAAAAAATGTGGTAGATCCATACAATGGAATAAAAAGGAATAGAGTGCTGGTACATGCTACAGTGTGGATGAATCTTGGGAAATTGTTATGTAAATGAAAGAAGCCAGTCATAAAAGGCCACATACTGTGTGGTTCTATTTATGTGAAGTGTCTAGAATAGACAAATATATAGCAACAGGAAGTGGATTAGTGGTTGCCTAGGGCTGGTGGGATTGGGGAGGAATAGGCAGACTAATGTGTACAAGATTTCTTCTTGTGATTACAGAAATGTTCTAAAATTGATTGGTGGTAACAGTTGTGTAACCCTGTGATTTTAACACCAAAAACTATTGAATTGTATGCCTTAAGTTATGGGTGAATCATATGGTATGTGAATTATATCTCAATAAAGCTGTTTAAAAAGTGCATTTAGATGTAGAGCAATGATCATTTCTTGTACTTCAGTTTAATAGACATTCCTGTGAGAAGCCCTTAAGTTGTACCTAGCAGGGGAGAGGGGGGAATGTCTGTTTCTGCAATCTCAGACCTGATAGGTGAGAAGTCTGATAAACAATAGATGATTGTAATAATATCTGCTGTAACTGAGATACTGAAAAGAATAGTATACAGATACAAAGGAGAGAGTTGGGTTCTGTCTGGGGCTTTGAGAGGTATCTGGAAGAAGGTGGCATCCATGCTGGCCTTCCAAAGATGAGCAGGCTTTTAGTAAGGGAGTGGCTATCTTTGGTATAGGGTATCGTAGAAAGTCATTGGATGCTAGCTGGTGATATTGGTTGGAAGTAGATCATGGAGAACCTTCTGGAACTGTCTGAAAAAGGGCAGTGAGTTCTGTTACTAGGTGGTCAGATAGCTTATTTGCTATCATTGAGTGTTTAAAACAGGGTGCCCAACATTCTGTGAGATGTGGTAGAGGGTAGCTTCCTACATTAGATACAGTTGGGTTAGACTCTGTCATCTCTTGGGATCCTACAGTTAGATTAATATACTTCTTACATGGGGTGTAACCAGATCCTTTCCATGTATCTATGTATGTAACTAAAAGCTAGGTGGGCACAAAACGAATGAAGCTGCTTGTAGGAATGGCCACACTTCGTTGGCTCTTAGTGATTTTCTTGAAAAATAGTATTTTTATGTCTCTTCCTACTTTTCTTTTTTTCTTTCTATTTCTTACCATCACAACTCTGTTACGACAGATTATTTTTGTTTTGGGAGAAACATTCTCTAGTATTTTCAGCATATAATATTTCTGGGGAAAAAAGTTAAGACAAAAACAAACAGAATCAGACTACTTTGTTGTCTCTTCATTGTTTGTGGGCTTGTCTTTACCTAGGGCCATTTTATTCTCTGCTCACCAAAATTTACACCCACATTAATATATCTGTGTTGTTGGCCATCTGCACAACCCAAGTATTGTTTTCAAAACCCAGTGTAACACAGAGACTCAGAAATACAATAAGATAATTAAGATATTTACAGCAGTACAGTTCACCCACATTTTGAAATGTTCATATGGGGTTTGATTCATTCACATAGGTATAAATATTCAGGAGAGAATCTTATTTGTAAAGATGAGTACGATATGTCCTCCGTTTTGTCCTGTTGAACATGTCCAAAGGGCAGGGTAGGGCATAGTGGCAGTTCAGGTGCATACATGAGGGTTGAAAGAACACAAATGGGGAAGAGGGTCTTTTCTGCTTGAGCTCTGAAATCACTGTATATCCATCACATCCTCAGTACCTTCCAGTAATCATGTTGCCTATACCACAAGCTCCTGTGCTTAGAAAGTTTGTAACCTGTGATCTTTTTTTTTTTTAATTTTTTTAATGTTTTATTTATTTTTGAGACAGAGAGACAGAACGTGAGCAGGGGAGGGGCAGAGAGAGAGGGAGACACAGAATCCGAAGCAGGCTCCAGGCTCCGAGCTGCCAGCACAGAGCCGGACGCAGGGCTCAAACCCACGGACTGTGAGATCATGACCTAAGCCAAAGCCGGACGCTTAACCGACTGAGCCACCCAGGCGCCCCTGTAACCTGTGATCTTACTCATCTCTTGTTATTTAGGGTTTTCTGAAATATCAAGTGGACAGTTATATATGTTATTTCTTCCTTTTTCCATTGGCTTCTCTGTTACTAAAGTATTTTCTACTCTTGAGCCCTCAGGATATCAGCTATTATCAATGTCTTAGACCTTTAACTTTTGACTCCTACCAGTCAAGGGCAACAGCAGTTAAGACTTCTTTTTCTGCTTCCATAAACATACTTCGCACTTGTTATCTAAAACCTTGAGACAAGAAGATGTTGACCTCTTAGAACCCTTCTGGAAGCCTCTCTTATAGACTCCCTCTTTATTTCTTAGGGCCACAGAAACACAAGGGTCATAGATCCTGTTTGGAGATTCTGCTAACATATTTCTAATGGAATTTCCAGGGGAATGAGGTCTCTAGCAGTCTCTGTCCTTGATGTTTGCTAGACTGAGCCCACAGAAATCCTAGTTAAGAGTCCCAGGATCACAGTGTTTGTGGTTCTGGGTATGCTTCGGAAAGAGGACTCTAGAACATGTGAAATGAAATCTATCCTTGGGGCTTCCTTTGCTTAATGAAAATCTCTGTTTAAACAGCCCAAAAAGTAGCCAGGTAATAGGAGTGCTATAGGTCATTTTGTTTCTTGTACCATATCCTACTGGTCTATATCTTCCTTTGTATGGAATTACAAAAAATTTTTTTAATAGCCTTGGTAATTTTTTGGTTAATGCCGTGTAAATTTGGCTAGTCTTCAGTGTTGTGGCATTAACTTTTTTTTTTTAAATCGTATGAGCATTTCATAGATGACCGTGAATGTAGTTGTGGCATCTTTTAGAGCTCTAAACCCCACATCTCTCTCTTTATTTTTTAAATTGTAACCAGTAATTTTTTGAGAGCCTGCTGGTTCTATGCCCTGTACTAGGTGTGGGGGATGCAAATAATACAACAAAATTACCCTTAACACCAACTCACTAATCTGAAAATTTGTAACTAAAGGGATTAAACATTTTTCCTATCTTTCCACTGGGATTTGTGCATCAGGGTATACAGTTCCAGTTGAGAATGCCAGATAATAAATGCAGAAGAAATAATAAAATCAGAAAAGTCCCCATTTTGCAACTTCCAATGAAATAATTGGTTTGTGCAATATAACCCATGGCTTATATGCTCACCTTGCTCAGACTCTGAACACCCTGGGCAGACTGCTGCTGCCTCCCCGCATGAACGCCCTCTTCACCTCACACATAGACCATGTCCTGATCTGGGGCTCCCTTTTAACTCTACTTGGGTGCTACCTACCCCACTGGGCTGCTAAGGTTCTCCCAACACCACAGAGACCCTTAATGTCACGTGACCCCCCACCAAAAAAAAAAAGTTTAGGACTGGATTTCCTCGAGGAAGATGAGGAAGAACAACTACACCTTTAGTTTTAATTCTAAGAAAATAAATGTATTGCATATTGTAGCATTCAGCATGATAGGCTTATTTTGTCTTTCCTAGTAAAGGAATGCTTGTAATTCCAGTTTTTAATTATCCCTCTTTTAGGGGTGGGGAGAGAATATGAGTGGGGAGGGGAAAAGGGAGAGAGAGAATCTTAAGCAGGCTTGATGCCCAGCATGGAGCCCAACACAGGGCTGTATCTCAGAGCCATGCATGACCTGAGCCAAAATCAAGAATCAGTCACTTAATTGAGCCACCCAGGCAACCCTTCCCTTCCTTAATATTGCCACTTTGAATGGTGTAATTTTACTAACATTAATTATTTAACATAAGATTTAACCCTGTTAACTGAACCTTGATTTTTTTATTAAAAATTTTTAATGTTTATTTTTGAGAGAGAGGGCAGGGGAGGGGCAGAGAGATGGAGACAGAGAATCGGAAGCAGGCTTTGTGCTGACAGCAGAGAACCCGATGCAGGGCTCAAACCCATGAACAGTAAGAGCATTGTGACCTGAGCTGAAGTTGGATGCTTAGCCAACAGAGTCACCTGGGCACCCCTTGATTTTTATTTTTTAAGAGATTATCAGTAATTCAGATATTGTAAAAAAAAAAAAAAAAAAAAAAAAAAAAAAAGGTCACGCTAACTATCATAGACTTTATGATGTATTTTATTTAAAAAAAATTTTTTTTAACGTTTATTTATTTTTGAGACAGAAAGAGACAGAGCATGAACGGGGGAGGGTCAGAGAGAGGGAGACACAGAATCTGAAACAGGCTCCAGGCTCTGAGCTATCAGCACAGAGCCCAACGCGGGGCTTGAACTCACGGACTGCGAGATCATGACCTGAGCCGAAGTCGGCCGCTTAACCGACTGGCCACCCAGGCGCCCCCATGATGTATTTTAATATACCTCTAACAGTATTAGAGGAGTTAGAAGAGTGAGCAGTCAGCTCTTGGGCAGGTTTGGTGTTGATTTTTGGGAAACTTCTCAGAAGAGCTAACTTTCAAGCTGAGGGTTTAGGGTAAAGGAATGGCATGGATAGGGCACTCAGGAGAGGTCATTGTATAGTCAGGTCATAGAAGCAGGTGTAGTCTGGAGTCTATAGGAGCAGATGTGGGCAGGAGAATATGGTGGGAGAGATGAGATCAGGAAGGTAGTTTGGTGGCAGCATATGAATGGTCTTAAAAGTCACACTTAAAGAATTTGGGTTTCGTTCAATAGACAGAAGGGATTGGTTCAAGATTTTTGAGCCAGAAAGGTGACTTATATTTTAGAAACAACATTTAGGCAGGAATTTAGAGGATGAATTAGCTTACAGGTGGGTAAAGTCTAGTTTCCCTAATTCACAGACAAATTAAACTGAATCTCAACTAAGGCCATGGCAGTCAAGATGTAGAAGCAGCCAATTCGAGAGCCACTTTATGAGGTTTCAGGTTCAGTTGCCATTTCACATTTGCCCAGCTAGATTCTTCACAGTGTTGCTCTGGCTTTCCCCAGGTCTTTCCATGGTTAGCATCTCTTTGGTGTCCCAGTATCGCTTCAACAGGGCCTCCTCAAAGACTGCCTATCCCATCACAAGCACTGTGTCCACTACCACTCTGTTAGCTGTTTTTGCTTTGTAACAAATAACCTAGAGAAAGTGGTCTAAAACAATAATCATGTGTTAGCTTCTAGTTTCTGTGGGTCAGGAATTTAGCCAAGGGGTAGCAGTGATGGCTGCTCTCTGCTTTCATATATGGACCTCAGCTAGAAGACACAAAGGTAAGGGCTGGAATCCTCTTGCATACCTGGCAATTGATACTGGCTGTCACCTGGATCACCCACATGTAGCCCACATGTCCTAGGTTTCTTCCTGAGGTGGCCAGAGGGTTCCAAATTCCCCAGTAGAAAGAGCGCCAGATGGAAACCATGTTGCATTTTATGATGTAGCCTCAGAAGTCACATAGTATCACTTTCACTATATTCTCTTGGTTCAGGCTGTTACAAAGGTTTGCCCAGATTCAAGAGGAGGGAAGATGGACCCTACCCTCTTGATACAAGTTCAAAGACCTTAGAAGAAGAGCATGGAGGATGGGTTTTAGTGGTATGGTCCTCTTTAGAAAATAAATCTGCCTTATCTATGAATTTTTTATATTCTGGCTTTCTGAATCTATTTGGGACTTATGTTTTGATTCAACTAGCCAGTGAAAAGCCATGTATCAAGTCTGAACCCATCTAATCTGTGTGACACCAGGCATAGGAGGTGGTGAAGGATCTGTGGCCATGGTCTGGAGCCTATGCTGGTTTTGTTCTGCTGACAAGATGCATATACTCTGCACAATTCAAAATGTGGCTTTTAGGTGTCCCATCTATACAGCAGAAAGCAGACTGGTGAGCTTTGGTTGAATTTAAGTCAGATGAAGTGTTAGCCTTGAAAAAAAGAGAAACTATGGGTCATAGATAGGTTCAAAAATTCAAGCCACAGAATTGAAATGGATTGGTGGTGGGATAACATGGCGAGTGGTGGCTCTAAGTGGCTTAGAGGACTCGCCTCTGGATGTAAGAAGAAATCAGTCATTAGTTGCTTCTCTGAGTTGGAAATCATGCCACAAATAGGACCATGTTGCTAGTGAGAACCTCCTGTGCATGGTTACTGGGAAGCCCTCCTGCAGTTCATGTCACTGGAATTGATAGAAAATGCTGGAAAGAAACAAACCGGTTGCCAGGTACATTGAAAGCCTAAGACCAGCCAGGCCAAAGTTACAATTTCCTGTGATCCCACATACAAGCTTATGGCCATACCTCATCCAGATTCTCTGACAGGCCCATAACTATTAGGAGTGTAATGGCATTGATTGACAAGCAAGCCATCTTTGAAAGGTAAGGTTGGTACTTACGGTGAAAGTCACCTAAACTGAAGTTAATGAGTGTACAATGGCCAGAGTTGGCTGTCAGCTATGGAGTAGGACCCAGGATTTCCTCACTATGCAACTCTGAGAGTACACCTAGAAAATGGCCTATGGACGAGCAAATAGAGAAGCAATTACGATAGTTGTTCCTTTTGAAGATACATGTTGATGGAGATTATGCAGCACAGATACTTAACTCTTATCAGAGATACCATGTGGTGATACCAGTGTCCAAAGCTAGAGGAAGGCATCTGTGAAGTAGATGGAAGCTTTCTGAACCTTTCCTAATTATTGAAAAACTAAACTATGGGATATTTGAGCAGAGATTGTTGTCCATCCATTTAAGTCCTATGAGTATCTCAAGCATGTCCTTTCCTCCTCATTTCCATTTTTATGGCCTGAGCTCAGGCCCTTATAATTTCTTAGCCAAATTAAAGCAGTAAGCCTCCAAAGCAATCTGTTTGCCAGGCTGCTTTGTACTGTACTCTGGCCTGTCTTTATTGATATGTCTCTTTCTTAGGTTAGTTCCCCAGATGTCAAGGAATTAAAATATCCTGCAATTATATGGGTCTAAGTATAGTTGGCCCTTGAACAACACAGGGATTAGGGGCACCGATTTGCACCCCCCCCCCCCCCACACACACACACAGTCAAAACTCTGCATATAACTATTGACTCCTCCAAAATTTAATAGCCTTCTGTTGACCAGAAGGAAGCTTTAACTGATAACATCAACAGTCAATTAAACATATACTTTGTGTTATATGTATTATATACTGTATTCCTGTAATAATACCTAACTTAATTTTTTTGGTATTTCTAGGCTGTGTGGTTTCATCTGTGAGTTTTTTCAAATTGCTGCAAATCTGCAAAAAAATTTCCAATATATTTATTGAAAAAAATTCCATGTATGTGAACAGACTTGCACAGTTCAAACCCATGCTGTTCAAGGGTCAACTGTATTCTATAGTTATATAGTAAAATACTATACTATTTGTATAGTACTTTACAGATATTTTATATGTTGGAGTTTGGAGTAGCACTAAAGTATTGGATGACCAGATGATGAAGGTACTTTTGTGAGTCAGGAGAAATTAGAAGCTGGATATTTACCTAAAAAAAGATTCATCTTTTGTATATGAGACATCTTTTAAGGCTTTGGGAGTGGATTTGAATACATGGAAGGGAAAGAAGTGGAAAAAATCTTTGGAAGGACCTGCATTTGTGGAACAGGTGGAAGAATAGCAGGAAGTGAAATCTAAGAAACAAGACAAATGTGAGTCAAGGTGATCTGACAGTGTGATGATCCTGGAAATGCCAGCAGGAAATGGCCAGAGAAAGGACCCTGGACAGTTTCTGGTAACTTCAGAACAGTTTTTGTCAAGTGACATAAGCAAGATTACTGTGGGATAAGCGATAATGAAAGGTGAGGACAGATTCCTGTAACCTGTTCCTCATCTCCAACTTTGGATAGTCATCACTGCCTCTCAGGTTGTTGTAAAGATTAAGTAAGAATGAATATATAGAATTCCCAACAAAGTATCTGCCACATAGGAGTGGCAGCAACTACTTACCATCATCATTATTGCTATTGTCTGATCTTTTGATATTAATTTCATTAAATATTAATTTCATTAGAATCTCTAAGGTGTCCCATTTTTTTCTCTCTTAGATCTGTGACTTTGGCTTGGCCCGCGTTGCAGATCCAGACCATGATCACACAGGGTTCCTGACGGAGTATGTAGCCACACGTTGGTACCGGGCTCCAGAAATTATGTTGAATTCCAAGGTAAGGATCAGGTTTGCATAGAAAGAAAACCAGGAAGCAAAAGATTTTTGGAAGCCTGTGTCTACTTAGGTTGAGGCTTGGCCTGTCTGGCCCAGAATGAAGGTGCTGTCTTAATCTCTAGGTCAGCATTGAACTTCTGGGCCCTGGATTTTGACCTCTCTACCTCAGCTGAAGTAGTGCTGATGTGTTATAGAGTTGGAAGGTGTGTGTGCCTGTGTGGTCACTGTTAACAATAAATGATCTTTGTCCTAGCCTTTGGTCAGCTCTCCTGAAGTCCTCCCTATGGCAGCTTTTACAGTTGCTCCTGCCACTGCTGAGTGCAGGCTAGGCTGGCTATGTTAGAGGTTCTCCTATAGTATGTAGTTTTCCGAAAGTGGACCAGTGCTGTCCTGTACAGGTCAGATTTGTCTAATGAAGAATGTCTCTTCAGCAAAATTATACCATAGTTTGAAGAAAGGTGTGGAAAGAATAGGAACTACTATGGATTCTTAAAAAAGTAAGAAAAAGTGAAGTATATCTTTGTTAGGTTTATAAACCAGGTGACAAGCATTGAAGGCTGCTATGGAGATTGAGATTCAGTATTTTTAATATATCATTTGCAAATAATATATGAATGAAGTGTCAGACTTGAGAAAGTAAGTGGGCCCAACATACTTCTACATCCAATACTTCAAATTAGGAGATTTTGAACTTAATTCCTCCGTTGGTTTGCAAACTGCCCCAGTACAAGGTGGGCAAGGAGAAACTGAAGAGGCAGAGCACTCCAAATTGGTCGTGGCAGTTTTAAGAAGTAAAGGAACTTATTACAAGTCTTGTCTTGGGCAGCTAGCTGCAAGGTGAATAGATCTCCGCACTCACCTACCAAAACTTAAGAGCTTATGTCCAGGCCTTAACTGGCTGTGTCACATATGCTGCCCAGATGGTCTGAACAATAGCTATTCTCTCCCAGCTACATCCTTGAAAATGGCGCCACTGTGGTAACAGTGGGCAGAGCATGTATCCCAAGGATAGGGGAGGGAGCGAGGAGCCTCCTGTTGTCGAGGTTCAGCTCAAGGGTCAGCTGTTAGTCACATTGTCTTGATGACCTCCTTCAACACCGTCTACTGTTAATGTAATGTTAAGATACATGAAAAAAAGCAATAAAGGTAGACATTGGGCCTTGTGTCTCAGCTCTAGGAACCAGAAATCCACCCAGGAAGCTTAAAGGGAATTAATTAGCCCATGGGGTTTACTCTCTTCCTCCATCGTTTATAAATAGAAGGGCTTGAGATGAACACTAAGTTGCTTTCTGAAGAAATGGAATTTGTTTAAAGCAGTTAGTTATTCTTGATATACATTTGTTCAGTTAAGTTATAAAAGTAAAATTGCATTAAAATAAATTCCATTATAAAGAAAGATTTGGTGTAACAGATGTTTCAGAGAAGAAAATGTCGTGTTGATTCTTATAATTCTGTATTACACATAATCCCAAATAGTAGGTTCTTTCTTTGGACTGGCCATGTGACAGCCATTCCAAACCAGAAGCATTTGCATGCACGTGTGCAGTGCCTGCTGGTTGTAAGGGAGAGCTGTAGGTGTGCTTTTTATCCTGGTGCCTTCATGGTCTTGCAGCCTCCATTCCAACTTGAGATGACTCTACTGTCTTCACCCTCCAGAGGGAAATAACCAAACAATGTGGCCTCTGTTCCACAAGGTGCCCAGCACTTCCTGCTTGTAGAGTTAACTATAATCAAAACTGAGTGTGAATTATTTTTTATTTATAACACCTCTAGACTGAGAATGTTACTTCTAGTGCTCTATTCATTTTTTTATTATTATTAATTTAGAACAATTTTCAAACCCTTACAAGAATTGAGAGTACAGTGAACACCCATATACCCCTTCCCTAGGTTCACCAGCTATTAACATCTTACTACTCCCTTGCTAGCTTTTGTCTCTGCCTGCCTCCCTCCCCCCCTCCCTTCTTCTCTGTTTCTTTTGTCAAACTTTTTGGCACTTTACAACATAAACTACTTTATTACTAGACCCTTTGGGGCATACTGATACTCATTAAAGGGGGAGAGTGTTCTTTCCCCACAGTCATAGTACCTTTAGCACACTGAGACAACCAGCATTAATTCAGTGATATCCCAGTTATCCCACCCAAAAGTTCTTTACAGCTGTTTTTGTCTTTTCACTCTGTGATCTAATCAAGTTTTATGCGTTGTGCTCACTCTAGAACATTCCTCCCAAATGTATTGTTCCTTCTACACTAATTTGTTGCCATTTTTCTTTGAAGAGCTTTCTCTTTTTTTCTTTCTCTTCCTATGTCTCCCACCTTTGTTTTTAAAACATTATTAGGGGCGCCTGGGTGGCGCAGTCGGTTAAGCGTCCGACTTCAGTCAGGTCACGATCTTGCGGTCCGTGAGTTCGAGCCCCGCGTCGGGCTCTGGGCTGATGGCTCAGAGCCTGGAGCCTCTTTCCGATTCTGTGTCTCCCTCTCTCTCTGTCCCTCCCCCGTTCATGCTCTGTTTCTCTGTCCTAAAAATAAATAAACTTTGAAAAAAAAATTAAAAAAAATAAATAAAACATTATTATAGGGGCACCTGGGTGGGTGGCTCAGTCAAGCGTCTGACTCTTGATTTCAGCTCAGGTCATGATCTCGCAGTTTCGTGAGTTTGGAGCCTGCTTGAGATTCTCCCTCTTTCTCTCACAGTCACTCAGTCTCTCTCAAAATAAACTTTTAAAAAAGCCATTATTATGGATTCATGAAATATGTGCTGTCCATTATCACCTTTTTATTTTTATACTTCTGTCGTCTCCATTTTGACAGGCTAGAGTGCTCTATGTGTGTGTGTGTAACATTTTATTTTCATAGTTTCCCACTTGCAAGAAAAGTATAAGGCAGTAGTTCTCAAACATTCAAGCCCCAAGACCCCTTCACTTTCTTAAAAAGTATCAAAGATCCTAAGCAAGATTTGTCTATGTGGGGTCTGTCCATCAGTATTTGCTATATAGAAATTAACACTAAGACTTTTAAAAAGTATTAATTTCTAAATAATAATAAACCTACTGCTTGCTAACATAAGTTTTATTTATAAAAAGTGTGTTTACTTTCCACCACAAAAACAATTTAGTTAGAAGAGGGCGTTCTTTTCATTTTTGCAAATTTCATGTCGCCTAACGGACCATTGCTGGAATCTCACCTGGTTCTGCACTCTATCTGTCCAGTAGGTTGATTTGGTTTAAGTCCAAGAAGAAGAGGCTTCACACAGATATGTAGTTGGGAAAGGGGGTATGTATGTTAGTCTTTTCAGCTTCTGTGGTTGTTCCTTTTTGATACTACACTGAAACTCAACAAAATGAAAAGTTAATTGTGGAATCTGAAACCATGCCACCGAACTTTTTGTACTGTCTTACTAAAATCCATTGGTCTACCTTACACTCACTGATGCATCCTTTGGAATCAAGCATTTGGAAAATACTAGTTCACTGGGTTATCCAGATCTTCCAGATGTCCTATTTCGTGAATGGTATCCTCTCATGTCTTGTAGCATCTGGAAAAATTTTTTGTACACTTGTGAGAGAATGAATGAAAAGGAAAACACCTTAGAAGTACAAAATAATGTCACTCTTCAGATCCTTAGAGGGAAGCCGCATGGGACCCAGGACCACTTGTGAGAACTGGATAAACTTCTGTAATACTTCAGATCCACCTCAGATTCAGACTCACCAGTTCTTTACCCTTTGTCCCATTTGTTTTCTCATTCTCTCTCTATACATGTGTGTGTTTTTTTCCCTCTGAGTCGTTTGAGAGTAAGTTGTAGATGTTCACCTTTACCCCTAAGCATTTCAGTGTGTATTTCCTTAGAACAGCAATTCTCATGTTTCTGAGGACATTTGGCAGTGTTTGGAGACATTTTCGGTTGTCACGACTGGGAGAGGAATGCTACCTACTGTCCATCAACTAGGTAGAGGTGAGAGATGCTGTTAAACATCCTGCAGTGTGCAGGACAGCCCTCACAGCAAAGGCTTATCCAGCCTAATGTGTCAGTAGTGCCAAGGTTGAGAAACCTTGCCATAGAAGGATGTTCCCTAATATGACCATAGTATAATGATCAAAAGTGAGAAATTTTTTTTTAATGGGAAATTTAACACTGGTCCAATATCTACTGCACTGTATATATTCAAATTTTGGATATTGTCTCAATAATCACCTTTATAGCTCTTCTCCCCCTACTCTAGGCTCACACATTGCATTGTTTCTCTAGTCTCTTTTATTTTTTAATTTTTGTTGTTGTTGTTGTTGTTGTGTGTGGTGTTTGTTTGTTTTTTTAGAGAAAGAGAGCACATGCACAAGCAGAGGAGGGGGAGAGGGAGGGAGAGAGAGAATCTCACACAGGCTCCACACTTAGTGCAGAGCCTGACACAGGGCTCGATCCCATGACCCTGGATGCTCAACCAACTGAGCCACTCAAGTGCCCCTCTCTAGTTTCTTTTAATCTATAATAGTTCCTCAGCCTTTTTTGACCTTGGCCCTTTTGAAGGGTACAGGTTGGTTGACTGTTTTGTAGATGCACCCCAATTTTGTGTCATGTTTTCCGGGCACGAATACCTCAGAAAACAGTGTTTTGTTCTCAGTGTATTGTATCAGGAGGCATATCTGGTTTATGTCTGTATTGGTGAAGTTCATGTTGATCTTTTGGTTAAATGGTATCCTCTCATTCTCCACCATATAATGGTGATAATTGTGGCTAATTATGACAATTATTATTAGGTCAATAGGAATTTGTGGGGAATACTGTAAGTTGTGTAAGTTCTCTTCATCATACTTGTAACCACTAGTTTTTACCATCCATTGATGATTTTGTAGCTCTATCATTCTTCCTTTGTTTTAGTTCTTTCCATTTATTAATTCATGTTTATTTTATTCAGTGGCTATTCCATAGCTGCCATTCTGTATTTGATGTTTAAATTGTCCCAGATTTTCTAATGGGAGTCACTTTGACATGGTCCCACTAATGTTGAGCATTTCCTTGCTTTGTTTTTTGGCACTAGATGCTCCAGGCTTACCTCCTAGTACTTTCTCTGTCCCAGACTTGGAGTAGCCATTTCTCCAGGGAGCCCTGGTTCCTTTAGTTGCTTATTTTTTGTAAGTTTTTAAGTGTTCCTCTTCATTTAGTTTTGGCCCAAAGCAAAAGTTATTTTGGATTACAAGAATTTTGGGAATAATGACCTTGAAATTCAACCCCATTTTATCATAGCTGTAGATCTGACCATTGTTTGATTTTCGGAAAGTTTTTTTCTCTATTTATTTATCACTATACCAAGCTATCTTTTTTGCACTGTTGTATGATTTAGACGTAATTATTCCAAGTCTTTTTACAGAGTTCCTTTAAAAAAAATTTATACCTGGGGCACCTGGGTGGCTCAGTTGGTTAAGGGTCCAACTCTTGGTTTTGGCTCAGGTCATGATTTCATGGTTTGTGACATCGAGCCCTACATCGAGCTCTGTGCTGGCAGTACGGAGCCTGCTTGGGATTCTCTCTCTCTGCCCCTCCTCTGCTCGCTCTCACTCTCTCTCTCTCTCTCTCTCTTTCTCACAAAATGAATAAACTTAAAAAAAATTATACCTGAAAATTGAATAGAAATATAAAACAAGAAATACGGATTGGTAAAATATGATGGAGCCAGCACATACTCCACCCACCTACCCCCCAACAGAGATCAAGGGTTTTCAGCCTGACTTTTTTGAAAATGATTTTGTAGCAATCATTTGAAAATGTATAAAAATATTCTGGAGGTGTAACAGTGACTCTTCTTTTGAGTTGGTTTCCAGGTTTTCAAAATGAATAAATGGGCCATAGATGTCCTAAAGCAAGGGATGTTACTGCTTTTTCCAGCTTTAACTTACAAGGATTGTTTCTCTCAAATCATTTGAAAAAAGGAATGAAATATACTTTGGAAATTCTCACCTAATAATAAGTTAATCAGCTTTGAAGAGAGTAATAAAATCAAGTAATCTTGGTTGTTAACAGCTTATAAGAAAGATTACTGTTTGTATCTGCGTGCTCTCTTCTCTTATTTCTGAATTATAGAACCAAAGGAGAAGGTAAAATTCCCATGAGCCATGTTCCTGTGCTGTTGGAGGATCTCACTTGTCATGTCACATTACATATCCTTCTTAGTCTTTTCTCTCTTCCCACTGCAGGGCTATACCAAGTCCATTGATATTTGGTCTGTAGGCTGCATTCTGGCAGAGATGCTGTCCAACAGGCCCATCTTCCCGGGAAAGCATTATCTCGACCAGCTGAACCACATTCTGGGTAAGATTACTGAACATTTTAGGGGCTAGATTTACTCTGTTCACCTGCCCTAGTTAACATCAGAGGCACATCAGGAAACGAAGAATAGTTTTGACAACTCTTTAATCCAAGATAGATAATGAGTTTTAAATCTTTCTTGACTTCAAATGCTAAGGATCCTTATAAAAACTTGTAAAATAGACTGGTAAGCATGGGGGGATGTGGTGAGGAAACAATTAGTAGGATCTATTCTGCCCCATAGCTAATAGTGTGTGATCAGCCTCTGTGGGTCTTGATAATTAACAGCTAATTATTTTACCTGTTAGGTATTCTTGGATCCCCATCACAGGAAGACCTGAATTGTATAATAAATTTAAAAGCTAGAAACTACTTGCTTTCTCTTCCACACAAAAATAAGGTGCCATGGAACAGGCTGTTCCCAAATGCTGATTCCAAAGGTAAATATTATTTTATTGATTATTTTTCTTAGACTTCACTTTTTGTTTATTTCTTTGTTTTATTGGTTAAATTGTTAGGTCACTAGCCTGAAAAGTTAGCCTGTGGCAATTGGATAATGCCTTATTTAGTGCTCACTCTGTTGCTTTTTTCCTTTTATTTTCAAGCAGTGGCAGTAGGGTAAGGGAGTGTGGGAATGACCGTCTAGTTTTCCACCTTTTCATTTCTTTGCTTTTTTATTTATTTTTTTAATGCTTATTTATTTTTGAAAAAGAGAAAAAGCACGAGTGGGGGAGGGGCAGAGAGCAAAGGGACAGAGGATCCAAAGTAGATTCGGTGCTGACAGCAGAGAGCCCGATGTGAAGCTCCCAAGTAACAAACTGCAAGATCATGACCTAAAGTGAAAGTCGGCTGCTTAACAGACTGAGCCACCCAGGTGCCCTTACTTTATTTATTATTTTTTAAATTTCTTAAAAAATTTTTTTGGGGCGCCTGGGTGGCTCAGTCAGTTAAGCGTCCGACTTCAGCTCAGGTCACGATCTCGTGGTCCATAAGTTCGAGCCCCGCGTTGGGCTCTGGGCTGATGGCTCAGAGCCTGGAGCCTGCTTCTGATTCTGTGTCTCCCTCTCTCTCTGCCCCTCCCCCGTTCATGCTCTGCCTCTCTCTGTCTCAAAAATAAATAAACGTTAAAAAATTTAAAAAAAAAAATTTTTTTTTTAAATGTTTTTTTATTTCTTGAGAGAGAGACAGAGTGTGAGTGGGGGAGGGGCAGAGAGAGAGGGAGACACAGAATCCAAAGCAGGCTCCAAGCTGTCAGCACAGAGCCCAACGTGGGGCTTGAACTCACTAACTGTGAGATTATGACCTGAGCTGAAGTGGGACACTTAACCGACTGAGCCACCCAGGCACTGCCCCCCTTACTTTATTTTTTTAAGTAGGCTCTATGCCCAATGTGGGACTCGAACTTACCACCCTGAGATCAAGAGTTGCATGCTCTTATGTTTACTTACTTATTTTGAGAGAGAGGGCACATGTGTGCGAGTGGGGGAGGTACAGAGAGCAAGAGAAAAAGAGCAAGAATCCCAAGCAAGCTCTGCACTGTCAACACAAAGCCTGACACGGGACTTGATCTCATGAACTGCAAGATCATGACCTGAGCTGAAATCAAGAATTCAATACTTAACCGACTGAGCCACCCAGGCCCCCCTGATTTTTAATTGTAGTTGACATGTAATAATAAATTAGTTTCAGGTATACAACATAGTGATTCCATAATTATATACATTATAAAATGCTCACCACAATAAATGCATTACAGTATTATTGACTATATTCCCTATACTGTGCTTTTCATTCCCGTGACTTACTTATTTAGAACTGGAAGTTTGTACCTCTTAATCCTCTTCACCCATTTTGCATATCCCCCAACCCCCCTCTTTGTCTTTTTTTTTTTTTTTTTTTTTTTTTTTGAGAAAGAGTATGTGACCAGAGGGGCACAGAGAGAGAAGGGGACAAAGGATTCGAAGTGGGCAAGTGGGCTCTGTGCTGACAGCAGGTAGCCCCAGGCTCAAACTCATGAATCATGAGTTTATGACCTGAGCTGAAGTCAGATGCTTAACCTGACTGAGCCATCCAGGCACCCACTCTTTGCTACTTTTTAACTTAGATAAAGTTCACATTTTTAGAATTCAGAAAGTTGAGGAGCTTGCAAAACAGATTACACATTTTTCATTTTGTCATTTAATAATTTTTCAAATCAGGTTTTTTTTGAAGAATAATTTACAGAGTAAAATTCACCCTTTTTAGTTGTGTGGGTCTTTGAATTTTAGCAAATGTATGTAGTCACATTAAGTGCCACCACAGTCAAGATATGATGGAGTATTTTCATTGTCCCCAGAAGTTCCCTCATGCCCCTTTGTACTCATTTCTCTTCCCTAGTCCCTGGCAATCCCGATCTCATTTCTCTCCCTATAGTTTTGCCTTTTCTAGTGTGTCATAGAAATGTAGTCATTCAGTTATATAGCTTCTTATGTCTGGATTCTTCCACTCAGCGTAATGCATTCGAGAGTTATCAGCATTATTGCTTGCATCAATCTCTTCGTCCAATGGTGTTGGAATAATTAGACATTTTTATGCCCCCCCCCCCATAGAAACCTAAAAATGGAGCATAGCCCTAAACATAAGGCGTAAAACTATAAAACTTTGAGAAGAAAACAGAACAGAACCTTCATGACCCTAGGTTAGGCAAAGATTTCTTGGATAAAATACCAAGAGCGCTCATCCATAAAAGAAAAAGGTGATAGATTTCACTTTGCCCTTTTGTATTTTAAGTTAACTTTGTTTAACAATTATGTTATCCTTTATTCCCATGTACTATGTATCTGTTAAATATGTTAGGTGGCTAATTTCTTTGCTTGTTTTTTAATAGGTAGATGTTTTTAAAATTTTCATACTATTACAGAATTGTGGTAGGCAAGATAATAACCCCATTGCCAAAGATGTCCACATCCTAATCCCCAGGATCTATGAACTTGTTAGGTGACATGACAAAGAGGAATTAAGGTTACAGATGGAATTAAGGTTGCTCATCACCTAATTTTAAGACTGGGGAGATAATTGTGGATTATCTTAGTGAGCCCACTGTAATCACAAGGATCCTTAAAAGTGGAAGAAGGAATCAGAATAGGGAACCAGAGAGAGAGAACAGGTTGCCAGCACCTTGGTGCTTGTTCTTCCATAGCTTTATCTCCATACATATACATATTTTTACCTAAAATTTACTTTTTATAAATTATTATTAATATAAGCTAACATTTTTGGTAAAAATTCAAAAGTCTTGGGAATATTCATCTAAAAAGGTGAAATTCTTTTGTAATTATTCCCTAAAGGTCATGTTAATGTAATTGTGTCTGAGTATCTTTCCATGTCAGTGCATAGAACTGACTTGTCTTTAATGATTTTAAAACATCTCATCCAGTCTTCTCTTGCAAATTCAGCTTTTTCTGACTTTTGTTCTTTTGTGTGTGTATATCTTTGTGTGTTTAGTTTAATAACTGTCAACTTAGATGTTGAATTTGTTATTATATACTGACCTGAGTTAAGGTTCAGAAACATTTGGTGGTTTAAAATTGAATTCTTTTTGGATGTAGGAGGAACTGTCTTCTAAATTTTCTGATATAAAGGTAGTATGTTATCCTGGGAGACAGTTTAGTAATATAGGAAAAAAAGAAAGAATAGGTAAGAGAAGAAGAAATACTCTTAATTACAGAATCCCAAAATAACTTTTATTTTGCTGCACGTGTGTGCATAGCTTTTACTTATTTATTTGTAATTATATAATTATATATGTAATTACGTATTATAATGTTATTGTAAGTATAAGATGTTTTTAAAATTATACCTTCATAAACATTGCATATGTTACTGATGAGATTTGGTTTGTATACTAGAATGGGTTTGTATACTGGAATATCCCAAGCATCTTACCTAAATCTTATATTCTAAGTTGCCAAAACTGCATAATTAAGACTTTATAATATCTAGACCTCCAGGCTTCCCTCCTATTTGTTTCTTCACTCTTTTTTATTGTTAGTTGTGATTTATATCAAATTATGTGAGGTTTTTATTTAGCTTATTGTCCCTAGGTTAAAGCTATGAACTTTGAGATTGGTTCATTTAGATAACAGTTAACATTACTAAAATCCAGAAAGTTAATTTTGAAAGGTAAGCTTTGGATGAAAATAATGAAGCAGGGAAGGACTACAAATAGAATAAATAAAATGGAAAAATGGGAGTTGGTAGTGCTGGAGCAAGCAGAATAGTATCATGTGTTAGGAACATGCACTTTCCAGCCAGACCTCCTGGTTTCAGCCACTTACTGAATCTCAGACAAACTACTTAACCTCTCTGAGCCTCATCTCATTTTTCCCATTTATAAAATAGAGTTAGTAATAGGTACATGCATCACAGGGTTGTATGCAAGTCCAGACCACTGGCATTTGTAGGTCTGGATTCTGAGATCTCAAGACTGAATTTTTTTCATTTATACAGCTTGGAGATCTTTCCGTATCTATAGTTATGAAGGGTGGCTACATAGTATTTATTATTCCTTTGTAGGGATGACCCAGAGTGTCTTTAACCAGTCATGTATTGGACATTGAAGTTCACTTCACTTATCTGTTGCTGCATAACAACCACTCCACAGTTTGGGGCCTTGTAACGACCACCATGTATTTGTTCATAAGTCCATTGGACTGGATGCAGCTCCGTGGGTCTGCTTTTGTGGGTCCCACAAGTAGCATGGTCTAAGGTGACCTCACCACATCTTACAGTTGGTTCTCCTTTGTGCTATTGCCTATCATCCTACAGTAGACCAGACTGGGCTTCTTAGGATGACAGAAATATTCCAAAAGAGAAACAACAGAAAAGCTGCACAGTCACAAAATCGGAGACACTGCCACAATCTATTGGTCGAAGCAAATTGCAAGGTCAGCCCAGATTCAGGTGGTCGAGAAATAAATCCACCCATTGATGTGAGGAACTGCAGATAATTTGTGGCCGTAGTTAATCTGCCACCTGCCTGTTTCTAGTATTCTACTGTAATGTACATAAATTCATTTATTTAACAAATAGATCTGCGTGTACTGTGCCATCAAGAGTTCTACGGCCCTGGACTTAGAACAGCCATCAGACTGATTACCTGCCTGCAGGGAGCTAATAGTTTGAAAGATCAGTAATTATTTTCTTTTTCCCCACTCATAACAGTAGAAAGCATTAAAGTTTGATGATCCACCATGTGGTCAAGGCTGTGGGGCAAATGGATGTTTGTTCAGAGACAGCTAATGGTGTGTAAATTGGTTGAGTCTCTCTGGAGGGCAGTTTGGCAGTTCTGTCACACATCTTTTGTTCCAGCAATTTTGGGTATTGGACTTTTGGATCTGCCAAGCAAATGGGGGAGAAGTGGCATTTTAATTTGTTTTTCTTTAATTAGACTGATGGGGGCACCTGGCTGGTTTAGTCAATAGAGCCATGTGACCCTTGATCTCAAGGTGGTTAGTTCAAACCCCACAGTGGACATAGAGCTTACTTTAAGGAAAAAAAAAAAAAAAGTTTGAGATAGAATATTTTTCACATGTTTGTTGGAGATTTCTGAAATCTGAATCCTTTGAACCAGTAGTATTGTAGATTTTTCTTTAAAGGAGTCTAGCTTAGGATTCTCTCCAAAATTACTCCAGTTAGGGGGAAGAAATGATTATTATTCAGCAGATGGTGCTGGGCTAGTTGAATAACTATTTGGAAGAAAATCCGTTTAAATCATTACACTTCAAAGTGAATTCAAAAAATTGATAATTAAATACATTTAAAAAAATCATACTAGGGGGCACCTAGGTGGCTCCATTGGTTGACCATCCGACTCTTGATTTTGGCTCAGGTCGTGATCCCCAGGTTGTGGGACTGAGCCCGGCATTGGCCTCCTCACTGAGCATAGAGCCTGCTTAAGATTCTCTCTCCCTCTCTCCATGCTCAGACATGTCCTCGCTCACACACACACACACACACACACACTCTCTCTCTCTCTCTCTCTCTCTCTCTCTCTCTCTCTCTCTCTCTCTCTCTCCCTCCCTCCCTCCCTCCCTCTCGAAAAAAAAAAAAAATCACACCATTAAAACCCAGCAATATTTTGGGGCACCTGGGTGGCTCAGTCGAGCATTCAACTTTGGCTTAGGTCATGATCTCATAGTCCATGAGTTCGAGCCTCGCATTGGGCTCTGTGCTGACACCTAGAGCCTGGAGCCTGCTTCGAATTCTGTGTCTCACTCTCTCTTTGCCCCTCTCCCACTCATGCTCTCTCTCACTCTCAAAAATAAACACACAAAAAATTTTTTTTTTAAAAAACGATGGAGTGTTCAGTATTTTTCTGATCTGCGTGGAGAAAAACCCATCTTCCTAAGCTGTAAAAACAAACCAAGAAAACAAACAAAAGAAAGATAGATTTTATCACATAAATTTAAAACTTAAAATAAACTAGAAGTGTAAGCAATAAGTATAAAATGTTCCAAATTGAATAACATTTGAAGGATCCCTTTCTTAACTATTATGTTAAGGCAACATAGCACCATGGTTTAGGCTGTATGCTCCAGAATCAGCCTCCTGAATTCAGATGGGCCCCACCTCCTCAGATCTTTGACTTTGGACAAATTATTTAACCTGATTCACAATTTCCTCATCTCAAAATTGGAACAAATTGTATTTCCCACTTCATAGGGTTACTTGGAGACTTACATGAATTATTAGTTTATTAGTGTTAGACTCGTGATTAATATATTATTAGTGTGTAAAGAACAGAGAGAAATCTAAGACCTCAGTGGATAAATAAATGAGCAAAGGATAAGAACACACAATTTACATGGAGAAATAGATAAGGAAAAGAAGGAAGAATATTTTGGGGAGTGACAATTGAGACTTTAGTTGGGCATAATAAATTTAAGGACACCCATTCAGAAACAACCTAAATGCTAAATGTTAATTGAATGGTTAAGGAAACTCTAATGCTTCTACTTAAAGAGTGTCATAAAGTCACTAAAAGTGATTTTTACAAAGTTTTTATAGCATGGGAGAATACTAATGAGCAATATTTACTGGGGAAGTCATACAGCATTTTTCATATATATAATATGATCTCAATCACATAAAAGAAAATGCAGGGAAAAATTCTACAAGATATGTCAAAAAATTAGTAGTGGTTACATTGAATGATGGGGTTGTGTTGCTGGGGGTGAGAGGTGGGATCTTAGGTGAGTCATTCACACAGACTAGAGGGTCAGCTGTTTGAGGCTTTCTTGGTTCCACCTCATGAGATCCTACTGCCAACAGGTTAGGCCTGAAGAAGGACTGTACTGGCTCTCATAGCTAACAAGTCCAGTAGTGTTTGGATTCCAAGGCACAGAATCTGGACCTCTCTGTTGTTTAGTGTTGCCTTCCTCTGCGCTTTTCATATTAATTAGCTCTTTTCTTATGGTGACAAGATGGCCACCAGCAGCTCCAGGTCACACTGACCTGTTTCTTGATAGCTTCAACCCTACTGTGGGGCTCATTGCTCCTTTGTACCCATCCATGACCAGTCTCTGTGGCTAAGGGAATCAAGGTGAAGGTGGCTAGGCCAGTGTCACCATTCCCATGGCACAACCGAGGGTGTGGGTGGTCTGAGAACTCCCCCATGGCAAGCACAGCTTCATGGGATTAGAGGGGCAGTGGACACTGGCAGGAAAACCAACAGTTCTTTTCTTCCTGCTTTTATTTTTTTTTAATTAAGAAAAGTGCAATTCCTGTAAGAAGTCTGTCTCCATTTCCCAGATAACCTGTTGTTTGAAAAGCTTCCAGACTCTGTAGTTACTCCTATAAATACATATATTAACTGTAAATGGAGTCATAAGCTATATACTTTTTTATTGCCTACAGAGAGTTGTATTTATCATTCTAAAGTTTGGGTCAGCGCTCAAGGCTAAAGAAAGATTTAGCAATTTTTTCACAAATGGCATTGAAATCATGCAGGAGGTTGAAATGGTAAGAAGAATGACCTGTGTCAGAGCTAAAGAACCCGAACCTTCAATGGCCAGTGGAACAGGAGTAGAAACTCTTGAAAACTGTAAAGAATGGACAAAGAAAATAGTGCCTATTTCACAGAAGCAGGAGGTGGCATCATAAGAAAATAGACATGTTCTGTTCAGCAGTCTCCATGGAACAGACAGGCTTCCAATTAAGCGGTCATTAGTGACCACATAAGTGTAGTTGAAGCACTGAGTGTGAATAGAAGTTTGAAATGGAACATGCAGACAGAAACAACTGGTGCAGATGAGGGGGAGCTGGGTGTGGCCACACACTGTGGAGGTTTGGCTTTGAACAGGGAGAGGGTCTCTTTGCTCAGGAAGGTCGATCCTGGGGGCCTCAGTTTTCTCGGTAGCACCCTTAGACCTGCACAGAGTAGTAAGGCTCAGTTGGCAGGAAGGGCATGATTAAAGCTGTGTGAGTTGAGAAGAATCTTAGACTAGAGCAGCAACTGAGCATAGATTTCCCAGAACTTTTAGGGGCTTTGATGAGATTAAAAATCTTGAGTTTTGGGGTACCTGGGTGGCTTGATTGAGTGTCCAAGTCTTGATCTTGTCATAGGTCATGATCTCATGGTTTGGGAGATCAATCCCCATGTCAGGTTTTGTGATGACAGCACAGAGCCTGCTTGGGATTCTCTCTCTCCCTCTCTCTACCCCTCCCCTCTTCCCTTCGTTCCCCTCCGCCCCCCCCCCCCCATAAATACACTTTAAAAAAAAAATCTTGAGTTTTTGTGGTACAACAGTTCTCAATAGTGTGCTCCTTAGACTTCTGAGGTCCCAAAAGTCCTTTCAGGGTGTCCATGGGGTTAAAACTATTTTCATAGTAACGCTAAAGTCTTCTCACTTTCTCTGTGCTGCCCTGTGCACTCTTGATATACAACTGCTGGTGAGCAAGATGGCTAGCACCTTGGCCCAGGATAAGGCAGTGGCAGAGCCATGCCCTCACAGCTAAAAACCAATGCCGAGTGCACATAAGAATGTCTCTGGTGGAGCAGTTAAAAGTACTTGCTTTGTTATATCCCACCCTGCATACATGTCTTTTCCATATTCTCCATGACAGAATGAAAATACAGATACATAGAGCCTGTCTGCCACATACTGAAGGAAGTGTTTTTTTCTCAAAGAAAAGTGCTTGTATAGTTTGAACTGTGGCTGAATTAACTGCTTTTTAAGATCAATCATCAGTTGGTTTTAAGATTAAGGTTTTGAGGGGCACCTGGGTGGCTCGGTCAGTTAAGCATCTGACTCTTGATTTCAGCTCAGGTCATGATGATTTCACAGTTCGTGAGTTTGAGCCCTGCATCAGGCTCCACACTGGCAGTGCAAACTCTGCTTGAGATTTTCTCTGTCTCCCCTTCTCTCTGCCCCACCCCCCATTCACTCTTTCAAAATAAATAAACTTAAAAAAAAAAAAAGTGTGAGAAGCATTGTTGCAGTTGCACAGTTTGAGCAGCTAGATCTTTTTCTCTGGCCTTGCTTAGAAATTCTAGTTAAGGATGGATGTGACAGGTTGCAGCCTCGATCTCGAATGAGAGTTTTGTTGGGTAGGTGAGATGGACCCTCAGTGGTGCATGTCTCACTCAGTCGCATGACTCACCCCAGAGTCTGGGCCAAGGAGGAAAGGAAAAAAGGCTGAGGGACCAGAAGGGCAGGGTCATGTTGCTATGTACCCACTGAAATTAAAGAGAAGGTATGGGGTTCTAAGAGGATACCAGGGAAAGTCAGGGATCGTGGTCAGATGTAATCAATCCCAGCCTCGAAAGGACTTCAGTCTTTTAGGGGAAATAAAACCTGCATCCAAGGAAGCATATGCACAGGCATAGTGATTCATGCCATCTGAGGGGTGCCACTGGATTTCTGTGTGGCGTGGGAGAAGGGAGGCCAGGCACTCTGACTGTGGGATCAGACCTGCCAGCTGCTTCCCGTTTCTCTCCTTTTCCCCTTCTGTAGCTGTGAATAATGCAGAAATAGCACTAGCAAAAGAAAGCTGGAGATCCAGTTATTTTTCAAGTAGCAAAAAAAGCTACTTTGTGATTTTTGCCTGTAGGTTTAAGGGCCTAGAATATAACTTGAAGGAA
Source organism: Felis catus (assembly GCF_018350175.1). NCBI lineage: Eukaryota > Metazoa > Chordata > Mammalia > Carnivora > Felidae > Felis > Felis catus. The sequence continues at coordinate 29,471,306 of NC_058379.1, read as the reverse complement.
CTATAAAAGGTTTATGTTAGAGCTGCTTAAGCTGCCAAATGCCAGCTGCCTTGAAGCACTCCCAACTTAGTACCAGCAGGATTTGGAGGGGAAAAGTATCCCCCAACAGCTTAGAAATAATGCTGTTAGAATCTGTGGCCAGACCCTCCTGGACTTTTCCCGACAGACAATGTCTAATTGGGCAAAAGGCCAAATGACTTCTAATCGCTCAAGAAACTTCTTGCAGAGGGGCACCTGGGTGGCTCAGTCGGTTAAGCACCCAACTTTGGCTCAGGTCATGATCTCACGGTCTGTGAGTTCGAGCCCTGCGTTGGGCTCTGTGCTCAGAGCCTAGAGCCTGCTTTGGATTCTGTGTCTCCCTCTCTCTCTGACCCTCCCCCGTTCATGCTCTGTCTCTCTCTGTCTCAAAAATAAATAAACGTTTAAAAAAATTTTTTAAAAAGAAACTTCTTGCAGAAATGTCTATGAGTTCTTTTGCAGTGGTGAGGGGGAGCAGGTGGTGGTTGGGAACGGTAAATGGATAGATGTGTTACTTGTATTATAGATAGTTAGACTCTAATGCCCAGTAAGTGGTGTGTCATGTGTTCCCACATCTACCTGGTGTTCTGTGGGACTTGCATTGGGGCCAGAGATGCCTGAGTTCTTGACCATTATACTGTACTGTCCTGACCCATGAGAGAGTTGCCTCTGAAACCTAGCCCATTCATGGGCCCCTGAAACCCATGTCCATGGCCTCAGGAGTGAATACCTGTCCTGACCAGACAGTGCTTTAGTCAAAGGCCAACGCTCTAAATTCCTAAGAGCCTCCTCTGCTCCAAAAAGTTTTCTAACCTATAAAGCAAAATGTTAGTTTCCTAATTTCCTAAGGTACCCTTGTGTGTATTGAAAAGATTATAGAGACAGAAATAAATTTGAAAATGTACTGTTTGTAGAAATGCAACCTTGTGGACATGAGAAAAGTTCTGTATTATGTGAAATTTCTCATGACATCTGGTATGTGGTTTACCACATTTATTATCTCCCAGTTGTCTTGAAGATAAAGGGCGGGTAACATGCAACAAGAGAAGTCACAAGTAGGAGCCAGAGCTGAGCATGCACACACAGGCATGCACCTGCATGCGTGCATGTACATACACATACTCTCATACTTACCCTTTCAGTCACCTCCAGCTCTAAGTGCTTCCCCAGCCTCCATGTGCTCTCTCAAGGCTGACTTCCTGGCACATAAGCAGTTGGTCATTTCAGATTCAGACTGTGTACTGGCCTGCTGCTCTCAAGGGTTGAACACATTTTTTTAGTGAGTAAATGACTAAAATGGTTTTCTTTTACCATTCTCTCATGACTTAGTGATGTATGCTAATTTGCAGATAGATGAGGTTGAACTAATCAGTTATCACTAAGAAACAAGGCTTCATTGAGTAGATGGCAGTGTTTTTATTTTTGGTTTTGTTTATTGATCACTACATTCTCCAGAACAGCATTCTTTATATTGCCTAGTAGTATTTCAGACTTGGAGTAAATTATCAGACTTGTTCCATGAAGTCCTTGAATTTTTCAGGGTTTCCACAGGGCTGTGAGCTAAGACTTAAGAGAGCTGGGTAGCTCCTTACCTACTCCCTCTCAGGAGCTTTAATTTGAGAAAAGGACCTGCTACATAAATTGGAAACGCTGTTCTAAGCATCATTAAATAAAAGACATTTTTTTAAAGCCCCCTTTGCTGCTACTTTACCAGAGCAATAATGTCTTTTCTAGCATGTGTTCTTTCTCATTGAAACCTGCTTCTGATAGTAAGTACAGGAACTGTTGGGTCACATTTCCCTTAACCTGTGTTCCAGTTGCTGTCAGCCATGACCTTTGGCTTTCCTCATGGCTTGAAGTGGTGCCTGGATACTAGCCATGGAGGCCACTAGGGACAGCTATTCATTAGCTGTCCCTCCATCTTGGTCCTGTTGATCTCACACTTGTTTTCTATTCCTGCACTCTCCACATGAAAGAAATGTTCAGCTGCTGACTACTGGCCAGATCAAGAGAATACTTATGGGGTGCCTGGCTGGCTCAGTTGGGAGAGCTTGTGACTTTTGATATAGGGGTTGTTGGTTTGTGCCCCCCATTGGGTATAGAGATTACTTAAATAAATAAATGAGTGTGTGTGTGTGTGTGTGTGTGTGTGTGTGTGTGTGTGTGTGGGTTGGGTTTTTTTTGTTTTTTTTGGTTTTTTTTTGGTATTTTTAATGACTGAAACAAAACAGATTTAAAACCGCAGCTTCTGGAAGAATCATTTGTTCTTACCGGTCTTGTACCTCTCCTCAAACTTGACCTTGGCCTCTTGTCGGGCCTTGAGTTTAAGAGCAGGGTCTCTGAAGACATCCTTATTGACAACAGTTTTGTCCAAGGGGATATCCACAGAGTACCTTGTGGGCATGATAAACTTTTTTTTAAAAAAGAGAGAATACTTTGTTTTAGGCCTTGGAGAAAGATGCCAAGCTGCACATTGAGCCAGGGGGCCTGTGCTTCACACGTGGATCTCACCCAGGACCTGGAAACCACACAGGACAAATGACTGTTGTCTTCTTCTGTGACCTTGGAGGCCTTCTCTATGTGTTGAAAAATAAATTGATCATTGCAGAGCTGACTTTGGAGTCGACTTAAGAGAAGTACATATACAATACCTTTGTTTCAGATGCCTGCAAAGCAGAGTAGTAATTTAGGAAAAGTCCAGGTTTTTTAGGCAGACTTGGGTTTGAACCCTGGTGTTCTGCTTTCAGCCTTTAACTATCCCATTACCTTTCTGCGTCTGGGTCTGCGATTGTCAGATGGTCCATCTCAAGAAGGTCAGAGAGATAATAGGCACCCAGTGTATCGTATCTTCTCCCCATGGTGATGCTTAGCTCTATTGTTTTGTGGGTCAGTTTACTTAAACAGAAAATGGAAAGTAATGCAGTGACTGTTCTTTGGCGTCTCACCACTGCAAAACCCTTCTCTTTGTAGCTCTGGATTTACTGGACAAAATGTTGACGTTCAACCCTCACAAGAGGATTGAAGTAGAACAGGCTCTGGCCCATCCATATCTGGAGCAGTATTACGACCCAAGTGATGAGGTAAGACCCGTGCTCCTGGTTGCTCCTGCAGGAATATCAGCCAGCAGCAGGCCCAACCAGGAAGGGCCCAGATGTCATACTTAGATTGTCCTGAGAAGTGCATGGTACCACACTTCGTCTTCTCAACAGCCCATATTGTCTGTTTTGAGGTCTAGTGCTGTTGTTGGCACAGCTTGAAACCCTTCCCCACTCTACCCCCCAAGCCTCTTCTATCTTAGAAAACTTCCTCCAGGCCACCTACAGCAGGGGTGGGGCAGGGGAAATGGATGGATAATGGGGAGCATGGATAAAGAAGGGGTCCAAAGACTAGAGACCATTGTTGTGGTCTGTGGCAGGAAGAGCCACCTGAATCAAAGTGCCTGCCCTGAGGGTGGAAAGGAAGTCAGCTGTCTGCTTGGGGAGGGGCTTTGCAAAGTGAGGAGGTCAGCTTGGACAGTTCCCACTGTGGCTTGATGACATCATGTCTGGTATGCCTCCTTGGGATGGGCACACAAGAGCCTGCTGTGGTGAGACTGGAGGTGGATGTGGCAAGCCTTAGAGCATGTTGGACATCCAGGTAATGTATCATGTTCTCTCCAGGAAAGTCCCAGTTCCTTGGCTTCTTTGATTCTTCTGGGGCTTCAGTTTTAACTTTATTTTCTTTAACTTTATTTTCTGGGCAGTAATGAAGAAAAATGCAATATGAACTAACATTTGGATCTTTCTAGTTGAGAATCATACATAAACAAGACTCTGCACACTTGTTTTAAATGGGGGGGAAGGGGGAGAACCAAGCAGAATGTGTTAATATTAAAAGGGAAAATGGAAGAAGAAAGGGAAAAAGTATAAAAGTTAAAAGCTGATAAATGAGAAAGGAGAAACCAAAAAGAGTATTTCTCAATCAGCCCCCTTCCATCTCTGTCCCCTCCCCTCAGAAATAATGGAGGCAGCTTGCAAAGATACCTACAACATAGTAAATAACAGGGAAATAGGTAAGAGTATAAGGCTTGGGTTCTGACTAGCCCTTTGAGCCCCCCATGTCCTAATTGTGACCCTGGGCAGTACCCCAAACTCAGCAGGACATATATAGGACACCAGTGTGACCCCACACATAGAGCTGTCCTTCAGAGAGGGCTAGCTACTTGTTTTTTTTGTTTTTTTTGTTTTTTTTTTAAGGTTTACTTATTTTGGGGAGGGAGAGAATACCAGTGGGGGAGGGGTTAGAGAGAAAGGGAGACACAGAATCTGAAGCAGGCTCCAGGCTCTGAGCTGTCAGCACACAGCCTGACACGGGGCTCAAACTCACAAACTGTGAGATCATAACCTGAGCCGAAGTCAGATGCTTAACCAACTGAGCCACCCAGGCCCCCCTCTACTTGTTTTTTTCTAATGGACATGAATCCTTTCCCCCCCTTTCAAGAGAACAAAGCTTAGTGCAGAATTTGGGGTCCATGTTTCCCTACCCTAAAGGCCTTGTGTGAGGATCACGTGGATAAAAATCTAAGAGTGCCTGGTGACAGCTGGTATCCTCATCAGATTAGTTCTGTTAACGTGGCATTAGTTTGGGGGTACTTAAAAATCAAAATTTAAATAATATCAATTGACTAATTTCCCTTTTCATCATTATGTATGGGGATTCTTTGATATAGACATTTTAAATATGTACTTAAGTAGCCTTCTGATTATTTATAGGATGTGCTGAAAAATGAAAACTTAAAGGAAACTACAGCACGGATCACTTTGTAGTCTTGTGACAGTTACTAAGATTTTGGAGTATTTTCTTCCCAGTCTTACATTTCTGTATCTAATTTTTTTTTTTTAAATAGGGTTCATTTTGTTTAACAAACATGTGTATTTCCCCATGATATTAATCTTCCTTACACCTTCATTTTTAATGGCTCCATAATATTTTTTCATATGAAGATACTATGATGTATTTAATCAAGTACATTTATTTGAGTATCATCAGTTTTGATTGTATAAATGTACCACCACCACCCCCACAACAGTAAACTTCTATTATTTTTCAACACTTAGTGCCTTAAAAGTTTGAAAAGGATTCTGGGATTAGTGATAATTTCAGAAGAGTGCTCAAAGTGGGTTTAGTTGCTCCCCTTCGATTTACTGCATGCTCCTATGAAGTGCGCCTCATGGAGCACATAGGCAGGACACTGTACATAGGTGCCTGTCGAAGCTCCTGGGTTTTCATAGATTTCAGTGCCACTGTATGCGTTTCAGAGTCTAAGCCACAGCCGTTTATGAGTCAGTGCATGACTACCTCAGCCGTAGCCACTCCTGCCTACCTCGTGTCCTGTGCTCTCCTGCAGCCCGTTGCTGAGGCACCGTTCAAGTTCGACATGGAGCTAGACGACCTGCCCAAGGAAAAGCTCAAAGAGCTCATCTTCGAAGAGACGGCCAGGTTCCAGCCCGGATACAGGTCTTAAACTTGTCAGGTACCTAGAGCTTTAGCCGTATGATAAACCCTGGCTATGGAGAGAGAATATAAATTAAATATTACTAAAAAGAAAAAGGAATTTCCTTGAGCTCCACGTGGCAGCTTCATGTGCTTAACAGAAAGGGTGGTGGACAATGTAGTGGTATCAGTAGGTTTTTAAAAACTGGGTGTTCCAAGAAAAAAGGAAACACAGATCTTGCTTTTAGAGAACATACAGAAAGAAGAGAAGGAATTGTGTGAGAACTCCGGAGTGAGCAGAGGAGTGAGAATTGTGTTGAACCCTGTAGAAATGAGCAATAAAGTAAAGAATTATGACCCAGGGCCTGAAGCATTTGCTGGGGAAATGCTTTGGACAGACCAGCATGGGAGGGGCTGGAGGTGTTTTTCCACAGGCACCTGTGTCATGTGCAGCATTCCTACTAGTGGCCGTGGGGCTGCTGCGCTTGCACCAGAACTGGAGGCTTTCTGGGGGCACGTAGGGAAGAGTCTGTGACAGTCTAGTATAACTGTTTTCTCTGCTCCATTCTTCCCTGCTCTGTCCATTCTGTTTTCATGTATTGGGATCTGGAGATGATGGTTCAGGCTGAGAGTTGGCAGTACAAGGCTCAAAAGCAGAAGCTACTTGGGGTGTTTCACAAGAGGACATATAACTGATCAGAGGGCATTAGAAGGTCTAGAGAGCAAAGCAGGTGGAGTTACCTGCAGATTAAATAGCAGGAAGTTGTTCCTAGTCTCCACCTAAAGGAGCAAAAGAAAAACCGTGTTAGCCAGGGTCCTTGATCGTCACGCAACGAGGGTGCTGGGCACCTGCTTTAACTGCAGCTGTTAGAGCATCACCCTCACTGAAGAGGGGTCAGGAGCCTCTACTGCCACTGATGTGGGGGATCTCTGGAGCCTGAAGCCACCATCACCATCCATTGCCTCTGAAGCCAGGAGCCCTCCTCCTCCTAAAAAGTCCTGTGTCACTAAGAAGCAGAAAAAAGGAAACCTGGCTTTTCCTGTGTGCCAGCTATTGGCAGAATCTCGTCAGAAGCCAGTCTCCAATGAAGTTCAGCAGTGCAGTTCACAAGCTCCAGCCCTGTCATTAAGAACAGAGGACAGAGGAAAGGTAGAATGGATCTGAGAACAGACGTGGCCAGATCAGCCTCAGAGAGCTGTGGAAGCCAGACAGAGTAAGAGTTGGGAACCAGTAGGGGGTACACTCTTCTGAAGTGTCGGGGACAGAAAATGTGGTTTTCAGAAGAAGTCTGACAGGGAGTGTTGGAGAAGACTGGGTGGGAGATGAGTTCAAAACAGATCTGTAAGCTTCCAGACCGAGGGCTAGAGGCTTGGACAAAGGCTGTGGAGGCAAGAAGCAAAGTAAGTGAAGTGTGGAAGGAGCATGTGCTCACAGGACATTAGGAGCATGCTGGTAAACAAGCCCTTGGGGAAGTGTCTGAAGGAGAGAGGGAAGGTGGGAAGGTCTTAGCAGGGAGCTAAGGAGGACAGAGTCTTGCAAGGGTTGGATTCATTTATCCTTCCATACCTCATGTCATGACCGTCTGTTAAAGTATTTGTTATGTACAACAATCTGCAAGGGTACTCACTGACAGAAATCCATCCCCAGGACCCAGCCATTTTTACCCCTTGAGTCTCCTTCCTGGTCTCTTTGCTCACTGTGGAAACGATCTTCCCTCTCCCAGAGCCTGCTCTCCTTTCTCTGTGTCTGCACAAGTCAGATCATCTGCCTCCAGGTTTGGTAGATAAAGTTTTATCAGGCCCTTTACATGAAGAGGTTCGCTGACCCCTGACCTAGAATATTGAGCTGAGCTGCTTCATTCAGTTGCTTTTCTTCCTTCACAATCCCTTTAACAGCTCGTGTTCCTGAAATAGCCTCTTGATGGCCTCTGTTTTTACCCATCTTGTTCTTGTTTGAGTTCACACATACCGCATGCTTCCTCTGAGCCAGGCTCATGGGTGAGCAGAACAAACAAACCTGAAACCGGCCTCAAAGGCCACACAGTCTAGTAAGGAACAAAGACACACAGAACTGCCATGCGTGTTTTTAGTGTAAAAGAGTACCCAGGACTGACATAGTTAGCAGTTTTTCATCATTCATTTGCTCACCATTGAGCATTCCTAGTTCCAGGTAGGAAGACAGCAAAGATGAGTAAGACCCAGGCTTTGCTTTCTAGCAGCTTGATGGCAGGACACAGGTAGACAACAAGGAGTCAGACACAGTGTTGTGGGTGCTGTACCAGGATAGGTGTGGGCCCCAGAGATTGAGGAGGGCCAGCATCAGGGTGCTGGGAAGGGAACACTCTGCTGTGTGGGGAGGCACTCAGCAGTGTGGGGCCAGGGAGTCAAGCCCGCATGGGAGACTGACGCCCAGGCTTGCAAAGGAGCCCTCCTCTCCCAGGCTGCTTCCTGTCGTAAAGCATCAGGGCAGGTGACTCTAGGGCAATAAGGATGTTGGGCGACCTCAGAAAACAAGCACTCTTGGGATCACTGGCCCAGCTACTGGAGGAAAAGGGCAGTGCAACAGCCACGGCGGGGGGGGGGGGGGGGGGGGGGGGGGATGGTGGCAAGACAAAGGCAAGGATGCTCCTGGAGCTTCAGGGCATGGGTGCTGGCCTGTTGCCTCCTGAAGTCCAAATTAACAGGCTGAGGTTCAGGCAGCTGCCAAGGTCCACCCCAGTTCTATAAGCCCAGGACTGGGGCTTGTTACCAGGGAAAGGGGTGGCAAAGACGGTCACTCTGTGTTTAGTTTGCTTTATAGCCTAATTTTTCCCCCAACTTTTTGTTACTGAATTATAATTGACATCAATCTGTAACTTCAGGTGTAAGCATAATTTGATTTGTATACATTACTTCCACTGTTTTTTGTGTTTTTTTTTAATTTTTTTTTTCAACGTTTATTTATTTTTGGGACAGAGAAAGACAGAGCATGAACGGGGGAGGGGCAGAGAGAGAGACACAGAATCGGAAACAGGCTCCAGGCTCTGAGCCATCAGCCCAGAGCCTGACGCAGGGCTCGAACTCACAGACCGCGAGATCGTGACCTGGCTGAAGTCGGACGCTTAACCGACTGCGCCACCCAAGCGCCCCACTTCCACTGTTTTTTAAATTACAATTTTTATTCTGAAAAGTTGAGTTTTACAATAAAAACCCACATTCCCACCACCTAGATTCTGTGATTAACACTTTGCTGTGCATGCTTTCTCACATTCTGTTCCATCTGTTCCTCCATCTAAGGAGGTTGGAAGCATCAGGACTAGCTTATAATTTAGTCACCTGGAATATAAAAGTGAATCCAGAGGAAGGTGGAGCTAGGGGCATTCATCAAATTCTGGGCAGTTTCTTACACAAACATTATTTTGATGATTACAGTAGCAAGTCAGCACACAGCCCATGTTTATGATCGAGGAAACCGAAGACGTACATGTTTAAGCATTTTGCTGAAGATTGTATCCTGGTGGCAAAACTAGGCAGGCCCAGGTCTTTTGGACCAAGAATCCCATTTTCTTACAAGCTTTCCACACTGCCTTGGGGTAGTTCTGTGCCCTGGAAAAGGTCAAGGAACTCGTTCATAATACTGTGCAGCAGTGTCACTGAGTTCCCAGCCTATAACACTGAGATGAGAAGCTACAAACTGGAGAGTCAGGGAGATGCAGGTGTTGGGAGCATACAGGAACGTTAGAGAAGGGTGATGTTGACTGCCCAGCTACGTAGGAAAGAGCTGAAAAACATGCTCACACAGGACCTCAGAGCACAGCCATAGGGACCCCTATGGGGGTGGGAATGACAAAGACTACTCCAGAGGAAGCCCCTGCTTGCTGGATAAAGCTCACAGGCTTTACTGATGCCCTGAGTGGGCTTAAAGAATCAAAGTGTGTTCATTATATTTTGTTTAAGTGGGTCAGTTTTAGAAATGTGTCCACTAAAGTTAAGAATGTGTATGTGGTTAACTTTGTGACAGGCCTCCTGTTCTCAGAGGCTGGTACCTGCCTTTCTCCCTCATCTGCCTGTTGGTGAATTTTCTCAGGTAGATTGATTAATTTTCTCCTAGCCGATAGGTTTGGCTGCAGTTCAGAACAGCGTACCTCTAGAGAGGGGTCATTTCCCATCTCTGAGCCCGTCTCCCCATCACAGATTTGGGTTATAAGACCCATCCTTCCTGCTCTGACTCTTGAGTGGTAGGTAAAAGCCATCTTGTCCAAAAGTGCTTTGTGAAATACCAAAGTGACATTCTGCTGGATCATACTAGCAAACATTTCACAACAACAAGGGTCTCTCCAAAGAAAAGGTATTATTTGGTTTGCATTTTGACACAGTTACCTTCCCAGCCATCTCAAGCAGGCTTCTTCATCAGAAAACCAAGAACACAGAACATGACTGGGGTGGTAATGTTTTCACTTCTCCCTGGGGTGATACAAAACTAACGGAGACCTGGGGGTGAACTTAATTCATTACATATGGATGTCTTAGGCAGTGGTTCTCCAAAGTGTGGTCCATCTGTGCCCTACCCCCTAGCAATCTGTATTTTAACAAGCTCTGCAGAGGATCCTGATGCTCACCCTTGAGAACTGCTAGTCTATAAAGGGTTAAGGTAGGTTTGATTTGTAATGTGACCTCTTCAAGGAAAATAGAGATACCACAATAATGAGGGCAGATGCGTGCTACTTGCACTTTGATGGTGTGACGATCCTAGTGGACCTCTTGCAGGAGACCCATATGCAGACATCTGGAGAGCCAGGTGGGCCCTGTCAAGTGTAGTGAGCTAAGTGAGCTCACTTAGTGTAAGTGTAGTGTAAGTGAGTTAAGGCTATCTTCAGGTGCCACCTGCTGCCTTTCAGGGTGCTGTCCTGGAGACCTGGTGGGGAAATAGCTGTCAGATCATCTCTGACCTAGGCAATGAGAACCATCTCTTGCCCGTGGGAACCAAACCACAGTTCCTGCCTCACCAGCATTTAGGCATGCCAACTTTCATACTTCAACCAGCACTTCATTTTAGTCTTGTTTTGTCAACAGTCAGCGGAAACTTGACCATTAAAACAACACACTTGGGGCGCCTGGCTGGCGCAGTCGGTTGAGCGTCCGACTTCAGCCAGGTCACGATCTCGCGGTCCGTGAGTTCGAGCCCCGCGTCAGGCTCTGGGCTGATGGCTCGGAGCCTGGAGCCTGTTTCCGATTCTGTGTCTCCCTCTCTCTCTGCCCCTCCCCCGTTCATGCTCTGTCTCTCTCTATCCCAAAAATAAATAAAAAACGTTGAAAAAAAAATTTTTTTTAAACAACACACTTGACGCTGTGTGGTTGATTCTGTCCTACCTGGTCATCTAGAGAGGAAAAGAAACTTGGTAAGAATAGGAGGCAGCAGGGGTGCCTGGCTGGCTCAGTCAGTGAAGCACTTAACTCTTGATCTCACAGTTTTGAGTTTGAGCCCCACTTTGGGCATAGAGATTACTTTAAAAAAAAAAAAATAGAATAGGAGGCAGCAGACAAGCATTTTGCATAAATGTGTGTTCTTTACAAAGACCTTCAGATTCTGGTTTTGACCATAGGAGTGGTGGGTATCACAGTTAATAAAAGGCATCTTGGGAACATGGGGTGGATGCGTGTGTGTTCCCTGTGAGTATCACAGAAATGTCCTCTGAAGTGTCCGAGAAGAGACGCCCACAGACTGAAGGCAGAGCCTGCCCCTTAGGAGCTGCCCTGTGGTGCATAGGCTGAGTGGTTCCAGGTGAAAGGACCTTATTGCAGGAGTGCTTTTTCCTTTGCTTTTTTTTTTTTCTTTTTCTTTTTCTTCACTTTTCCAGTTTTTGTAATGATGTTGGTTCATTCTTTTCACTTCTCCATTTTCCTAATGCTGCTGCTAATGTTGTTTTAATGTGGGTCATTCTTAACTCATAGACTTGCTTGTTTGTTTTTCAACAGGACAAGGGCTCAGAGGACTGGATGTGCTCAGACATCGGTGTTGTTCTTCCCAGTTCTTGACCCCGGTCCTGTCTCCAGCCCGTCTTGGCTTATCCACCTTGACTCCTTTGAGCCGTTCGGAGGGGCGGTTTCTGGTAGTTGTGGCTTTTATGCTTTCAAAGAATTCCTTCAGTCCAGAGAACTGTTCCTGGCATCCCTGTGTGTGTCACCCACCGGTGACCTGTGGCAGTATGTACTTTCAGTGCACCTACTGCTTACCGTTGCTTTAGTCACTAATCGCTTTCTGGTTTGAAAGATGCAGTGGTTCCTCCCTCTTCTGAATCCTTCCTAGGTGACGCCCTGCTGACCCATGCAGTCACACCAGAGATAGTTCTTTCCAAATTGGCTCTCGTCACTGGCATCTCACTTTATGATAGGGAAGGCTACTACCTAGGGCACTTTAAGTCAGTGACAGCCCCTTATTTGCACTTTTCACCGTAAGCGTGTCCCCAGAGCAGGAGTGTGTGGAAACACCTGGGATGACGTTGCAGCCTGCGGTGAGTGCTCCCGTCTCGGGAATCTTTGGGGGCGCTTGCCCGTGTCTTTGCTCATATCATGTTAGTCACTAACATATTTAAGGTCTGTGCTATTTGCCCAGCTTTTAGGAAACTCAATCATTTTTCTAAAAGAAAGAAGTACTGCATCCAGCAGCCTCACTCTGTAGATTTATTGTGATTACTTGTACCATTTACAAAGGTATAACACTTGCCAAAATGTGTTATCTGCAGTACTGTTTCCAAGGCTTATGCAGAACGATTTAAAGTGGCAGCTGCACTCGGGATTTAGTGAGAGATGTACACAGGTCACAGCAGGGTGCTAAGGAAAGTGTCTGGAGAAGCAGCCAGCAGGCCACACCAGCCTCTGTCATGGGGCAGAGCTCCACACACAGGTGTACGTATACCCCAAGCTACGTCAAGTGGTGTGCCACATCCAGTGTAACCACATTCAATGCCTCAGGATTTAGAGAGGAGCCCTGCGTCTTTAAATGAGAAAGTGTACAATTCTTTTTCCTCCTACAGCATGTCAGCATCTCAAGTTCATTTTTCAACCTACGATATAACAATTTGTAATAAAGCCTTCATGAGCTCATGACGTGAAGCACTGTTCTGTCATCAAGTACTCTCAAATGTTTCTGATACTGCTGAGCTAAGACCATGAGAAAAAGCTAGCACTAAATCATGTTTGGAGCTCTATCCCATATTATATTGATCTCTTTAAGTATTTGTTCCTGCCACTGCACACTGTGGCATTGACTTGGTGTTCTGTCCCAGTGCGGTGCCTCCTCTTGACTCCCCCACTGCTCTCTGTGGTGAGAAATTTGCCTTGTTCAATAATTACTGTACCCTCGCATGACTGTTACAGCTTTCTGTGCAGAGATGACTGTCCAAGTGCCACATGCCTATGATTGAAACGAAAAATTTATTGTTACCTCTGAGTTTGTGTTCCACGGAAAATGCTATCCAACAGATCACTTAGGAAAACTAATTCTATTTTTAGCTTCTTATTTCTCAGCTGTCCTTTTTTTCTTGTTTGATTTTTGACAGCAATGGAGAATGGGTTATATAAAGACTGCCTGCTAATATGAACAGAAATGCACTTGTAATTCATGGAAATAAATGTACATCTTCGATCTTCATATTCATGTTAAGATTCAGTGTTGATTTCCTCTGGATCAGTGTGTCCAAATGGACAGTCAGCTTCAGTTTGTGCTTGGAGCAGAAATGCTTGTGGGCCTCCCCTTCCCATGCGGGCACTGCCCCGACACTGGTTTACATAAAATGATTTAGAAGGCATTTTTGTAGGGTCCTAGTTTCCCTTTGCACAGCAGAGAATCAACTCTGACGTGTTTCTTTACTCAAATCATAGGTCTAAAATACTGTCAAACTCTGATGAAGAAGCCCAGACATCTCAGTTTGGAATCTCTGGTTCTTTCTAAAGAGGGCCTGCCTGTGTGCCCCAAGCCTCCTGCTGGGCACAGCCGGGTGCTGGGAAGCTTTGCCCGGTGTCACTTGGCCCACACCACCTGGCCCAGGGTGCTGGTGCTCACACGTCACGGGCTAACGAAGGATGGCAGACTCCGCCTCAGAGATCAGAACCGCATCTAGATTCTTGCCCAAAAGTACGTGGTTTTTCACTTCATGCTCAGCTGCCATGGAAAGGTCTGCAGGGCACTGAGAGGATAGAGGTTTGACTGTTACCTGAGACATTGATGAGTCAGTTTCCATTTTAAAAGGAGCATTGACAGTTTTCCTACTCTTTTTCTTTGTACTTTTTAAATGGAATGTTAGTATTTTTAGGAGGTAAATCTGCAGTCCTCTAACCAGAAAGCCATAGCCTTGGTTACTAATACTTGAGGATTGTGGGCTTTCCCATCCCCTCCAAGGTACTGTGGAGTCACATTGGCATGAAACCACTAACTGCGTTCCAGCAACACTGTAGCTGTAAGTTGTGTGCTTTTTTAATCATGCCAAGCTTGGCTTAACAGGTCAGAGAATTGTCCTAATCAAGGTACCTGTGAAAAGTACTAGCTATTATGTGTGATAGGCTCATCATTTGGATCCTCTTAACATCTCTAAAAATGTCCTGATTAGGTATCCAAATTCATACTGGTGACAATGCCTCCATTCTTAGTAAGCTCAAATAAACTTTCAGACTTAGGGCTTTTTTTTGGTGTCTAAAAAGCAAGCAAAAAATTCCTGTTGAAACATTCCAATCTTTTCATTTAGTAGGAAACAAAATAACTAAGCCAGTGGAATGAATTTGAGCGAACTCATGACTCTGCTGACGCAAGTCTTCAGAGCTAATGGAGACATGCAGACCATTTTGATGCATGGGTAGAAGAATATCGTGGTGTTTGTGTGCAGTACACAGTGTATGGTATGTCCACAGTTCTGCTGCTGCAGGCATAGGCGATGGGCGTGTAGGGTCCTGTCAGCTTTTGGCACCACACATGGCTCGTCAGTGGTTCGATCTACGTAAGGAGTCACCCAGGTATACTGCCCACGCCACATGCCACATAATGTTCAGACCATTCAGAGGAGACTGTTTTACCTTTATTTGCTTATATGTTAATATGGTTTTTAAATTGGTAACTTTTATATAGTATGGTAAACGGTATGTTAATACACACATACATATGCACACATGCTTTGGGTCCTTCCATAATACTTTTATATTTGTAAATCAATGTTTTGGAGCAATCCCAAGTTTAAGGGAAATATTTTTGTAAATGTAGTGGTTTTGAAAATCTGAGTAATCCTTTTGCTTATACATTTTTAAAGCATTTATGCTTTAAAATTGTCCTGCTGGTGTTTGAAATATGATAACTCCTATAGTGCGGATGAGAAGCATGTAACAGTAGATATGTGGTTTCTCTCACTGTAATCCAGCTCAGCATCATGGATTGGAAACGACTGAGAATCCAGAAGGAATTCTCTGGGGTTGCACCAGGTTTACCTGAAGCTCGTTGCCTTTTTTGTGCTGTTTATGCGTGTAGAGCACTCGAGAAAGTTCTGAAACTGCTTTGTATCTGCTTTGTACTGTTGGTGCCTTCTTGGTATTGTACCCCAAAACTCTGCATAGATTATTTAGTATAATGGTAAGTTAAAAAAAATGTTAAAGGAAGATTTTATTAAGAATCTGAATGTTTATTCATTATATTGTTACAGTTTAACATTTATTTGTGGTATTTGTGATTTGGTTAATCTGTATAAAAATTGTAAGTAGAAAGGTTTATATTTCATCTTAATTCTTTTGATGTTGTAAACGTACTTTTTAAAAGATGGATTATTTGAATGTTTATGGCACCTGACTTGTAAAAAAAAAAAAACTACAAAAAAAATTAGAATCATTAAATTGTGTCCCTGTGTTACCAAAATAACATAGTACTGTGCATGTATAGTTTACTTGGAATTTCATATGTGAAAATATGAAGTCGTCTAGGCCTTTATTACAATGCCTCCCCAAGTAAGTGTGTTCATATTTTGACTTTGCTTACAGTAATCAGTGATAGAACCATAAGCTGGTGCTCTGGAGGTCAGTGGGATTTTAGCACTCTATCGGGTTTTCCAGATTCTTCTTCAGACATTTGGCTATAGAGGGGGTAAGATGGCAGTGCTGGGAGTCCTGACACAGCACCCATGTGCATCTCTTCTCGTCTTCCTGCACTTCAGCCACTGCCGCCACGGCAGGTGTCCTTGGCAGCCTCTTTTTTCAGATCAAGATGTCATGAGTGTATTAGGGACTCTCGGACATTTGGTTCTTCTCAATTTGGGGCATCATACAGTGACTTATTTACAGGACAGAAACACTGGAAATTTTTCTGGATTGGTGGTATAGAAGGAACACAGGCTTTGGGCCCGTAAATCTGGGTTCAAAACCTGCCCTCTGCTTATAACTGCAGCTGACTTTGAGCCAGTCATTGTGCTGCTCTGTGCTTCAGCCTGTATGCTCAGACCTTTGACTGTAAAGTGGAACCTTGCATGTCGTAAAGATTATACAAATATATTTTAAGTTTCTAGCCCAGTACCTCAAAACAAACAGTAAACGGAAGATCTTCCTAAATGCTTTATTATTTGTTTGTTTGTTTGTTTGTTTGTTTGTTTGTTTGTTTGTTTGTTGTAAGGTAGCACTAAGATGTCTGCTAACCGAACTAGCTGCTTTCTATTCACCTGAGAGGGGAGGACCTGTCTGAAATTTTCTTCAGGGAAGTGAGCTGATCTCACCTAAATTGATAGGTATTTGAAACGCTTATAGAATTATCACATTCATTTTGCCTTTGAGAGATTAACACCCTTTGTTGTTGTCCACATCCTACAGAAATCAATTATAATCATCTTTCTTATTCAGCACAAGTTATTAATAATCATGTTTTTTTCCGCATTAATTATGATGAGCTCCTTACCTTAGCAGTAGTGCAGCCATTCCAGTTGGCAGCACAGACTTACATCTTGGTTGGTTCTCTGTATTTAATCAGAACCAGAGCATTTAGAGCTGACCAGTGGCCACAGAGCAGCTCTCTGAGAGGAGCAGAAGCCAAGCTCAGGTCACAGAGTTACAGAGCAGGTGGAGGCAGGTGCAGACCCACCTGAAACCTCAAGTGTTCAGGAGGGAGAGGGATTGGGTGTGTCCACAAGGGAGTGTGAGGAGAAGGGTTTTCATAGGTGACGGGCTTGACCATATTTGAGTCTGAGGAGGGGTAGGCAGACAATGTTGCTGGACTTCACAGGGCTGAGAGCCAGGTAAGGGGTGGGTCAAGTAGGACACAGCACAAGGGGCTCTTTCTCTGAGCCTGGCACAACGAAAGCTGAAGACAATTAAGTCCTTTGAAGAAAAGGTAGAGAGGAGGAAATGTAATGAGGTTGTGCCCCACAGGTCTTTTTCAGGTGAAGTGGGAAACGGTCTCTGCCAAGAATAAAGGAGAGCCAGCATGAGAAGTGGAAATGAGCAGAATGCCTATCTCTGTGAGGCCCTGATTGAGATGATGCCCATAAGTCTGTCGTGAAGTACCGATCCATGGGGCTTGGATGTTCTTCCCTGTGCAGTGGTGTCGTTAGCTGGCTTTGCAGGGTTGGGCAAAACAGAGGCCCAAGGAGGCTGGGGTGATAGGAACACAAGATCCATCACGTGTTGGGTGTAAAGATGCTTTTCTCTTTTCATTTCTTGGCCAGAGGAGCAGGGAAGCCATCGCCCCTTTTTTAGTAAGACCAAAAGGTGACAAAGCCTCATATCAGCTGTGGAGATGGTGGGAGGACTGGGAGGGCACATCTCAGGTGGGAAGGAGGGGACAAGGAGATGTGCAGGGGCCCCGGGGCACATGGAACACCAAGGCCAAAGGTTTGGGGCCCAAGCACTGGTGAGAGTTCTGCTGCAGACTTGCAGCATGGGCACATAAGCTGACTGCTTGCAGAGGGTCACCAGGATGACAAACTGCCTTGGAGAGTGAGAGACCAGTGGCCCCATTACCACTCCCAGAAATCTCTGCTCCCCTTTTTTCCCTTCTAAACCCTGGACAGTGCCTTTACTTCCTTCTTTGCCACTACTTCCACACTAAAGTATTCCCATTCCTTGGGGAGCCAGCTGGCTCTATAGCCTAGAAAATGTGGAGTTTCTGAGATTGAGCCAACTACCCAGGGTGGGGAGAAGGGCACTAGTGCAAGCAAGGCAGGGATGGGAATGGGGATTGGTTTTTTAATTGCTTTTGAATTTTTGCTGTGTGCACACTTCCCACACAGCAGTGAGTTTCAAATCTCTTAATCACCAGAGCCCTTTTGTGAAATCAGTACAATTCGCCTGTAAGTAAGCAAGGGTGGGGCTACCCAGCACCTTACCTGTCACCCTGCCATGAGTAGCATCATGCTTCTGCCCTAGAGGATTCAAAAATGGAGCAAGTACTGCAAAAGGCCGGAACCAAAGAAATAGAACAAGGCCCTGGGTGACAGCACGTCACAGTGGTCAGGGGTGGACCCACAGCTTAAGAGTTTCCGGCAGAAGTGTCCAGCAGGTGGGTTCAGTAAGACTATCCTGGTTTGGAAGTATAGGAAAATTAAGATCACGATGGAAGTACAAATAAGGTTGGGGTGGGGCAGTAGATAAGAAAGATGATCTTGTAAGGCAGCAGGGAACAAAGCCAGGGCTGGCGCTGGGCTCAGCTCGGGCGAGTGTCAGGCACTCAACTGCACGCAGTGAGTATTGCAGAGAACAAAACAAGCAGAGCTGCCCTCATGGTGCCCATCCCATGGCAGTGAAGACAGGCATTAAATTATTTCTAAAGTAAAAACTACAAACGTGCCAAGTGCTTAAAGGAGAGCAAACAAGAATGAGAGGCGCCAAGTCGCGCAGCATTAGAAGAGGCACCATTATTGCTAGATGGAAAAGTCCCTAAAGCTGTAATGAGCTGCGTTGGCTCTGAATATGTCTTGGTTAGAAGGGAGATGCTGGACCAAAGCAGGTTTCAAAAAGGAGGGAGTCGCACATCAGTGATTACTTGCCTTAGAATAGTACCACGGGGACAGTGTTTGCCCTTTGGGCCCCTGGAAGGCCAGGACGGTGCCTGGCGGGGAGCACAGGATCAGGAGGAGTCACAGGAGGACCCAGGCTGCCAGAGTTTAGTCCCCAAAAAGACAAGTAGCTACTGCCAGCAATATGCAGATGAGTGAGGCCAAGTATTTTAGTGAAATCAGAAGGACAAAAAAGGCAGAAGATGTCATGACAGAAGAGGAAACAGGATGCCTCAGCCCCTGTTCTGTACTGTTTTCTCTCAAAGGTGAACACGGGCACATGTGCATTCATTTCTGGGGCCACTCCCAGGACTGTGAACCAGAACTCTGCGAGGGAGGGGCAGGGGCCACCCCTGGTTGAATTCTATCCAATTCAAGATTTTTTTTTTTAATTTTTTTTTCAACGTTTATTTATTTTTTGGGGGACAGAGAGAGACAGAGCATGAACGGGGGCGGGGCAGAGAGAGAGGGAGACACAGAATCGGAAACAGGCTCCAGGCTCTGAGCCATCAGCCCAGAGCCTGACGCGGGGCTCGAACTCACGGACCGTGAGATCGTGACCTGGCTGAAGTCGGACGCTTAACCGACTGCGCCACCCAGGCGCCCCTCAAGATTTTTTTTTTAATGTTTGTTTATTTTGGGAGAGAATGTGTGTGTGCATATGCACAAGTGGGGGGAGGGGCAGAGAATCCCAAGCAGGCACTTCACTGCCAGCACAGAGCCCCACCCAGGGCTCAAACTCATGAACCATGAGATCATGACCTGAGCCAAAACCAGGAGTCAGTTCCTTAACCAACTGAGCCACCCAGGCGCCCCCAATTTAAGATTTAATTTTGTCTGTAAGAACAAGTCAGACTCCAAGCATGTCTTCCCCTTTCTCAGATGTGGCCATGAGACTCAGCAGACAGTGGAGACGCCATTTGATAGCTGACTCCCTCCCCAAGTGTGGTGTGCGGCTGCACTGGCCTGGGGCTGCAGAGAGCCCACCAAGCCAGCCCAGACACCCCCTCACACCCCCCCCCCTGTGTTTCCCATGTGCTATAGATGAGGCTGCATGTGTGTGCAAGCTCCCCTGTCTGAATGTAAGTGCATGCTGTCATCAAGGTGGCATGCCCCACCTGAGATGGGAGAATACAGGTCTCCCCCAGCAAGAGGAGCTCCCCAAAGGAAGGCAGATGTGCCTACCACCACCCAAGTGGCCGCTATCAGAAATGCCCTGAACTCATCCCCACTGCTGGGTAGCCAAGGGGCTTCAGGCGAAGCCATGTGGGCTCTCAGTCTCTGCTGGTAGAACTGGGGTGGCAGCACCTGCCTCCCAGTGACTCCCAGGACTCAGGTGTCCTGTGCCTGCAGCAGGTTCTGCACCAGTGCTCTCCTTCCCCTTTTCCTTTTTTGTTGGTTGAGCTTTGGGTTTGTTTTTCCTTGGAGGTAACAGGTATCCATTTCTGATTCTGGGGGGCCTCACCAGGCCCCTAAGGGAGCCCCCTCCACTCTGGTCCTTGACACCATGTCCCTGCCTCCATCACACCTTAACAGAAGCCACAGGCCTCAGGAATCAGGTCACAGTGATCTCCCTTGTGCAGAAGGCCCTGATCTTGCTCCCTGCGAACTGCTCCAGCCCACTGACCCCACGCCCTTCCAGGCTTGGCCGTCTGCACCCAGCCCCGAGGGTGAATTTGCTGTGTGTGCCCACCCGGTGTTATTACAAACTGGAGGATAGAGGAAAGGCCTGAGACCACAGGCCCAAGGCCTCACAACAGAGACGTGAAGTCCTTCCCGTAAAGCATCTCACCACTCAGGCTGATAGTCCTACTGTCCACCAGAATCATGTAGCACTCCTGGTACATAGAGGAATTTCTTTTTTTTTTTTTTTTTTTTTTTTTTCAACTTTTTTTATTTTATTTTTGGGAGAGAGACAGAGCATGAACGGGCGAGGGGCAGAGAGAGAGGAAGACACAGAATCGGAAACAGGCTCCAGGCTCCGAGCCATCAGCCCAGAGCCCGACGCGGGGCTCGAACTCACAGACCGTGAGATCGTGACCTGGCTGAAGTCGGACGCTTAACCGACTGCGCCACCCAGGCGCCCCAAGGAATTTCTAAAATGCAGTTGACAGGTCTCAAGAGGTTTAATACTTTGTGTTACTCTGGCAGCTGGAGAAGGGCAACCATTACAGTTAGAAAACATTGCGTGGAAGATGCCATATCCATGACTGGGAAGGCTGCAGACAGTGCTGCTTACTTATGTTTACTCTGTGCAAAAAGTAGAACTTGGGCTTTATTTACAACTGCATTTTGCTCCCCAGGACTCTAATCCATGCATTAAATCTGGAAAGCAGTTAATTTTCCACTGCCAGAATCCTCTTGGGTCATGGGGCACCTGTATCTCTCACTGATGGTTCTCAAACCAGCTTAGTCACTTCCTGACCCCCGCATCTCCTGAGAGCTTGTCTCCTTCAAATCTGGCCACTCAGTCCCTCTTGCTCTTTTCCTTATTTTTTTTTTAGTAGACTTTATTGTTTTTATTTGTTTTGGATGGACAGAATAACTGTAGCTAGCACACAGAGCTCCATGTACCCCCTCTCCCTTCAGTATACCTATTCCCCTTTCCCCTCCCCCTCATTGCTGGCAACCACAGATCTTTTTGCTCTGTAATCTCCATAGTTCTGCTTTTTCCAGAATATCCTGTAATTGAAAATATACAGAATTGGCCTCTTTCATTTAGCAATGTGCATTTAAGTCCACTTAATGTCTGTTTATGACTTGATAGCTCATTCTTCCTCCCGCTTTATTGAGATTTAATTGGCAAAATTGTGTGTGTGTGTGTGTGTGTGTGTGTGTATGTGTGTAATGTGTACAACATGATAATTCAAAATACAATTACTTCATGGAATAATCCCCACTCTCGGGTTAATACATCCATCAACCTCACACAGTTACCTTTTGTGTGTGTGTTTGTGTGTGTGTGTGTGTGTGTGTGTGTGTGTGTGTGATGGAAACACTTAAAATCTACTCTTAGTCTCAAGTATACAACACAGTAACTATAGTCATGCTGTGTACTACATCCCCAGAACTCCTTCATCTTATAAGTGAGGGCTTGTACCTTTTGACAAGCATCTCTCCATTTCTCTTACCTCCTAGCCCTTGGTAACCACCACTGTCCTCTCTGTTTACAACAGCACATTTCTTTTAATCACCAAATAATATTCCATTGTATGGATATACCATAGTTTGCCCATTCACCTATGAAGAGCATCTTGGTTGCTTCCCGTTTGGGGCAACTATGAATAAAGTTGCTATAAAATGTCATGTGCAGGGTTTTGTGTGAACATAAGTTGCAACTCATTTGGATAGTACCTACCCAGTGGTGTATGATTGCACCAGACACATATTTTAAGGAAGAAATGATAGGAATTCTCTATTACAGTCTCCTCAGAAAATAGAGGGAATGCACCTGGTTCTATTGAGGCCAGCATTATCCTAATGTACCAAAATCAGATAAAGATACTGCAAAAGAAGAAACTACAAACCAATATCTTTCATGGCCATAGATGCAGAAATGGTCAACAAAATATTAGATCAAATCCTACAATATTATAGGGTCGCCTAGCTGGCTTGGTGGAGAATGCAACTCTTGACCTCAGGGTTGTGAGTTCAAGTCCCACGTTGGGTATAGAGATGACTTAAAATCTTTAAGGAGTGCCTGGGTGGCTCAATCGGTAAGTGTCAGACTTCGGCTCTAGATCACGATCTCATGGTTTGTGGGTTCAAGCTCCACGTTGGGCTCTGCTGACAGCTTGGAGCCTTGGGCCTGCTTCGGGTTCTATGTCTCCCCCTCTGCCCTCCCCTGCTCACACTCTGTCTCTCTCTCTCTTTCAAAAATAAACATTAAAAAAATTATAAAAATAAAATAAGGCACCTGGGTGGCTCAGTCAGTTGAACGTCTGAGTCTTGACTTTGGCTCAGGCCATGATCCCAGGGTCATGGGATCAAGCCCCATGTCAGGCTCCATGGTAAGTGTGGAGCCTGCTTGTGATTCCCTCTCTCTCTCTCTCTCTCTCTCTCTCTCTCTCTCTCTCTCTCTCTCCTTTTTTTTTTTTTTTTTTTTTTTTTTTTTTGAGACAGAGACAGAGCATGAGCAGGGGAGGGGCAGAGAGAGAGTGAGACACAGAATCTGAAGCAGGCCCCAGGCTCTGAGCTGTCAGCACAGAGCCCGAGGCAGGGCTCGAACTCACAATCTGAGATCATGACCTGAGCCAAAGTCAGATGCTTAACCAACTGAGCCACCTAAGTGCCCCTCCCTCTCTCCCTCCTTTTGCCCCTTACCCCTGTTCATGCTCTGTCTGTCTCTAAAATAAAAAAAATAAAAATAAAAATAAAAAGAGCAGCTGAGCGGTTCAATCGGGTAAGCATCCAACTCTTGGTTTCGGCTCCGGTCATGATGTCACGGTTCATGGGTTGGAGCCCTATGCAGGGCTCTGCGCTGACAGCATGGGGCCTGCTTGGGATTCCCTCCCTCTTTCTCTGCCCCTTCCCCACTCATTCATTCTCTCTCTCTGTCTCTTTCTCTCTCTCTCTCTCTCTCTCTCTCTCTCTCCCTCCCTCCCTCAAAATAAACATGAAGAAAAATCTTAATAAATCTTTTAAAAAAAGAATTGCATACTCATGACCAGGTGGGATGTATTTCAGGCATGCAAGGCTAGTTCAACATTAGGAAATCAATTAATGTAATCCATCATATCAACAAGCTAAAAAAGAAAAATCACATGATCATATCAATAGATGCAGAAGAAACATTTAACAAAATCCAACACCTTTCAACATAAAGACTCAGCAAAGTAGGAATAAAGGGGACATTTCCCAACTTGACAAAGAATATCTACAAAAAACCTGTAGGTATGTGTCAACTATACTTCAATTAAATGATCAACAAGAACAACAAAACCTATAGGTAACATTGTTAATGATGAGAAGCTACATGTGTCCCCAAGCACAAGGCAAGGGTGTCTCCTCACACTATTCCTATTAAACATATTGAAAGAGAAAAAAAACACCAATCTAGAATTTTGTATCTAGTGAAAGTATCCTTCAAAAATAGAGAAATACTTTCTTAGGCAAAAGCTAAAGGAATTCAGGGCATCAGAGTGGCTACCAGTAGAGCATGCTACTTTTGATCTCAGGGTCATGAGTTTGAGCCCCACGTTGGATATAGAGGTTACTTAAAAAAAATTGGGGCGGCTGAGTGGCTCAGTTAAGCATCCACTTTGGCTCAGGTTACGATCTCAGAGTTTATGAGTTCAAAGCCCCACATCGTTCTCTCCCTCTCTCTTTCTCTTTCTTAAAATAAATAAATTTTTAAAAATATTTTTTAAAAATGAAAATTTTTAAATGGAAGGAATTTGTTGCCAGGAGACCTGCTTTGCAAGAAATGTTAAAAGAAATTCTTCAGGGGCGCCTGGGTGGCTCAGTTGATTAACATCCGACTTCATCTCAGGGCATGATCTCACAGCATGATCTCATAGCTCATGAGTTCGAGCCCCACATCAGCCTCTGTGCTGAGAGCTTGGAGCCTGGAGCCTGCTTTGGATTCTGTGTCTCTCTCTCATTCTTCCCCTCCCCCACTTGCATACTCATGTTCTCTCTCTCTCTCTCTCTCTCTCTCTCTTTCTCTCAAACAAATAAACATTAAAAATTTTTTCAAATAAAAAAATTATTTAGAAAAAAGGAAAATTGTATAGGTCAGAATCCCAGATCTACATAAGCCTTTTAAAATATTCTACTCCCTCCTTGCTTGCATGATTTCAGACAAGAAATATGAAGTGGTTTCCATCCTTATTTCTCTATAGGTGAGCTGCTTTTATATTTTTGTTTTTTTCCTCTAGCTTCTTTCAAGATCGTCTCTTTGTCTTTGGTTTTCTGCAGTTTGAATATCATATGCCTAGGTGGAGTGTTTTTTATATTTATCCTGATTGGTGGTGTCTAAGATTCCTGAATTTGTGATTTGGTTTCTGTCATTAATTTTGGAATATTCTCGGGGCGCCTGGGTGGCTCAGTCAGTTAAGTGTCCGACTTCAGCTCAGGTCACGATCTCACGGTTCGTGAGTTCAAGCCCTGCCTCGGGCTCTGTGCTGACAGCTCAGAGCCTGGAGCCTGCTTCACATTCTGTGTCTCCTTCTCTCTCTGCCCCTTCCCTGCTCATGCTGTGTCTCTCTCTGTCTCAAAAATAAATAAATACTTTAAAAAATTAAAAAAAATTTTTGGAATATTCTCAGTTTGTTGTTTGGTTTTGTTTGTTTGTTTGTTTGTTTTTGTGTTTTTCCATGATGGAGACACACCAGTGCACCCACATGGCTTTCTGGGAAGCCAGGGCCCCACTCTGTTTTCCTTAGCACTTTTTTTTTTTTTTAAGATTTTATTTTTAAGTAACCCCTACACCCAACATGTTTGAACTCACAACCTGGAGATCAAGGATTGCATGCTCCACTGACTGAGCCAGACAGCGCCCCTCCCAGCACTTATGTTATTGCAAAAATGAGTTTGCCACAAATACTACTTTGTAAATGACTTATGTCACTTATGGAGAACTCATTTCTGTGCTGAGGACAAAAGCTCACTGTTGCTTAGGGGCTGTGATGCCTGGCTAGATGGCCAGGCTTACCTCTGGCTAAGGGAACTCAGGCTTCCACCTGTAGCTTCTGTGGCTATATCTGTCCCTTTCTGTGTCCCATTCCTGTGATGCATCCATAGTGTGCTTGTGCAGAGAAGGGGCCCAGAATGCCCACTGGGTTTGGGTTACATGCTCCAATTCTGTTCAGCCACCCATTCCTGGATAGCCATGGTGGATGCTGCTCAGGTGTCCATGAGTTGTGAGCACATCGGCCATACCACCAGAAGTTGGGAACATATCTGGGGTTTACAGTGGTTCAGCCACCAAGCCCAGAGCGCCTGGTGCCAGGACGCACTCACTGATGCAGCACTCCGAGGCTGGTGCCTATGAAGGGGTGCTGGCTATACTGGGCCCATCCCCAACAGTGACAGGGTGCTCACCCAGCCCAGAGCTGCTGCTGTGGGTGCCTGGGCCTCTGAGCCACATGTCTGCCACCACTGACCTCACAGGACATGGGCAGTGAGTCCCAGCCATTACACTTTAAGTATAATCTTCTGTTCCTGTCTTCTTCCCGGAATTCCTATTTTGTATATGTGACATCTTTTATAATTGTCCTGTGGTTCTTGAACATTCTGTTACTTTTCTTTTTTTATTTTTATTTTTCTCTTTGCATTTCAGTTTGGAAAGTTTCTAGTGACATATCTTCAAGCTTACTGATTTTTTTTCCACCTATGTGCCCACCAAAGCCATTCTCCATTTCTGTTCATTTTTTTTTTCTAGCATTTCCTTTTGTTGTTTTCTTAGAGTTTCCATCTCTCTGCTTACACTATCCATCTAATTTTACATGTGGCCCACTTTTTCCATGACAGCCCTTAGTATATTAACCAGAGTTGTTTTAAATTCCCTGTCCAAGGCGGGGGGGGGGGGGGGGGGGGGGGGGGGGGGGTGCCTGGCTGGCTCAGGTGGAAGAGCATGCAACTCTTAATCTTGGGGTTCAAGCTGATGTTGGATGTAGAGATTACTTAAAAAATAAAATCTTTAAATTTTTTTTAATGTTTACTCATTTAAAAAAAAAATTTTTTTTTTTAAAGCTGTCAGCACAGAGCCCAACACGGGGCTCGAACTCATGAACCAGATCATGAACAGGATCATGACCTGAGCCAAAGTTGGATGCCTAACTGACTGAGCCACACAGGTGCCCCATAATGTTTATTCATTTTTTAGAGCACTCAAGAGCAGGTGAGGGCAGAGAGAGAGGGCGACAGAGACTCCAAAGCCGGCTCCGCGCTGTCAGCACAAAGCCCAATGCGGGGCTTGAACCCGTAAACCACAAGATCAACCTGAGCTGAAGTCAGATGCTCAACCAACTCCACTCAGGTGCCCCCAAAAATAAAATCTCTAAATTTCCTGTCCAGTAATGCCAACATCTCTGCTGTAGCCAAGCGTGGTTCTGATGCCTACTTTTTCTCTTCAGACGGTGCCTTTCCTTTAGCATGCAATTTTTTTGTTGTTGTTAAATGTCAGACATATATTGGGTAATAGAACTGAGATAGACAACATTTTAATGAGAGGTTTTTATGTTTTTCTGGGTTGGAGTGAGGCTCAGAGGCTGCAATTTCCTCTCCTGTACTTGTTTATGTTTCCCCTGTTGTCCTTGGGTTTTCCTAAAGACTCCTTCTTCAAAAGAACCAGCCTTTAAAAAAAGGAAAGGAAAGGAAAGGAAAGGAAAGGAAAGGAAAGGAAAGGAAAGGAAAGGAAAAGGGAAAGGGAAAGGGAAAGGGAAAGGGAAAGGGAAAGGAAAAGGAAAAGGAAAAGGAAAAGGAAAAGGAAAAGGGAAAGAAAAAGAACCAGCCTTGCAGTGGTGCTCACTTGGGCCGCACATATATGGAAATTAGAACGATACAGAGAAAATGAGTATGGCCCCTGCACAAGGATGACAAACCAATTCATGATGAATCAGCCTTGTAGCTTTTTCAGCTGTAATCCTCTAGTATGCGGGAGCCCTGTTAATGGTGCAGGAAGGCATGGAGGGAGGGGAAGCGTCCCAGGATCGTATGATTAGGTTTGTCTCCTAGTGGGCCTGTGGCCTGGCCCATGATCCTTGCAAGTGCTGCTTCTCTGGGATTTTTGCCCCGTTAGGGTAAGACAAAGGCTACAAGGGGCTGGGGTTAGGGTTATCCATTCCCCCGTGTTGGATGAGGCTCTGAGGAAGTTGTCTTCCTTGCTGGCTGGACTTTTTTTGATGGACAATGAACAATCTGGGCATATTTCAGATGGTTATATTTCCCCTTCCCCTTATGTGATACACAAAAGAATTTTGCTCTGATCTTCATTCACTGTGAGAACCTGGTGGGACTCCTTGGAGGTAAAACCCATAAAAATGTCCCCCCCCCACACATTAGAATGGTTCTCTTAAGGGTGAGATTTTAATTCTCAAGCTCACCCACACTCAGCCTCCAGCATTTCATTGACATTACCATTTAAGGGGTCACAGAGGTGTTCCTACCAGTTCCTGGTTCCAGTGCTTCTGCTACTGATAAGTTGTGATACTCTGTCTTTAATGTCTCTACAGTTTTTGGGATGGGGTGTTGTCCCATGACCTCAATTCACTGATGGATCTAAGAAAAGTCCTTAGGGGCACTTGAGTGGCTTAGTTGGTTAAGCATCTGACTTCAGCTCAGGTCATGATATCACAGTTTGTGAGTTCAAGCCCCCCATCAGGTTCTCTGTTGTCAGTGCAGAGCCTGCTTCAGATCCTCTGTCTTCCTTTCCCTGTTCCTCCCCGGCTCATGTTCTCTCTCTCTTTCAAAAACAAAAACAAACAAACAAACAAAATATATATATATATTTTTTCAATTATTTCAGCTTTTTTCTTGTTTTGAGGGCAGGAGTGATGATTGCAGGTTCTCTACATGTTGAAGCTAAACTCGAAGGCCATTCTTATTTTTATGCTTGCTGCCCAATGCCTTTCTAGCAAGTGTTTCTGGAAGGACAGACACTCAGCAAGTGTGGTTGGAGAAAACTGTTAAGAAAGATCTCTGCATCTGATTTTAACACAGATGAATGTAAACAGTGGAGGGTAACCACAGGAGCCTGGGGCACATCTGCCATGGGTGACCAATAATAAAATCTATTTTCCAAAACGTAAAAAAAAAAGCATAAAAGTACGAAAGTATAAACACCTTGCCTCATTCCCAACTGATAGTCAATCAAAGAATATTATCTACTTATATGAAGAAAAGCATCCAGTGCCATTAGAAAATAGAAATTACTAGGGGCACCTAAGTGCTCAGTTGGTTAAGCATCTGCCTCTTGATTTTGGCTCAGGTCATGATCTCATGGTTCATGGGATAAAGCCCAACATCCAGCTAGGCACTGACAGCATGGAGCCTGCTTGGGATTCTATCCCTCTCTCTCTGCCCTTCCCCTGTGCTCATTCTCTCTCTCACTCTCAAAATAAATAAATAAACTTTAAAAAAAAATGAAAATAGAACTTACCAAATTAAAGATCAAGTGCCATTTTGTGCATACCCTACCTTTTGTGTGTGTGTGTGTGTGTGTGTGTGTGTGTGTGTGTGTTTGGTTTGTCTGCTCATTTGTTTTTAGTGAAAGCAAAATTATAAAAGCCAAGCGTTGTGAAGTTGTAAGGAAATGTGCCCTTTGGCATTGCTATTAGTGCTGGAAATAAATACAGTGGAATCGAGTAAATGTGACTGGAGCCAATCAGATGTGTTTTGACTCAGTAATTCCATTAGTGGGGTTTTTTCCCCCTAGACAATAATCCGAGGGAGAGCAGCCACCTGGACAAAGGTGTTTGTACCAACACTATCTGAAATACCAAAAAGAATTGCCTCCACACCCGACTTTAGGGAATGGCCTGGCAAACTTGTAAGACAATACAGCAATTAGAGTCTTCACGTTACCACCCCTCACCCCAATGCTTTGATCCTCCAACATGCAAATCCCAGCCACATTTGTGAATCAGTTTTCTGTCCACTCCTCTGAAATGACATTGCTCCTTCTCTTGTCCACTTGCCAAGAAGTTCCTGGAAAGCACACTGTGTGGCTTGCTGATTTCAGGACACCTGGTACAAAGAAAGGCTCTAAAAAGGCTGCTGTGCAAAATGTGGGTCACGGACCCAATTGCATCACCATCACTGGGATCCTGTTAAAAACCCACATGCTCTGGTTTAAGAGGGTAAACTTTATGTTAAATATATATTACCAAGGTTAAAAATTAGAATGCAGGGGTGCCTGGGTGGGTGTTTAAGTGTCTGACTTGATTTCGGTGCAGGTCACGATCTCCCAGTTTGTGAGTTTGAGCCCTATGTCAGGCTCACACTGTGGGTGCAGAGCCTGCTTGGGAATCTCTCTGTCCTTCCCCACTCATGCTCTACCTCCCTCTCTCCCCCTCTCTCTCTCTCTCTCTCTCAAAATAAATAAACTTTTAAAAAATTAGAATGCAGAATCTCAGGACCCACCTCAGACATACTGCATTTCAGCAAACACATTTTAACAAATTCCCAGGTGATGTGTTTACATTTTGAAAAACCCTGTATGTTGGATGTATAGTTACTCTTAAAATATAAATTCCCATCATTAGTTACTACTTCTAATCAAAGCATATACTTTATTTTTCTCCCTTATGTGGGAGGCTGCTTTTTATCTTCTCTTGGACTCCTTAATTTGCACGAAGAATGGAGAAATTGCAGTGGCAGGTGGCAGACTCCAAGGACAGCATGATGCCATGGCAACGTCTTCCATCAGTAACTTAATTTCATCTCTGCTTTTACATCTTTCTCTCCTCAGTCTTGAAGCTGGGAATTTTTTAATTTGGAATGAACCTAAAATGGCTTGTGGTTGCTATGCCAACAGCAAATGTACACTTCCTAATGGGCTTGAATCTCATAAAGGAAAGACAACAGAAAGTCAAAGAATTTTAGACCCAAGGGGTTACAGAGAGACTTCATCCCCTCACCTGGCCGAGGAGGGCCTTGGGGTTGGGAGGTGAGTGAGGCTCCCTGCCTGCTGCATGGCAACCTGCCACCCTGCTTTGAACTCACACCTAAGTGAGCTTCTCCATCTGGTCAACCCAGGGTTTTAGGCAGGATTTGGGGACCAAAGGCAGGCTGAAAGACCCTTCAGAAGAATTGCTTTAGGTGTCTTTCTACCCCCCCAAACACAGTAAATTCACTCACTTAGGGATGTCATAACAAAGTACCACAGCCTGGGTGGCTTAAACAACAGAGATTATTGTCTCAGAGTTCTGGAGGCTGGGAAGTCCAGGGTCAAGGTGTCAGCAGGTTTGGATTCTCCTGAGGCCTCTCTCCTGGATGTGTAGATGGACTGTCACTTTCTCCCTGTGTGTGTCCGTGTCCTAATCATTTTCTATCAGTGCAGAACCCAACATGGGGCTCGATCCCGCAAACCATGAGATCATGACCTCAGCTGAAATAATCTCTTATAA
The DNA here is from genome assembly GCF_018350175.1 of Felis catus. Classification (NCBI taxonomy): domain Eukaryota; kingdom Metazoa; phylum Chordata; class Mammalia; order Carnivora; family Felidae; genus Felis; species Felis catus. Next base: position 29,440,753 of record NC_058379.1, on the reverse strand, counting down.
GGACACCAGTCAGACTGGATTAGGGCCCCTCCTAACAACCTCATTTTATTTCTTTTGGTGGGGAGGGAAAGGGAGAGAGAGAATCTTAAGCAGGTTCCATGCTCAGTATGGAGCCTGACACAGGGCTTGATATCACAACTGGCCATGAGATCATGACCTGAGCCAAAATCAAGAGTTGGATGCTTAACCTACTGAGCCACCCAGGCACTCCCTAACAACCTCATCTTGACTTAAACACCTATTGAAGAATATCGCCAGGGGCACCTGGGCGGCTCAGTCGGTTGGGAGTCTGACTTCAGCTCAGGTCATGGTCTCCTGGTTCAAGAGTTCAAGTCCCGGGGCGCCTGGGTGGCGCAGTCGGTTAAGCGTCCGACTTCAGCCAGGTCACGATCTCGCGGTCCGTGAGTTCGAGCCCCGCGTCGGGCTCTGGGCTGATGGCTCAGAGCCTGGAGCCTGTTTCTGATTCTGTGTCTCCCTCTCTCTCTGCCCCTCCCCCATTCACGCTCTGTCTCTGTCCAAAAAATAAAAAAAATAAAAAAAGAGTTCAAGTCCCATGTCAGGCTCTGTGCTGACAGCTCAGAGCCTGGAGCTTGCTTCTAATTCTATGTCTCCTTCTCTCTCTGATTCTCTCCCCAGCTCACACTGTCTCTCTCTCAAAAAAAAAAAAAAAAAAATCAATAAACATTAAAAAAAAAAAAAGACTATCTCCAAATATAGTCACATTTGGAGGGACACAATTTAACATGTAATAACTGGCCACACTAGATCCTCCAGGGAGGCTGGCCATGCCCTAATCCTCAGCCATCTCTGTGTGTGAGAGCCGTGCAGGTCCCGCTCCAGCCCATGACAGCTAACATGCCACACTTTGTTCACACACAGTTCTGGAGAGACTCCCACAGGCATTGACACAACTGCAATGTCATGGATTCCATATTCCAAACCACGTTTGATGTGTGTAGCCTGATCCATTCACCTATGTTGGGTTGGAGTCCATAATCACCAGGCAGGCTTGCTGGCAGCTGTTGTACAACACGTTAAACACCAAGCACCATGCTATGTGCACAAGGTTCTCATGAATTCTGCCATCCCTTCTCCTTGGTGCTGTTTCCAGCGCACTGGGCAACCTGGAGGAAAGACCTGGGCGTCTTAGAGCTCATTTACTCCTCAATCATCCTGCAGGAGTGGCTCGTTTAGCAAATGTTCCAAGCCCTGCAGATACAACTGAGAACAAATCACATCCTTGCCCTCAGGTGGCTCACATCCTGGTGGGGGGGAGATGGACAATAAACCAAACACAGAAGAAAACTGTGGTGGTGGTGGGGTGTTAAGGAGGAAAATCAAAGCTCGGTGGCAGGGTAGAGGGAGTGGTGGTCAAGAGCCCCTGGTCCCCAGACCCTGGAGGAGACAGCTTCTCTGGTGAGGACACATTCAAGCAGAATCCTAAAGAAATAGGGGCCTTCCAGGGAGAGGACAACAAGCACAGAGTCCCCTAGAAGGGGCAGCAAAGATGTGCTGAAGAGGATTAAGCAAAGGGAGGTGGTAGGAAAGAATTTAACCTCACCCCCAAAGAGCCTGTCCTTTGCCTTCTGCTTTGGGGAGGGAATTACTAAGCTCTAATGTTTGCCTGGGGGGCCTTTGGATAGCCTAACAATGTGATTTAAAGTAGGGACATCACACCACATAATATTCAGGTGGAACTGACCACACAAGAAAAAACAAAATTGTGATTGGGGAGGGGGGTGGGGGACGGTGCTGTAGACTGAGATCACTAGGAGGGCACTCGATCAATTACACCTGTGCAATGGAGCCCCATTAAAAGCTCTGAGCACCTGACTCTGATGAACTTCTCTATTGGCAGCAAGGTGCGTGTGCCGTCATTCCTGACTGTCAGAGAGGGGGTTGTGTGTGGCTCTGTGGACAGGACAGCCGGCAGCTCAAGTTTGGCACTTTCCTAGATTTGTCCCTGTGTGCTTTCCTGCTGCTGGTTTTAACCTGCATCCCTTCTCTGCTATAAACTGTAACCATGAGTATAACAGCTTGCTGTGAATCCCTCCAGTCAGCCTTAAATCAGGTTCATCTAGGGGACTCCCAACCAAACCTACAGCTGGGTGTCAGAAGTGGGGATGGTCCTATGCAGACTGGTCCCTCCAAACGGCATAGTTGGTCAAATGCAGGCACAGAAGTAGGAAATCAGGAGGAATAGGGATGTGCCAGGTCCCAGGGGGGCATTGGAAGGACTCTGGCTTTTAGTCAGTGCAGCGGAAAGCTCCTGGAGGCTTTTGAGGAGTGACAGATCTGGCTCTTGTTCTCAATCAATGTATGAAGAGTAAAGGAGACAAAGCTTACTACTCACCTATAGCAGTTCTCAAGACAAGAGATGAGAGGGGCCTGGGTGCTAGGCACTGGTGGCAGGAGAGGGACCTGTCGAGAAGCCACTGCCGGGCATGATGGGGAGAGCCAAGGTGAGGGGGCTCTGAGGTTTTGGCTGGGTTGGAAGTTTGGCTATGCCTTTTACTGAGGTGGTGAGGGCTGTGGCTTAACTTATTTAGAAAAATATATTTATTTGGGGAGTGAGAGAGCACACAAGTGGGAGAGGGGCAGAGATAGAGGGAGAGCAAGAATCCCAAGCAGACTCTGTGCTGTCAGTACAGAGCCCAACACAGAGCTTGATCCCATGAACCACAAGATCATGACCTGAGCCAAAGTCATGAGTCAGATGCCCAACTGACAGCCACCCAGGCGCCCCAGGCTGTGGCTTAACTTAGGGCACACTGGCTTTGAGGTGTCCCCTAGAGCTCTGAGGGTGCTTTAGAGTGTGCAGATGGCCTTGTATGCCTAAGATTTGGGGGTTGTGGGTCTGTGATGAGGCACAGGCTGGGAGGCATCAGGCTGTGTGAAGTGCTGCTTGACCACCAGTGAGATGTGGTTGAGCCCAGATGTGAGCTTTGGCAGTAAACAGGTGCAGTGATTGTGGAGGGAGCCCAGGAGTGGGAGGAGCCTGGCTCAGCTATTCCTGAGCAATCTTGCTCTGAAGAATTGAAGAGAAGCATGGTGATGGCGAAAGATGGAGATGACATTGTGTCTCCTATCCTGATGGGACAGCCCAGTAAAGCGGGGATTGAGGAGGCAGGTTAAAGAGGGCACTGTGACTGAAGCAGATATGCATGCCAGGGGGTGGGCTGCATGCACAGTGACACCCGGGTCTTAGAGAACAGAGCAATGTATGCATGGTGGTGGGCCACGCAGAAAGATTTAGTGTGGGAGCATCGAGGAAGGCTCTCCTGCTGACATTCACACCTTCAGTAAAGTAGGACACAGAGATAGTCCAGGCAGAGGGAGGCACAGGATCACCTTTCAGGAAGGTGAGAATCCGAATGGCCACAACAGGTGGAGCAGGTGTAGGTCAGCCAGGAGGACTGCTCTGCCCTAAAAACTTGTCTCTCCAAGGGAAAACATTTCTGCAGCCATGCAGAGTCACATTACCTAGGACTGGGGTTCACCGGACAAGTACGTGGTGTGAAGAAGGTGCTAAAGGGAGGTGAACACATGAAAGAGGACAGCCACCAGGTAGGTAGATGGTGAGGACAGTGAGTTGTGGCTCCTAGCACAGATGGAGGCAGCTGTGGTCCAGATGTTAACAGGAGAGAGCCACAGAGCCCCATGGCTGTCTGAAATTGAGCTTATGGGTGGGGGGAGGGGGGTTGACAACAAGGACTAGGCCGTAGGTGGCAGACTGCAGGTCATGGTTGATAGACACCTCATGAAACCACATACAGTCATGTGCAGGATCTCATCAATAAAAATAAAACAGAAAAGGATTAAACAATGTTAGTGCATTGCACAAGAAAAGAGTATATATTAAATCATGAAATTTTTTTCATTTGTGTATTGGATCATAATATAATATACATAAAGCATAAACTTTGCCATTTTAACTGTTCTTAAGTGTGTAATCCAGTGGCATTAAGTACATTTACATTGTTGGGCAAGCATCCCTACTATCCCCCAAATTTCTCATCCCACAAATTTTATACCCATAAAATTTATTTTTTTAATGTTTACCCATTTTTGAGAGAGAGAACACACATGCGAGAGTGTGAGCTGTGAAGAGGCAAAGAGGGAGATAGAGGATCTGAAGCAGTCATCTGGAATTGGGTTTGAACTCACGAACCTTGAGTTTAGGACCTAAACAGAAGTTGGATGCTTAACCAACGGAGCCACCCAAGCATTCCCTATAATTCTTTACTGTGGTCATAGTTTAAAACATTTGAAAGGCACTGGACAGTGGGCAGGAAGGTGGTCCATGGCTGGTGTCCTGCACAGGGAAAGATCCTTACAGGAGAGGTGACAATGAGTTCACAGGCCAAGGGCACTGAAAGAATCCTCCATGATTCACATACATACTTCAGTCACTTAGACCTTAAGGGAAAGATGTAATCTCTAAGAATTAAGTTAGGAACCATAATGGAAAAAAACAATAGAAAATGTGGTGCAAAAATTTTCAAAGACTGAAGGATTCTGAAGAAACAGAGCAGAAATCATTGACGTGCCCGAACTACCACATAGTTACTTAGATATGTTAAGTTTAACATTCTGCAGCCACTAAAATTACTCATTAAAAATCGCAATAGAAAAATGCCCCTTCCCAAAGGAGCTCACATAAAAATCAGGATTTTTTTTTTCCAACAAAGGACTGAGGACAGATATTTGCAGTAGCAAAAAAATAAGTTTTTAAAGACAGTCTAAGGAATCTTGAAAATTCACAAGAAAAAGGAACATCCCCATCCCCACCCCCAGTTGGAAATTGAAGATCTGAAAGGCTTAACAGTTAATGAAGAGATGCCAACACACATGTGACAAACGCATCTTAAAAATGATCATGAGTTCCGACTTTGCAGCCACATTTGTAAAAGGAGGGGATTTGGAGACATCGCTAGGAGAATGGCTAAGTTCTGACAAATGGACGATAAACAGAGACATTCTAAGTAATCAGATGCACACCCAAAGACCTAGAGAGATCTTTAAAAGATATACTGCATTGCAAAAAAAAGAAACAAGATCTAACGCTAACATGTATAAAAATGTTATATACATTGTTACCTCAGCACTGTTTTTTTTTTTTTTAATTATGTTATTCAAAAAACAATTTATAGAGGAAGGCTGTGGGACCAACAAAATAATGACATGAGAGTCGCTGGGGGACGGAGTGTGGACGTCGAGATGGGACGGGCAGCCTGGGGGGCCAGGACGGCTTCCCGGAGGATGGGGCTTCCTGTCGGGTCCGATTTGGGGGTTCTGGAGCAGAAGAGAGCGAGATACAGATAGAGGTTGTCAAGTAGAGTGGCTTGGAGAGTTCAGGGCGGGTGGTCGGAGTGGAGGAGGACCCTATATTCTGGGGACCAAGTCTCTGAGTGGTCCAGCCAGGGAAGCCCGGGTCCCGCTCGTGACCAACCCGTGCGCCCTGCTTCGGTCCTGGAAGCCCTGGGCCCAGCGTCCCCTCGGCCGTTCCAGGCGAACGGGGAAACCGAGTGACCCGCGGGTTCCCGAGCGCCCGGGTCCAGGCCAGACCGCGCTTGCGCGCTGAGGTCTTCTTTGAGTCCGCCCCGCGCCCCGCCTCGCCTCGCCCGGCGCGGCCCCGCCCCCTAAACTTTGCAATCCTCATAGGCTGGCTCCGAGGCCGTTCTCGGTAGGCCGGCCAATGGGAGTGCGTCGCGCCCCGCGGCACGTGCGCCCCAGTCCAGCCCGGCCGGGCGCGAGCTGATCGAGCTCCTGGGCGCCGAGCGCGCGGGGCGGGAACGCGCGGCGCGGGGCGGGGCGCGGGGCGGGGCGCGGGCGCTGCAGCGCGCTGATTGGCCAGCGCCGCGTTCCGAGGCCGTTAACGGCGGCGCGGCCGGGCCGTGGCTCCAAAACAAAGGGCAGGCGGCCCGCGGGGCGGCGGCGGGAGGATGCCTCGCGCCCTGCCGAGGCGCCAACGGCCGCAGCGCGTCCCGGGCAGCGCCGGGGCCGCCTGAGAGCCGAGCCCGCGCTGACCGGGGCCCGGGCCGGATGGGCGCTGCGGGCCGGGGCGCGGACCGCCGAGCGGCCGTGAGTACGGGCGGGCCTGGACGCTGTTGAGCGGGCGGCTACTTTGTGGCGACCTGCGGCTTCGGGCGGGGCCTGGAGGCACCTGTTGGGCGTCCGGGCTGGCGGGCGGGGCGCGAGCGGGCTGCACCTGTGGATGTTTTAATTTGCTATTTGGCTCCGTGTTGGAACAGACCACAAAGCCTAATCTTTGATTTTGTCCCCCTGTCTCCCTCCCCCCCCCCCCGTCTCCTTCCCACTTCGGCCACAAAAAAATTAACAGAATGAACTAGATGCCTGGTGTGTAATAGGATTGTCCCTCTTAAAAAAAAAAAAAAATGTTGTGACTGGTGAGGGAAATGAGGACAAAAGAGGCTCCTAGGAATGTTTATTAAAGGGGAGGGGGTGTTTTCAAGTTGCCCACATAAAGATCGTGACTAAAATGAATTGTCCTCCGTATCAGTTCCCCGCTTGTGGCACTCGGATTTTACTAAAGCAGAGCTTGCAAAAGCCTTAGCTTGGAAAACCTGCTAAGTAGGGTCCCCCTCCCCCAGGCCTGCCTCTGACATCTTTGATGTCCAGATAATGCGCTGCGTTCCAGGATGGAGGGGTGGGGGTGGGGGAGCTGTAATTTCATTTTGGGTAGATAATGACTTTGGAAGACCCCAGTTTTCCCACCCCCAAGCTTTTTCTGTTCACTTGCATTTTTTCTTCTTTGTAGTCAGAACGTACACACTTTAACCTGTTGTTTCTTTTGCCAAGAATATTCTTCTTTCCACCCACCTCACTCCTAAACTCCTACCCAAGCCTCAAGAGGAGGCTTACCTCCTCTAGGGAACACTTTCAGGTGTTTCATCTGAGCCAGCTGCCCCTCTCCCACACCCATGCACCCTCCAACCTCTGCTCCCATCTAGTAGGTGTGACAAAGGTTTGCTGAGTCCCTGCTCCATGCCAGGAGCTGTGTTTGATGCTGGTTTTGAGTTTAGTAATCCTGCACTTGTTCTCCCCTACTTCTGGCCCTGAGCTCTTGGGTGGCAGTAGTGGCATAATTGAGGAATGCTAATACTGAGGGCTCTCCTAGACTCTTACACCTCCCAGGGTTAGAGTGTTTCCTTCTCGTAGGAACCTCTCCACAGTAGCACGGGGGCAAAATCATATCCTACCATGGACCTACAGCACAGGGTCTGGCCTGTATTGGGCACATAAAAAAACAAAAACAAAAACAAAACTGATCTTAATTACCAATCTGAATAGTGGCCTCAAAGATTTCATCTTTAAGGAATCTCTGTACCCAACATGGGGCTCAAACTCACAATCCCAAGATCAAGAGTTGCATGCTCCACTGACTGAGCCAGCCAGGTGCCCCAATAGCCTTTGCTTTTTAAACAAACTTTTTGTTATGGAATAACTTTAGATTTCCATAAAAGTTGCAAAGATAGTACAGACAGCCCCAATATGCCCCACACCCAGTGTTCCCCATTGTTACTATCCTACAATGCTGTGGTGCATTTGCCAAAATGAACAACTGACATGGATACACCCTTGTAACTGAAGTCCAGACATTAGATCTTTCCGGTTTTGAAGCACTGAAATGTGTAAAGCCCTTTATATTGGGAGCAGTGTTCCTGTAATGCCTATTCTTTGATTCCTGCCCATTGTCTTGTCTCTAAGTTTCACAAGGACTGCTATGCTGAGGGGCAGGGATGAGCTGGGAGAGGGAATGGGACTGCCAATAGAGTTTTACTGCATTTTTCCAAACTCTCGGAGACTGATAAATGAAAACAGTATTCTTAGTTATTCGGTAGCATGTATAACCACGTCAGCCCTATATGAAGTGGCCCTATAACCACTTCAGAGCTGTTCCAATGTGCAAAGCTGGCAAAACCAATACTCAGCTGCTGGAAATGCTTTAAATGCCAAGGTCAGATTGCCAATAGACTCTGCCTGGGTGGATTTAATGCCAGGAAGATATAAAATTGGCATTTCAAGAAGCTACTATGCTAAACTTTAATAACACAAATTCTTTTTTTTTTTTTTCAACGTTTATTTATTTTTGGGACAGAGAGAGACAGAGCATGAACGGGGGAGGAGCAGAGAGAGAGGGAGACACAGAATCGGAAACAGGCTCCAGGCTCTGAGCCATCATCAGCACAGAGCCCGACGCGGGGCTCGAACTCCCGGACCGCGAGATTGTGACCTGGCTGAAGTCGGACGCTTAACCGACTGCGCCACCCAGGCGCCCCTAATAACACAAATTCTGTTACCCTTGGAGCCCTGATTAAAACACAGATAAGCAGGGGCGCCTGGGTGGCGCAGTCGGTTAAGCGTCCGACTTCAGCCAGGTCACGATCTCGCGGTCCGGGAGTTCGAGCCCCGCGTCGGGCTCTGTGCTGATGATGGCTCAGAGCCTGGAGCCTGTTTCCGATTCTGTGTCTCCCTCTCTCTCTGCCCCTCCCCCGTTCATGCTCTGTCTCTCTCTGTCCCAAAAATAAATAAACGTTGAAAAAAAAATTTTTAAAACACAGATAAGCAAGGAAACCCCTATTGTTAACTAAGCCCATTGTGGCTATTTATTGCTATCCCTTTCAATTTGTAAGGGCTTGTCTGACTGTGTAATGACATCTGTTCTCTACCTGCTGGGTCTTTGATTTTGCCTTTTCCACATGTTCTGTTAGATCTAAGATACCGGAAGTAACTTTACTAACAACTTACCTACAGTTGTAGAAAATATGAACACTGGAAAAAAAAAAACAACAGCAATAGAAGTGCTTTCAAACCATTCTCTGATGCTCTTCATTTGAGATTCATTTGGTTGTATGTTAGATCTGCTAATCAGCAAAACCTCTAGGGGGTGGAAATTTTGTCAGGAGGTTCTCAGGGGAGGTTGGAGAAAGTTCTGAACAGCCAAGACCCAAGGGCTGAGGGTTCTGGGGAGGACAATGCCAGTTGGATTCAGAAAAGCAGTCACCATTCCTCCTGTGATAGACACCCTGGGGCACCTGGGAAGGCTGCCTGCTGGTGATAGTAAAATGGAAATCCTGGAGCCAGCCCACTGTGGTCCACACCCAAGAAAGGGCCCCTTAATCTGTCACCTGCAGAGCCTCACAATCAGGACCAGATTCCCTTGGGGCTTATGAGGTGTGGAGACACCCTTGCCAACCCTCTGTCATACTGTAGCAATGACATGACATCTTGTGTAATTCTCTGGACCTCCTTGTGAATCGCAGTTTACCCACAGATAAGGTAACAGCTTGGCTTGAGGTTCCATGGCCACCAAATATGTGGCGTGGTCTGAATTGAGCCCTCTTGTACCTTTGGTTCCCCCCTGCCCCATACCACCGCCCGGCAGCCTGTTTCTTTCCAGACCTCACCTGCTGGCTCCCTCATGGTGCCACACTCTCACCCCTGAGCCCTGGCCCACTTCTAATTGCTCTTTGCATCTCTAGTTTTTCTGTCTCTTGCCCCAACACAGGGCATCAAATGTTCGATTATGTTCTTTTTAACACTTTTTTTAAAGTTTATTTATTTGGGGGAGGGAGGGGCAGAGAGAGAGAGGGAGACAGAGGATCCAAGCAGGCTCTGTGCTGGTAGCGCAGAGTCCCATGCTGGGGCTCAAACTCACGAACTGCGAGATCATGACCTGAGCCGAAGTCGAACGCGTAACTGACTGAGCCACTCAGGCACCCCACCCCTCATTATGTTCGTTTTAGTATGCAATTAAATAATTACAGGTTAAGATTCATACTCTCTGTCCTCCCACTTCCATTGGCATTTGGGTCTAGAGCCCACCCTTTCAAATGAGAAGGGCAGTGGTGTGTGGATAGTGCCTTGGCCTTTCCCCCTTGTTGATAGCAAGGAAACCAGTAGCCTCTGCTAGGATGTGTCCCAATGCCCTGGCTCTGGGGAACTTTGTTACCAGCGGGTGAAATAAAGAAGGTATTCCAAGTTGTTGGAAAAGAAAGGCTCAGTGCGAGCACATTAATCAGTAGTCTGGTGGGAGACAGATGATGGAGGCAGGACTTGAGGCAGGAGGGAGGAGAAGTGAGGACTGGAGCTTGGAGAGCAGAGGCGCCTAGCCACTGGGTGTTGAAAGAGCCCAGACACCCCTTCCCAGATCCCCCAGAGACGCAGAGCCTGAGGGAGGCTAGAGGGCCAAGGGGGCTTTATTTGGGGGCAGCCAGATAGGCGGTAGGACTGAAGGAGTCTTCTCATCTCTCCCAGTGGGTCCACTGATCACCAGGCCTGCAGTTCCTGAAATGTGGAGGAAAACATTTCATCCTGTAATTCAAGTAAGAAGGAAGACTGTATGAAGGGAAGCTCGTTCTGCCAAAGGCAAACTAGACTCATGCTATTGCCCATTGATGTGAATCCTTCCAGGCCTTTCCATGCACGTGCTGTGTGTGTTTGAACAGTGAGTACATACATTTGGTGTCAAAACTCAAAAGTTCCCAAAAAGCATAGTGTAAGGGAAGTTGCTTTCCCCCATCCTTCCTACCCCCAGCTGAGGTCCAGCCTTGGAAATGTTTATCAGCGCATTTACCTTTCTCCTTTGGTTAGACTTGAGATGGTTTCTAATGTTTTGTTATTGTTGAAAATATTGTAACAACCTTTATCCAGTTATTTGCACATGTGCATGTCAGTCTGGAGGTAAAATGCCCCAGATGGGCCTGAGGTCTAGGGGTGTGTGCCCAGGAGTACTGATAGGTGTTACCAGGTGGCTACAACAAGCCCTCAGCAGTGGTGGTATCAACTTTTTAAGTTTTATTTATTTAAGTAATCTCAACATCCCACATGGGGCTTGAACTCACGACCCTGAGATCGAGTCGCATGCTCTTCTGACTGAGCCAGCCAGGTGCCCTGGTGGTATCTTTTTAAAAAATTTTTGCCCACCTGCTGGGTTGTAAGACATACCAGACTGCCTTTAATTTGCAGCGATGAGTGAAATTCACACCTGTTCATGTGTCTTCAGGCACAGGGGTCCAGGGCTTGGACTATGGCTTGGAATACACTATGGCTGTGTAACCTTGGCAGATTGGTTAACCTCTCTGGGCCTCAGTTTCCATATCTGCTCAGTGGGACTAATAAGAACCCCCCCCCCCCATCTTTTAGGGTTGCTGCCAGTTCTCTGATTCTCATGAAATCAACAGCTTAAAATAGTGCTGGTTTGGGCTGGGAGTCTCTTCAGAGCCCCTGTGTTTCCTTTTCTGTGATGGATGTTGATGTCCCTGCCACCCACCTGGGGTTCCACTTTCACCATGAACTCTAGCTGAATGCTGTCTCTGCCTGGTGCCTCCCTTCCTCCTCACAGGGGAAGTGGTGGGTTGGGACTGGAGCTTATGTGCCAGGAGCGGTAATACTGGGAGGTAACATGGTGGCACGGGTAGTAGAAAGGATGGGTATCCCCAGGTGTGGGGAAAGGAGCCTGCGGCCCTCGGGCAGCCTCCAGTCCATCCTGTAAATGTCAGAGCTGCTTGGTTGGGGCTTTATTTCTCAGTGTTTTTGTCTTTAGAAGTGTGATAATGGCACCATATGGACATGGGCCTGATTCACATTCTCTTAAAATAATTATACATGATTATTTTAGGAGAGAAATTTCTGAAATCCAGAATATTGTTTTTGCTCTAAGAAATTACCCTGCACAAATACCTTTTGGGGGGATGGTTGCTGCCCTCCAAACCCAAGGGAAACACAATGTCCTGTAGTAAACGTGATTCACTGAATGCATTTGCCTTTTAGTTACTTCACGGTGGTTCTTAACTTGCCAGTAGATCTGGTTGTAAAAGCCCATTTGTACACTGGTTGCCTGAAAACTTGCCCATGATTTCCCCAGTGCCACAGTGGATATCCAGCTTATTTACTTATTTTTATTTATTTACTTTAACGTTTATTTTTGAGAGAGAGTGAACACACAAGGGGAAAGGAGGGTGGGTGCAGAAGATCTGAAGTGGGCTCTGTGCTGAGAGCAGAGAGCCCAATGCAGGTCTCAAACTCATGAACCATGAGATCATGACCTGAGCCTAAGTTGGATGCTTAACCAACTGAGCCACCCAGGCACCCCTGGATATCCAGTTTAAAAGCCAACTGAAAACAGTGTGACACACCCCTCAGTGACCATGAATCCAGGCCTGGCTGTTTCTCTGCCAGGACACCCTTTGAGGGATGGTGACAGGGGTGGAGGTCAGGACAAAATGGTAAAATGTGTGTGTATGAGACACACTCCTGCTTTTTTTTTTTTAATAAATTTTTAAAAATGTTTTATTTATTTTTGAGACAGAGCATGAGCGGGGGAGGGGCAGAGAGAGAGGGAGACACAGAATCTGAAGCAGGCTGCAAGCTCCAAGCTGTCAGCACAGAGCCTGATGTGGGGCTCGAACCCATGAATTGTGAGATCATGACCTGAGCAGAAGTCAGACACTCAACCAACTGAACCACCCAGGCACCCCCACACTCCTGCCTTTCAAAGGTTGGCCATGAGTGCTGAGCATGGACAAGGCTCAGTAAAGGTGACAGGGCCGTTCCACAGAGGCAGCCCTTCTGGACGCTGGCAGCTCCTCAGGTAGAGGACACCTGGGGCGGGGGCCGTCCAGTGGAGGCTCGCAGTGGAATGGCACACATCCATGCCATCGAGCAGAAAATAAACAGAAAACCCTTGGCAATTTGCCACTTTGAAAGGTGTTGTCCCATACAGAGGGAATTGCATGCGAGCTAAAAGTGAGAGGTTTCCTCCGTTCTTATGAATAAAAGTGAAATCACTTTTTTGTTTTCAAGTAAACTCTACCCCCTGACGTGGGGCTCAAACTCATGACCCCGAGATCAAAGAGTCACATGCTCTGCCCACTGAGCCAGCCAGTCGCCCTGAAATCACTTGTTTCAAGGCTGGAGGGCAGTTTCTGTAGTTCTCCAGTCATGGGGAACAGTGTTTCGGCCACTAAAGGGACAAGACTCCAAATACCTGACCAGCTAGCTTGTGAATAATCTGAGATTCCTGTTTCTCGGCCTCTTCACTGTGTGCTTTTGGAATCTTTTAGAATCAGAGGGAGTCTGAAGAAAGGAAAGAAGGGACAAAACTTAAGCCTCCTTTCAATAAAAAGAGAAAACTCAGGTGAAGATATTAAAACAGACTCAACATGAGTTCGGTAAGAAATAAAGTCAGGAAGCACCTGGCTGGCTTAGTTGGTAGAGCATGCGACTCTTGATCTCAGGGTTGTGAGTTCAGGTGTGGAGCCTATTTAAAAAAAATAAGTCAGAACAGGTTCATTCCTTCCTTATTGGTCATTACTGATGGGTGGGGCATGTGTGTGTGTGTGTGTAGATCGACTTCGTCTATGTGGCCAGTGTGGGACATTGGGTGGGGACACAGGAGATGGAGCTGGGCCGGTGCAGGTGGTATCTGAATTGACACTCACCTCTGTGACCTCCCTCAAAGATGGGAGGGATGCCAGGGTTCAAATTCATAGAGTGTCCAGTAGTTTGGGGCAACCGAAAAAAACCTGATAAAATGTATTGGGACTAATGTGATATCGTGAAAAAGTGAAAGTTTGAGGAATCACTGATCTGGAATATCTCATATAATCAGACTTCTTCAGAACTACCTTTACACTTGGTTGAGAAGACCATATTTTGGAGAAAGAAATGGAGCTTCATTTTGGAGGATAGATGTGTAAGGTGTGGATGTGTGTTTCTTGTGTGGAAATTTCCCCCACAATATTCTTTTTTTATTTAATGTTTATTTTTTATTTATTTTGAGAGCAAGAGCGAGCGAGTGCGGGCAGGCGCAAGCAGGGGAGGGGCAGACAGAGAGGGAGAAAGAGAATCACAAGCAGGCTACACGCTGTCAGTACAGAACCGGACAAGGGGCTCAATCTCACAAACTGTGAGATCGTGACCTGAGCCTAAATCAAGAGTCAGATGCTTAACCAACTGAGCACCCAGGTGCCCTCACAATATTCTTGTAGTTGAGTTTCTCTGTTGGGAAATGGGATGAACCATTAATTTTTGTTTATGGTATAAAATAGGATCCAGCTTTTTCTTTTCCTGTAGATGGGTATCTGTAATGTCCAGCACCATTTTTGGAAACCTCTTTCTCAGTGAGGTGTAATACCACTTCGCTATATCTGGTGTTCATCTATGAATAGGTCTGTTTCTGGGCTCTCTTTTGGGTCACATTGACCTGTTTTCCTGTCCTGTGCCTGTGCCTTGATGACCATGGAAAATGGCAGGACTTGGGGCAACTGGGTGGCTCAGAGCCTGGAGCCCACTTCAGACTGTGTGTGTCTCTCTCTCTGCCCCTCTCCCACTCACACTCTGTGTCTCGCACTCAAAAATAAACATTAAAAAAAGAAGAAAGGAAGGAAGAAAATGGCAGGACTTGCTCTCTGGCAGACTCCGGTAGAGTACATGCTTCCTTTATGCTCTTTTTTTTTTTTTAATTTTTTTTTCAACGTTTATTTATTTTTGGGACAGAGAGAGACAGAGCATGAACGGGGGAGGGGCAGAGAGAGAGAGGGAGACACAGAATCGGAAACAGGCTCCAGGCTCCGAGCCATCAGCCCAGAAACTTCCTTTATGCTCTTTAAGAGGGTCCAAGTGTCCTCACTAGTTTTTAAGCTTTTTTTTTTTAATATTTATTTTTGAGAGAGAGCAGCAAGAGCACGAACAGGGGAGAGGCAGAGAGAAAGGGGGACAGAGGATCTGAAGTGGGCTGTCAGCACAGAGCTCAACACGGGGCTCAAACTCATGAACTGAAAGATCATGACCTGAGCTGAAGTCAGACCCTCAACCTACTGAGCCACCCAGGAGCTCCTTGTCTTCACTATTTGACCTTTGACATGATGGGGCTCAGGGTGTACTACCCTAAAATATGTCACCATATTGAATATCTTAAGCTGGAGGAATTTGAGAAAATGGCAGGAGGAGGAAGGTCACTCTGACCTCCCCCTTTGCCTTTATTCCCTGAAACAGGTCATTAAACTCCCATGTGAAAGGTGCCCTTCTGTACCAGGAGAATGGAAATTCTTACCACCAGAGACCAGGAATTTGGGGCAAAGAATTCTGTGTAAACAAACCTTGTTAAACCTACCCCACCTTCCTAATTATTTCTTCACCATGGTCTGCCCCTAGCCCGAACCCCTCTGCCTTGTCAGTTCTTCACAAATAAGGGGTTTCTTTGTCTAAAACGTAGAAGAGCTCCCTGCTCCGCTACTTCTTTGGGTCTTCATTCTTCTGTGAAGGCTCCCAGGTACATGTAAGCATTCAATAAAATTTGTGTGCTTTTCTCCTGCTAATCTGTTTTTGCCAGTTTAATTTTTAGACCCAGCCAGGGACCCCAAGAGGGTTGAGAAAACTTTTCCCTCCCCTACAGACACTTCTAGGAGAAGTTTTAAAATTACATCTCTCTTGCTGGCTCCCTGGCTTGCATATGTGTGTGTGCGCACACACACACACACACACACAAACACACACACACACACACACACACCCCTCAACACATCTTCCTCGTTTTTTATTTGAATTGGATTTAATTTAAAAATTACTTTGGGGCATCTGGATGGCTCAGTCGGTTAGGCATCTGACTCTTGATCTTCACTCAGGTCTTGATCTCAGGGTCGTGAGTTTAAGCCCCGCACTGGGCTCTCTGCTGGGTGTGAAGCCTACTTAATTAAAAAAAAAATAGGGGTGCCTATGGCCTGGGTGGCTTAGTAGATTGAGCATCCAACTCTTGGCTTTGGCCCAGGTCATGATCTCCTGGTTCGTGGGATCAAGCCCCACTTTGGGCTCTGTGCTGACAGCACTGTGCCTGCTTGGGATTCTCTCCACCCCCTCCCTCTGCCCCTTCCCCGCTTGCATGTGTGTGTGTGCTCTCAAAATAAATACAACTTTGAAAATAATAAAAATTACTTTGAGGAGAATTCATATGTTTATAATATCTTCCAGTCCTGATCTTGGTGTATCTCTCCATTTATTAAGATATTCCTCATTGTCCCTCAAAGTTGTATACTATTCTCTGTAAAGGTGTTTCAGATCTTTGAATTTATTCTTACTTTGTGTTGTTACACTGTTGTAGAAGTGTATATTTTCCATTCTAATCTTTATGCCTTCTTGCCTTGCCTTCCCCAGCTGGCTGGGATTTCTGGAAGTGCTGAATGAAAGTGGTGATATGGAGGTTTATTCCTGATCTCAAAAAGAATGTTTTCTAAGTCTGACCATTGAACATGATGTTCACTGTGGGTTGTTTCATCTTTATAGGTATCTTAACAGATATCTATAAAATCTATCTATAACAGATACCTATAAAATTAACAGATAAGGAAGTTCCCTGATGTCCCTTAGTCTTCATGGAATGTTAAAATTGTGAATGGATGTTAAATTTTGTCAAATGCTTTCTCTGCATCTATTGAGAAAAACAGATTGAGGGAACCATAGGCAGTACATTTTATTAACTAAATTTTCTAACGTTAAATGATTTTGTATTCTTGTGATAAAGTCAACCTAATTGTATTTTATTATCCTTTTAAAATAGTATTTGATTCTGTTTGGTAGTATGATTTAGGATGTTTGCATTTTGGCTTATGAGAAGAAAATTATAGTGAATTTTATTCTTTCACTGCCCTGGTCAAGGTTTAGTATCAAGTTAAGCTAGCTGTGTTCACTTTGATTTCACTAATGTTAATCAGATCTGAATTCAGGTTTGCTCTTTTCTTCCTGAGTCCTATTTTTCAGTTGTATTTCTTCCAGGAATTTATGTGTGTGGTTTGCATTTTCAAATATATTAAATTGATCACAACATCCATAAATCTCACTCAAAGAAAGTGATATTCCATTTCTATTTCTGCCAGGTTATTGCTTTGATCTGATCTCTCCCCCACTCCCCACCTTCCCTCCAATCATTGGAACAAAGCTTTATCAGTTTTATTAGTCTTTCTGAGAACAAACTTTTGGCTTCATTGATCCTTGTATATCCATGTTTTTCTTGTCTGTTGCATTGAATTTTTTACTATTTCCATATATTTTCTTTAGGTTTCTCTGTCACTTTTCTAACATCTGAAAGATGGGTGTTTAGCTCATTAATTCCACCTGTCTTATTTTCTAATCTACCTTCTAGAAAATTTTATGTTTCCTTGTAAATACTAGGAAGTACTTATTGTTTAATTCAAAATATCTTCTAATTTTCATTGTCCTTAGACCCATGGGTATAAAGAAATATGTTCCTTTTTTTCTCTTTGGATTATACTTTTAAAAAAAATCAGTATAATTGACATACAATAAATATCTTAGTGGCTTCAGGTGTAAATCATATGGACTGGATAATTTTATATATTATGAAATGATCCCCACCATAAATCTAGCTATCCTCTGTCCCCATACAAAGTTATTACAGAATTACTGACTATATTCTCTATCTGTACATTACATCCCCATGACATCTTTATTTTCTAAGTGGAAGTTCCTACCTCTTAATCCCCTTGACCTGTTTTGCCCATTCCCCCAATGCCTGCCCCCTCTGGTAACCAACCATTTGTTTTCTGGATCTGTGAGTCTGTTTTTGTTTTTTCTTTTGTTTTGTTTTGTTTTTTTTTTGTTTAGATATAAGTGAGATTGTATGGTATTGGTCTTTCTCTGTCTGACTTATTTCACCTAGTGTAGTACTGTTGATGTTGATCCATGTAAGATTTCATGGTGAGATGGTAAGATTTCATTCTTTTTATGGCTGTGTAGTATTCCATTGTGTATATACACCACATCTTCTTTATCCATTCATCTATCGATGGACAATTAGGCTGCTTCCATTGCTTCCCTTTTCTCCACATCCTCACCAACACTTGTTAATTTTTTGTCTTGTTGATAATAGCCAGTCTGACAGGTGTGAGGTGATAGCTCCTTATAGTTTTGATTTGTATTTCCCTGATGATGAGTGAGTGATGTTGAGTAGCTTTTCACGTGTCTGGTGGCCATTTGTATGTCTTCTTTTGAAGAATGTCTATTAATGTCCTCTGCCCATTTTTTTAAGTAGGCTCCATAATCAGCATGGGACTCAAACTCATGACCCTGAGATGAAGAGTTGCATGCTCCACCGACTGAGCCAGCCAAGTGCCCTCTTTGCCCATTTTTTTTTAAATTTTTTAAATGTTTATTTCTTTTTTGAGAGAGAGACAGAGTGACAGAGCATGAGCAGGGGAGGGACAGAGAGAGAGACACAGAACCTGAAGCAGGCCAGGCTCTGAGCTGTCAGCACAGAGCCTAATGCAGGGCTCAAACTTACAATGAGATCATGACCTGAGCCGAAGTCGGATGTTTAACTGACTGAGCCACCAAGGCGCCCCCCTCTCCTGCCCATTTTTAATCAGGTTGTTTATTTTTAAGTTGTGTAAGTCCTTTATATATTTTGGTTATTAACCCTTTATCGGATGTATGATTTGTAGATATCTTCTCCCATTGCCTGGGTGGCCTTTTGTTGATGGTTTCCTTTGCTGTGGAAAAGCTTTCCAGTTTGATGTAATCCTATTTGTTTATTTTAGCTTTTATTGCCCTTGCCTAAGGAGACTGGTCCAAAATACATTTTGCTAAGAATGATGTTAAAAAGCTTACTGCCCTGGTTTCTTCGAAGAGTTTGTTGTTTTCTGGTCTTACATTCAAGTCTTTAATCCATTTTGAATTTATTTTTGTGTATGATGTAAGACAGTGATCCAGTTTCATTTTTTTGCATGTAGCTGCCTACAGTTTTCCCAAAGACCATTTATTGTATATTCTTGCCTCCCTTGTCATAAATTAATTGACTGTGTGAGGTTTTTTTTCTGGGCTCTTGATTCATTCCATTGATCTGTGTGTCTGTTTTTATTTATTTATTTTTTGTATTTTTTAATCTATATTTTTAAATTTAATCTTTTTAATGTTCATTTTTGAGAGAGAGAATGTGAGCAGGGGAGGGGCAGGGAGAGAGGGAGATACAGAATCTGAAGCAGGCTCCAGGCTCTGAGCTGTCAGCACAGAGCCCAACGTGGGGCTTGAACTCATGAACTGCGATATCACACCTGAACTGAAGTGGGAAGCTGAACCGACTGAGCCACCCAGGCACCCCTGTGTGTCTGTTTTTGTGCCAGTACCATACTGTTTTGATTACTGTTCATTTGTAGTATAGTTTGAAATTAAGGACTGTGATCCTCCAACTTTGTTCTTCTTTTTCAAGATTGCTTTGGCTGTTCGGGATCTTTTGTGGTTTTATACAAATTTTAGGATTCTTTGTTGTAGTTCTCTGAAAAATGCCATTGGTATTTTGTTTGGGATTGCATTGAATCTATGGATTGCTTTGGGTAGTATGAGCATTTTAACAATATTCTTCCAGTCCATGAGCACAGAATATCTTTCCATTTATTTGTGTAGAAAGTAGTACATTTCTGAATTTCTAAGCATATGAAAATTTTCTCTTGTGGTATTTTCTTATTGATATCTAAATTTAGTGTTTTGTGGTCAGAGAATATATTGTGTTTTCAATCCTTGGAAGTTGGTTGAGACTTGTGTGTTTGGCTTTTCTGAATGTTTGTGTGCTTTAAATGAATGTGGATTCTGAAGTTCTTAGATACAATTTTCTCCATGTCTTTTATGTCTAGTTGGTCCATCACATCATGCACATAGTCTGTGTCTGTATTCATTTGTGTTTGCCAGTCACTGAAAAGAATAAAATAGTATATTTATACTACATATGCTGTATATTAAGTATACTATACATATGTAATAAGTATACCATGTTTATGCTTTATATACTATAATCAGTAATCCTACTGTGATTAAAGATTTATCTGTTTCTCCTTACGGTTCTATCAATGTTTGATTTATATATTTTGAGGCTATGTTATTAAGTAGTCAGATTTACACTTTATTTTTATTTTTATTTTTTTAATTTACATCCAAGTTAGTTGGCATATAGTGCAACAATGATTTCAGGTTTTACTGCTTTATTTTTTTTTTTAAAGTAATCTCTACACCCAACACAGGGCTGGATCCCACAACCCTAAGATCAAGAGTTGCATGCTCTACAGACTGAGTCAGCCAGGTGCCCTGTCCTTTTGCTGTTTTAGCTACTTTATTGTGAATCACATGCATATAATAAATACACAAAACAGGGGCACATGGGTGGCTTAAGGACCTGACTTCGCTCAGGTCATTATCTCACAGTTCATGGGTTCGAGCCCCGTGTCAGGCTTTGTGCTGGCAGTTCGGAGCCTTGAGCCTGCTTTGGATTCTGTGTCTTCCTTTCTCTGCCCCTCACCCACTCATGCTCTGTCTCTCTGTCTCCCTCTCTCTCTGTCTCTCTCTAAACATTAAAAAAATTTTTTTAATACATAAAACAAATATATTGTTAGCAAATAATTATAAACTATATGTCTGTGTTGCCATCACCCAGGTTCTAGCTTCATCTTTCAACCATTCTGTGTCCTTATGTTTAAGATATGTCTCTTGTAGGGGCGCCTGGGTGGCTCAGTCAGTTAAGCGTCTGACTTCAGCTCGGGTCATGATCTCACAGCTTGTGAGTTCGAGCCCCACGTCAGGCTCTGTGCTGACAGCTCTGAGCCTGGAGCCTGCTTCGGATTCTGAGTCTCTCTCTGTGTCTCTCTCTTTCTCTGCCCCTCCCCCACTTGCACTCTCTTTCAAAATAAATAAATAACTTAAAAAAATATATGTCTCTTGTAAATTGCATCTTAGATGAATTTTGTCTTCTATCCAGTCTGAAACCTTAAACTACCATTTAGCTTGATTTGGGGCTTGATCCTACAACTGAGATTATGACTTAAGCTGAAATCAAGAGTCGGATGCTCAGCCAACTGAGCCACCCAGGCGCACCTACCGTCCTATCTTTTTAAAGCTGTACAAAACAACACTGCTGTTCTTTTACTCACCTATTTACCATCTTCTTTATTCACCATTCCTTTTTTTAGACTCTGACATTTAGGTAGTATTGTTTTTCTTCTGTCTGAAGCACACACATCCTTGTACTTCCTTTAGTGGTATTTTGCTGAAGTCAACCTTTACAGTTTTCTGAAAATGTCATTCTGGAATTCTTGAAAGATATTTTCACTGGATATAGAACTCTGGAATAGCCAGATATTATCTTTCAGGACCTTAAAGTTACCTTTCCTGACCACCCTCTGGATCCTGTTATTTTACTTGGGAAGTTGTTCTGTTGAAAGGTAGTTTTCCCTCTCCTTCTGGATACTTCTAAGACTTTTATTTCCTTTTCTTGGTGTTCTACAGGTGCTCTGCCCCATTTTTCTCCCACTTTACCTTCTATAAATCTAAATATTTTTCTTAGCTTTTACTGTCCTTTTCAAGAAATCAAGCCACATCAATATTGTAAGCGTTTTCCCCTATATTTTCTTCTAGGAGTTTTATAGTTTCCATTCATACATTTAGGTCTTTGATCCATCCTGAGTTAATTTTTTTCACTGTTGTTTTGAGAGGCAGCAAGTAGGGGAGATGTGTGTGTGGGGGGGTGGTGACAGAGGATTTGAAGTGGGCCCCATGCTGACAGCAGGGAGCCCAATGCAGGGCTTAAACTCAAGAACCATAAGATCATGACCCAAACCAAAGACACTTAACCGACTATGCCACCCAGGCATCCATTTTTTGAGTCAGTTTTTGTATGCAGTGTTAAATAAGGGTCTAACTTCATTCTTTTGCATGTGAGTATCTAGTTTTCCCAGAACCAAAAAACTGCCCTTTCCCTAATGAATCATAGCACCCTTGTTTAAAATCATTTGACCCTACACAAGGGTTTATTTCTGGACTCATGTAATTTTTTTTTTTAATTTTTATTCATTTTGAGACAGAGCATGAGCAGAGGAAGGGCAGAGAGAGGGAGATATAGAATCTAAAGCAGGCTCCAGGCTCTGAGCTGTTAGCATAGAGCCTGACATGGAACTTGAACCCATAAACCATGAGATCATGACCTAAGCCGAAGTCAGAAGCTTAACTGACCGAGCCACCTAGGTGCCCCGAGGTATTAGTATTCTTTATGTATAATATTAAAGAATTAGATCTTCCAGTTCTGGCCCCCCCCACCCTATTCCTCAAAACACATACCTCCTGAACGTGCCTCCTTGACGTATTTTGTTCCCTCCATAACCCACTACTTTGTCTTGATTCATTGACAGGTTGTGACATTTTTCTCTCGTCCCAGCTGTGTGGACAGTGCCACACGCCCTCTGAACAACAACGGCTCTTGCATGCATATTTCAGTGTCTCTTTTGTCAGAGAGCCCAGCAGAGCCGTGGTTCTTCCGGTGCCAGCCCTGAGCTGAGCGAGGAGTGCCCTGCCGAGATGGTGAAGATGACAAAATCCAAAACTTTCCAAGCTTATCTGCCAAACTGTCACCGAACGTACAGCTGTGTCCACTGCAGAGCCCACCTGGCCAATCATGATGAGCTGATCTCTAAGGCAAGTGGTTTGTGCCCAGAAAATGATGAGATCCCCCTGAGGATGATCAGACCTAATTCATAGACAAACATTTAACCATCGTGTGACTTTGTGGGTCTGTTGTGTCCTGGAAGTGTAGAGACTCCTGGGCAGTATTGATGAAAGTTTCGTGCATGGTGGAGTGTGACTGCACTGTGATGTTGGTGTGCTTAGTGTGTTGGTCGTGGTGTTTGTGCAGTGGGTGGGTTTTGGAGGGATAGAAAATCACAAAAAGCAAGAGGAGTAGGTTAGTTTGTCAGAGCAGTAAAGTTAATGTAAAACCAAAACATGTCAAAGGAACAAAGGAAGTCTAGCAAATCTGTGGGAAGAGTTTAATAATAAGGGAATTAAGAAATTTTAAAAACTCAGAATGCTTAAGGAGAAAACAGCCTATCATAGAGGAATGGGGGAAAGAGGATTTTTTTTTTTTTATGTTTTATTTATTTTGAGAGCGAGACTGCCAAGCAGGTTCTGTGATGTAAGTGCAGATCATGCTGTAAGTGCTATCGTGCTATAAGCACAGATCACGCAAAACTGTGAGATCATGACCTAAGCTGAAATCAAGAGTTGGACGTTTAACCAACTGAGCCACCCGGGCGCCCCAAAGAGAGGATCTTTTAGAAAAATCGTCAGGACGGACACTCTGTACAGGGCCACAGCAGCTGCCCTGGGCACTCTGTGTAGGACCGGGAGCAACCTGGTAGATGAGAAAAGAACAGCCCAATTCCTTATTATTAAGTTGGACCCTTTTTTAGCAGCATCTGAGGTCTATAATCAACCACTTGTGAACACGTAAAATGATTCAAATGTAGTAGGTGGGAAGTTGTGACCGTTCTCTCCTGCCCATCCTTGTGGGTCACCACCACTTCCCCCCATCCTCACAGGTTTGCCTTCTTGGGCTACGTGAACCTCATGCTCCTTCAAAAACAAAGTCAGGAAGTTGGGCCTTTCAGGAATCCCTGCTTAAGCTTCGCACTTTAGTCAGTAGGAAGATCGCTTGCCTACTTGTGTTTTAGCTAGGTGATAATGAATGGTTGTCTCATTTCTGTTTATCATCTAAAATAAACACCGTGAAACGAGGCAGAGAGTTCCTGTGCTCTTGCTGCTGTGGCTCCTTTGTCCATTCAGAAGATTCAAGTCAGAAATGCGAGGGCCTCAGTTCCTGGTTTCTTGGGTGCCTTCCAAGGCAGGCTCCGTGTGTGTCACAGTGTCTGAGTTTGTGGAAGGCAGAGCCACTCTGTGACCGTCAGATGGGGCTGTGTGGCTTGGTGACCTCCCTGAGCCATGCCATCTCAGAAGGCATAGGTGTTTGTTGGCATCATCACGGTGTTGGTTCTGAAGCATGCTAGAGGCTCCATCATGGGGTGGGCCAAAAGGAATTTGGGATGCTTCTTTCAACGAGCCCGAAAGACTGTTTTTTAAATTACATTGAAAGTAGAGACCTGCTAGGTGGAAACAGCCGTGACCTTAACTGAGTATCTCAGGATGAAAGTCATGCTGAGAACCTAAATGCACCAAGCACACAGTCTGCCAAGAGGCATCAGACCTTGCATTTCAGCTGGTGATACAGGAAACTGCTGCTTTTCCTTCCATACATTGTTAGTCCGTAAGTTACCATGTAGAGCAGAATGCAGTTCATATGAGGACAGAATTATTGTCTTGACAGGTGTTCACGAGCCTCTGGGGCCATCTTTGTCACTAGTAAGCAATGCCTTGGTCCAGGGGAGCTATTCCTGGTACAGGCAGGTCTAGTTGTTAGAAGGCTCTGATTTTATCTGTGGCCCACATCTGGCACACCACCTGTTTTCTGTGAAGTATTATTGGATCACAGCCACGTTCGTCTATTTATGTATCATGCCAGAGTAGTTGCAACAGAGGCTGTGTGGCCCCCAAAGCCTAAAATATTTATCAGCTGGCCTCGTTTACGGAAGTTTGTAGGCCCGCACTCTAGTCTGACTTCTATCTAAACCCGAACCTCAGCTCTGACCATATCACTGATCCAAACCCTGTTTAAACAAGTAAGGATTTGCAGAGTAGGTGAGAGAATTAGGAAAATTGGTCTACCGAATTGAAGGCTGATAAGGATGTGCAGGAAAGCCTATGAGATGATTATTTGTTAAATTGGCCATGA
The DNA here is from genome assembly GCF_018350175.1 of Felis catus. Classification (NCBI taxonomy): domain Eukaryota; kingdom Metazoa; phylum Chordata; class Mammalia; order Carnivora; family Felidae; genus Felis; species Felis catus. Next base: position 29,416,116 of record NC_058379.1, on the reverse strand, counting down.
TGTAATATTCCTTATTCTAGAAAACCACTTGAAAACTCTTCTTAATCTGAAAGGTGTATATTTCTTTCTTTCTTTTTTTAAGTTTATTTATTTTGGGAGAGAGCACACATGTGAGCAAGTAGGGGAGGGACAGAGAAAGGGAGAGAGAGAACCCCGAATAGGCTTCGTGCTATCAACGCACAGCACCACCCCCTCTCCCCGTCCCCCATGCAGAGCTCAAACTCACAAACTGTGAGATCATGACCTGTGTCAAAACCAACAGTCAGTTGCCCAACGGACTCAGCCACCCAGGCACCCCTAAAAGCTATGTAACTCAGTCAAAACACTGGTAGCCTCAAGCTAGGTTATACCACAGTAACAAAAAGCCCCCAAGTCACAGTGGCTTACCACACAGGTCTTGCTCCGGTGAAATGTCTGTCCAGGGTCTGGGAGCACTGTGACTCCCGGGTCCTGTGTGGGGTCCAGAGCCCCGGAGGCCTGTGGTAGCCGTTCCTCAGCTTGGCCCTCCGCTCACGTTGAGGCCATGACCTGAAAAAGTGTCTCCACCTTTATTCCAAAATGCAAAACTCACCATCCCTTTTCATCTTACCACAACAGATATGTGACAGCTTTTTCTTCTTTGCAGTCTTTTCAGGGAAGTCAGGGACGAGCCTACCTCTTCAATTCTGTGTGAGTACCACTGCCGTTGGCCTGTGGACCTGCTGTGTTCATGGTCACGTTACATTTATTGCTTTTGTACATCCGTGCAAACAATTACTCAAAGGCTAGAATGACCAGAGGGTTTTTTTTAAATTATTTTTATTTTCATTAAAAAAATTTTTTTAATGTTAATTTTGAAAGAGAGTGCAAGTGAGGGAGGGGTGGAAAGAGAGGGAAACACAGAATCTGAGGCAGGCTCCAGGCTCTGAGCTGTCAGCACAGAGCCTAACGCAGGGCTTGAACTCACGAACTGGGAGATCATGACCTGAGCCGAAGTCGGATGCTTAACCAACTGAGCCACCCAGGCTCCCCTTTTTATTTTTTTTTTATTTTGAGAGCGAGAGGGTGCGTACGAGCCAGGGAGAGGGAGAGAAGAGAGAATCTTAAGCAGGCCCTACACTCAGCACGGAGCCTGTCATGGGGCTTGATCCCACAACCTTGGGATCATGACCTGAGCCAAAACCGAAAGTTGGACGCTTAACCAACTGAGCCACTCAAGCACCCCAGGTCAAGTGTTTTTAAGTGATCTTAAATAATTGTACCCTCCAGTCAGAGTTTCAGGGAAGAGTGTGCTCTTACCTGAGGAACTAGCTCCCACATGTGGTGTGGTCTGTGCCCCATTTGTGGTGGGTTTGAATTTTACTGCGCTATGCACCACAGAACTGTCACCTCCCTAGGAACCTGGCCCATCTTGGAATTCTCCTGGGGAAATGAACAGTTGTTCCTTCTCATACAAGGTGGTGGTGGGCAGGGGGCGGGAAGGTGGGGCATTAAGAAGAAACACTGGTGCCTTTGGTAACCAGCTAGCTGGAGAAATAACCACCTGAGGCGGGAGCCAGGGGAAATGCTCTGGTCTCCAGCGATTTCCTGCCTCCTCCCCTGTAGGGTGAACGTGGGCTGTGGCCCCGCTGAGGAGAGGGTCCTTCTTACTGGCCTGCACGCGGTCGCAGACATCTACTGTGAAAACTGCAAAACCACGCTCGGGTGGAAATATGTAAGTAACTGTCTATTCCAACCTCTTGGACACTGCACAGATTACCAGATAAAACACATTACTAACAGACACAAAATTCGCGAAGGAGTAAGCCCTCCCCCTGGAAGTGTCAATCCATGTTTTAAAATAGAAATTCTGAGCCAACTAAAGATAGACGTAATCACATAGGCACACCTGCCCACACCTGCGCTCCCAGGGCAGGGGTGACAGCCATGCCTCACAGTCCCACCCTGCAGACCTAGGCCCCTGAGGGGCCCCTGGAATGAGGGGAGGGTCCCACCTGTCTGGAGGATGCTCGCCGACTGGCCAGGCCTGCGGTGGCTGCTGACATTACTTAGCAGTAGTGATGTCAAGCAGAACCGTCTGTGGTGCTCAGAAGTTTCCGCCGCGCCCACTGAGGCCTGGCCTCCCCCTGCCCATCAGAGATTTGGCCTGTGGGCAGCTTCTGCTCCCTCACACTCCCTGCTCCCGTTTTCCCCACCCCTCCTTTCAACTCCCAGATTTGTCCCTCTGGCCCGCACACCTGGTGCCCCCTGGCCATTGAGTGCACGTCCACCCTGGGCTCTGGCATCTGAGAGGCGTGTCTGGGTATGGCTGGCACCTGGCTCATGACGTGCTCTTCTGCAGCGATTCTGGTCATCTTAGTCAGGGCCAGCTGCTCTCCCTCTTTCTGTAATTCCCGATTGTTCCTATTCTCTGCATTCCCCAATCACACATGGAGATGGGCTTGGTGAGGCCTGCACACACCCCCAGCCCGTTCCGCTCCACTCTCACTGCCCACCCAAGGGCCTTCTCTTCTTCCGACATCTTGAATGACCTCCAGGGCACTTGGCATAGTTGCCTTCACTTGCCCCTTACCCGAAGTCCCTGCAAGGAGGCTCTGGCTCCTCGGCCTCCCAGACTGCCTCGCACATGGTAGAGGCTCGGTAGCAAATTTATTAGCCTTTCCCTGTGAGTTTATCGGCAACTTCACAACGAGTAGGAGTGGCCTGTCCTGTCCTAGGTGTGCTTGTCACCGAGACAGACCCTGCCCCCCCGCCCCAGCCCTGGTCAGTACTGCACACAGATCACCTGGGGAGATTTAATACCATCCACTTATTTTCTTTACCAAGCGTGCAGTGAAGCCAAAGTGAAATCGATTCTGCCCTGAGACCTTCTTTCTACTTTTTTTTTCTTTTTCAAGGAACATGCCTTTGAGAGCAGTCAGAAATATAAGGAAGGAAAATTTATTATTGAGCTTGCCCACATGATCAAAGACAATGGTTGGGAGTAAAGTGAAAACTTTGTTCTCTTCTGAATCCTATTTTGTGAAAGAAACTGTAAATGTAACGGAAACCTAGGAGCATCCTGGATGACAGTTTTTCTTGAACTTTGAACCTTGTAGGCTGGCCTCTCCCAGCTGTTCTGGTGGTAAGGTGTCCCCTCAGCCTCTGTCCTGTTCATGTACATGGCTGTTTCCGAAATGTTTCAATGACCTTTTCTTCTCAAGTTCCAGAGAAAGAATTAACCAACTGATGACTTACCCGTCTAGTTAATACCTTCTTTTAACCTATGCCTTTACAATAGAGTTTGGTTGTGCTCTTTCACGTTTGATAGAAAACCAAACTGAATTTCTGCTGACTACAGGGTTAGGGTCTTTTTAGAGAGTAAGTTCATTCCTCTCTTTTGGAATGAGGGTACTATAGCCCACTTTTTTCCCCTAATTCGTGAAACTACAAATGGACTGTTCCTCTTGCAGATGAACTGTTAAGGCATAGTGCTCATTTAAGAATCTTCCAGAAGCAGCCAATGAATCTATATGCCAAGGGACCTTTTTCTTTTTTAAGCTTTGCTCAAAAACAGAAGACACCACTGATTACATTTTAGATAAGCTATAAATAGAGAAATATGCCTAATGGAACATCTTGTTTATTTAAGCCAACAGCTTCCCTATCTAGAAAGCAAGCATTAGCAAAGACTATTCCAGGGGTCTGCAGGGGCACGCTATTTAGGCTGCAGTCCGGCAGGGCCCTGGCGGTGGGGCTTCTGCATCAGTTGCTGAGGGTGGGTGGTCCACAGAGTTAGAGTTTAACACACTGGACCGAGTAAAATCGGATTTCCTTTTCTACTCTGATGTACTTGAAGAAAAAGAATTACTTTTGCATATGAAAGAGGCCAGAATGAGCAGGATAAACTTCCAAACTTGAGATTTGAGAGATTGTTTTAACATTTTTTTCAGGAAAGGTTAAAGTTCTAAGACCTATTTAAACTTTGTAAATGAATATGGGTCTCCTGTGCCCCACTGGTTCTGTCCCTTGAACTGATACAGAAGGGATCTGGGCAGTCTTCTAAGTCCTGTGTCTCAACCATCCACCTGTGCCTCTGCAGGGAGAGGGCACTGTGCAGAATTTTGGCCAATGTTCAGAGCATGGAGGTCAAAAATCATTCCCAAATAAGTTCTGTTTTTCAGTGTTTGAGCCTGACTCCAGCTGCTAGGCCTGGCCAGCTGCTCCAGGGGTCTGGTGGGGCCTCCAGTGTAGCTGGAGACCCCTGAGTCCCCATTGCTGGGGGTGGGGGCAGGAAGAGAGGGCCCAGGGAGGCAGGGAGAGAGAAGGGCAGCGTGCCCAGAGGTTTCTCTGCCGGGCCAATGTCTGAAAGACAAGGTCAGCCCCGTGGCAAATGTGAGCTGGCTGGGAAGGCTGAGAACGGCTTCCAGTCCAGTGGGAGGTCCCTTTCCTCCTTCCAGCCCTCCTGAGCCCCAGAGCCCATGGCCCCCCTGGGTGGTTTTGGCACAGCTGCTCACCTAGTTTCCCTTTTGGCACCATCTCTCGGGTTAAGCCTTGGAACGTGGGGAAATGGCGCTGCCTTGCTGTGGGTGAGGGCACTGGAGTGCGAGCTAGTGTATACGCATGTCTCCAAGTATCGGAGGCAGATCTCTGTACAGCCGCGTAGGCCTCTGCGTGTACAGGTGCTCCAGCAGGCTGCTGCTTCCTGAGCTGGTGTGCCCCCCCCCGCCCCCCTCCCCCAGATGTAGGTTGTCCCAGAGCAGCCCCGTGTTTGAGTTCATGTGCAGCTATACAGCCTTCAGGCTCCCAGGGCACAGTCCTGCACGCATGGCACACTCATTGCCACGGTCAGAAACCTGAAGACGCCGCACTTGAGCTGGCATGTGAAGCACGGTCACCTGCAGCTTTGGTCCTTAGTGGCAACTTTGAAAGGACACAAAGACGCCTTCGTTGAGGAGTACTCCTCTTTGAAAACTTCACCTAAACTGACACCTCCCTTCTTGCCTTGGTGCCTCCATGAGCCTCAGTGCTGTGTCTGAGGCTCCAAGAGGATGAGGGAAATGGGGGTCCTGGGGGTGCTGAGGGCAGGGCTCCCGAGCACTTCTCCGCAAGATCTCCACGTAAACTGAAGAATCTTCTCAAATTCTTCTGACCGATTTTTGTATATACTAAACTTCTATTTAAAGCTTTTATATGTTCTGGGCAAGTTTACTGCTCCTTCGATTTGAGCACTTTGGTTTTTGTATTGTCTTTTGTGATGGCATTGAAACATTTTTACTAGTGGTCTTAGGAGGCCTTGTTTTATTTTGTTGGTAATTGATACCAACAAAAACCCTTACCACTTTTTTTGTTGGTCTTCTGAAAAACCCAAGCTCCTCTTGAAACCAAAAGAACAGACCGTGAGCTGGCTTCAGGGAAGGACATTCACACACGAGACCACAACCAGATGTGCTGGTAAAGTGTTGGAATGTTCCACCCTTCTAAATTCCTAAACAGTAAATATCATCCTGTGACTTTTATTTAAATTATTTAAAATATTTTTTTCCTTGAAGTTTGGGAAGTGATGCCAGGATCATAAATGCATTTAAACTATGTGGTGTTCTCTGGCACAGCACATCTACTCTAAAAGTGTGGTTTAGTTTTGTTGCTGTTTTATATATACATATATATATATAGTATTTTTATACCTTAACGCTTATTCTTGATGGCATCTGTCAGATATTACGCGAAATCAGAAATGGGAATCTTTTTTCAAAAGTCCTTTAATTTACCTGATGACTTCACCAGGTACTTAAAAAATCCAAGTGGTTTTAATACCTAGAAAACTAAGTTCCAAAATGACCTACAGAAATGTAAACCCTCATTTGTCAAAGGCTCTTGGGTGGATCTGCAGCCCAGAGTGGCCTGGCCATGCCTTGGGCCAGGTGCATGTGGTCACTGGGTGCAGCTGGAGGGACGGACCAATGGACAACAGCCCGAAGGTTTGCCCCTTGGAGCAGGACTGTCAAGCTCACGTGCACAAGCCTCCTTCAGCCTCTGCGTCCAGCCCTCTGTCCTCTGTGTCCGTGTGAGGTTCAAAAATAAAGCTTCCAATGTCAGATGTGTCCTTCCCAGTAGCACCTCCTGTTGTGGGCACTGGGGGCCCTGGATTCCCACAGTTCTCATTGTCCATGGCTTCTCCCATGTGGGGTCCTCCTGTTCCTTGAGGTGGAGAGGCAGGTAGTCCTGGGTGTGGGCCACAGGGGAATGTGGCTGTGACTACCCATGGTCCTTGCTGGGCGGGCCTTAGTGAGTCCGGGCATAAGGCAACAGAGCTTTCCCTGCTGCGGCTCCGGTCCCATGTGGGGCCATGCGGCCCACTGTCTCCTAGAGCTCTGTGTCACCGGGCTCCTACCAGTTGGGCTTGTGCACGTAGCCCGAGAACGCCTAACTTGAGCTCACCCCTCCTGAACGCTGAGGGGTTAGGAGCCCTCTGGGACTCCCTCTTCACCCCCACGTACCCGGAGTCCACGAGCGACTAGTCAGTGGCCTGCAAGTGCGTTTACATGGCTGTCACTGCATCCAGCCCTCTCCTCCTGGGTGAACCAGACTCTTGGGATACATTTCAGGCACAAACACTGGAGTGTAAGCCCTTCACTAATTGGGAGGGTAGTGGTGAGGAGGTCATGAAGAGGGATGAGGGCCAAAGGCAGAGGCTGACAGGTAACTCCCTAGAGCCCAGGTCCCTGGTTCCAGCTATGATCACACGCAAGGGATTGCAGAGGCACAGGGTGCCTGTGGGGCTCAGCCTTGTTCTCAGCACAGAGGAAAGCTGGTGGCAGGCCTGAAGCAGGATGACCACAGGCTGATGAGCTTTAGGCGGGTGACACAGATATGACCTGTGTGGATATGCACAAGGGGCTTGAACAGATGCAGGTGAGAGATAAGGGGCTTAGACCTGGGGTTCAGCATCAGAGATGGAAAAAGAAGAGCCCCCCCCAGCATGTTCTGGAATTTGAAGTTTGGGTGAGGGGAAGAACCAAGGACAAGCTGGAAAGAGTGGTGGCCTGTGCTGACCTTTAGACCATAGGCCTCAGGAGTGGGTGTGAGGAGTGGACAGCCTTGGGGCCAAAGGAGACAGACAGTGGGAGGCGGCAGCTGTCCCCACCCTTCTGCAGAGGCACTTTGGGAAGGCCGAGGTAGCCGTGTCAAGGTCAGAAGCATGGAAACCAGGCTGGCACAGGCTATGGAATGAAAAAAAAAAAGGGTGGGCAGGCAAGCATGTTTTTTAAAAGACATTTATAGAAAAATAGAATTAAGGGATTTTTAAGTCTGGAAACGCTGGTGAGGCTGGCCTAGAAGCTCTGGTGCTAGGGCTGGGGGTCAAGTGAGCATGTGGGGAGGCAGGGGGCCAGGGGGCACACCAGCTCTCTGCAGCCTTTGGCACATCCATTGGTAACAGCAGGCGCTGGCTGGCTTCTCCCATGTGTGGTCCTGGTCCTGTCCTGAGCCGGAGAGGTGGGCAGTCCTGGGTGTGGCCCTCGGGGGAACATAGCTGTGACCACCCATGGTCCTTGTTGGGTGGGCCTCAGTAAGCCCAGGTATAAGGCAGCAGAAAAGGTTTTAGAAACTGATGTCAAGGCTCTAGTCTAGCATCCTCAAGCCACCGGCAGCAGGGGCCCCCCCAAGGTTTGGATGCCGAACCCTGCCCCCAGAGTCTCCCGATCAGAAGATCCGAAGTCTGAGACTCTGTTTCTAACCAGGTCCCAGGTGATACGCTGAGTAAACAGTCTCAGACAAAATGACCGAAGTGGGGTGGGGAAGGGAGGAAGGCCAGAGTCAGGACACAGCCTTCCTCCCTGTCCCAGACCCGTGCTGCAGGCTGGTCTAAGGGCCACAGCCCACGCCTGGTGGTCCAGGTCGAGGGTTCTAGGTAGGCTCAGGCCTGGAAACAGGGCCAGGCCACTGTACCAAGTGAAGGTTGGGAAGGCCCAGGGACCAGGAAAGCGGAACAAGCAAGAGCTCTAGTGAGCTGTAGTCAGGAAGACAGAAAACTCTGTGGTGTGGATACAGGTCCCCAGCCCTGAGTCCCTATGGGGATCCAGAGTGACAGACCTGCTGCTACCATGAGCTGAAGTCCCCAAAACCTCGGCTGGGTTTTTTCTTGGCTACAGGGACAACTGCACTGGTTGAGGGCTCTTCCTCTGCTACACGTTTCCTAGAAAGAGAAGAACCACTCTAGCTGCTGTGTACCAATTCCTGGAGCTGGGGGCCCACACCCTCCCACGGCTCCCCTCAGCGTGATGTCACACAGCCACGTACCCCCAGCCCCAAGTCCTCAATCCCCAGCCTGTACAGTGGCCCCCACGGCCCCTGCTTGTCCTCACCACTGCTGGGTTCTGACCCGTGGGCACTGGTAAGCTTGGAGAGCACCATGCAAAACGGGATAACAGCCCTCGCTCCACTCACGTGGCTGCCGGGTTGATGTACTTGCCCACCCCCTGGCGGTACGTCTGGGGGCCCTGGCTCCCCGGCTTGGGCTGGCTTGTTTTCACTGTGCTTTCTGGGGCCACCTCCTCGAGCTGCGTCTTCTTCCGCTCCTCAGCAATCTGTGAGGGAACAGGACAACAGCTGGCCCGGAGCTCCTCAGGCTGGGCAAGTTCCCCAGAAGCCCTGCCCACCTGGTGGCTGAGGCCCCCTCACCTGAGCGTCAGCCTCCTCGTAGGGGTCCACAAACACCGTGGTGGAGTCAATGCGGATCTCCTCCTAGCAGCGGAGGGAGGCAAATGAGGGGCCGGCAGAAGGCAGCAGGCCCCTCCTAAGCCACCTGCCTGATGCCAGGCCTGAGCAGCGGTCCCTCTACTCTCCCTGAGTACATACCTTAGGGCGGTCAGTTTTGGGGTCACTCTCCACGTTCTCCATGGCTGTCAGTGTGTCAAAGCCCCCAACAACCCTGCGGCAGGGGGACAGGGGTACTCTGTGCTGCAGGCAGTGAACCCCCAAAAGCCAAGTCCCTGTGGCATGCCAGGAAGAAGGGCAGAGGATGGGCCTGAGAAGGTCCCATAGGGGTGAGGGCCATGGCCTGGGGAGGAGGGGCCGAGGGGAGAGGTAAGAGCAGGGCCAGTGGGCCACCTGGCTTGTTCAAAGTTTATTGGGACGTAGCCACACCCATTGCTTCTATGCTAGTGCCTTTGGCGCTACAGACAGCTGAGCTGAGGGTTGTGACAGACCATGAAGCCAGGAAACTGGAAATACCATCCGGGCCTTCACAAGACAAGAGGACAGAGAACAAACATGGACCAGACTTGAGAATTGGAACCATCCAGAGGAGAGCCTGAAGGGGGTGAGTTCAGGGAGGGCAGCCGGCCAGAGGGGGCTAGAGCTCCTCCCAGCCAGCAGGTCTGCATGGCCATGACCGTGGCAGTGATGGTGATGAGGGCAAATGAGCATGGAGCCAGGCGAGGGGGAAAGGCAGTGAGAGGGTCCCACTGGGGAAGAAGCCCACCCGCACCCCAGACCTCAGCAGCAGCTTCTCTTACCGCCCGAAGATAGTGTGCTTCTTGTCAAGGTATGCGCAGGAGCGGAAGGTGATAAAGCTGGGCAAGGAAGAGAGGGCATCAGGACGAGCGTGCAAGCTCCCCCACCCAGCCTGACTTGGGTCATGGCTTCTGGGCACAAACCAGGCGTCCTCGTCCCTCAAGAGCTATTCTGGGAAGCTGGAGCTCACTCGCGTGTGTGGCCTTCATGCCCTGCCCATCCAGGGGACCAGGACCCCTGGCTCCCCAGGAAGAGGCCCAGGGCACAGCTGCCTGGGAAAGAGCAGGAGAGGCTGTGCCTCCAGACCTGGCTACTGCCACCTCCTGTCGGGCAGACACTGCCAAAGCCTGCAGGGAGAGGCTGCTGGGGGAGTGAGTGGCTGGGGAAACTGGACACCAGAGCCCACACCAGTGTGACAGCAGCTCAAGGAACAGGGACTCTGAACTGGAAGAAAGGACACGAGCAGGAAAGGGAGCAAAGACACTGAGGAACATGGGTAAATACCCATAAACACTGACCAAATAAATTTTTACATCTAGTTTGGAATAAAAATGAGTGAAATTTAAATGCCTAACTATACTAATGTGAGATGGTAGAGCTGGGGGGCCAGGACTGGAAGGATCTGTCTGGGAGGGAGAGAGATAACTAACTAGTAACTACAGACTTTAAATAAATCTACTTAAGTGACACATCTAACTTCCAAATCAGGAGAAAGAAATGAAAAATATTTTTTATTTTTTTTAACATTTATTTTTGAGACAGAGAGAGACAGAGCATGAACGGGCGAGGGTCAGAGAGAGGGAGACACAGAATCTGAAACAGGTTCCAGGCTCTGAGCTGTCAGCACAGAGCCCGACGCGGGGCTCAAACTCACGGACCGTGAAATCATGACCTGAGCCAAAAGTCGGCTGCTTAACCGACTGGCCGCCACCCAGGTGCTCCGAAAAATATTTTTTAAAAGGGTGACTAGAAAGCACAAATGAAGGTAACAGAAAGCAATCCAGACACCGTCTGGAAAGTTAGGTATGCACTTATGACTGTCAGGCTGAGGTAAAATAGTCCCCACTCCAGCATGTGCTGTTAGAAAGACAGCCCCAAGACTTCAAGGATCTAGAAAGCTCCAAGTTAAAGGATGGAAGGAGATGTTTAACAAGAGATGGAGGCAAAAGCATTCTGGGGCGGATCCCGGTGCATAAGGGATCCCTGGAAGTGGTGCAGGCCGGGCAGCCTGCTGGGACACGGTGCGATGCCACCCACATCCCCGACAACCCACAGCATGCACACATGCACACACACCTGGCAGGGACGGAAGGCTGAAGCACATTCCTCCAGGGACAGCACTCCCTTGGGGCCCACCAGGTCTGACCCGATGACAAGGCCAGCGGGCAGGTGTCCACAGATGTCAAAACCCACAACTGTGCAGACCTTAACTCTGGCCACTGAGTGGGTCACTCGCTACCACTCATTTCTAACACACATGGGGAACCTTAAAAGGGAATGAAATAGTCCCAAAGAAAAAAAAGGAAACAGAAAAACAATGAAAGGGCAAAGACATAATAGAAGGGAAGTCTCAAATTAGTTCTTTGACCTAAGAACAAAGTGCCGTCAACATATACAGACTCAAATGGCTTCAGGGTGAAGAGCAAGACGTAAGGCTAAGAAAGGAGAGAAAGAGAAGAGAAACAGGAAGAAGCCATTAAAGATGGAAACTGAGGAAACTTACATGAAGTAAAAACAGAGAAGCCTTTCGTGAGCCATTAAGGAGAGTGGGAAAGGAGATACGGTGAGCAACAGGAAAAGAGATACCATGGAAGCAAGTTTGGAAATCTAGACATGGACCAGTTACATTCTGGCAAAACAGAAACGTGGGCCAGTTGGCCCACGGAGTGGAATCTGACTAAGGAATTAGAGTGAATGATCTGCAAAAGCTGTCCTTGACAAGCTAACTGAACAAGCAGCTGACTCCAATCTAAGTTTAACCACCCCAGGCTATAAAGTGAGGGCAGGCTCACTGTGCAGGCTGCACCCTCTCAGACTCTGGTCCCACCAAACCAGTTCTGACAAGCCACACCTGGCTCCAGAAGATAGATAGTGGCACATGGTCTAAAACAGTGGTCGTCGGACCATCATTGCACAGCAAGGACCAGACCAGGTTTACTCCAGAACAAAGGATTGACAGACAGCAAGGCTGGTCAGCCCAGAGGATACATCCACAAATTCCAGGAGGAAAGGAAAACCATAGGACCATAGTAACAGATGCTAAGAGAAAAACATCTGGAAATGCCACAGTCTCTCCAAAAAAGTAGGCCCCAAAACAAATTTGATCAGATGGCAAAACAGCATGTTACGCCCACTCCTCTCCTTACAGGCCTATGAAGTGACTGGTGTTCACACTAGAAGAGAAGACAGAACACCACCTTGTGCTGATAAACTGAGTATCTAGAAAACCCAAGACACTCTTAACAAAAACTATCTGAGTTATAAGAGAATTTGATAAAGTAGCTAGATATAAAACAGACTTTCTCGGGGTGCCTGGGTGGCTCAGTCGGTTGAGCATCCGACTTCAGCTCAGGTCATGATCTCATGGTTTGTGAGTTCGAGCCCCGCATCGGGCTGTGTGCTGACAGCTCGGAGCCTGGAGCCTGCTTCGGATTCTGTGTCTCCTTCTCTCTCTGCCCATCCCCTGCTTGTGCTCTGTCTCTCTCTCAAAAATAAATAAATAAATGTAAATAAATAAATAAATAAAATAGGCTTTCTCCACATGCGCAACAGAATTGGAAAAGAATTCTCATTACAAAAATATCACAAGTCATAAAATCCTTAATGAACAGGCTTATCCAGGAAGGCAGGGAGCCCAGGTGAAGAAAACTATAAAGCCACATTAAAAGATATAAAACACAGCCTCACAGAATGTCAAGACACATTCATAAATTGAAGAGGTCATACATCTATCCTTCCAAACTATCAACATCACATCACTCCAATTAGAACCCCCATAGTCTCCTGTAGATAAAATGATCTTAAAATCTGGGGTGTGTGGCAGGCTCAATCGGTGGAGCATGCACTCTTGATCTTGGGGTTTTAAGTTCAAGCCCCACACTGGGTGTACAGCTTGAGAAAAAAATAAAATCAGGGCACCTGGTGGCTCCATTGGTTAAGCGTCCAACTTTGGCTCCGGTCATGATCTCGTGGTTTGTGAGTTCGAGCCCCACATTGGGCTGTCTGCTGTCAGCACAGAGCCCACTTTGGATACTCTGTCTCTCTCCCTCTCTGCCCCTCCCCTGCTTATGCATGCTCTCTCTCAAAAAGTCTTTTTTTTTTAATGATTATTTTTGCGAAAAAGATCACGCGCATGCACACGCACACAAGTTGGGGAGAGGCAGAGAGAGGGAGACAGAGAATCCCAAGCAGGCTCCACACTGTCAGTACAGAGCCCAACTCGGGGCTCTTGGTCCCATGACCCTGAGGCTCAAGACCTGAACAGAAATCAAGAGTCAGATGCTCAACCGACTGAGCCACCCACGTGCCCCTGTATTTTTAAGAGCTTTTTAGTCATTGATATTCCAGATGTTTTTCCCAGGTATTTTCCATTTGACAAGATCCCAGATAATATTTTGTTTTAATGTTACTTTTTGAGAGAACAGGGGAGGGGCAGAGAGAAAGTGGGGCAGAGGATCTGAAGCAGGCTCTGTTCTGAGAGCAGAGAGCCTGAGGCCGGGCTTGAACTGTAAGTTCGAGATCATGACCTGAGCCGAAGTTAGACACTCAACGGACTGAGCCACCCAGGCACCCCTGCCGTTGACTCACCTCTAATATGAGGGTGCCCATCAGAGCCCCTGTCAAGTGTGCCTGGTTGGCCCCAGACACCACGGGCACAGTGGAGAAGGGGGTGCTGGGACTGCCTGGGCCCCAGGGTGTCCTCTCTCAAGGGAGGCCCCTTTTGTATCCTGATGGTCCCCTAGCTTAGGTGACTCGTTCCAGGTGATTTTCCATAAATCCTTTACATCCTAAGCCAGGGCCCTCCTGCTGAGTGCTTCCTACAGAGAAGGTGCTCCTCCAGCTGGTGTTCTGGGAGAGGCCCGGCTCCTTTCCCCACCTCCTCCCAGGCATGTGTTACATCCTTGTGTAAATCAGGGCCTAATTCCAGATTATATATACATATGCACACACAAACTTCCTCATAAAAAGTGAGCAAAGAGGAAAGAGTTGACAAAGAACAAGCAGAAACTAAAGACTTTTAAAAATCAGAAATAATGAAACTCCGTGAACTCCTCCAGCTCCCAAGAGAGGGAATGATTGAGGCCAAGCAAAACCCTGCCTGGCTGGGCACCCCCATTCTACCCAGCTGCACGGCTCTGCGGGGGAATCCCATCAAACGTCCAGGAAAGCCACCACTCCTGCCCCACTCGATGCCACCATCATCGGCCCCCACACTGCACAGACCGATCTCCCCTGCCCTGCCAGCCCCATTGTGCAAGGCTCCTCCGGAAAACTGTCTTGCCGCTGCCCCACAGACATCCCCCACCCCTGTCCCTCCCAGGTTGAGTCTGGCTGTTCCCCTTCCCACACTCACTTCCGGTGGGCCCTCACCCCTCGCCTTTTCATCTAGACCAGGGTGGCCAGGTCTTTACTTCCAGCTCATTCTCACCCCCTTGGCTGACCCACTAGGACCAGGCTGAGTGTCCCAAGCATCTCACACCTCAATGCTGCAAGCAGAATTCTCACACCCTCACTGGGTCTCCCCATTTCCAGAAATGCACTACAAGTTCTAGCCGCCCCTGCCCCCCATCATGCACTCTCCCCACAGCCCGGGCCAGCCACACCCACACCCGCATCTGCCTCCTACAGCCGCTCTGGGTCTCTGTGTAACCACCCATGTCTATTCTTTCATGGGCACATACAAAGCACACACACTTGGGGGGTGGGGGAGTGGTGAGTCTCCCCCCGGAGTGCTGCCCACTTTCTGGGTGGGATTCAGGTAGTGTATGCTCTCTAGGGCAAAGCTGAGAGGGAGGACCCACCCACAGCTGCCGGCTGACTCACAATTGAGACTTATTGGTGTTGGGCCCCGAGTTGGCCATGCTGAGGATACCCCGGCCCGTGTGTGAGAGGTTGGGCCGGAATTCATCTTTGAAGGGCTTTCCCCAGTACGACTCCCCACCTGGAAGAGAAAGCAGCATGACTGGCAGTAAGAATGACTGGGTCCCAGGCCAAGTGCAGCCCGAAGGACGAAGCCCAGCTCTGGAAATGTGTGTTGAGTCCCAAGGGGCACTGCTGCCAAGTACCTCAGAGGGCAGCCCTGGCCCCGAGGGACCCTCATCACTATCTCCCCATGGACTCCTCCCAGCCCCCAGGTCCTTCAGAGCCTCTACATGGGGCCAGGCCCCTAGTACAAGGAGTAGAAGGTGAAAACCACAGGTTATTACTGCTCACACCACGTGGGGTGAGGGAGTGGCCGGGGCCCAAGGAGCCAACAGGCTGAAGGGTTCAAGAGGCAGCAAGAAGGCAACATGTTGCTTTTCATCCTCTAACCAGGCCTTACAACCATCTCAAAATGAGAAAAATGAGGGATGTGCCTGAGGTCACACAGCAGGCTGGTGGCTGGTCTGTCAGATTCCACATCTGGACCTCTCAGCACAGCCTGCACCCACCTACCCCCTCGCGGCCTATGAAGCAGCCAAAGCTGCCGGGGTGGCCCCCATACTAGTACCTACCTGTGCCTGTGCCAGTGGGGTCTCCCCCCTGGATCTGTGAGAAGACAAGAAGCCAGTCAGCAAGCTGTACCCCTGAGCCCGAGGCCCTGCCTGGCCCTCCTGCCACCGCCCACCACCACTGGCTGAATGAACTCCCCACCTGCCAGGGGGGGCTCAAGGGAGTTCTGGGTGAGGACAAGGCCCTCCCAGGCCACTTCTCTGCACAAGCCTAGTGTGGCCAGGCTGGGGACTCTTAGGGGTCAGCCTGCAGGCTCCCTGCCCTGAAAAAAAGGGGCTCATAAGAATGACTCCCAGGAGTCACCTGCAGGACTCACGCTGGCCAGGAGTCACAGGGCCCCTACAGAGAAGCAAGTCTTTGGCCAGTGCTGACTCTTGTCACTCACCACAAAGTTCCTGATGGATCTGTGGAAGATGGTGCCATCGTAATACTGCTTCTTGCAGAGTTTGATGAAGTTTTCACAGGTTTTTGGTGTCTACAAAATAGCCCAGATACTTCTGTGAGGCAAGGAGCAACTGATGCAAGGATCACAACTGCCACCCAGGGCCCTTACCGTGCAGGGGCAATGGTCTGCTGCCCAGCGCAGACATGGTAAAGAAGGACCTGTGAAGCTAAATGACAAGACACTTGTATCTGCCATGACCCTAAGCCAGGGCCGTGGAGAGACACTTGAACAAGTGGGGGGCAGGGGTGTGTGTGTGGAGCCTGACCCCTTTCGTGTGAAGGTTGTGCACGCAACTGCTCAGAGCACGGACCAGGGAAATGCAGTGCACCGCTAACAGGGTCCCTAACAGAAAGGGAGGTGGGGGCACCATACTTTCTGGAGACCAAGTGGAATTTTGTACCACGTGCATGTGCCAAGTGCAGCTATGTATTTAAGACCCTGGCAAGGGCCTGGACTTAGGTGGAGGGGATGGCAGCCACCTACCATGTCGCAGTGCAGCTCCAGGTTGAGGTCGCCCTTGTTGGTGTGCAGCCGCACATAGCCCTTCTTCTTCACAAACTGGTAGCGCAGCACATCCTCATCGATGGCAGCTGCAAACCGAGGCCAGAGCTCTGTGCTGCCCTCCATCTCGGGCAAGCCCACCCCACACCAGACTCTAGGGCCAGGGACACAGCCCCAGCTTTGGGGAGAGCCCAAGAGTCTTCCTGG
The DNA here is from genome assembly GCF_018350175.1 of Felis catus. Taxonomy (NCBI): domain Eukaryota; kingdom Metazoa; phylum Chordata; class Mammalia; order Carnivora; family Felidae; genus Felis; species Felis catus. The sequence continues at coordinate 29,399,777 of NC_058379.1, read as the reverse complement.
TCTGAGCATAGGCTCACAGGGGCCACAGTGGCAGGACAGGGTGAGTGTACAGGTAGAGGGATGAGGAAGGGCTCAGAGGTTAAGGAGGTACTAGAAAAGCCTGGACACAGCAGGCTAGGAGGGGCAAAGGGGAGGGTGGGGACTTGGCAGGCTGAGAACACAAGAGGAAGGGGCGTGGGGACAGTGCCAAGGTGGGACGTGGGCTGGAGCCCAAGGCAGGGCAGCCCTGGCAGGTGGAGGGAGGACCTTCTACTCCCGGCCTGGCCCCCCTGCAGCCTCTGCCATCCCAGACAAACATACTTTCCAAAAGGGCCTATGGCTGCCTGACCATGCCTGAGTTGCCTAAGCACCCATGAAGGCCAGGCACGATAGAGTGATGCTCAAGGGGGCGCCCTGCCCTTGGACGCTGTTAAGCAGCACTGCTGGAGATGAAGGTGCAAAGGCAGCTACCTGCTTCATGCGTAGTCTCTGGAACCATGGCAGTGGAGGTGAAGGAGGCGCTGACCTTGCCGGTGGAATAGTGCGCCTGGAGAGGAAACCACATGGGTGCATTAGTGGTGCCCTGAGAGGCTGGGGCCCCACTGCTCAGGCCCTGCTTGGTGCCCTTCCTCCAAGAAACTCTCCATGGCCGCCGCCCACAGAGCCCAGCAGGGACCTCCTGGGGGCCGGGCCCTCTAAGAGCTCACGGACTGAGGGGACCGAGCCAGGGTGCTCACAACACAGGGCCCTGCCTGTGCAAGAGGCTGAGGCTGAGCTGGCCAAGGCTCTCATGTAAACTGAAACCCTGGAAGTAAGTAGAAACTGGTCACCTCTGGTATTCACAGTACCAGGGACTCTAGTTCTTTTGCAAACGTTTCAACTTTTTACAGTAAACACACTGCCTTTTTAATCAGGAAAAAATAAACCCCAATAGGTTTTATTTTTATCTAAGACAGTGGGAAAAAAAAGATTTCTCCCCATTAGAAGGAAATACATCAAAATACTAAGCACTGTTGTTTTAGAGGAATGGGATTATTAACCACAACCTTTCTTTTCTTACTTTTACAAATTTTTCTGGATAATTCTTTTAAGGATGGAGCCTCAGAGCCCCCTCTATCCCCCTCATCCCCCATAGCCCTGCCCGAACAGGCCACACATGGCCTCCAGCACCCCACCTGCCATCCCCAGCCTCCTGAGGCCCATTTTCAATGCAGCCCTCCTATGGGCCTCCAAGGGGCACGTGGGCTCTGAGGGGTCCTGGCCACCCCCCTCCAAGTGTATCCCAAGGCCTCCATGAGTCCCTTCACCAAGACCTCTGAGGGGCTGAGCTGGGCAGGCTGGCTGAGCTGGCAGCTGTGTGGCCCTCTGCCTACTCACAGCATTCAGCTTGTCCACTTTCTTCTTCTCTGGGACTTTCATGGTGGCAGCCAGAACCTCGTCCCCTTTGAACTCTTTGTAGAGCTCCTGCAGCGTCTCTCGGGTCTCGGCGTTTGTATTTTTCAAATAATAAGATGGGTCCTGTTTGGCCTTTTCTTCATCTATAAAACAGCACAGTGGCTCTGATCAGCCGAGCCCCCAGCAATGTCCCCAGATGTGCACGACAGGGACAGGAGGCCAGAGCCTGCTGTAATAGTGGAAGCCCAGGCTAGGACTTAGGCTGGGTAACCTGAACCTCCATCACAGTGACGCTTTCCTGGTAGCTATGATGAAGAAAAGGGTGTGCAGAGGGAGAGAGAGCGAGGAAACGGCTCACAAGGGTACAAGTCAACCCGCCCACAGTGTTCTCCACAGTCGGTTCTGGTCTGTCCCCAGCCGTGACCTGGCCCCAGTGGCTCATACACAGCCCTGCACCAAATGACACTGGGGGCAGCAACCAACTAGCTGAGCAGAGGCCACAGTCACCACCCCTCACTGACTACCTATTCCCACAATGAGAACACAGCCAATTTCTAAGAAGCGAGTGGAGGACATGGGAGAGGAAGCGGCCTAAAAGGGCCCTGGAGCTGGGTGTTGAGTGGGGAAGAGACAGCAGCCAGGCCTCCATGGCATGAGGCGGTGGGCACCAAGGATACTGGCCCCAGCTGGGACGCCCACAACAGGCCCCCTGTGGGCAGGCATGGGCCAACAAGGTCCTGCCAACTTCAGCACAGAAGCTAAGTGTAGCCAGTCTAGGCTTGAGCAAGACTCCTGGATGCTCCAGCCCCAGGAAGGCGAGGGCTTTACCCAGAAAGCACTGGCACCCAAATCCCTGGCACCCAGACCAGCTGCCATTGCACCTACCAGGATCTGTTATTTTTATGTTATTCTTCACATGAAAGAAGTTGGAGACATTGAATTTGTCCAAATTGGTGGGGTCCTGCAGCAAAAAGAACACACACAGCACAGTGAGCCAGGCAGCGAGGCAGGCAGGTGGCCTGAGTGCTGGGGTTGGGAAGGAGAGGCCAGTGGCAGCACAGAGATCTGGGGTGTCGAGCAGGGAATGGAGGGTGGGCGTCAGGGGTCAGGGGAGGGCTCTGCCTGAGCACGGCCAGGAGCAGGGGTGGGGTGGGGACAGTGATATAAATGGCTAGCTGCTCTCCAAACTGTGTCCCCTTCTCCCTAGCACACGGAAGATGAGCATGTCTCGCATCAGGCAGCCATGGGACGGATGGAATTTCGTGGAGGGGATGCAGGCAGAATGGCACCCATCTTAGCCTCCCACGTGCCACACCCCACGCTCCCTTCGGCCGGCTGCCACAGACCCCATGGTGCCTCAGGTCCTGGTGACAGCAAGCCCACACTGTGGGAGGGAATGTGCACGGACCTCCGATGAGGACAGGACAAGCCCTGGATGGGAGGGGTCCACAAAGGCCACCCTGGTTTCTAAGTGCAGGTCTTTCAGGAACCCACTCTCTGACACTCAGAGGCACACCCTAGCCCTATGCTCACCACTGGGGTAGAGCACACACCAGCCCATCCTCTCCCACTTGGATACGGAGATGGCTCTGGGGCAGAGAGAAGCGGCCTTGACGTAGCAAGGGCAGGCACTGGAAGAAGAGATGTGAAGCGGCCTCGTGAAGGCCCAGGCTGACAGAGAGCAGGGGTGCTGCCAGGAGCTGAGGGCAGCTGGGAAACAGCAGGCAGGTCACAGAGCCTGGGTGGAGAGGTGGGGTTGGCAGAGGGGTGCCACGGTCCCTCCTGGGAACAGCAGTGGGAAGGGGACACCCACCTGGAGGGTGATGATGTCCTGCCGAGAGAAGGGCTCGTCTGTCAGCAGGTCTCGGAAGTTCTTGGCCTTGATATTTAGTTGCTCCACTGCCTACAGCCAAGAGAGAGCCCACTGTTACAGTGCTGGCCCCAATGCTGGCACCAGGAGCCTGGAGCCCACCCAGATGACAGCGCCATCTCAGAGGTGAGGAAAAAGACGGGACCCACCAAGGGCTCACAGCAGTGGCCCCACCACTGAGGGCAGAGCTTGATGAGCCTGAAAGATTCAAATTCAGCCATTTGAGCAAAGCTCACCAAAGGACACTCTCATGATACACATCTTATGTCAATAAGCAGGCTCAACAAGTCCAGCCATGCATCTCTATCAAAGCCCTTCCACCAAATCTGTGCACTCTTTGGGCAAAAGTGACCCCTGGAGCCCCTAGGGTGGCAGTGGCCACCAGGACCCTGCCAACAGCTGGTGACAGGTCTGATAACATCTCAGGGAGGGTTTCCCTGCAACATGGGGCCCACATCCTGCTCTGTACCCTGTGCTGGCATACCCAGAGCAGGAGGACAGGTATGGAAATCAGGGCCTCCTCACCCTCACACTTGCCCACCAGCCTGCATCTGCTCCTCCTGGGGACTCCACCAGGATGCGGTGGAGGGGGGCTCCGTGCTCCCCTCAGCCCCAGGCCTGCCCTCAGAGCACAGGTTCCCCTCCAGGGCCCGGTCAGTGAAGATGAAGATGGTGGGAAGGACCCCTGGGGTACAAAAGAACTGGCCAGGTTTCAGGTCTGGAGGCTGCAGGAAGGGCACACCTCTTCCTGTCTGCGCTGACGGCTCTCAGAATGTAGGCTCCACGGGGACAGGCTGTGCCCACTGCACCCAGTGCAACCTTAACGCCAGCCCAGGGTTTCCCTGGAGCATACACCCAAAGAGCCTGCATGGGACACAGTTCCCAAGAACCCACCTCATAGGTATAGACATTGCCCGTGGTCTTGACAGCTACGATGTGGGTGTTGTTGGTGAACACGGTGAATAGCACTGGGCAGTGGTACTTTCCTAGAAAGAAGGCTCATCATCAGGGAAATACAAATCAAAACCACAATGAAATACACCTCACACCTGTCAGAATGGCTAACATTAACAACTCAGGCAACAACAGATATTGGTGAGGAAGCGGAGAAAGAAGAACCCTTTTGAATTGCTGGTGGGAATGCAAACTGGTGCAGCCACTCTGGAAAACAGCGTGGAGGTTCCTCAAAAAATTAAAAATAGAACTACCCTACGACCCAGCAATTGCACTACTAGGTATTTATCCAAGGGATACAGGTATGCTGTTTCGAGGGGACACATGCACCCCCATGTTTATAGTAGTGCTGCTGACAATAGCCAAAGTATGGAAAGAGCCCAAATGTCCATCGATGGATGAATGGATAAAGAAAATGTGGTGTATATATATGTGTGTGTATACACACACACACACACACACACACACACACACACACACACACAATGGAGTATTACTCGGCAATCAAAAAGAATGAAATCTTGCCATTTGCAACTACATGGGTGGAACTGGAGGGTATTATGCTAAATGAAATTAGAGAAAGACAAATATCATATGACTTCACTCACATGTGGAATTTAAGATACAAAACAGATGAACATAAGGGAAGCAAAAATAATATAAAAACAGGGAAAGGGAACAAAACATAAGAGACTCTTATTTTGTTTTTGTTTTTGTTTTTGTTTTTGTTTTTTCAACGTTTATTTATTTTTGAGACAGAGAGAGACACAGCATGAACGGGGGAGGGGCAGAGAGAGAGGGAGACACAGAATCGGAAACAGGCTCCAGGCTCTGAGCCATCAGCCCAGAGCCTGACGCGGGGCTCGAACCCACGGACCGCGAGATCGTGACCTGGCTGAAGTCGGACGCTTAACCGACTGCGCCACCCAGGCGCCCCTTGTTTTTGTTTTTTAATGTTTACTTATTTTTGAGAGAGTGAAAAAGATAGAGCATGAGCAGGGGAGGGACAGAAAGAGAGGGAGACACAGAATCCAAAGCAGGCTCCAGGCTCTGAGCTGTCAGCACAGAGCCTGACGCGGGGCTCGAACTCACAAACCACAAGATTATGACCTGAGCTGAAGTCAGATGCTCAACCAACTGAGCCACCCAGGCGCCCCTAACATAAGACACTCTTAAATATAGAAAACAAACTGAGGGTTGCTGGAGGACTTGTGGATGGAGGCATGTGCTAAATGGGCAAGGGGCATTAAGGAGAACACTTGTTGGGATGAGCACTGGGTGTTATATGTAGGGGATGAGTCACTGGACTGTATCTACTCCCTGAAATCATTATCGCACTATATGCTAACTAACTTGGATGTAAATTATAAATACATAAATAAATAATAAATGAATGAATAAATGGGAGAAAGAAAGGAAGGAAGGAAGGAAGGAAGGAAGGGAGGGAGGGAGGGAGGGAGGGAGAGAGGGAGGAAGGGAGAGAGGGAGGGAGAGAGGGAGGGAGGGAGGGAGGGAGGAAGGAAGGAAGGAAGGAAGGAAGGAAGGAAAGGGAAAGAGGGAAGAAGGGAGGGAGGGAGGAAGGACGGATGGACGGACGGAAGGAAAGACAGGAGGGAGGGAGGGAGGACACGCAGAGACCAGAGAAAGGCCCAAGGTCAGAGAAAAGGAGGAGGCAAAACTCTGTGTCAGCATGCCCAGAGTGGAGACCCAGAGGGACAGTCAGATACTCAAGCCCCCTCCTCCCACTCCACTGGGAAACTCCTAGTCATTCTGCAAAACCCAACCCCTACTTGGCCTTCCTTGGAAGAGTCTGCTCCATCAGCCCCCAACCCACTGCTAACTATCACCACCCTGGCCCCATCCTCCATCTCAGACCTTGCCACATTCCGTCACCTATGTTACTGCAACAAACTCCCATTGCCCTCCCTGCCCCTGCCCTGCCAACTCCGCACCAGGCAGCCAGGAAGCCTGTTCAAGTAAGTCTCAACAAATAAACTGAGAAAAAAAGGGCAGGAGAATATTTGCAGATTAAGAGACTTAGATATCAAAGACACGGATTTGTGTGGACTTAAAAAAAAAAAATCTTGGTTTGAAAACTTAAAAAAAAAAAAAAAAAAAGGAATGCATTCCAGAAATTTGACCACTGGCTGGATATTTGACAATACTAAGGAATTCCTGTTAATTTTTTAGGTGGGATGATGGTAGTATGACTAGTTTTGGAGTCCTTATCTTTTAGAGATACACACTAATGTACTTAAGCATGAAATGATACAGTACCTGATATTTGCTTCAATATCACCTATGCACATGGCAGCACAGATAAAATCAGACAGCCCTGAGTGGATGGGACTGAAGCTGGGTGATGGATGTGGGGCAGGGGATCACCATACTAATTCTACTTTAATGTGTCTGAAGTTTTCAATTAAAAACAAAGCAAAAAGGGCACTCAGTCATTTGAACATCCAACTCTTGATTTCAGCTAGGACCATGATATCACAGTTCATGGGTTTGAGCCCTGTGTCAGCGTGGAGCCTACTTGGGATTCTCTCTCAATTTCTCTCTGTCCTTCCCTCGCTCGCTCGCCCACACTCTGGTTCTCTCTCTCAAAATAAATAAACATAAAGAAAGAAAGCAAAGAAAGGTGCTTACTGGTCAAAACTGTTTAAAAACAAACAAACAGGTGAAAGGTCAAACTTGTCTTTTCCTCTCTGGCTGGTATCTCAGAGTCCTGTGGCTGCCTGGACCCTGCATGACTGCCCGGCACGGTCCCCAACCCTGACCCCTCTGACTGAAGCCCCTGCCTCCACCCCTTGTACTATTCCAGCAATAATGGACTGCTCAGGGCCTTTGCACTGGCTGTGCCCCCTGCCTGGAATGCTTTCCCCCACATCTCCACAGGCCTCCTCTTTCATCAGATTCCCACTCAAATCCTATCAGTGTGTTTTCCTAGGAGTCTCTTCCCTCATCTTTAACTTTGGTTGGTGGTAGAAGCAGCATCTGACACACTAAGGTGATCTGTTTTCCAGTTTCCTCCCTTGCCATTCCAGAAGCTTTTATTCCAGAAGGGATGTAGCCTATTCTGCTCTCTGCATGTGGAAGGTGCTCAGTAAATATTTGCTGAATGAGAGACACACTGTGGGCCTCTCTAACTCAGCTGATCTCAGAGAGGAAGATCTACACCACTTGGCTACCGGTCCCTGACCTCCAGGGACTGTCCACAAAGCACTGTGCACACTCACTCATTTACAGCAAACTAGCACCTATTGTGAGCCGGGCTCTGGGGTGAGATAGGACTGCCCGGTCCCAGCTTCACGTGTTTCAGCATCTCCCCAAAATGTACGTTCCCGGTTAGCAGAGACAACCCCCACCATGGCATCTATATGGGCCAAGAGAACTGTGCCAGGCCCACAAAGAACCAAGAGCAAGGTTGGTGCCTGTGGGGGTCACCTCAACTCTGGTATCTGATGAATAAGAATGGTGGAGGGAGGGGCACCTGGGTGGATCAGTCGTTGAGTATTTAACTTTGGCTCAGGTCACGATCTCGCGGTTCATGAGATCAAGCCCGGCATCGGGCTCACTGCTGTCAGCACAGAGCCTGCTTCAGATCCTCTGTCCCTCTCTTTCTGCCCTTCCTCCACTTGCACTTTCTCTCAAAAATAAACATTAAAAAAAAAAAAGAATGGTTGAGGGTACAGAGAGATATAAAGCAGGAGGACCCCAGGGCTGGGGTGGGCTTTACAACCAGTGGTGAGGAGAAGCCCAGACTAAGAGCTGCCTGGCGAATCCATCACACTGCCCATACCTACTGCCCTGGGCCTCAGTCTGAGCAGCTTCTGGTCCCAGTGATGAGCAGACCAGCGCCTCATCCAGACAGGGTCCATGCCCACAGGACCCAACTATACACACAAAGGACACCAACAACCCTCACAGCCCCACTGCCCTTGCGGGAAGAAATATCCCACCCACCCCCAGCTTTAAACAACTTGGACCTTTAAGGAAAAATTATACATCTTTTTTTTTTTTAATTGGAGTAAAGTACATATAAACCTTTGCTACTTTAATCATTTTATAATTTTAAGTAATGTCTACTGCCAACATGGGGCTTAAACTCAAGAGTCATGTTGTCCATTGACTGAGCCAGCCAGATGCCCCTACATCTTTGAAAAATTAAGTGCCTGGGATGGGGTGCCTGGGTGGCTCAGTCAGTTAAGCACCTGACTCTTGATTTCAGCTCAAGTCATGATCTAATGATTCAGGAGACTGAGCCTCAGGTCGGGCTCTGTGCCAATATGATGGGGTCTGCTTAGGATTTTCCCTCTCCCTCTCTCCCTCTCTCTGCCTCTCCCTCACTCGCACATGCTCTCTCTGTCTCTCTCTCAAAAATAAATAAACATAAAAAAGAAAAAAAACCATGTCTGGCTTGATCAGAAAGGAATGATGGATTCTGCAGAGATCTTGGTGAGAGACAGGGGCTATGGGGTCTGTGGGCCAATTTTTGAATTGGGTGTCAAAGGGATCACTCACCTTCGTTGTTCTTTGCAAAGTTCAGCTTGATCAGGGACCTCCCATCCAGCTTCTGGAAGGAAAATAATTAATAATTAGTAATAATGAATAAGTGGCTGATGTGAAGAAATGCTGAGGCTATGAGGCTAGGTGAAGCAGAGACTGGAGGTCTCTGACCAAGCAAGCCTTTACAGCTACAGGCAAGAGGAAAAGCCACACAGGTGCTGACCCAAGGCCCCCAGGACACAGAAGTAACCTGGAGAAGATGGGCTGTACAACCCAGGCTCTAAGTGGGCAAACTGAACTGCTCACAGGGGCAGACCCCCAGCTAGAGGTGGAGGCTGAGTATGGAGATTTGTTTATACTTCTCAAATGTTCAGACATTTTTACTGTGAGCACTGATTACTTCTGAAGCTAAAAAATGTGTGTATTTCTTCTTCTGGGTGGTGGATACAGAGATGGGCATCTACAATTCTGCTGTATGACTATTTAAAACAGAATATTAAAAAGTGGGGGGAAAGGAATCAATATACCCAAATGCTGAGTGATTGTGATGGGATCCTCTATTTTCCAAAGTTCCTGCACTGTCTGCAGTTTACCTCTTCTGTGGGAAACTTCACAATAAAACAAAGTCCAGGCAGCCAGAGGAAAAATGCTGCCCCAGTGTGGGAGGGCTGGGTTGGAGGCAGTGAAGGGCGCTGTGGAGACCCCAGAAGGGGAGGCAAGGCTGTGCACCTAGGAGCACCTGAGGGCCCACAACCTGGCAGCTTCTGACCACTCTGGTGCGGGCCCAACCCTGACTACCTAACGCACAGAGAAAACGCTGGGTGGGCATCCCTGGGCCAGGCCCCCATGTCCTCACCCTCCTGAGTGGCCAGGCCACATGCGAAACCTTGTGAGGCCACTGCCTGCTGGCCAGCCCACCCTTGTTCCTCCACGGCTGGTTTCATTCCTTCCTTTGCCACTCAATGGCCCTTCTCACCAGTGCAGGTGAGCATTAGACTCTACGACAGACAACAGGGTCCCTGCTCTGAGGTTGCTCCCATCAGAAAGCCCTCCTCCTTCAGGCCCAGGCACATGATCCAACCCAGAGAGACCCCATATACAACTCCTGGCGGGAGGCCAAGCCCAGGACATCTACATGTTTTGGGGGCCCTGACAAGCACCTGAGAAGCAAAATGTCCACAGTAACAATATCCACTGGGAAGGAGACAGAGGACATATGGACAAGAAAACACGAGAGGGGTCAGGGGCAGAGTGGGGCCTAAAAGACACCACTGACACCACAAAGCAGACCCTTAGCAGCAGAGGAGCCCCAACATCAGATGCTCCACTGAGGCAGAAGTGACCTTCATGTCAGGGAAGGCAATGTACCCCAAACACAAGCCAATCGCATGGGGCACAGGCAGGCAGTACAGACCCCTTAGGAAGCCCCTGGAAGCCCACAGTGGCTCCCAGCAGACAGCCTCACAGAAAAACACTGCCAGTCACACTTTCAAATGACAACAAATGAGGAAGGACACAGCAGACACCTGAAAGAGAGCACTCTCCTTAGGGAGGCCAGACCACCAGCAGCACCTCAACCACCTGAGAGAAAAGTCCACAGGCTCTGGGCAGCCGGGCCCAGAACATGCACCACTGGTCTAGCCCTGTCTCATCCAAGGGCAGGGGAGCCACTCACTTGATCCAAGGGGCCCAAAGCACCCTACACCCTGTCACAAGTGCCAGAGGAGCCCAGATAGCACAGAAGGGCCTCCAGAAAACAGGTAATAAGACCTTGGCTAAGTAAAGAACCAGTGACATTTCACTTGTCCCAGGCTGCCAACCAGGACACTGTTCACATCGCTCACCCTCTCACTACCTCGCCCTCAAGCCTCACAGCAGCCAGGTCCTCCTGGGCCTCCCTGACGATGGCCTCCACTCTGCATGTTCTCAAGGGTCTCTGTCACAGAACTAGTTGGGCCACACCCAGCTTACTATCTTCTCAGTCAGGTCGGGACCTCATCCCAGCAGACAGGGTTCCAACCCCAGCCCCCTGGGCCAGCTCTCCACTCCACCGTGCCAGAACCCACCCTGCCCACCTCGTCCTCACACTCCTCCTCCTTGAACAGTCCATATTTCATCAGGTTGACCTCTTAGCCTCAAACAACTCCCTTGGACACCTTGGAGTTGACTTGTCCTCTAAAGTCCCACAGAAGTCCCCACCCTCCCTGGTGGCCCCCCTCATTCCCCCTCCACTCCAACTGCCCACCCTCACTCCGTGCTCCCAGCTCCCTCCTGCTGCTCTGCCCATGGCTCTGCTTCTGAGGGATCCACCTTCCTGCCGAAGCTGCACTGGCCCGGAGCGCCAAGCACAGGCTGGATCACCCGGTTCCACCTGTTGTCCATGGCACAGAACGTGCTAACTGACCCAGTCCTCTCAAAACGTGGCTGCACTTGAAGATTTCTACTGAGCTCTCCCCCCGCCCTGGGGACACACAGACCCTGATGTGATGGCCCAGCAAGTCCCACAGGCCCACCCTTCACAAGCCATCTTGGGTCCAGCCTCTTTGTGCCACCTCCCCCGCCTCACCCTGGTCCAAACTCACACACCACCTCTTACACAGACAAGTGCACAGCCCCCTCCCTGGCTGCTTTCCCACCTTCCACCCTTGACTCCACATAGTCCTGTTTCCCACAGGGCAGCCAAAGTGGGCCTTTAGAACACAGGCAGGATCACAACACGCTTGGGCTTGAAACCCTGCCCAGCTTCCAGCACCATCCCCCAGAACAAACTCACGCTCCTCCCACGGCCTCCAAGCCTCCCCCCACCGCCCATGTGCCTCTATCTGCCACCATTTCCCCATCCCCCTCCGTCTCCAGGTCTCAGCTTCAACGGCGCTGCGCTGCTCCAGACATTCCCCAAGCCCCCCACCCCCAGCTTGCCTGTCGGTGAATACCTCTGCCTCCACAGCTCACGGCTCACTGGCCCTGCACACAGCACAGGCTACCACCACGCTGAATAAATGGATGCAACGATGCAAATGAAGAAATGAAGAAATGGGCCTGGGCTGCAGTGTGAGGGAAGGAGAGAAACCTCTCAGAAGAAAAGGGACCAACAGAATGTGTAAAATATAGGAACACCACAGGTTTGTGATGGAGGTGTGCAGTGGGGGGCAAAAGAGGAGAATAAGCTGGAACTTGGCTCTGGGAACCTCTTCCTGAGCAACACAGAATTCGTGTCATTGGACCTGTATACACGACATATAAATACCTGCTTAATCTAACTCATGATAAAAATACAAATTAAGGGGCACCTGGCTGGCTCTGTCAGTAGAGTCTGAAACCCGTGATCTTAGGGTTGTGGGTTTGAAGCCCACGCTGGGTGTAGAGATTACATAAAAATAAAATCTTAAAAAAAAAAAAAGTTAAAAAGTGTTTTCACTCTGAGGCAACAAAAATTTTTTAAAAAATTGATGATATCCATGGTTGTTGAGGGTATGAAGAAACAGGCGTTTGCAACTTCTCTGGAGGACAATTTGCCAGTAGCTACCCAAACTGAAAATACTCCCACCCTGTGACCCAGCCGTCCTGGAAGGACACTCCCATGTGTGCCCAAAGAAACGTGCACAAGGGTAGTCCCTATCTGCTGTTAGTAACAGCAGGGGACTTCAGATGTGCTTCAGCAGCACATGTCCTCCCTACAGGAGGACGCATGCAGCCACCACAGGACGCAGCAGGGCTCTATGCACCCATGTTCAGGTCTTCAACACACTGCAGGGGTGGGGGAGGGGGGAGAGCAAGTACAGAGGAGTTCGCGCCTGTGATCACAACCATGGCCCAAGGAAAGAAGATGTACGTTTATGGGAAGATGTACGTTTATGCATATGCGTGTGCACGTAGGGAACATTTCTGGAAAGAAACAATGTAAGGAAGGGGGAGGAGGACAGTCCCGCTCACCATGCCTCGTGAACAGTCCTCTACTGCGCTTGCATGTACATGAAAACCACAGAACAAAAGGTCAGACAAGAGGATAGCATTCACTGGCATCACTTAAACTCCTGCCCGGCCACCTACCTCTCCATTGCTGGGGTTGGTCCCATACTTCTTAAGCCAAGGGACGATGTTACTGAAGGGAAGAGAAGAGACAGTGTCAGTAAGGCAGTCAGGTGCAGGCTGGTGAGGAGGCCACAGCTTAGGAGGGCTGCGTCCAGGTGAGGGCTACGAACAGGTTTTGCTCTACTTCACTTCTGCTAGCAGAAGCCAAGAAGAGGAGCATCCAGCCTTGACCAAGGAAGCAAGGGAGTGTTTCTGGTTTCAACACATGTCCAGGGTTTTTATTGTGGTTACATATAAACAACATAAACAAGCAAAAAAAAAAGACATATATAAATGCTGATACGTCTGTGCAATGAGGTGCTGAGCCAGCATCAAAAATTATACTTCCAGGGGCACCTGGGTGGCTCAGTTGGTTAAGCTTCTGACTTGGGCTCAGGTCATGATATCACAGCTTGTGAGTTCGAGCCTGCTTCAATTCTGTGTCTCCCTCACTCTCGGCCCCTCCCCCGCTTGTCCTCTGTCTCTTTCTTAAAAATAAAAATAACAACAACACAAAAGTGTACTTCCAGAGAACTCTGAATGACACAACTGAGTGAAAAATGGATTCAGAACTATCCTTGCAGTATTACCTCAACCATGTTGCCATAAATAACCTCACAGAAAAGTACTGACAATGGTTATCCTTGACAGTGTGATTACGGTAAGTTTTTCCTTTTACCGTCAAGTATTTTCCACATTTTCTAAAAGGAGACTAAAACACAGGAAAGTTTTAGAAGCTGGTTTATGTTGGAACATAAGACCTTAAGCATCATGTTCTCATGGTTCATGAGTTTGAGCCCCACATCTGGGTCTCTCCTGACAGCTCAGAGCCTGGAGCCTGTTTCAGATTCTGTGTCTCCCTCTCTCTCTGCTCCTCCCCTGCTCGCCCTCTGTCTGTCTCTGTCTCTGAAAAATTAAACATTGGGGTGCCTGAGTGGCTCAGTCAGCTAAGCGTCCAACTTTGGCTCAGGTCATGATCTCAGGGTTGGTGGGTTCGAGCCCCACATCAGGCTCTGTGCCGAAAGCTCAGAGCCTGCAGCCTGCTTCAGATTCTGAGTGTCCCTCTCTCTCTCTGCCCCTCTCCTGCTGGCGCGCTCTCAATCTCTGTCTCTCTCTCAAAAAATAAATAAACATTAAAAAAAAAAAAAAAAAAGACTAAGCAACATGCTTCAAAATACAGCACTGGGAAAGTATGTACCTAAATTATGGCTCCACTTTCATAAAGTGGAAAGTACTCAGTTTGTTAACATTCCAAAGCAGGATAGGTAGGCCAATTAGAACACTAGCCCCGTCCCCCCCCCCCCCCCATGTGTGTAGAGAGGTCAGTGCCACCCCAGGCAGGGACAGCAGCATCTGCCAGCAAGGTTGCCTGCCCAGGGGTCACAGCAGCACTGCTGTCTCATCCCTAAGGCCCTGGAAGTCCCTCCTGGGTCCCCAAGAGGCCCACTCAGGTCCCGAGGTTGCCAAGACTTCAGTATGGCCTGGTGTGGCACGGCCTGAAGACACAAACCCTCCAGCTGGTCCCATACCCCCTTGCTGAGTGGGTGTCAACAACCTCACCCCTTTTGTTAGCTCAAAAGTTGAGGGCAAACTCACAGCAAGTCAAAGACGACTCCTTCGGGGGTGCAGACTGGGTAGACGAAGGGCTGCAGAGAGAGACTAAGAAAGGACAGAGTCACTCCCAAGTCATACAGTGATTTCCGTGACTTCTCCCTTTGCTCCTCCCTCCTTCCCTCATTCCTGCAACAATACCAGTGCTCCTCTGCCCAGCCGGGGCTGGGTGCCAGTACAGAGGTGACCCCACAGCCCTGACCCTCAGAAGCTCCCCACACAAACCAATAAATACAAGGCAAGGGTCCCTGGAATGACAAAAGCCTGGTTCTCCCCACACTCTCTACTGTGTCATATAACACACACGTGATCACATTCAAGCCCCAAAGAGGTTGGGGGATTGGGTTTGGGACTCCCCAAAACCTCACATAGCAGGCAGGCCATACTTTTCTACTGAAAACTACCCTCTCGCATCCCAAGAGACTCTGTGGAGCTATTGTGATCTGGGGGTGCCCTGCCTGCACCTGACCAGAGTGTGCACACAGTTGCCCAACATTTCCAAGGGACAGGCACATGACTCAGGCAACAGCCGATGCCCTAGGAGCCCTGGGTAAGTTCTAATACATGGATATGGGGGTAGAGGGGTGTGCAGAGATCCAGACTGCCACAAGCCATTTGCCACCTCAGGAGGGTTGGCTTTGGAAAAGGAGAGCCCACAGATGAGGGGAGACAGTACCTGGTGAGCTTCTTTATATCAATACCCTTTTTTCTTGCATGAGGTTTCCATCACTAGCCATCAAGAGCCCTGGTTGACCTGGCTTGTTTGCACCTCGGTCACCCAGATGGCACAGACCAGTCCTCTGGACCTGGACTGCCTGGTGGCAATGGCATCACCTCCCCAGATGCTGCCCCAGAAAGCTCCCATGGGGCAACCTCACCACCTCCCCCTCTGGCCCAACCTACTGCTCTAACCCAGTGGTGATCCTGGTGCTGCAGGGGACTGATGAGAACACGATCCAGCACCAAAGCAAGCTCCAAACGACAAGACACTACACATTCATCTTCTCCCAAATGGGCCTTGAAGGGCATATTCTCAAAGCACATTTTTACCCAGAACCCAAGGTAGTTAAAAAGTAGATGAAACACAGCTTAGAGAGACCTCTTGGAGGAACTGGAAACCAAGGACCAAAATATTTCCATAAAATCCATTCATACCCACTCTGAAGGATACCACATTCCCATGAAGGTGATGACAAAACTTGGTGGGGGTGGGGAGAAATCCAAACAATGAAGCCTGGGTCTCACTTGCTGACCCTCCCTGAGCAAGTGCTATGAGAAGGGAAAAGCCCTCAGTCAGCGCTACATGGGAGCCTCTTGGAGCCAACCCAGTGGCTGCATCCCTGGCCTTCCCTGCACCCTTCTCGCCCTATGGTGTCTGGCTGACCTGCCCCAATCAGGGTGCTGGGATCACTAGTAGAGCTTTGTCAGTTCTTAAGCTCATCATGCCCAATGGGACACACACACACACACACACACACACACACACACACACACACACAGCATGTGTCCAGGGCAAGGATGATCACAGCTTGAGCTTGGAGAAACTCAGGCCCAAATGGACCATTGGACCTGCCCAATCCCCAAAGCCCCAATGTCTTGGGGTTCATTAATCTTAGCCCCACTTCTCCAGCAGACACACCTGTTCATACACATACCAACCACAGTGGGAAGAAGCATCTGAGTGGCTCTGCAGCTGGGTCCCTCCTCATCCTCACCAATAACCTGTGCTCGCAGGGAAGGGGGAAGGGGTTCACAGTATCATGACTGTTGCTGCTGCTGTTACTGCTTAGACTGTGGACCAAAAGTAAAGCATGAAAGACATGGGCCCGGAGTCAGACCACCAGGTCCAAGCCTCAATGGCATCACTTCCTGGATGTGACACATGGGTGAGGGACTTCCCACTTCTAAACATTAATCCTCTCACCTATAAAGTAGGCTAAACAACAGAGTCTACCTACCTTGGAAGGCAAGAAAGAGGCTAGAAAAAAAAAATGCAAATACATAGACACCGAATGAGCAGAAATATTAGTTCTTATCATTGTTAGGTCATCTTCTCTCAGTTCAAGGAAGATCTAGACAGGAGAACACAGACAGAACCCACATCTGCATCCCCAAAAATCATATTCACTGTCAAAATATGTCATTAAGTAACAGAAAACAACTAGGAGGGAAAGATAAACACTCAAAACTCTTACCTGCAGTGATCAAAAGGTAAGCGACGAAAATTTGCTTGTGGGATATCTGTTTAAGATGAAAATAAAAGATGGAAAGTTTATTCTGTAAAACACTTCATGTATGTGTTCCTACCAACAATTCAATTCCATGTTAAGAAAAAGTTCATGTGGGGGCACCTGGGTGACTCAGTCAGTTAAGCATCTGACTTCAGCTCAGGTCATAATCTCGAAGTTCGTGGGTTTGAGCCCCACATCGGGCTCTGTGTTGACAGCTTGGAGCCTGGAACCTGCTTCGAATTCCGTGTCTCCCTCTCTCTCTGCCCCTCCCCCACTAGTGCTCTCTCTTTCTCAAAAATAAACAAATATTTTAAAAAAAAATTACGGGGCGCCTGGGTGGCGCAGTCGGTTAAGCGTCCGACTTCAGCCAGGTCACGATCTCACGGTCCGTGAGTTCGAGCCCCGCATCAGGCTCTGGGCTGATGGCTCAGAGCCTGGAGCCTGTTTCCGATTCTGTGTCTCCCTCTCTCTCTGCCCCTCCCCCATTCATGCTCTGTCTCTCTCTGTCCCAAAAATAAATAAACGTTGAGAAAAAAAAATTTTTTTTTTTTAATAAATTAAATAAATAAATCAGAAAAAGTTCATGTGAATTACCTAGTGCAAAAACTGCTGTGGATTAAAAACCTTTCAATAGGTAGGACACATGGAATACATCAAGAAAGAACGTAGACAAAAAATGACATACTTGCGTAAGCCGCTGGGGTTGGGTTTCTCCCATAATCCTAATACCCTTGCTGTGGGGCCTGGCTTTGCTTTCCAAGAATCCTGTGCTGGTTTTACCCCGGTCAACAATTATGAGAATGTGCTCTTTTTATTTCATCTTCTTTTGTGAATCATCTGTGTCCTCAACCCATTTGTCTGCTACACTTTGTGTTCTTGTTCATTGTTAATTTTTATAGTCTCATTGTGTAGTAAAAACATCATCCCTTAATTACAACACCCACCCCCCGCCCCGCCACAAACACACACACACACACACACACACACACACACACACACACACACACACACATATATCAAGGAAAACAGAAAGATTTCATGCCTTACCTGGTTTCTTGCCACCATAGAAGTGAGTGTATTCAGCACAGGTAATGTACCTGAAGAAGAGACAGAGAATCTTATTACCACCTCCCTTTATAAAGAGGACAATCTCTAGAAGTAACTGATGATTAAATCATTTCACTCATTCAGCAAATGCTTATTAAACACCTATAGTGTGTGAGATGCAACACAGACATACACAAACTAGTAAGCAAATACAAACATTCCTGCTCTGCTCTGAAGAAAATGAACAGAATTTAACAGAAGGCTTGATGATGCAAAGGAGCAAGCCATGTGAAGATGTGCAGGAAGAGCTTTCTAGGCAGAGGGACCAAGCAAGCTTATCCCATATAAACGTCCTGACAGAAAAAGCTGGTGTGTCTTCAGAAAAGGGTGAAGTCACTGAAGAAGAGTGTGCACGGGGGCATGTGGCAGCAGGTGAAGAAGGCTAGCAGTTGGATCACGAGGGGCCCCACAAGCTGTGTGATGGCTGTGGATCTACTTTAAGCGGTATGGAAAGCGGCTGGAGGGTTCTGAGTAGGGCCCTGACATGCTCTAACATAAGTCCTCAAAGCATCACTCTGGCAGCTGTGTATAGAGGGACAAGCAAGAGAGGCAACAGAAAACCAATCAGGAGGCATCTAAAAATGTCAAAGGAGGGGTGCCTGGGTGGTTCAGTCGGTTAAGCGTCCGACTTCGGCTCAGGTCACAATTTCACTGTCCGTGAGTTTGAGCCCTGTGTCGGGCTCTGTGCTGACTGCTCAGAGCCTGAAGCCTGTTTCAGATTCTCTGTCTCCCTCTCTCTCTGACCAACCCCCCCCCCCACGTTCATGCTCTGTCTCTGTATCAAAAATAAATAAACGTTAAAAAAAAATTTTTTTTTAATTTTTTTTTCAATGTTTTTTATTTATTTTTGAGACAGAGAGAGACAGAGCATGGACGGGGGAGGAGCAGAGAGCGAGGGAGACACAGAATTGGAAGCAGGCTCCAGGCTCTGAGCCATCAGCCCAGAGCCCGACGTGGGGCTCGAACTCATGGGCCGCGAGATCGTGACCTGGCTGAAGTCGGACGCTTAACCGACTGCGCCACCCAGGCGCCCCCAAAAAAAATTTTTTTTAATAAAAATAAAAATAAAAAAATAGGGGCATAGGCGCCCCCCAAAAAAATTTTTTTTAATAAAAATAAAAATAAAAAAATAGGGGCATAGGGGCGCCTGGGTGGCGCAGTCGGTTAAGCGTCCGACTTCAGCCAGGTCACGATCTCGCGGCCCATGAGTTCGAGCCCCACGTCGGGCTCTGGGCTGATGGCTCAGAGCCTGGAGCCTGCTTCCAATTCTGTGTCTCCCTCGCTCTCTGCTCCTCCCCCGTCCATGCTCTGTCTCTCTCTGTCTCAAAAATAAACATTAAAAAAAAATTTATTTTTTAAATAAAAAATAAATAAATAAATAAAAATGTCAAAGGAGATGAAATACACTCCACCTACTGAGGGGTTTGGTGGATTAGTGAGTGCCTTCCTATTCCACATTTACTTCCTGGATGAGCCACAGGATTTACTGATGAACAGGGGGAGGAGAGAGCCTCAGGAAAGAGGCACCAAGGCTAACTCCCAGACTTCTGACCTGTGTAAACTAATTAGCAGTATGACCACTGAGATAGGGAAAATGAGGGGGGAACATATTAAATGTGAGATGTCGGGACACCTAGGTGGCTCAGTCGTTTGAGTCTCTGACTTCAGCTCAGGTCACGATCTCTCCCGGTTTGTGAGTTGGAGTCCCACATCGGGCTCTGTGCTGACAGCTCTGAGCCTGGAGCCTGCTTCAGAGTCTGTGACTCCCTCTCTCTCTGCCCCTCCCCCACTGGTGCTCTGTCTCTCTCTCTCTCTCTCTCTCACTGTCTTAAAAATAAATAAAAACATTAAAAAAAATTTTTGTAAGTAAATGTGAGATGTCTATCAAACCTCCAACTGGAGATGTCAAGTAAGCAGTTGACCACTGCAAGATGAGAGATGACCAGGGAGAATGTAAAGGGAGAAGAAACGTGGGGGACATGGACGTATGAAGTCTGAGAGAGTGGGAGAAAGACCCAGCAAAGGAGACTGAGAGAGGCCATTGAGACAGATGGAAAACAAATGGAAAAGGGCCTATGGGGTCTCAGATATCAAAGAAGGGCCTCAGAGGGAGCAAGGTGGTCAACCGTGTCACACGCTATTGACAAGCCCAACAAAACGAGAACTGGGAATTGACCACTAGATTTAGCAACAGAGAAGTTACTAGGATCCTGACAGGAATAGTGCTGGGGAGAAAAGCCTGACTGGAGCGGTTTCAAGAAACAGCAGAAAACAGCAAGTAGACACAGGTCTTTGACGCCTTGTTCGGAAGAAAAAAAAAAAAAAAAAAAACCACGGTGGCAGGAGAGGAGCACGGGGCAAGGCTGGTCTGTTTTAAAATGGAAGATTCCGGATGTGTGTAAGCCAATGAACGGCACACAGGAAGACTGGAGGTGGAGGAGAAAGAGGGGCTGATTAGGGGCAGAATTCGAGAGTGGAGATGGGGCGTTCCAGGGCAAAAGCCGAGGAGCCGAGGAGCCGAGGAGCCGAGGGGCCGGGGCTCGCACGGCGCCGACGCGGTAGGAAGGCCGCGCTCAGAAGCACTGACGGTGTTAGTACCAAGAAACCCGGGAGACCTCGGCGGTCGGGGTAATTCCCCTGCCTTGGAGGAGACAAAGGCTTCCGAGACGAAACGGCATTTAAAAGTGGCTCTGGGAACCAGCTCTGAGAGAGGGAAGAAGGGCGGCGCGGACTGCGGGACAGGTGGGCACTGAGGCCGAGCGGGGCCGCGCTTCCGGCTGCGGTTCAACTTACATCTTGTCCTTCTGATGCTGCCGTTTCCCCATGGCGGCGGGAGCGGTGGCAGTGCCAGGACCAGCGAGTGAGGAAAAACGACAGCAAACGATTTAGAAGCCTTATTCTCGGCCGAGTTCCCTAACGACTTCCGGGCCCCGCAGACCCGCCCCGGAAGTGGGCGCAGGGCATGAGCGAACAGTGGCGCCTGGTGCCAAGTGCGCATGCCCAGTCGGTGCACCCCAGTCCTTGGGCACCTGGGCAGTCTGTGGTAGGGTTTGCCTCCTGCTGGGGGCCGAGGGGCCTCGAAGCCCCACTTCCTCGGGCGAACAGAGAAGGCTCTCTCTAGACCTTTTCTCCTTTCCATCCCCCCGCTCAAGCCTGCCCTGGTTTGACCTGGTTTCTCAGATTTTTTTTAAAGTCCACCTTAAGTCTCACCAGCCTCTGTCTCATCTCTGCTTCCTTCCACGGCAGACGTCTCCAAACCTACGTCCACATTCGCTGTCTACCCGTTCTCCCTTTCAGTCCCCACCACCTCCAGCCCTCTCCTGGGAGGCTTAGGGGCAAGTAGCCATTAAGCCCGAGAGTCCAAAGCCCTCACTCATCTCTCTTACGGACCCTTCCCGCGGCCAGATCACTATGTTTGTGTGCCCCAGCCTAAGCCCCGGGCCTCCGTCTACACACAAGCACCTGGTGATCTTTCCCAGGCTTGTGGCTTTAAATACCACTCATATCTCTTGACTCACATCATCAAATGGCCAGCACTCCAGATTCCTGACCTCTATTTTAGGTACCATTGATCTCAAATTTAACATGTGTGCTCAAAACAGAATTCTCCACCCCCCCCCCACCCTCCCTCCCCCTCCGCATAGGCTCCCCTTGCCACAACTGTACCGCTATCTAGTCACCCAGAGCCAGTGGTCCTTGCCCTTTCTCATTTCATAGCTGCCTCCTTATGTTTTTCTAAGTTTCAACATAAATGTCACCTCAGAGAGATCTTCCCTGACCACCCACTGCATACATGTCCAACTCAGCTTCCTTAGGGCTTATCACAATTTATAACCCTATTAATTGGATGCACTGGTTACACATACAGTCACACACACACACACACAGAGGAGGATAGGATGTAAGCTCCTTAAGAGCAGGGACACCAACTGCTTGGTTTATTATCTCCAGTCCCAAGCAAGGTGTGGAGCATACACAAGGGTTCAACAAGTATGTGCTAATGTCCAGCAGTCATTACGCATTTTGTGAGGGCTCATGTCTCAGATGCAGGTTTGACTCTAAGGCTGGTGTGTAAAGCAACAACAAGAGTCACGTCTCTGAAATTCCTTAGGGAGGTGCCAAGTTGGAAACTAACATGCCAGCTTATTTTCCTCCAGGGAGGGAACAGATCACTGTTTCTAAACCTGCACCCAGATAAGGCTTGAGTTTAGAGCCCAGGTGTAGGAAAAAATGATGGAACTGCAATTCAGTGAGGTCAAGTGAAGCTCAAAGGAGCCACAGAGTCACTGTAGAGAAGGGCAGTGCTGTCTCCTCACTCATTTCTCTTTCAAAGTGCCATGGCTACATTCCCAAGCTAGAGAACAAGCAAGGGGACTTCACAGTAGCACTGACCTGAACAATTACTGTATGCAGGCTCAGACTAAAGGGCCTCTGGCTTGCACTATTCTGACAAACTCTTCCAGCAGGACGAAGCCCAAGGGACTGCACAGCCTTTAGGGAGCCCAGCACAAGTAAGGCACCTCCATGGGAACTTTATTCATTGATCTAGCCGTGGTCTGTAGGAAAGAGGTTACGGACCCCTCTTGTGGGGCACAGATTCCGTGCTGCTAGGGTCATTCTCAGAGTCATCTTTGGGTCTTGGCACAGGCTGGAACTTGAGCAAGACAGGCGGGGTGAAGATGGAAGTCTTCACAGGAGGGGATGGTGTCTCCTTGGTGTTGGGGGAGCCACTACAGGCCAAGGTCCTGTGCAGGAGACAGCCAACACATGTCCATGAGGTGGGATACCGGCACACAGAGCCATCAGAAGTACGCATGACAAAACTTAAGGCTGTGGGATGGCCTTCAATACATTTCTACTTCCATAATGCTCTCCCATGGATGTTTTGTTCCAGGCTGTTCATCACAGCAATGTTGGTGATTATGAAAGCCTGGAAACAATCAAACATCCATCAAAGAATGGCTAAAGGAACCATGGACACCATGCAGCAGACCATTCTGCAGCTGTTTAAGTTCTGATGATGGTCCAGCCCTGGTGCATGGCCCCACAATTCTGTGAGGATCTGATGATGCCAACAATGCCTTGCTTCTACATTTTGCATCATAACAACACTGCACAAGTGATTGCCGGCAACCCCTTCTCCATCACTCGGCAGTCAGTCACCTTCCTACTCTTCCATCCTACCAGGAGGTAGGATGATCTGACTGGATAGCTTATTGTTTCCACTTACACATAATTCATAAATCTACATAATCAGGTTTAAGCATGTTCATAATTTTATGTCTGCATAATATTCCATAATTCTGTGAATGCACATTTAAGCTGTTTCCATTTTTTCTCCTTTTACACTGCCATAAACACTTTTGTACACAGTCGCTTTTTTCTTTCCCTTAATCATCTCCTTGAATTGAAACTCTCCCAGAATTGAAAATACCAGAGCAAAGAATATGAGAACGTCCATGGCTCCTGATATTTTGACAAACTGCCTCTCAAAAGACTAACCTTAAACTTTGGTGATCCAAAAAGACCAGAGAAAGAGAGAAGATAACCCACATAATATGAGGAAATATTTTGCAGATCCTACATCTGATAACAGACTTGTGTCTTTGGCAGTCCTTCAAAATATATTTACCATATGACCCAGCAATTCCACTTTTAAGACTATACCAAAGAAGGGGTGCCTGGGTGGCTCAGCCAGTTAAACGTCTAACTCTTGATTTCGGCTCAGGTCATGACCTCACAGTTTTGTGAGTTCAAGCCCCACTTTGGACTCTACACGGAGCCTGCGTGAGACTCTCCCTCTCTCTCTGTGCCTCCACTGCTCACACTCTTATCTTTCTCAAAAATAAAAAAAATATTTATAAAGAGTGTGCCCAAGAAAACTGAAAACTATGTCCTCACAGAAACTTGCACAGAAATGTTCACAACAGTATTATTCATAAGAGCCAAAAATGGAAACAACCCAAATGCCCATCAACTGATGACTGACAGATAAAATGTGGCATATCTACACAGTGGAATAATATTGTTCAACCATAAAAAAAAGTCAACCCATAGAATGTACACCACCAAAAAGGAACCCCAGTATAAACTATGGACTTTTGGGTGACGCTGAAGTGTCAATATAGGTTCATCAGTTGTTAATAAACGCACCACTCTGGTGGGGGATATTGACAATAAGGGAGGGTATTCATGTGTGGGGGCAGGGGACATGGAGGAAACTTCTGTACCTTCCTCTCAATTTTGTTGTAAACCTAAAACGGCTCTAAAAAAATTAAGTCTTAAAAAAGAAATTTAAAAAGCAGGAAATTCAGAACTGACACATGCTAGAACATGGATGAACCTTGTAAACGTTATCCTAAGTGAAAGCAGCCAGTCACCAGAGACCATGTTATTGTATGGTTTCATTTATATGAAATGTCCAGAATAGGCAAATCCACAGAGAAATGTTAGTGGTTGCCTCGGGATGGGGGAGAGAAGAACTGGGGGTGACAGCTTAGTGGTGCTAGAGTTTTTCCTTTTTTTTTATTGTAGTAAAATATGCACAAAATTTACCATTTTAACCATTTCTATGTGTACCATTCAGTGGCATTATACACATTCACAGTGTTGTGGTGACCATCATCATTATCTATCTCCAGGACTTTTTCATCATCCCAAACAGAAACTGTACCAATTAAGCAACAACTCATCTCCTTCTCCCAGGCCCTGGTAACTTCTCACCTACTTTGTCTTTAGAATTCTGCCTACTCTAGATACTTCATGTAATGGGAACCAGACAATAACCTGTCCTTTTGTTCTGGCTTATCTCACTTATTTCAACATTCTATTATATGGATAGACCACATTTTGTTCATCTTGGGTACACCTGGCCTATTTTCTCCTTTTAGCCACTGTCAATACTGGAGCTATGAACACTCATATACAAGTATCTGTTTGAGTCTCCACTGCAATTCTTTCAGGAATATACCTACAAGTGGAATTACTGGGTCATATGGTAATTCTGTTTAGTGTTTTGAGGAACCACCATACCCTTTTTCCATGGTGGCTACACCCTTTTACATTCCCACCAGCCACACACTAGAGATTCTAATCTCTCCACATCCTCATCAACACTTGTCATTGTCTTTTTAAATTTATTTTATTTTTTAAAGTTTATTTATTTATTTATTTTGAGGGGGTGGAGGGGCAGAGAGAGAGAGAGAGAGAGGGAGGGAGGGAGAGAGAGAGGATGAATCCCAAGCAGGCTCCACACTGTCAGCACGGAGCCCAGCTCAGGGTTCAAACCCAAGAACTGTGGGATCATGACCTGAGCCAAAATCAAGAGTTGGAAGCTTAACCAACTGAGTCATCCAGGTGCCCCTTTTGTCTGTCTTTTTGATGGAAGTAGGTGGGAAGTAGTAGTTCACTGTGGTTTTCACTTGCATTTCCCTGATTTCTAATGATGTGGAGCATCTTTTCCTGTGTTTATTGGCCATGTTGTAGGTCTTCTTAGAAGAAATGTCTATTCAAGTCCTCTGCCCAATTTTTAGAATGGGATTTTGATAATTTACAAATATTTTCTCCTATGGGTTGTTTTTTCACTCTCTCCTATTTGGCATGATGGAAATGTTCTAAAATTGGATTATGGTGATGGCTTCACAAATGTGAACATACAAAAAGCCACTTAAGTTGACACTGTAACTGGGTGAATTTATAGGATGCTATGTAAGTTATCTCAATAAAAGAATTTTTAGGAGCACCTGGGTGCTGTCAGTTAAGCATCCGAACGTTGATTTAGGCTAAGGTCGTGATCTCAGAGTTTGTGGGTTCGAACCCCACATTGGGCTCTAGGTTGGTAGTGCAGAACCTGCTTGGGATTCTCTTTCTCACTCCCTCTCTCTCTCTCTCTGCCCCTCCTCCACACTCTCTCCCTCAAAATAAAAAAACTTAAAAAAAATTTTTTTTAATTTATTTAAGTATTTATTTGTGAGAGAGAATGTAAGCCAGGGAGGCACAGAGAGGGGGTCAGAGGATCCAAAGCGGGCTCCATGCTGACAGTGGAGAGCCCAATGTGGGGCTTGAGTCCATGAACCATGAGGTCATGACCTGAGCCAGAGTCAGATGCTCAACCGAGCCACCCAGGCACCCCCCCAAAAAAAAAGAATTTTTAAAAGAATTAAAACAGGGGTGCCTGGCTGGCTCTGTCGGTGGAGAATGCAACTCTTGATCTCCGGGTTGTGAGCTCGAGCCCCACATTAGCTGTAGAGATTATTTAAAAATAAAATCTTGGGGCACCTGGGTGGCGCAGTTGGTTAAGCGTCCGACTTCAGCCAGGTCACGATCTCGCGGTCCGTGAGTTCAAGCCCCGCGTCAGGCTCTGGGCTGATGGCTCAGAGCCTGGAGCCTGTTTCCAATTCTGTGTCTCCCTCTCTCTCTGCCCCTCCCCGTTCATGCTCTGTCTCTCTCTGTCTCAAAAATAAATAAATGTTAAAAAAAAAAAAAAAAAACGTTGAAAAAAAAATTAAAAATAAAATCTTTAAAAAAAAAAAAAAAAGAATAGGGGCACCTGGGTGGCTTAGCCGGTTAAATGTCCGACTTCGTCTCAGGTCATGATCTCATGGTCTGTGACTTCGAGCCCCGCATTGGGCTCTGTGCTGACAGCTCAGAGCCTGGAGCCTGCTTCAGATTCTGTGTCTCCCTCTCTCTCTGCCCCTCCCCCGCTCTTGCTCTGTCTCTCTCTCTCTCAAAAATAAATAAAGATTTTAAAAAATAAAAAAAAATAAAAAAGAATAAAGCCATTTTATATTATTTTCACAGCAAAAATGAGTCTCTGCCTACAGCCTCGATAGCACAGGATTCTCTACTTTGGGCTTTTTGACAGGTATATAACATACATGCTAGCAACCTTAATGTGTACATCTTTCATTACTAAGTATGCCAAAAATATTTTTAAAGGTTTGCTTACTCTTTGGGTGTCATCTTGGATAAACTTTCCATCAACTAAATTTAGAATCAGCTTTATAGAACTGCGTAGGTTTCTTACAAAAGAAGCCATCTGAATTCTCACTCATTGCTAGTGGGAATACACAATGCTATAGCTACACTGGTAGTTTCTTCAAAACTGAACATATTATCATCATGTGATCAGCAATCATGCTCCTTGGTGAAAGAGTTGAAAACTTATGTCTGTAAAAAACCTGCACATCTATGTGTATAGCAGCTTTACTCATAATTACCAGAATTTGGAATCAGTCTTTCGGTAGATGAATGGATAAATAAACCACAGTACATCCAGACAATAGAAAGGAGTGCTAAAAAGAAAGGAGCTATCAAGCCATGAAAAGACATGGAGGAAATTTAAAAGTGAGTATTACTAAGTGAAAGAAGCCAATCTGGAAAGGCCACATACTGTAGGATTCCAAGTATATGACATTCCGGAAAAGGCAAAACTGTGGAGACAATAAAAAGATCAGTGGTTGTCAGGGGTTACAGGAGAGGGAGGGGCACAGAGGATTTTGAGGACAATGAAACTATTCTGTATGATACTATAATGGTGGACACATGTCATTATACATTCGTCCAAACCCACAGAATGTACAACACCAAGAGTGAGCCCAAACATATGACTTCTGGGTGATAATGATGTGGCATGGTAGGTTCATCAATTTAAGGTGGGGAATGTTGATAGTGGGGGTGCCTGTGTAGGGACAGGAGGTAAAGGGGAACTCTCAGTACTTTGTCAGTTTGCTGTGAATCTAAAACTCCTCTAAAAAACAGTATTTTTTTTTTTTTTATGTCATCTGAAGCAATGAAGCGGTCAGTTTAAATATATACTTTGAAATAACACTCCATGGAATGACATGGGAAATACTTAACAACACCCTAAGTGGAAAAAACAGGCGACTAAAAAACAAACCAACAACCATATTCAGTAAATCCCTGCTTTGCAAGACACATGTCTATAAACCTTAGGGCTGCCCACAGTTGACAGAATTGTTTCTAGTGGGTCTCTGAGCTGCTTGTTTCTGATTCTTGCCATTACAAACACTAGGAAGGGGGAGTGACTTTTCCAGCACCCTATTACATTAGGGTCTTTTCATGAAACGCAAAGGACTATCATACAGAACGTTTTTCTGGCCCTCATGTACACTGCCATGATGCCATCAAGCCAGGCAAGCCAGGATGGTGTCAGAGGCATGCTTACCAGGGGTAGCCAGGGCAATGAAGCTGATGTGCACTGTTTCCAGCCAAGTACGAGAAATGGAAGCCTCCGGGGTTGAGGACCAAGGGGGTCAGATCAACCATGTGGCTGCAAGACAGAGCGGAGAGGGTAACATCAGCTCTGGGCTCCTCCCAGGCAGGCCCTTCCCAGCCTCATTGCACATGTCTATACACAGAGCAGACCCGAGCCTCAATTCCTTCCCTATTAAATGGGAATAACAACCCCTCAGGATTATTGTGAGGATTAACAAGGTAGGGAAGAAATGGCAATCGAGTGTTGGCACACAAGCTACCCAAAACACTCCTTTTTCATTTGCCCCAAGTTTAAATTCCACCTCTTTGGGTTCGATGACAGGCCAGCCCAGTTTAATTTCACTTCGGACCTTGTAACTTCCAACTTCTCTATCTGCGGTATAGAAACAAAATCTTAGGACAAGTTTGGGGGCCTCACTGAGAAAAAAAACACCTTATACAGGAACCAGGGGAAGTACATGACTGTCCTTCATTTGACAAATACGTCAGGGTCATCCTCAGTGCCCACCTCGAGCTTGGTGTTAGGGTAACAGAGAATGTGATGGGGGCTGGGAACTGACAGAGGATGGGGGTCTGCCTGGAGTGAGAGTGCGGGATAAGGGGAGATTAGCAGGGACAGGCAGATAGGAAGGCACACTGCAGAGGCACCTAGAGAGTGGCAAGAACACCACCCACGAGGCGAGGCAGGTGTGGGGCTGGAGACATTGGGGGGCAGCCATGGTTCTCCACCTGTCCTTTGGGCACCCCAGAATTCTGCCCAGTGTTTTGGGGATTGCCTCACTCAGCTGAAGCACAGCAGGTAAAACTCTGTGCCTCCAACCCTTCAACAAGAGCAGACCCCTTTTCATCTGCTTTATCCGTCACCATTCCACCCAAGATAGTGCCTGCAGATAGAGTTCTGCCACTTAAAAACAAAGTTCTGAGAGCCACTGCTGTGGGCCCAGGAGAACCACTGGGGTGGTTCTGAGCGAAGGGCACAGGCTGCCCTTCCTGGGACCACACGAGTGGGGGATGCGCTCACTGACCGACTTGCTGGGCAGAGGAGGGAAGGGGCCAAAGACCCTAGGCATAGTGTAGACAGAGGGTGATGAGGCCACCATGGAGGCCACGGTAGTAGCAGTGGATGGCAGTGGTGGAGGTGGCAGCACGGTTGGTGGCAGGCATGGGGAGGTGGACCGGTCTTGCAAAAGGATGGGTTCTGGTTTCTTCAGTTTTGGCTTTCTTCTCTTCTTCTTGGCATCTGTGACAAAAGGGACCAGTGAGTGCCTACCCCACAGCCAGAACAGGATAGAGTGGGAGCCCAACAGTAGTATAGGGTCTTCACAAGGTTCCTCCCCCAAAAGGGACCACATGATAATACCTAGAGCCACTGTTGACAGGCACCAACATGTATCATCTCATCAGCCCATAACTATCCCATGGGGAAAAGGTATTTTTGTCTCTCTTACAGATACAACTGTAAGCTCCAAGTGTACAAGGCACAGGCAGGATCCACAACCCAACCATCTGACTCCAAGGCCAGAATTTCAGGGGAAGTGACAGAGTATCACCACCAACGAGGGCTTGGCTTGCCCTAGGCAAGTCAGTCTGCCACCTATGCCCAAGCACTGTGGAAAGCTCCTGAGTCTGCCAGCACCTTCATGAGGTATCCAGGCTCTGGACAGTAAGCTCACCAACTACACCCAGCCCCAGGGCCATCCTAAGGGTGTGCAAAGGCTCCTTTTTCTGTAAGGAAACCCATATGTACAAGGTCTTACAGAGGTGGGCTCAGGGAGGGAATCTTTGAGAAGCAGGACCCTCAGGCCTACCCCCTCTCCTCTTTCTGTATTAGGTTTTCCTCCTATATTCAACAAGTCTGGCTATTTCTACTGTTCAGAGTTATAGGAAACCAGCAAAGTGGGTGTGAACAAGTGCCTCATACAACCCATTAGAACGGCTCATCTAGAATGATGATCACCACCACCAAAGAGCACTGACCCAGAGCTAAGAGCCTGAGCCTCAGAGCAACCCAAGCCTGAGTTCAATTCCAGATTCTACTACTTACTATGTGACATTGTTGTCACATAGTTGGCTACCCTCCCTGGGCTTCTATGCTCTCTTTCATAAAATGAGGATAAATAGGATCAACACTACCTTGGGAGACTATGGTAGGAGCTACATATGCCATGGGTTGGGATGAAATGGTGACATGGAGCACTCACACTTACCATCATGGAAAGTAGGACCCCCAGGTGAGCCAGGCTTCCTAACATAATGAAGCAAGCAGCTCCATCGCTAGGTAGTCTATCACTGAAGACAAATGCACTGAAAGAACTGAACCCAAATCTAATCAAGGCTTTAGAACGACTGTCCAAGACATACAGGCAGAATGGGCCGCCTGGGTGGCACAGTCGGTTAAGAGTCAGACTCTTGATCTCAGCTCAGGTCATATCTCACAGTTTGTGAGTTCAAGCCCCGCATTGGGCTCTGTGCTGACAGCAGGGAGCCTGCTTAGGAGTCTGTCTTTCCTTCTCTCTGCCCCTTCCCTGCTTGTGTGCACTGTTTCTGTCTCAAAATAAATAAACTTAAACACACAGACACACAGACACACAGACACACAGACACACACACACACACACACACACACACACACACAGGCAGAGGAGAATAAAACAAACAACACCAATGAGCCATAACAACAGATATAAACCCATTAAGTGGATTACCCCAAAGGACAACGCAGTTCTTCAAGTTGATGGCAGGGGGGACAAAAGTGAGGGCATCCCATCTCAAGAGGTTTCAACAGATGTGGCCACTATACTCATTTGCCATCCCTGTGTGGTCATTAAAGTGGCCCCTTCCATTTCACTCTCACAAATGTCCTAATGTGGACACAAAGTATATAGCCATCCTAGTAATGGAAAGTCAGAGGCTGAACACCAACCTAAGTATCAGCTAATATTATGGAACTGTTGTCAATTATGTCCGGGGTAACACTGTGATTACAAAATATCTTTTTTAAAAAAAATTTTAAATGTTTACTCATTTTTGAGAGACAGAGCATGAGCAGGGGAGGGGCAGAGAGAGAGGGAGACACGCAATCCAGAGCAGGCTCCAGGCTCTGAGCTGTCAGCACAGAGCCTGACTTGGGGCTCAACCCCACGAGCTATGACATCATGACCTGGGCGGAAGACACACTCAACTGAGCCACCCAGGCGCCCCACAAAATGTCTTTTTTTAATATCTAAAAAAGCATTCTAAAGTATTGAAGAATACAATGATGTCTGAGATTTCCCCTAAAATGCTCCAGAAAAAGAAAAGGGGGATGAAGCAAGCATGGCAAGATGGGGAGAATTGCAGAAGCTGAAGGGAGACCAGTATCTGAGTGTTCACTGCAGTCTCCAGTTTTGTTTATGTTCGTTTTCATAATAAAGACTCAAAAAATAAACACCAAACAATCGAAAACGTACCAAGCACAGGATCAGGGATCAGGGATCCTAAGTCAGGTGTGCTGGCAGAGATTGACCCTCACCCTGGGAGTAGAGGTGCACGCGGTGGATGCTCCTCTTCAGCTGTTCCAGGCGCTGGTGCATTTCCAGGGCACCCATGCTGTTGCAACAATTCAGCTCCCCCTGGACTGCACAGAAAAACTTCGCCTACAACAAGGGGAGAGGCAGGGCAGGAAGAAGGGGGAGAGGTGACACAGCTGCCTACAGCACTCCCCACGCTGGGCCTCCTGGAAGACCGTACCCTGCAGCTCCACCTACGCCCGACGGCCCTCCCCACACCCGCTCCAAACCTCCAGTCTTCAGAGCTCCGCTCCATCCCCCGAAGCCCCGCCGGCGGACTCGCACCCAGAGGAAGGAGAGGAGCCCGCGCCCCTCGTACTCGGCCAGCTTGCCCTTGCGCACCACCCTCTCGGCCAGCGCGGGGTTGCGGTCGATGCTGCGAAACAGGCGGCGCAGAGCGCGCTCCGTGTAGGTGGCCGCCTGCCTCTCGAAGTCCTCCTCGGAGATGAGCTGGCAGAAGGTCACGCTCTGGGAGAACTCGCTGTCGAACTCGTCAAGGACCTCCATCCTAGAGGCGCTGCGGGCTGGCTCGGGTGGCCTGGGGGCGGAGCGGTCGTCGGGACGGGGCCACCGAGGCTCCAGGCGCGCCGACTCCCACCCGCCTCGGGCCAGGAGAGAGGGGCAGCTCCCGAGGGCCCGGGATCGGTCGCCGAGGGCGGGCCGGGGCCAGTAGGGACGGGGGCCGCCGGGACCTACCTGCTCTGTTTCCCACAGCCTCCGAGCCTACGCAGCCTCTCTCCGCGAGCCGCAGCCACCGCCCCGACCGTTCTAGCCAATCCCCCTGGAGCTCTCTAGCAGGGGGCCAATCCGCGCGAGGGGGACGCACGTGACAATGCCCGCTGCTCTGGGCATGCGCTCTGGCGCCATCGACGGGGCGAACACTCACTCACGCGCGCGCGCGCGCGCGCGCGGCGGAACCCTGGTCCTGATGGGGTCCCGCAAGACTTGAGGAGGGAGCGGGCCATGGCACGCAGAGAAGAACATGGTCCGCACCCAAACTCTTTTTTAGGCCCTCACTCCTCCTTGTTCCGACAGCTCACCATCTCTCCTTGCGGTCTGTAGACAACACCCCAAGGACTTCACTCAGCCCGACTCATCTGCCCCAGACTTCACTCTTCCACTCCTGATTTACTCTCCAGCATCAAATCCACCCACCCCTCCCCAGCTTCTATCTTCTCTCTTCCCCTGTATAACTCAATACTTTGTGTTACTTTGCTCAATACTTTATGTTGCCTCTTCAGCATCTAGCTGCTCCTTATGGGTTTAAGAAGGTCCTATCTTCATGGTACCATCTTGGACAATTTAGCCCACTCTTAGGTTCCAACTCAGGGCTGACTTAACTAACCCTAACTTATATCTCAGGCTCAGACCTTCCTTGAGTTCCAGAACCACATCCAAGTGTCCGATGGGGAAGTTTTGGGGGCATCTCATGCTGCACACATAAGATTGGCATATAGGTTCTTCTCTCCCAACCCCAAACCTGCTTCTTTTCTCCTCTCCTACTTGGTCAGCGATGACACCACCATCCACCCCAACCACTAACAGGGGGGTGCACCCTGGATTGCTTCCTTCCTATCACCTCCACCGCCCTTCACCCCCAACAATCCATGGAGTGTACCTGATAAGTCTAGACAATTTTCACCTCCCACCACCAAGCCACCAACCCTCTAGGCTCTGCTGTCCCCAACATCGGGCCCTCACTTCCTCCTGCTTTGAGGTCAGAGAGCAAGATGGAAATGACCAAGGAGGAAAAATGTTCTAGCCTAGGAGGACAAATAGACTTAGATACACCTGGGTTCAAATCTTCATCCTGCTTCCTGACCCTGTGTAACTTAAAATGAGACTTTACTTTGAAATATGTAGTATGTGCCTTTTTATAAACAGCAGAAGCATCCTCTGAGGGGTAGAGTAGACCCCTAATTAATCTTCCCCCATGTTCTGCTAATAATACTTTACACTTTATGTACTTATTTGTATTTTTTTTAGTTGTATCAGTCCCCTCCTCTGTGCCAGGCACTGCCAAGAGAGATATAAAAAGGGATATTGTCCCTGCCCTCAGGGTCTAATGAGGACTTCAGCCACAAGGAGAAATTTCAATCTAACATGCTCTGCTGGAGGAATATTGGATGTTGTGGAGCCCAGGAAAGGCTTCCGCTGGGACAGAACATTTGAGCAGAACCCTGAGTTCAAAAAACATCCCCCAGCAAGGGCGAGAGACAGATGTATGAGAGTCTCCAGGCAGTGGGCACAGAATCTGCACAGAAGGATGGCCACCTCCAAGCATGCATGCCCGGGCTTCTACCCTCAGGGTGGGGTGAAGCTGGCATCTTGATGTGCTCAGCCAGGAGTGAGGGGTATTCCCAAAGGCCCATCTGGAAACCTGGGCCTCCTCTTAAAGGAGACAGGCTTGAATAACTGTCACTGGGCACAGAAAAGCCTTTTGCATTGTGTCAGGTCCTGATGGTGGAGCCGGCCCTGCAAGCATGCCTGGGGCCTGGCTCTTTGACAGTCCCTTTAATTGTAGCTGTTAGGATGGGCATGCCAGGCATCTCTTGGTCCCTTCTGCAGTCTCAGGGCAGCACACCTCCCTGTAAGAAAACAAGCTGACATGGTTGATGGGCATCACCTGTGGTCTGCATATCCCAAGTCCACCTACCCAGCCCAGATAGTGCTGCTCCTAAGATCCCAGGACAATGTTCTCTCCAGAGCCTGACCCTCCCCAAGCCCTCAGGGAGGCCTGGGTGCAGTTCATCTGCACATGGTCAAGGTTGAGCTGGGTCTGAGCCAGACCCTGGCATACCCTTCATGCAATACAGTGAATCTTCATTTCTCCACAAAGCCCTGACCAAACCTGGAGTCCCCAGTCTTACCCAGGGAGTTGGTGTGGAAAGATCCTCTTCAAACCAGAGTTTTTCTGATCCCAGGGCCTCTGCCCCTGCTCCTGTCCAGCAGTATCCCAGAAGGAGAATTTGTGGGATGATCCCCCAGTTCTGCACTCACCTAATCCTCTGATGGAGGGTCCAGCCCAGTTCCACACCTTCTCCTGCTAGGAAGTGGAGCGAGGCAGCAAAACTCCCTCCCCTCAGGCACTGTGGGTGGTGGGCTGGGCCTGACCGATGCCCTTTCATCATTGCACTGCTTCCCAGCGGCCCACAGTAGTGCAACAGGGAAAGAGTGTCAGGCAGGCCTGCCAGCGCCTCTCCTGGTGGTGGTCAGTGAGGATCTGAGATCTGGAATGCAGGCCCACTGGGGTGGGGCCCCGAGGCCTGGGGGAAGGGTGCCCTCTGACCCTAGAGGCCCAGGCCTGGCCAGGATCTCAAGTTTCCATGGAGAAGGGAGTGAGCTGGGGAGGGAGGTGGGGGGAGGGGAGGGCCTGCAGGCCCAAGGGGCCCGGCCTGAGGAGGGTTGTGGTGTGGGGAAGGGGGGTCCCCAAGGCTGGTCCCAGATGCTTTGACAATATCATTGCACTGCTTCTCAAAGCACAGTAGTGCAACCTCGTCAGAGCAGCTGGGGCCAGCAGGGGAGACCCGCATGGTCCCCAGTAAGTGCAGAGCGGGAAGCTCAACCGTGGGTGGGTGGGGCTAGAATCCCTGTTCAAGACCACAGGGAGGAGAAGAGGATTTCAACAGGGCTGCTGTCCTGGAGATAGTCAGAAGGTCTGGGACTTTCTCCAGGCACTCTCCACACTGCGGTGCGGGAGAAACCCCAGACTGAGGGGTAGCTCCAACCCAGGAGCGGGAGAGGACGGGGGAGGGGGTAAACACACAAAGGAGAGGGGCCCGCGCTCCACCGCAGTCCGAAGCCCACTCGTGCACGGAGCGAGGGTGGGTACACCCCGATGACCCTACTCCCTCACTCGACCCAGGGCTGCAAGAGAAGGAGGGTGGCCCCATTCCGATCCATGCGCCCCTGTCGGCTTACGCCCCCATCCCTGGCCCCTAGTCCCCAACTCCGCTCCGTGTTCAGTCCTAAAGATTCTCTGCCTGGAGGCCCAGAGCGAAGC
This sequence comes from Felis catus, assembly GCF_018350175.1. Taxonomy (NCBI): domain Eukaryota; kingdom Metazoa; phylum Chordata; class Mammalia; order Carnivora; family Felidae; genus Felis; species Felis catus. Next base: position 29,364,263 of record NC_058379.1, on the reverse strand, counting down.
AAAAGAACGGGGGGGGGGGGGGGCTTCCCGCCCTGCTGGAGTCCCCTGCGGAGAAGGCGCCAGGGATCCGGGCTGCGCCCCTCCGCACAGTCCCACCGGGTAGGGCCGCCCTGCCTGTGCTCTCCACCTCTGACCCTGCTACTCACGCGGCGGGACACACCTTTCGAACCAGGCCAGGCCAGGACGCGGAAGGTTAGCAGGAGAAAGGTCTTAGCGGTTGTTCGCTCCCCTCGTACCCATCAGAACGACCCCGCACCTCGTGGCGCCCTCTTGCTCACCGGCTCCATCTTTAACCCGCTGACAGTCGGCGGGGCTCGGCCCCCGGCTTCTTAGCATAACGCCGCGCTCATTGGCCGGAGCCGACGCGGGGCTTCTCTTCCCGCACGCCTATTGGCTAAAACCGGAGCGATTTCAAAATAGCCTCCGGGCCTGCATTGGCCGGGCGCGGGCCAAGTCCCAGGCTCGGTGGTTTTAACAATGAGTACTACAAACACTTTCTCCTCATTCATAACTTATCAAAAGGAATTTTACCCGCCTTTTCTCGGCTCCAGTCTCCGCGAGTTTAGAAGCAGCGCCCGCGAGAGCGCTTAGAAGCCCGCGGGGGGGGGGGGGGGGGGGGGGCGTCCGCGCAGCTGAGCTCGCTGGGAAGAGGGCTGCGATCCTAAGAATTCTGAAACCCTGAAACCTGTGTCTAGCCTGCTGTGGAGCAGGGCTGCTTCGTTTTGCGTGCTCACATCCCTCCCTGTGTCTCCCGGATTTGATATTCAGCTGCATTGGGTTTCCCGGCTGGGTAGCTCCCCTCCCCACCAAACCCCACCTAATCGTCCTGTTTGACCAGAACGGGTTTGCCTGAAGCAAGCCGGTTAGGTCTGAACTTCACAGATCCGGTCCTGGAGCCCAGGGAGCCTTGTGGATCTGTGGGGGGTATGGGGAAGTGGGTGTCGACTTGGGTCCATTTTGTAGATAAGCATTCATTAAGTGCCTAACCGAGGCTGATGACCCAAAAGGATATACACTGGCCCTCACACAGCTGCAGTGTGTGTGTGTGTGTGTGTGTGTGTGTGTGTGTGTGTGTGTGTAGGCGGGGCGATGCTTAGGCTACATCGCTTCTGTCCCTTCCCATACCGCCCCCCGCCCCCCATTTTATTCTCAGTCCAATGGCTGAGAGTAAATGTTTTTGAGGCAGGCAGAGCTGGGTTTGAATCTTTACCAACTTGCTGCCTCCTCTGCAAAATTAAGATGATAATTGAGCCTGCTTCAGGGTTGTTGCCAGGAGCAAATGAGATGCTGTGTAAATCCTTGGCCTAGCACCTGACAGTGTTCAATAAATGAGTGCTCTACTGCTACGACAATTTAATTTTTGGTCTTGTCCTGCATTCTGTCTTCAGCTATCTTATATGCTCCCACAGCTTCAGCCTTGGTTCCCCAAGGATTCCTATGTGCTGTGCACTTTTTGATTCTGCTATTAATCTAGTTGTACTCCAATCCTGTCACAGGTCAGGTGAGTGATGGGAGAGGAGGTTAAACTTGTAGACAGTGTCTGAGAGGTTTGGCAGTGGAGGGGTCAGGAGCTCTGTGTTTGACTAGAGCAGGAGCTCATGGGTTGGGAGGGTGGGGAAGTAATGGTTCAGCACCTACATGTGACCCACCTCCCCTCAAGTCTCACAATTGGCTAGAGCTATTCTCCCACCCCCATAACGCCAACAGATTTCTCACCTGCAGTGTGCTCTGCCCACATTCCTCCAAGCCTCTTCCAACCAGTTGCCACCCCCAGCATCTCCTTGGGCTCTTGTATTCTCATTCAGGAAAAGTGTCACTCTCTACCCCCAGCAGCTCCCTTAAACCCCTCCCCTCCTATATAAACAGCCACACCTGGGCCAAGTTTAGCAAATCCAGGAAGCCTGTAGTCTCCACCATAACCTCTAGAGGTCACCTACACACCAGCAAAACTAACTGTTCCTTTCATTAGGGCCCTCCTATTTATTGTTCCTGCCTTTAAGTTGCAATGTTTTGCTTACCCAAATTGTGACTGTCCTTCCAGGAAGCCTTCTCAGATATCTGCAGGTAGCAGTTCTTTGTGGTTACTTTCCCTTGCAATATCTTTTGAAGTTCTGTAATCTCCTTGGGACCCTGGAAGGTTGTAATGGGGGCTAGAGATGCCCACATACCCAGGCAGGCTAGGGTGTGAGGGGTGCCATTTGCACCAAGAGTGAGGGAACTTGTGATGTTAATTTCCAACAGATGGGCAGTCTTGGCTTGGTGCTGAATCGAAGACAAATGTCAAGACTGCCACAAATGCTAGAGGAGACGTGCCAGGCAGGAGAACAGGGACCCACCTCAAGGGATGAGGGCACTAGAGAACTTGTGCTTCATTCTAGCTGGCAGGCAGTGGGCCTACTGTTCATCCTGCTGAGGCCCTGGCCCTGGTCATAGCCCTTAACAGAAGATTGATGAAGCTCAGGGGCTAGGAAACTGGAGTCACTTGCTATTAGAGCATCTAAGGATAGAGAAGGGTGTTGTGATGGCCCAGGGCAGTGCTGGAGTACATGAAAGAGCATCAAGGTTTGGACAGGTTTAGCTGTCATTCCATGCTGGAGACAAGGGGTTTTGCACTAAGGAAGAGATAGTGAACCAGTCAGGGAAGCTGGGTACCTCCTGGCCACCCCAAGGCTCACAGCAAAACACAATCACAGACTAACATTCTTTAATCACAAAGGCACTTGAAAACCCCTACAAACCCAAAGTCTCCACCAAGAGTGGTCCTGTAGATGCCCCACCCTTCTGCCCTCCATCCACCCATCCATGGCACTCAGAGTTCATCGTGACCTGCAGAGGGATCCACACTGGGTTTGATGAAGATGCCTTCCATGGCCTTCCACGTATTGTGTGTACTGGCACTGGACATACCATGCACTTCGTGCTGCCCACGGATGGGGCTCCCATACTGCTCCCCGGTAACCGACAGGAACACGGAGGTGCCCACGTGCTGGAAGCGCACGGCAGCCTCTCGCTCCCAGTGCTGCCCTGAGCAGCGCACGGTCCACAGGTCCAGGTCGTCACCCTCACCGTCTTCCCCAAAGGCGCTCACCTCCTATGGGTGCAGGGGGCAGATGGACAGTGTTCACCACAGAAGGCACAGAGTCCCCTGTGATCACTTGTCTGGCACCAACACTCACACCCAGAACACTGGGCCTTGGGTCCTTCCCTGTACCTTTCTGAGCCTTAGCTTCCATAGCTGCAAAATGGGACACTACAACCACCACTCCCAGCACCCAGTAGGCTCTCCCCAGCAAGGGCTCTTCAAATACACGTCCACCCTACCCCATCTGTCTGTGCGGTGATCACAGGCCCCCACATAGCTAAAGCCTCCTCCTCTCTCCATGTTCTCCTTCCTAACCTCTCTGAGACTCACTCAACGTGATGCCCAACAACTCCTCACTCAATTTCATACTTTTTCTTCTGACAAGTCCCCTAAGCACTCAGTCCCTAACCCCACAAACCCCTCCCACCCCAACTCCACCCCTCTACCTCTCCCTCCCCAAGTTCCAGTGAACTCCATTGGAGCACAAGCTCTTCGCCAGGCCTGCAAAGCCGCTAGTCTCCCCTCTGTGGCCTAGAGGACTCCTACTCATCCTTCCTGACCCAGCCTGAGTTCCTCATCCCCTGCTGGGTTTCATGTTCCCCACCCCAAAGGCCTTATGGATCCTCTTCCTGGGTCCAACTCACCCCCAGGAGAATAAGTTATCCAGCCTGATCTCTCTTCCTGTCAGTCGCCGGCAGAGGTAGTGCTCAGGCTCAGAGTCACTGAGAGGAGTCTAGATTCTGTCCCTGCACCCCCCCCCCCCCCAACACAAGTAACCTCTCCCGGCCGGCCACTCACCTGGTTATTGGACAGCGGCGACGGAAAGTGGTGCGTGTGTAGGTTCTTACCGGTGAGCACGTGCGTGAGCCGAACCGCCTGCCCGCAGCGCACCGGGGACCCACGCGGGCACCCGCCCTCCGAGCCGCCACGGATCCGCCAGTAGCTATTGGCGTCGTCAGACGCCTCCACACCAGTCACCGACTGTTGGCCGCTGCCTGTGGGGCGACACCCCACCCCACCGCGAGGTCGCGGTCAACCTCTGAACTCCCTATACTTGACTCGGACACCATAAACTTTCCCGACAACCTCAACCCTGGGACCCCAAGGGCTCACTCCCAGCCCCAATCCCTGGCCCTTGGTCTCTGGCTGAACTCTCAAGTCCCTTAGCCTGCAGCTCCTGGACGACCCTCCTCGCTCCCAATATCCCAACGACCCCCTTAAAACCGCTGGTCCTTGTCCCCCTGGGCCCCCCAACAACTCCAGGCGGTCAGTGAGGCACCCTGGTGACCCCCAGACCCGTGGCTCTGCAGACTCCCCACGACCACCCAGCCTTCAGACTCCCAGCCCCGGGCTCCGCCCCCTGACGATGCCCCATTCACGGGCCTCTGCGCACCGGATCCGTATTTGATATCGTGCGAGTGCAGCCGCACCCTGTGTTGCGTGTTGAACAGCTTCAGCACCGACCCGCAGGTCACGAGTCCCGCGCCAGTCTTGGCGGCACCGCTGCCTGGCACCAAGAGAGTCAGCAGCAGCCCTACAAGCGCCGGTCCGGCAGCTCGGCCGCGGCCCGCGCTCCACATCGCCCCGGCCGAGCTCCGGCAGCTCGGGCCCATGGGCCGCTTCCGTCTCCGCCATCGGCCAATGACAGAGGCACTGGAGGCAGCCAATCGCCAGCCAGCACGGCTCTCCGCCTGCACTGCCATTGGGTCGGCATGGAAGGGACTCGCCCCTAGCTTTCCAGAGAGGCAACTGGGGAGGGGGCTGGAGACACGAGGAGGGTTTTGATTGGTCCACGCTTCCGAGGACCCACCAATGAATGATGCCTAAGGAAGGCTGGTGCGGCGCCAAGTGGTAGGAGAGAAGCTGCGGAGTCGCGCTGTAGGTGAGGGCGCCCCACCCAGCAGCCGCTGAGACCCTGGACACCAGGCTGGGAATCCAAGACCCTGCGGGTACGTGTTCACAAAGCCCTTTGATCTTGGATCTTCGGGGCTTCAATCACGATCTTTCCTCTCGGACTCTTGGTCCTCAGCTTCAGGGTCTTGAGGTTGCCGGACTACTAGATTTTGTAGTTACAAGGTCGATGTATCTCAGATATTGGATCACTTGGCTCTTCAGTCTCTGGATCCCGGGATTAGTTAATCCCCCAGTTACTCGGTCATTGCCTTCCTGACAATGGGTCACCTCAGTCTCTGGACTTTGTGGGTTTTTAATTCCTCTGACCACTCACTTTTTCCAGGGCAGAATCACATGGTCATTCGACTATCGGGCAGCAGAGGGCAGCAGAGATCTGTGGTGTTGAAGATGATAGGTTCTCTCAACAGGAGACCCCAAGGTTTCTTAGGAAATCAGAGCCCTAGCCAACCAAGTGACTTTGGGAAATAAGTGTAGATAACCATGTGTCCCAGGTTTCTGACACGAGTGGGTCCCAGTCTCACTGCCTTCTCAGAGGGCTGTCAGCTGTCTTCAAGGAGGAAAACTTATATGACTGTTTATTCATTCGTGGAACATTCTTATCTTGACTTAACTCCCTGTGCTAGGGGCCACTGGGGAACTGGCTCTGGGCTGCATTGCTCAATGGGCTGACTACCCATGCACTTGAGGTGCAACAAAGCAGGGATAAAAGTTTATATTTAATTAAATCATTCAGAATTTTGCGTTCAGAAAGTCCAGAATAGAGCCATTTTAATTATAGAAACATGTTATTTTGGGGTTTTCATGTTTAATATTGTTTCTATTTTGAATTACATATGGTATAAGACACTTGATTCTTTCAGGGTTTAGGGTGTCTAAGTTGCTAAAGGTATGCCCTGGCATTGGCAGACCCTGCCCTTGAGGGGCCTCCACTCCAGGGTGGAGGGGCTAGAGTGTAATCTGGGAAGCAATGAAAATATCCTCTTGGATACCAACAAGCATCTCAGACTTATTATGTCCAAAGCAGAATTCTTGGTCTCTTCCCTCAAACTGCTCCCTCTCCATAGAGGGAGTCTTAGTAATGGTACCTCCATCCCCTCCCGCCCCCCCCCCATTTGGGACTTATCTTCAGTTGCTCTCTTTACCGCATACCTAGCATCTCATCCAACACATATTGGTGGCTCTAACTCTAAAACAGATTGTGAAGCATCTCTCCTGCATTCCTTATCACCACCCTAATCCAAGCCACCCCATCCCCCTCCAGATATTGACCACTGCCTCTTAACAGATTTCTGTATTTCCATCGCTCCGGCCCCTCCAAGTCATTCTCCAACAGGGAGAATATATACCTTTTTATACCTTAAAAAGCATATATCAGAGGGCACCTGGCTGGCTCAGCAGTAGAGCATGTGACCCTTGATCTCAGGGTCATGAGTTCAAGCCCGAGTTGGACATGGAGCCTACTTAAAAATAATAAAAATAAAAAATCAGGGGCGCCTGGCTGGCTCAGTAGGTGGAGTGTGTGACACTTGATCTCAGGGTTGTGAGTTTGAGCCCCAGGTTGGGTGTAGAGATTACTTAAAAATAAAATCTGAAAAAAAAAAAAGCATATATCAGATCATGCCAGGCACCTGCTGAAAGCTGCCAACAGCTTCCCACTGCATGTAAGACCAGAGGGTGGTGAGGACACAGCAAGCAATCTTCCCAACAGGCAAAGACAGAATTCCAAGTACAGCAGAGACCCAAGAACTGGAATAGGAGAAACCAACATGGCTCTCCATCAACTTTCTCAGAGCTTCATGGCTGGAGCTGTTCTCTTTCCCTGCTCCCCGCTGCATACCGGCTTCCGCAGCTGGCAGATGCTCAGGACTGACTATGGTGTCTCCGCAGACTTCTGCTTTCCAGCCACAGTTTGTCTTCAGGTTCAGAAAAGAATCTGATCTGCTCTACTTGGTTCCAGGGACTGCTCAAGGTGAAATCAGCTATGGATGGGGAGGAGGGGTAGTAGCTGGTCTCCAAATATGGCTACTAACAGTTCCTTCCATCCCTGTAAGTGTAAGCTGCTTCTCTCATTAACACATGGACTCCATTTTCCCTCCCCTTGAATCTGGGCAGGCATTGCCATTCGCTTTGACCAAGAGAATGGCACAGAAATGCTGTTTTGGGGCTTCTGAGCAAAGCTGCAAGAGGACCAGTGGTTCTCGATTTGTCTCTCTAGGAAGCCAGCTGCTGCACCGTGCTGTAAGGAAGTGCAGGCCAGAGGACTGAATGAATGGGTAGGGGCCTTGGGGAGATCCTAGAGGGGGAGAGGCCATGTGGGATGTTCTGGTCTCAGCCATGTCCCCAGCTAAAAGCAGCCACACAAGAAACTATCTCCACCACTGCCAGCTGAGCCTGCCAACCACCAGCATCAGGAAAAATGATGACTTTGTTTGAAGCCACTTAAGCCTTGGAGTGGTTACATAGCAACAGATACCTGATACAGATACAGGAGCTAAAGTCAGATGTCTTTAGCACAGTGTACCAGTGGTTCCCAAAGGGGCTGCTCCCACTCCAGGGACATTCCCTAGACATGTGCCTCTGAGGCCAGGGTGGGTGTATGTTCTTTTTCCCTTGAGGACTTGGCAGAGAGACCTGGAAAGCTGGCAGGTTTCATGCCAGCTGCTGTCTCTGAGAGCCCTAGGGCTCCCCTCCTGGTTCTGTCCTACAGACAGGATTTCTTGCCTCTCCAGAGAGGGGTGGGGGGGGGTGGGGGAGATGCTCCACACTGTCCACCCTTGTTTTTAGCACTCAGTGCAAACTGCACCAGAATTTCCCAGTCTATGCCAGCATGCCTGGCAGGCTCAATTGGAAGAGCATGTCTCTTGATCTCAGGGTTGTGAGTTCGAGCCCCAGGTTAGGTGTAGAGCTTACTAAAAATAAATAAACTTAAAAAATAAAAAATAAAAATCTCTCGGTCCACCCCAATTGCAAGCTCCTAGGGCAAACACCTGACTGGCCTAGCTTAGAATAGGGATGTGTCAAGAGGGCTAGTCAACTGTGGCCAAGTGATATGGCAAAAAGGTACAAAAATGTTGTGGCCCGACACTGTGGGTGGCCTCAGGGAATGGGCCTTATGAGTTGAGCATATGCCCTAAAAGATCCTTGCCACAAGAGATCTCTGGAAAAATGGGTCCCTGATCCACCAACTTAGGACCCCTGTTGCTCTGACTGGCAGCAGAGCAGGTCTTTCTCCTTGAACCACAGGGCATGGGTGTGGTATGGAAGCTCCTCCCTGACTGGCTCCAGAGAAGCTCTGCAGTCACTGTGTCTTCACACATGGAGCACTGAGCGTGGTCAGGCTTGGTTGAGCAGACTTGGGCTCTATACGCCCAGGTGGGACCTGTGTGATCTGTGTGAGCAGGTGGCTCACACCTCCCCCATATCCCTGAAACAGCAGCCCACACAGCGAATCAGAGTGGAGCATCTTCACATGTTCTTTTGACAGGGTGGAGGGGAGAGAGGTTGAGCGGTTCCCTAGGTGAAGATGCCTGAACAGCGGAACAAAATGGCTGTCCTGGGAAGGCAGAGAGAAGGCAGGTTCTGAGCTGGTAGCACAGGATGGCCAGAAGCCCCAGAAGAACCTTGGAGATGAGACCTGCCAATCACAGCACCAGCCATGCCCACAGACCCTTTCAGAGAAAGCTGTCTGGCCAGGGGCACTACTGAAAGGGTAGTCACATGGCCAGCCTGGAGCAGCCAATCCACAGCTTGACAGACCATGAGCCCCCATGTGACCTAGTTTGGATCCTCCAGATTCAGGAGCTGGGAGCTGGGAAATACAAATTAGGAAGACAGGTAGGCATGGGAATATCAGGAAAGGGAGGATGCGTGGTTCCCCAATAGGAACATGAGGGTGTGGCACAGCAAAGGTAGCAGGTTGCTGCCCTGGCAGAGGAGGAGCTCTCTGGAAGCAGGAACCACAATGCTCAGGAGCCATTAGGAAAATGCACCATGAATCCTAAGAGGCTTGAAGAGTCAGGAAGGTGTACACTGGGGCAGAGAAGAACCGTAAGCAGACACTTGTGTTCAAGCATGCATGTGAGGTGAAGGGGAAGGGGTGGGGGTCAGGGTATGGCCAGCTGTCATGATGGCTGTCTGTGTCCAGGCCTGCGGGAGGTGTTACTTCAGGCGCAGGTGCTCAGTCATACGGAAGCGGGGCTGAAATCTCCAGACAAGAAAACTGTGCTCCATCAACACAGACTTTATTTCTCCCTCTGGCTTTCCTGATAGGCCAGCAGAGCTCCTCGTGGGCATTCAGACCACCCTGACCTCTGCTCAGGGCAAGGGCCGGTGTGTGTGGGGGGGGGGGCAGCACTCCATTGGAGCAAGAGGAGGAGCAGGGAATCAAGCACTGGGTGCAACTCATAGGCCTCACGGAGCGTGACTGTGGCCCACATCTCTGGAGTCACTGCTGACATCGGCCTCCACTTGAGACTCGGGAGAGCTCTGGGGTTTGCCCTTGTCCCCAAAGAAGTCATCATTCTTGTCCTCGTCCTCTTCCTCCTCATCACCTTGACTGTCCATGTCTACAACTTCCTGACACAGATCGGAGCCCCTGTCTGTGCCAGTGAACATGAAGGGCCTGGGCTCCTCCTGGCTCTTGGGCTCCTTCTCCTCGAGTGTAGTATCCTCCTGAGCTGGGAGGAGCTGAGGGTCCAGCAACTCACTGTGGAGAGTGGGCTCTGTGTCCTCCTCCTGATTCTTTTGGGTGGACGGCTCAGGCAGCATGGAGGGGGACTCCGTGTTGCTCCGGGGTGCCCCCTGGTGGGCAGTGCTGCGGTGGGCGGTGCCGCGGTGGGAGTCGTGCTGGGACCCTTGTCTAGACAGCTGTCGGGCCCACTCTGCCTCCTCCAGCTTGCGCAACAGGCAGCTCCAGTTGATCTTTGAGGACAGGCAGATGTGGGAGCCCTTCACTTTCTTGAAGCCCAGGAGGAGGTCCACGAGCGTCTCGGTGACAGGGAATGAGATGAAGCCTAGCTGCTTGGAAAGGTTCTTCTCGAATTTGTACTTGCAGATGAGCAAGGACACAGCCTGCTCCACCAAGTAGTTGATGAGCTCCTGGTACAAGGGGTTGGAGAGGTGGGATATGGTAGACTTGGATGAGATGGAGGGCAGTGGCTTCTTCTTTATGAACTTGTAACTGGGGCTCTAGTGCAATAGCCGGGGAGGGAAAAGGAGACACGTCATGCCATTCCTGATGCCTCAGGATGCCCCTCACACCCGAGCACCCTCCATCCACATCACCCACACAGATGCCACGCTTGTTGCACTAGTGTTATGGCCTTGCCACATCTGCTGTCCTGTCTCAATCAGCAGCTGAGCCCTGGTCCTGCATGTGGGCCACACCCTCACACTTACCACACTGTTCCCACACTTGACCAAACCGGTCAGGCCTGGGGCCAAGCTGGTGATGTCAGTCACAGTGCCACCCAAACTGGAGCGTGGATAACCTGGGCTCTGGTAGATTGTCCCCCAGACCAAGGTTCAGAGGAAGGAAGCCTGCCTCGGCCTTGATGGGTGAGATGAAGGTCAGGGGCTGTGCTGGGGGTCTACCAGGGTGAAGCCACCTATGTCTTCTCTATACTCTTTCTGAGCAACTCCCTCTCAGCAGACACACTGGAGGATCCTAGGTTAGTGGGAGCACAGGTAGCTGGGCCTAGGATGTGGGGCCCCACTCTGGGTTTAAGCTGCTGTCTACAAGGGACAGGACCCTCCCCACATAGAAGGGCCCCTCAGATTCACAGGCAAACGTTACAAAAAGGCCCAGAATAAAATCTTGGCTTTATTCATCTTCAACAACACCTGACAGTAACCAGGCCAGGATTTCTGCCCCCCATCAGTTCGTCCCCGGCTCAGGTGGTTTCCACAGTGCAGGGCAAGATACCTGTGATGGTGGCTAAGGGTGGTTGCTGAAGGAACCCTTCCCTAAACCCCCTTGTCCTACCCTTGAGGTCACCTCTGGATACAGTGAAGTAGATGGGGAGAAGCTTCTTACTGAGGAGGCAAGTGGTGAGAACACGGGGAGGTGGTGGGAGACGTGAGGGGAGAGGGAGATGAGAGGAACTGTGCCCTGGGTGGTGGGCTGGGTCTGGCTGGAGGGCCCTTCAACTACGATCCCAGGGGCAGGCAGGGTGAGGTGCAGGCTCCGCCAGGGCTGGGCCTTCTGGCTGAAGCTCAGGGGCCCCGAAGTAGGTATGGATGGTGTCTGTATTTCAGGGTCCTGGCCAGGCACCTCCTGTCTGCGGTGGGGTGAGGGGACCTTGGGTTCTTCTGTGGGTGTTACCTTGAGCCTGAGTCTGGTGGCCACTTGGGCACTGGACATGGGGGAACCACCTTCCTTGGGCTTGGCCTGTCCTCTGCCCTTGGTGCTCTTTCTGCGAGCCATCTTGGGGCTGGAGGTTCTGGTGGGTAGCATATCATAGGGCTCCTCCTCATCAGTGGGTGTGGCTAGCTTGGAGCCTGGCATGGAGTCAGAGTTGGGCTCTGTTGCGGGCTCCCATTCTGATGGGAAGAGAGGGCAGCCATCATGGCGGCAGGCACCACGGAGCTTGTCCACAGCCTGGCTGACCACACTCTGCAGGGCAGGAAAGAGCTGGTGCTCAGCCAGAAAGTCCAGAGTCCGATGGGGCTCACGGAATGAACAGTAGCCAGGCAGGTCAAAGGATGCTGGCTGGCTCAACAATGACTTGATGTCCTTATTAAACTCTTGCTTGAGGCAAATCAGTTCCTGTTCTCCAGGGCCCAACTCTGATGTTTGAGGTGTGCCTGAGCTTGAGCCCAGCTGGCCTGAGAACGAGGACAGAGGCGGCTCCCGGGTCCACTGGTTGCTGGCATGGCTGTCCAGTGAATCCCACAGCAGGGAGTCCCTCTGGAAGCAGGACTGATCCAGGCCTTTCTGCAAAGAGAGGGGGACATTCAGGGGCAGCCAAGCCAGGCCTAACCCTAGCCCTGGGTTCTGGACTGGGGTCCATCCTGCCTACCCTGTGCCATGGCCCTGGATCTCACCCCTCTGTTCTTCAGCTTCAGCAGCCGTTTGAGGTTCTTCTCCAGCAAAAGTTTGTCCCTCATGGGTGGCAGTGAGCCCATGCCACGGGTGCCCAGGTCACTGTCCTGGCTGTGGGATCCCAGCCAGCCAGCTGTGAGGCTGCTATGGGAGTCAGACATGGAGCTGGAGCAGGATGGGTAGTTGTTGGGACATCCAGTGCAGAGGCTGGGCCGGACATGGTGCCGGTGCATGGTACTGAGGCTAGGCTGGGCACGTACCCGCCGCCTACCCCTTGGTACCTCTATTGGGTCCTGCACCTCCACCAGTGGCACTCCAGCCTCTGTCTTCATGGTGGTCATGCGCTCAGTGGCCTCCTCCACCACCGTCTGTAGGCTGTCCAGCACCTGGCCTTTGACAAGGAAATCCAGGAAGCTACCAAAGGGCCGAGGGTCCCTTGGGTTTTGTTGGTGGCCACGGAGCCCTGCACTGTCTGTGAGAGTGTACCTCGATGGTGGGTGTGGCATGTGGCCCAGCTTGGAGACTTGTCCCATTTCCAGGAACAGTGGCTTCTTAGGCGGCTGCACCAGAGCAGACAGGCATCATGTCATATAGGGCATGGATGCTCCACAAGGAGTAGGGGGTTTCCTGGAGGTCCTCCTAGGGCACCAGGAGCTGGGTGGGAGTGGGCAGTGGAAGGCACTGTGTGTGTGTGTGTGTGTGTGTGTGTGTGTGTGTGTGTGTGTGTGTGTTGTTTTTTATAAAATTTATTGTCAGGAACTATGTTTTAGAGTCAGAAAGTTTCTGGGTCTGGACCCTGGCTCTGCCACTGCAGGTTGTGACACCATAGGCATGATGGCCCCTCTTGAGGTCCAATTTCCTCTTCTGCAAAGTGAGGCTTGATTTCAGGTCATCCTAACGCTTCCCTGACACATACATTTCACATATATAATATGTGGCTAGGGAGTCAGAAAGCCCACTTCTGCCCTCACACAGGGCAGGACAGAAATGGGCAATCACAAACCCCTTTGAACCCTACTTGGGTTCCTCACCTGTCCTTAGAGCAGACCAGTCCTGTCTCCACTGCACAGACCACCTGTAGTCCTGAACCCTCGGCTCCCCATGGCTGTTTCTGAAACTTTGAGCCTTGGGCCCTGAGTAGACTCCATGCTTCCACTCTGGAGTACCAGTCTACCAAGCTCCTCCCCAGCTGCTGGAGGTCAGGGGACACAGTGAATGAAGTTTGAGGGTGACTAGGGCCCAGCAGGGGGTGCGAGGAGTGGTCAAGGTGATAAGGATGTCACTAAGAGGCCCAGAGAGGAGGTCAACAGGCACTGAGAAAGGGGGGCTGTGGTCTGGGGTGCTGGAGCTGGCAGGGAACATTTTGGGGGTCTTAAAGTCAGGGTCCTGCCAGACACACTTACCCGGGCCACGTAAGTGGTGTGGCCGGCCTCATCGTCTGCCAAGTATCCTGAGTGGTGGCGGCAACTGGTCATGGTGAGGGTGAATCGCTGTCGGCCTCCTCTCTCTCTCTGGTTCCGCAGCACAGCCACGGATTCCTCTCTGCGCCAGGCAGGGAGATGGTGTGAGGGTCTCCCTAGGCCTCAATGAGTCTGACTCTCCCTTCGTCTGTCAGCTACTGTGTCAGCAATCCCGGGATCCGCAGGTTCCTCGCTCCCCTCACCCCACGTCCTTCACATGTCGGGCCCTTCCTCTGCTCGGAATTCCCTGGGTGTCTGCGCACGGTCCGTGTCCAGAGTCGTCGGGGCTGAGGTCCCCAAGGATGTCTGCATACTGTCTCTGACCATCTCTGGGCCTGGATGTTTCCGACCCTCCCTCCTCCTAGACCCCGGAAGCCCTGTTGTCTGCCCCTGGCTCAGAGCCGACCCGCTCACCAGAGTCCGTGCCTCGCTCAGTGCCAGGCAATATAGCCTCCCACTCCAGGGAGCTCTGGAGTTGGCCCACGTCAGCACGGCTTGCTCATTTACATGCTACGTCCTGATTGGCTCTCAATGCTTTCTAATTCTGCCACAATGGTTGAGGGCGGGACCCAGGCTGGCCCCTCCCCCACTTCGTCTGAATTTGCCTTGCCCACATTCACAGTGGGAGATTCAGGGGTTGCTTCCGACTGTTCCACGTAGGAGACTGGGCACCTGAGGGAAGCCCTAGGGTCAAAGCCACAGTCTCCTCTGGTGACACAAGCACTTTCCTCCTGGGCCTCCTGATCCTTTCTAGGGTCCTCTCCTTGCCCAGTGTGGGGGACCCCAGGAGAGTCTTCAGCCCTCTCCCTCTGCAGTGTCCCTGAGCACAATGGTAAGAGTCCCGGCTCTAAGTCACAGACCTAGCTTCAATTCCTAGCTCTACTGTTTCCTCCCAGTGTGACTCAACCTCTTGTCATCTGCTCCTCCTCTGTAAACAGTTGAATGTTCTTCCATATGAGAATATAGAGATTAAATCAAATCTGCATACAACACACCTGACACCCCAATAAGAGCTCTGTGTATCTTTACCTCCTTTCCCCTCTGCCCAGTAAACTCCTCCTAATGTCCCTCCCAGGTGTCACCTTCCAAGAAGGCCTGCCACCCTCAACAGAATTACCAAAAAACCCATTCTAGGCTCTGCCACAAGGTATTGTTACTCATTTACCATATGGTGCTCCTTGGGGGTAGGAACAGAGGCACACACCCCTAATCTCTAATATTTCTAATACCAGTAAGTGCTCAATAAATGTCAATTTCCTCTTTCCAATCTGCTTACCCTCAAGGGCTGTGGTCTTTTCAGGATCAGCTTCCCAGTGGAGAAAGATAGTTTAAGTCCAACAATTCAATAATCACAACTGAACACAATAACCCTTATGCCAAGAGGTTGATAAGGGCTCTATGAGGCCTCTGATCCATACAATGTCCCACAAGGAACATATTATTTGTTATTCTCAAATTCAGCTCTGCCTTCTCTGCCCTGACCCAGGGGGTTGCTAGGGTCTAGAGGACCAGGGTAGACCCAGAGCTTTGGAGGTCAAGCCGCAGCTCCACTACTGGCAGGGTCACTTTGGGCAAGCCACTTTTCCCCTCTGAGCCTCAGCTTCCTCATCTGCAAAACAGGAATAACATTACCAATCTCATGGGCTGGAGACAAATGCTGCACTTCCATTGGGAAAAGAAACACAGCCACATCACAATGAAAACTCTCACTGTCAACCATGGTGACTATATAGTCATCAGTAAAGAAAGCTTTTCTGCACCATTGAGGAAAAAAATGAGATTATGAATGTAAAAGTTGTATCCTGGCACAGAGCTCAATTGGGGCAATCAAGGACTAATGCTTCCTCAAATGAAGCCATTGTTATACACGTTTTGTTTCATTTTCTTACTTAGAACGTTCTTTCTAGAATGTTTTTAAACCTCCTCTTAGAAAAAAAAATCACCAAAGACAAATAGGCAGTTTGAAAAAGTTCATAGTCACTATCAAAAAAATGAAACACTACAAGAATGGGATAACACTGATGTGATCATTATCTTCTCAAAACAAACAAAAACTTTAGGGTGGGGGAGAAAAGGAATTGGGTTTATTTGCTTAGAAAAATGCTGGAGGGACACTATCTAGAAAGTTAACATTAGTGACTTTAGGGAAGAGTAAGAGGTTTTTTTTTCAATAGGGTTTTTTTTCACATTAAATATAATTTTTGCAGTTACCGAAAGTTCCACGTTGCAATAAATCCGGCGGAGCGCGCTGTGTGGTCCAGAGGATCGTTGCAGGGCCTCATTGAGACCGGTAGGTGGCGAGAACAAAGGCGAAGTGCAGCTGCGTGAGGGCGTGCGCTTCAGGGCGGAGCCTGCGACTGCGTCTAGGGGTGGGGCCTGGATCCAGTCCTCTAGGGTCCAGGGCAGTCCGCGGAAGTGTCTATGGCTGGACCGCGCGTGCGCCTCGTGGTCACCGCAGACGACTTTGGTTACTGCCCGCGGCGCGATGAGGGCATCGTAGAGGCCTTCCTGGCGGGGGCTGTGACCAGCGTGTCCCTGCTGGTCAACGGCGCAGCTGCGGAGAGCGCGGCGGATCTGGCCCGCAGGTGAGTGGCGGACCCCTCCAGGGTCGGGGCTGGCTTCGGGAGCCGCCGCCCCGCGGCAGCCAGTTCTCCCGCTCGCGCTCCGCCTGCAGGCACAAAATCCCCACGGGCCTTCACGCCAACCTGTCCGAGGGCCGCCCCGTGGGCCCGGCCCGCCTAGGCGACTCGTCGCTGCTCAGCCCCGAAGGCTTCTTCCTCGGCAAGATGGGATTCCGGGAGGCGGTGGCGACCGGAGGCGTAGCTTTGCCCCAGGTGCGGAGGTGCGGCTGCAGGAAGATGCTCGAAAGGATCCCCAAGGCTCCGCCCTGAGGGTACCGTGAAGCCATTAGTGGCAGGAGCTGGCGATGGATGTTTCCCTAGTTCAAACGAGCAGTCACACGGAGGCACCTGGAGGGAACCCTCCTTGGTAGCTGCTCCGGGACGTTCAAGGTGCCTGTCATCCTCTCTCTCCAGGTGCGGGAAGAGCTGGAGGCCCAGCTGATACGCTTCCGAGAATTACTGGGCGGGGACCCCACTCACGTGGACGGGCACCAGCACGTGCACGTGCTCCCAGGTGGAGGGCATTGTTCCCTGGAAGGGGGCTGCGGGTGAGAGGTGGTCCCAGGTAGTAGGAGGTGCTACTTCCTGACTCCATCCCGCCCGCAGGCGTGTGCCAGGTGTTCGCAGAGGTGCTGCAGGCCAATGGGGTGCGCTTCACAAGGCTGCCGGTGGAACGTGGGGTGGGCGACCGCGCGTGGCTCGAGGCCCCGGCGCGTGCCTTCGCCTGCTCGGTGGAGCGCGACGCCCTGGCCGCCGTGGCCCCCTTCTCCCGCCACGGCCTATGGTGAGGCCCCTATCCCGTATCCTAGTGAGCCCGGCCGGCAGTTCACCTGACAGCTATGTCCGTTCCTCATCGTTAAAGGCGGTCAGGCGTCGACTTACGTTGCCCCCGTCCCAGATCTGTCCAGTCACAGGCCTAGCCCTGCCCATCACATAGTCCTGCTGCACCCTGCCTGCCCCTGATGCCCCGACATCCACAGGTGGACGGATGCCTTCGTGGGCCTGAGCACCTGCGGCCGGCACATGTCTGTTCATCGCGTATCAGGAGCACTAGCACGGGCCCTGGAAGGCATACCCACGGGCCATACCCTGACAGCTGAACTGATGGCACACCCTGGCTACCCCAGTGTGCCTCCTGCCGGCGGCTGTGGTAAGGGTCCCGATGCCTTTTCCTGCTCATGGGAGCGGCTGCATGAGCTGCGTGTCCTCACCGCACCCACACTGCGGGCCCAGCTTGCACAGGACGGAGTACAGCTCTGCGCTCTCCACGACCTAGATTCCAAGAGGCCTGGGGAAGCCACTCTGAAAACCTTCCTGGAGCGCTCCCGGCCATGACCCTGATAGCCAGCCAAACATAAACACCCATTAGTACACAAAAAGGGGGCCAGTGTCAAGCCCAGGGACATCCTGGAACCAGGCTGAGAGCCGGGGTCCAGTAACATACTTCCCTGGGCAGGACCCTGTCACATCTGTGTCCAGGTTCTCATGGCTCAGAATGGTGGCCAGAGCTTTGGCAACCCATCTTGACTACAGATGACATCTGGGCCTGGGGCCTGCCAAGCATTTGGTGCCCTTCAAGTTGTCATGTAAGTTAGCATCTTCCTTGTCCAGATGTAGTAGAGATTGCTGTATTAATAAAATATTTGTCTTGTAAACTTGGATGGTTTATAAACTGTGCCCAGAAAACGTTTGCAGACACTTAAGGCAAAAGCAACTCAGGGCCCAAACCAGGTCATTATTCCGGAGTAGATATGCAAAACATACTCCACATTTGGGAGGAAGGGGTTTGGGAGAAGAATGTCTCACTCCTTGCCTACTTTTTGGGAGATACTATAATCTCAAATTTTATTTAAAAAGTCACCTCTTCCAGGCACCTGGATGGCTCAGTTAAGCATCTGACTCTTCATTTCAGCTCAGGTCATGATCTCAGGGTTGTAAGATTGAGCTCCAAGTTAACACCTAGCGTGGGAGCCTGCTTAAGATTCTCTCTTTCTCTCTGCCCCTCTCCTGCTCTCAAGTGTGTGCACGCGTGCTCTCTCTTAAAAAGTCACTTGTTCTAAACAAGCAGTCCTTTGCCATCCTAGGGGCAAATAAAAGGAGGTCCTGCAAGCCTGTTTAATATTCTCCAAGAGGAACAGTCTGTGGAAATGGGATCCTGGACTCTTCACTGGACCTGGTGATGTGTGCATGCCCCGTCACTGGGATTCATGTGTCTCGGATCAAGGAGATGCAGGGAGCAGATGGGGAAGGTGGTAGGGAGTTCTTGGGAGCACAGTCCTGCCCTGCCCGGCTCTAGAGTGTTGAAAGGCAGATGGAACGATGATCCTGTTTCATTTAATCTCAGGTAATAGTGCCTATGTGCAAGGACCAATGTCCTCATTTTACAGACCTAGGAGTGGCAGGGCTTTGAAGCTGCCTGTACATTTTTTCACCATGCAGTGTCAGGCAAGCAATCAGGTGCCTAAAGAGCTCTCTCTTGGCCTGGGCTGCCTTGAGGGATGTACAGCTTTCTTTGAGAGGTGAGGGTGGGATCTTGCTCCTCCTTTCTGCTGTCCGGATCCTACATCTCTAACCCTTGACTGTGGCTTCACGCTTTTCTTTCCTGGCTTCATCTTCTACTCTAACCTTCCTTTGACCATGATTCTTCCAGCAACAGGCCCTTTCCTCCATAGCTGTGAAGTGGAATCCCTTAGCCCCTCCAATTGCCTTGCCTCAGTGTACTGGGGTCTGGCCACATTCCTGCAGGCTGCTGCCCAGAGCTGGTAGGGGTGGCCTGAAGGCAACCTATTGGCACAGAAGCTCCCTTGAGGGAGGTTCTGCTATTTTGAGAAGAGGAGGCAGTTAGCTGTGTGGCTCTGAGGCTGAGGACAGAGGTATGGGTGGACAGGAGAGAGATTTGGGATCTGCACAGCTAAAGCTGTGGAGTCACCCAGAGAGGGAGAGAGGGGTGATCAGAGATGAGGGCCCAGATCAGCCCTAGGGGCCATGAGGGTTTAACAGTGGAGAGGAGAGAGGCTGTGGCCAGGAGACAGAGGTCTACTTCACAAGGGGTGGGAAAGTGATAAGGCAGAAGGCTGCAGGCAGATCAGGCCCACTGTGGGGCTGGTCACTAGCACCCCACTGGGGAGATGGGGTATTCCTTATGTCAAACCTGCTGTGCACTGGGTGGCTTGGACAAGGGGTTTACTGTTCTCTACCCATCAGTCATGTATGGAAGGTCTGCTCTGGGCCAGGCAGGACTGGGTGCTCAGATTGCCTAGCCTGTGTGGAGCTCACAGTCTGGCACATACATGGGCTTAGCTGGCTGGACTGCAGTAGGAGAGAGGGGGGAGGAACACAAAGTAGAGTGTGGGGCCAAAGGGGGGCTCCTAACCCAGCCAGGCCTGCTCAGAAAACGCTCTCTGGAGGAAGTGACTTCCTTCTTTGGGCCTTGGTTATGGGCCTCCATCCACCATTGGGCCAGTCCTTTCCACTCTGATCCTCTGAGGCGTGTATGGTGTCCCCAGGAGCCCTCCTGCAAAAACATGTCCCAATCACCCAGGAAACAGCCATTTAGCAAGTACCACCTGAGCCAGGCCACCTTCAGCTCTGCTCCTCTGGTTGGTGCCACTGCCCCACACTGCGTGAGGGAGGCAGGGAGAAGAGGAAGAGCCAGTGCAAATGGGGCAGGAAGAACTAAGACCAGTCTGGCTTTGCCTTTGATGGGGTCAGGTGGCTGCCCTGCAGAGTGGGGCACAGAGATGCTACCGAATGAAGAGAGTAGGCTGAGAGGCTGACAGCCTGTGGATTGTGCAATGAGGAAGTCCTGGGGCCCTTGCCAGGAAAGCCTCAGGAGGCTGGCCAGGGGCTGACAGAAGCCAGGCTGCAGTGGGCACAGGAGTGATAAAGTAGATGCATATTTTGAGCTGAACAATTAATACAGTAGTGAGGAAGGCAAGAAAATGGTGGCTCCAGAGTTGAGGAAGTTGAGAGAAGGTCCTGTAGAGCTCTGGTTTTGGGAAAGGGGTGGGGAATTGTGGCTGTGTCTGGGGTCCAAGAACCTGAGTGATGGAATGTAACAGGCTCTGGAGCCAGACTGTAAAAACACAGGCCACGTGTCCTTGCCTGTCACTGAACTTCAGTTTCTTCCTCTGTAAAAATAGGGATAATGGTGTCCATGGGGTTGTCTTAAGAGTCACAGAGGATAAAGTCTTTTTTTTTTTATTTTTTATTTTTAAATTTTTTTTTTCAACGTTTATTTATTTTTGGGACAGAGAGAGACAGAGCATGAACGGGGGAGGGGCAGAGAGAGAGGGAGACACAGAATTGGAAACAGGCTCCATGCTCTGAGCCATCAGCCCAGAGCCTGACGCGGGGCTCGAACTCACAGACCGCGAGATCGTGACCTGGCTGAAGTCGGACGCTTAACCGACTGCACCACCCAGGCGCCCCGAGGATAAAGTCTTAAGAGGCAGCAGAGCTGATCACCCTGTTGATGATCAAGGGAAAGGACTAGCTCCTTGCTTGCAGGTAAAATGACACTCCAGGAAGGTTCCTCCTGGACACCTGCAGATGTAGCTGACAGGGCAGGTCTGGTATCAGCTTGTGTCAAATTCCCAAGGGGACTTAGGAGGCCTTGGAGGCAGGTTTCTGCCTGGAATCATTCAAGGAAATGGCCTAGCCTCGCCCTCAGGTGCACCCTCATTTAGTTCAGTGAGGTTGAACAAGACAGCCACCCTCTAGGGGCCTCAGTCTGCTCCTCTGCTAAATGTACATAATACCACTCTCTTGGGACTGACAGATGAACTGAAGTGATGCATATACAGAGGCCACTGTCCCTTCCCCTGACACCCAATGGGTCCTTCCACAGGCCCCGATGGCCTGGATTTCAGCCTTTTCTGCTTCCCTCGTGGAAAGACCACACACCTGTGTGTGCCTCTTCTGGAAAAGCTGGGCATGGGGAGAGCGGAGCAGGCAGAAGAGCCTAGGTCCTGGCCACCCCTTCCCCATCTCCAAGAACACAGGCCCCTGGCTCTGCCCACCCCCAGTAAGGAAGAAACCCACAAAACCAAACCAGTGTCAGAGAGCATTTTTATTAAGGGCAGCAGAACGGGATCGCAGCATCTTAGAAAGCCTATTCTCTGCCGTTGGCAAGGAGCGGGAGGGAACCCGGCGCACTTCGAGGAACCCAGTGCTTGTGAATTCCTGAGTAGGCTCGGGTCAGTGGTGGCTGCTCGACAGCTCTCCCCTTCTCCAGAGGACCCAGCTGTTTGGTTGTGGAGCAGCCAGGGCTGTCCGCCAGCATGCTCAAAGCCTGCCCTGGGGACTGCCAGTCTGGAGGGGGGCAAGCTGCCCAGGCCTGAAGGAGGGACCATCCCCTGCCTTGCTCTCTGAAGGCCAGGCCTCTGACGGGGCAAACCATGGGGTGCCATGCCAGGGCTGAGAGTCCCTGAGGGGCTGCCAGCTTTGACAAAGGTATCCTCCTGAGCACAGACGTGAGAGGGCGACAGGCAGGCAAAGCTACGCTGGTAGAGATATGAAGCAATGGGACAGTTTCCAAGAATGGCAATATTTCTGGATTCAGAGAAGCAACGAGAACAAATGGTGGCTTATTTGGATAGCTTCTGACAGAATTTGGCATTTTATTAACAAATCTGTGAGTGAAATAAAGTCCATTATCACCTTTCTGCTAATGAAGAGACAGATGTGGAAACACTGGCCTGGTGCTCCTGCCTTCCTGGGCCCACAGGAGTCTCCAGAACCTGCCCTGGCGTACCTAGGACTGAAGAAGCCAAGTTCATTGCCACACTGCAGGGGCCATGCACCTGGACAACTAAACAATGTTCTGCTGCCTAACCTACCCATCACACCCACCTCTGCACAGGTAAAACCATCTTACAGGTCTGTAAGGCCCAGAAAGATCTCAAGTAAGAGAGCTAAAAACAGAAAGCCAGGTTTATCTTCCCCACAGGATCTAGTCCCTCCCCCCCCCCCCCCCCCCCCACCACCACCCAAGAGCCAAGAAGGGCAGCCACCAGTGGCAAAAGAGGAGTTGGTGACACACAGTGTTTGGACCATCAGCTTCCTCTGGGTGTCAGTGACAGGTATTCTCTATTTCAGGGGCAGTCCCACTTGCCTTGAAAAGACATTAACATTCAAATCCTTACAAGTTCATCTGATGATAAATTCTAAGGTCAATTTTTATTTCTACAAAAAAAGGCAGTCAAAACAATATAAAACACATGTAAAGGATATTATTGAGTGAGCTTCAAGTGGAGCTTGACTCTGCAAAGGCTGTGAGTCCAGAGGGAGGGGGAAGGCCGTCTTGTTCCTGGGCTGGCCGGCTGCTCCTCCGAAGAAAGGGGCCAGCAGGGTGCCAACAACCCCACACTGGTGCTGGCTACAGCCGAGTCCCGCCAACTCCAGCCAATTCCAACCCCGCAAAGGGTCAAACTGTGCCAAGGGAGGGTCGCAGTGGGGCTGCGCTGCACTGAGGAGCTGGGAGAGGGAGCTCCGTGGCACATTCAGATGGAGCTCGGTGACAGGTGAGCGTGGAATTTCACATGGACATTCTGGCTTTGGCGTTGTTGCCTGCACTGACACATCTTCTACAATGGCTGCTGGGAGGAGTGTCAACCTTTGGCTTCAGGAGCCTCTCTGGCGAGAAATTCCTCACACAAGTGCCAGCTCACACAAGTGCCAGCATCTTCTGGTGGGCAGGCCCTCCCCTGGGGTCACCACAGACATGGGTTACCCCAATCAGGCCAGGCCAAAGTTCAATCACGCACACAGACATCAGGGTTTGCCCATTTAATCAACGTTATTGTGGTAACACCAGCCGGATTTTTACATTAGAACTGGGCCTCCCTTTTCACGGAAGTTTTTTTTTGGGGGGTGATGAGGGGGAGTTGGTGGGGTGGTGAGTGGTAGTTTGCTTGTTTTTAAAATTTTTTAAAAGGATGTTATAAATTGGGGCCAGGAGAATTTGAACCAACTCCCACACAGGGCAGTGCAACGTGGGAGTAGAGAAGCCACCAGAATCATCAGGAGTGGTCTCTTCTCTTTGTGGAGGAGATGGGCCTGAGTCTGGGGAAATGAATAAGTGAAAAATAAACCGAATGCAAGAAGGTGGGAGTTGCAGGGGCAGGGGAAGAAAGGGAACTGCAACTTTTTTTTTTTCTCCTTTTTTTTTCCTTAACCTTAAGGGCTAAATGTAAATTGAAAATTTTGGATCAATTTGGACAAGAAAAGAAATACCATTCTTTTAAAGTAGATTGAAGCAGTGATTTTTAAAACAAAGAAAGCAGAACTAGAACATCTTAAATTTTTAATCCTTTCTTTACAGGTTATCTAGACCACTTTTGATTAAGAAAACTGTAGAAAGTTAGTAACTGCCACAAGCAAACGCCAGGCGGCGGAACGTGTCAATTTTCCACAGAGTCCTGCTTTGCGGGGTGTCTGAATGCGCTGCTTGGGATCTCCGCTCACACTCGCTGGAATCAGTCGCGGCAGAGTTTAGTCCACAGGTCGCTTCTCCCCGTATTTCTTTGTAAACTCTTCAGCGTTCTTACAGAATTTTTTACGGTCCTTAGAGTATTCTTCAGCTAGGTCAGCCCGAAGTGGGTGCTCGGGCTGGGGGTCGTTCACCAGTGCTATGAGGGACTGGATTACTGCCAAGAAAAGGACCAGGCACCGCTGGTTAGAACAGTCTCAGAAAGGGCAAAACTTTGACTGCAACACTGATTTACATCGATGTGCTTTTACGAGAAAGCAGCCTCCCGTTTATCCAAAATTCTAACCACCAGGGCGCAACCCATCTTTTCTCTGTAGCTGGGAGAAGGTACTGAGCCACAAGCAGCTAATACAACAGCAGTTAACTGGTCAGATGACACCTCCACCTCTCCAGGAACCTTCCTGAACTGACAACCTGGGGAGCCAGTCACCCTCTCCCTGCTTCTCCCAAACTGCGGAGCTCTCAGGCCTAGCAAGAACACCTCCTCACATGCACATACACATACTCGCACGCACGAGTGGAGCTCCTCCAGAGCAGGGATTGGGTGACGTGTCCCTCACTACAATCGGTTCAGGGGAGTTTCCATAAAAGTGTACTGAGAAAGCATGGCAATGAAGGGTGCATGACAGGTCTGCACAATGTAAATACATAATGAGCCCACCCTGGAAGACCACTAGGAGCTTCTGAAGCAGCTGAGAAAGGTTCACTTGACACCCGAACTGCTGGAAGGCAGGTAACCTTCAGCACTGTTATGCTCTCAATCCCACAGGCAGAAATCACACAGCTCAGGGTGGGTTCCACAATGCTTTCCCAAAGTACAGTAAATCCTAGATGTACTGGAAGGCTAGGCCTGGGATGGAAGGGCCACCAGGGAACAGAAGATGGGAAAGAGAGATCAAGCGGGAAGCACAGAAGGCTCAGGAACCCCAAGCCTCCTCACCTCAGAAATGGGGTACATGCAGGCACTTTGCCTTCTCCCACATGCTTCTCCTCACCCCGCCCTGATTAGGACTGGCACCCCCAGAGTTCCATGTTTCTTCCCACTGTCATGTTCCTAGCAAAAAAGGCATCTCTTCTCTGGATTACCGAAGCCATGGATTCCTTTCCTGGGAGCCATGTTCTTCACCCTAGCATTACAAGTTATGGATTACCTGCTACCACTGGCTGGGTCAGGTACAAAACATAACCAGCCAATAGGTCCACTCTGAGTGGGGGGAACAGCACAAAGTACTCCTGGCCAGGCATCCAAATACCACCTGCCCTCACCTCTGTCTATTAGTGTTACCAAGTGAGACAGGGCAATTGAGGGTTCCTGTGACCATGGTGGGCACAGGCGAGGCCAATAGGGTCCAGGCTGAGTATGGAGGAGGTGGGCAGAAAGGGTGGACTGGGGAGAGCAAGCAGGAATGAAAGGCCTGGAAACAGCTCTGTAGGTTAGGGCAGTTTCTCCCTATCTCCACACCACCCTCAGGGGCAGGCATTATCACCTCCCACCTGTAAATATCTCTTAAGAGAAAGCAGGCTCTGGAAGTATATTTCTGTCTATTTAAGATTTACCCTTTCTATATTTTATTCTTGTGTAACAGCAGAAACAATGATAAAGGTATTTTGTCCCTATTTCCCCAACTTCAACCATTGGTATTCCACTATTTGCCGTGTTTCCACATATAACCTAAGTGACTACTTACCTAATATATTTCTCTAAATCACATTAAAAAATAAAAATATTTATATTTTATAAAGGAAAAGTAAATGTTAGTAACTCCAATGGAAAACCACTTTCACTCACCATAAACAGAAGGCATGCATCAACAAACATTAAAATAAGCACCTAAGGCTCCCTCCTGTCCAGCCAGGGGAAGCAAGCACATGGACAAACCCTCTTCCTGAGGACATCTTTCACAGCTTCTCCCAGATGCTACCCCAGCTTGCAGGCCAGGCCCTAATTTAGCAAGCTCCCAGATTTCTCCACCCCATGCTCAGCTGCGAGACTGCTCCACAGACTTCCCCATACTCTTTTGCTGCTCTTGACTTCAGGCTAGAAACTTGAACCACATCTGACTCACTGTGTCAACAAGGTGGCTTCCCGTCTTCTTCCATGATCAGAAACAGTTCTGTAGCAGAACTGATGCTTCATTAGCATTTCAGGAACCTCAGAGGGTTCTTGCCTGGATAAGTACTTTGTGGGAGGTACTGATGAGTTTTCAAGTTTTCCTGTTCACCCTCTGTGATGGATACTCAGGCTCTCTGCTGTTCACTAGCCCATCTTTTTTTTTTTTTTTTTTTAATTTTTTTTTTTTTTAATATTTATTTATTTTTGAGACAGAGATAGACACAGCATGAGCAAGGAAGGGGCAGAGAGAGAGGGAGACACAGAATGTGAAGCAGGCTCCAGGCTCCGAGCCGTCAGCACAGAGACCGATGCAGGGCTCGAACTCACGAATTGTGAGATCATGACCTGAGCCGAAGTTGGATGCTTAACTGACTGAGCCACCCAGGCACCCCAACTAGCCCATCTTAATACCTAATCTATTGGTATAAAAACCATTTTGTTAACTATTAAGGCTAGTTTTTCTTTTTCTTTCTTTTTTTTTTTTTTTTAAGTTTATTTATTTATTTTGAGAGAGCAAGCGAGCAGAAGCAGGGGAGGGGCAGAATCCCAAGCAGACTCCACACCATCAGCGCAGGACTTGATGCAGGGCTTAAACCCACAGACTGTGGGATCATGACCTGAGCCAAGATCAAGAGTCGGATGCTTAACCAACTGTGCCACCCAGGCACCCCAAGACTGTTTTTTCAAAAGATGACTAATTTGTAAGATTTCTGTATCTATTTAATTCTTGTCTGGGAACTTGCTTTTGCTTATTTGATCAAGTCAAAATATTTTCCAATTTTTTTTACTTGTTCTGATGAGTATTTCATTCTTTCTCTGTTCCTCTGGGTGCATTTCTGGCTCCTTGGCTAAACTGTAATAAAGTCTAGCTGAGCTTAGCTTGCTTTGATAGTAAGGAAACTGACAGCTACAACAGATTTTCAAACTACAACTGTGGCCCCATCCCAGCATTTTTCATACATAAAACAGCACATTCATTGTATTTTACAAGTGGTCTAGCCCTATTTTTTTTTTTTTTAAATCTCTTCCTTGACCCAAATGCTCCTCAGGAGTATTTTTTTTCTCCTCCAAAATGTAGGGGCTAAAGAACAAAATCAAATTTTACCTCCCACTCTCAATGTATACAGTCAGAGAATAAAGGCTATAAAATTTCCTTGTTTTTGTTCTTAGTTTCTTTGTAATGGGGAATGTAAACAATATCCATGACATCCCCCCCCTTTTCATGGAGATCCGGGGGCTCCATTCTCAGAGTAAAATGTGAATGGTACATTCCCCCATCCCTAAAGGCTATCTGATGCCTTCCACAAAATGTACTACAAAATCTAATTAATCTTACACTGTTTATTATATTTACTGAGTCCTCTTTCTAAATTTTATCCACTTGATTTAAGATAATAATGCAGGGGGAACTGAAACATTCAATTAAGGAATTATTTTTCTCTTTATATATTTCTGTCGCTATTGTTTGGTTCACACAGAATCCATATTATGCTGGCTTTGTTACAGACTCCAATTTATATGGCAAATCTTATTCAACTACCACATTAAGCCCTTGCTCTACTGCTAAGATATCTACTAGAAGCAGATACACTGCTATGCAAAACTTTGTTTTCACATTCCTTTTTTCTGGTATTTTTATTGTCAACATCTACTACCTCTCTGTTTGATACAGTTTTGCTTTGTTTCTTGACTTTTCTCCTGCTATTTTTGCTCAATTTTTTAAAATGTTTATTTATTTTTAGAAGAGACAGGGTGGAAGTGGGGAAGGGGCAGAGAGACAGAAACACAATCCAAAGCAGGCTCCAGGCTCCGAGCTGTCAGCACAGAGCCCGACACGGAGCTGGAACTCATGAAACTGCGAGTTCATGACCTGAGCTGAAGTCAGACACTTAACCAACTGAACCATTCAGGCACCCCATACTTTTGCTCAATTTTTAATGCTTCTCTACTTTCTAATTAAAACTCAAGGGGCACCTGGGTGGCTCAGCTGTTTGAGCATCCAATTTCGACTCAGGTTATGATCTCAAGGTTCGTGAGTTCAAGGCCCACGATTCTCTGTCTCCCTCTCTCTCTCTGCCCCTCCCCTGCTCATGCTCTCTCTCTCAAAAATATACAAACATTAAAAAAAAATCTTAAAAGTATACAAATTAAGTTGTTTTCAGCAGATAACACAAAACCGTGTAATACCACTACTATTTCATTCCAGAACATATTCATCATTCCAAAAACACCCACTCTTATAAAGAGTCACTTCCTAATCCCCTCATCCCACCCCTGACAAACACTAATCTATGTTCTATCTCTAGATTTGCCTATTCTGGACATTCCAGGTACAGCTGATTCTAGTTTTTTTGGGTTTTTGGGTGTTTTGGGTTTTTTGTTTTTGTTTTTGTTTTGCAGTAGTTATGTACTGTAAAGTTGCTGTGAATGCTGAATTACAGAGATACTCAGCCATGAGTTACCTCAGGGATGACCAGCTACAGAACCATCCAGCTGAGCCCAGCCAATCTACAGAATGAGAAATACCAAATTGCTGTTATTTTAAGTCATGAAGTTTTAAGGTGGTTTGTAACATAATAATAGACAGCAGAAACAAGGAAGCATATCAGCAAGTGCCAGGGACAACATGCCTGATGTATGTGAGGACAAGCTACAGAACGATTTTCCAGAAAGAAACCCTAACTGTCCCAAATAACAAAATAGCAAGTCTGCCCATCACTTCACACACAACAGTACCCTGTACCAAAATTTTTATCTTAAAAAGCCTGCCGGCAAGGGCGCCTGGGTGGCTCAGTCAGCTGAGCATCCGACTTCGGCTCAGGTCGTGATCTCACAGTTTGTGGGTTCGAGCCCCGCATCAGGCTCTGTGCTGACAGCTTGCTCAGAGCCTGCAGCCTGCTTCAGATTCTGTGTCTCCTTCTCTCTCTCTGCCCCTCCCCCACTCATGCTGTGTCTGTCTCTCAAAAATAAATAAATGTTAAAAAAAAAAAAAATTAAAAAAAAGCCCACCGGCAAGTACCAAAAGAACGAAAAGCCTATCTCAGGTATCTGACAGGTATCTAATTTAGGGGTGGAGGGGAGCCCAGCATTTTGGCTATGCGCCTACATCTGTCCATCCTGAGCAGCTAGTCCCTGAAGAGGTGTGGAGCACTTTTACTTGTGTTTGTATCTCCTACAAGCCTCAATGCCCCTGGTCCCACTCCATTTCTCAGGTAAGGGAGGAGATCTTGTAACTTTGAGGCCTGGCAGTCTTAGCTGTGGCGCAGCCAGGCCTGGAAGGGCTTCCCCTCCCAGGGCATGGTGTTAGATACACACAACTTGGGCTCCTGAAGTTGTGTGAGAGGCTGACAAGGCATTCCGGAACAAATGCAGCTACAGCCTTCCAACACAGAGCTAGGAATTTGTATAGAAAAACAAAAACAAAAACCAAGTATGTGCACTTAAGAACAACTTCATCAGCTTTTATAAACATCACGTCGTCCATGATCGAAAGTCACGTCCACTGGAGATCTCTCTACCCAGACTCAACATTTAGACCCATTCCTTTCTACTACTGAGCTGTGAAAGCCTGATGGACACCTTTCATGATGATTATTTCAAACAAGAGAGGCTCAACTTCCCATGCAAAAGGATTTCAACTCCATCTTCCAGGGGTTCCAATGAAAAATTACTATATCAGTCTGAAAAACCATCTGAGGCCTTCCACCCTCATTCACTCCCTTTAATCTGAAAAGATCGTATAGTGGTTCAGGTGGCTACGCACCAACAATATGAGATTAAAAGTTCAAAAGAAAGTTCTGAAGTTAAGAAATAAAAACTAGACACAGTCCATAACAAAATCTAGATACTTCCAAGGGACAAGAGGAAGGCCAACCATAATAATGAATCAAGTACCTTTCCCAGAAAAATTAGCACATGTATGTTCATACAGAAGTACCTGGACACATGGCCACATTCAATTGCAAGGAATTCCAGGTCCACTAAAGCCAACTTTGTGCTTTTATCTGGGCACACAGCCCTTGACCATGCCCCTTCCCCCCAGCACCACCCACTCTGAGCCACTGGCATTGTGCTGTCTGCCAGGTAGCTTTGATTTGCACCCTTCTTTTAGCCTGGCAGGGCCTCTTCAACCTCCCTCCCTCCTTCAAGTCTGAGTTCATGTGCTAACTGCTGTATGAGGTTACCTTAAACACCATTCGCCCTTTCCCACTCAAAGTAGCCCCACAATCCTTCATGAAAACTTCCAGGGACAGTACCTACACCCCCTAACTGCACAGGCAGCAAATGCTGGGCTGGTCTATTTACATGTGTCCCCACTGGTCTGCGAGCACAGGAGGGCCTCCTCAAATACCTGTGCAGGTCAATGGTTTGACTGAGATGTGCCCTGCCCATGAGGAATGGCGGGAACCTCAGCAATACTTGTGCATGCACTGGAGTTGGGTCAGGTAAGATTTCTCTGGAATCTGTGAAACATGGCATTAGAAAGGACTGAGGGGCCCCTGCCCCACAACAGCATCCCCAGAAGAGCACCACCTGAGAAAGACACAAGAAGCATGCCTTACCTTGGTCGGTTTTGGTTGCTGGCTTCCAGTTTTCAGCACTAATTACCGGCAGACAGACCTGCCCCTTTTCATCGATGTTCGGGTGATAGATCTTTGTTTTAAATGTGATCTTCGGTGGTTTGAATGGGTACTCTGCTGGAAAGTTGATTTCGATTCTGAAGGCCCCCTTATCATATGGAGGGTTGTCCTGCAGGGAATGAGAAAAAATCAAAATGAACACGCTACAGTTCAAACACCTGTAGCTGAGACAGGACTGTCCTGTTTACTTGAAAAATTAACTTATTTCAAATAGTATGCCAATTGAAGCCTTGTCACCTTCAGGGCAACCATCAATCAGTGTTTCCGGAGCAGGATGTCCGCAAAGCTGCATAAAGGTCTGCAACTGGCCGTGTGGTCTCTTTCTCTTTGTATCCTTAATAGACTTTGTTTGTTTGAGTAGGTTTAGGTTTACAGCAAAACTGAGAGGGAAGTACAGGTATCCCCCACTTTCCAGAAGTTTGAGTGACGCCACTTTGCTTTCTTGAAAGGCCTATGTTAGTACCTGTTTTGCTAGCCAACAGACAGAAATCTGAAGAGGATTTTCACTTTTACCAAAAAAGGCAAAAAATGAAAATAGCATTCAGCATCTGTTTTGCAGCAATCATTTATAGAGAGCACTGCACCTGGAGCAGCCAGAGTGGTGGCGCCGACAAGTGCCTTCTTCAGGAACTGCACTCAGCATCTCAGAGTCAAGCCGTCAGAGCTTTGAACTGTATCTGTAAACATCTGTGCTTTACCTTGACTTCTTTTGTCTATCTGTGCGCAATACATGTCCCTAAGGTATCAGACAAGCCTGAGAGGTTAATTTTGGGGTCTGGAAACACTAACAATTTTTTCCATATAAATTAATAGTAACTAAATGCTTCTTTGTTTTACACCATTTTGGCTTATAAAAGGTTTCCTAGGAATGCTCCAGTTGTGTGTGTGAGTGTGTGTGTTTTAAGACTTATTTTTAAGTAATCTCTACACCCAACATGGGGCTTGAACTCACAACCTTGAGGTCAAGGGTTGCATGCTCCACCAAATGAGCCAGCTGGGTGCCCCAGAATGCTCCCCTGATAGCAGGGGAAAGCTGTACTGAATTCCTATATGTCCCCTCCTCCACTATCAACATCCCCCATAGAGTGGTTACAATCGATGAACCTACACTGACAGCTCATTGTTATCCATAGTCCAGTTATACTAAGGTTAATTCTTGGTATGCATTTTGTTGGTTTGGTATGGTATCATACATTATAGGTGGAATCATTCAGATTAGCATATTTCATTTAGTTACATTCATTTAAGGTTTTGCCATGTTTTTTCATGGCACGATAGCTCATTCTTCTTAGCACTAAATATTTTGTTTTCTGGATTTATCACCGCTTACTCCATTCATCCACTGAGGGACATCTTGGTTGCTTCCAAGTTTAGCAATTATGAATAAAGGTGCTATACACACCTGTGTGTCAGTTTTTGTGTGGATATGCATTCCTAACTCCTTTGGGTAAACACTGAGCAGCATGATTCCTAGATTGTAGGTTAAGACTATGTTTAGCTTTGTTAAAAAGCACCAACTGTCAGGGTGCCTGGGTGGCTCAGTCGGTTAAGCAACCAACTCTTGATTTTGGCTCAGGTCATGGGATGGAGTCTTCCAGCAGGCTCCGTGCTGGGCATGGAGCCTGCTTGAGATATATTCTCATTCTCTCATTCTCTCTCCCTCCCTCCCTCCCTCCCTCCCTCCCTCCCTCCCCCTCTGCCCACTTGTGCTCTCATTCTCTGTCTCTCACAAACTAAACATTTACATTTTTTAATAGTTATTTATTTTTGAGAGAGAGAGACAGACAGACAAAGCATGAGCGGGGGAGGGGCAGAGAGAGAGGGAGACACAGAATCTGAAGTAGGTTCCAGGCTCTGAGCTTTCTGCACAGAGCCTGACACCGGGCTTGAACCCACGAACCTTAAGTGAGATCATGACCTGAGCCGAAGTTGGACACTTAACTGACTTAACCACCCAGGTGCCTCCAAACTAAACATTAAAAAAAAATCACCAACTGGGGTGCCTGAGTGGCTCAGTCAGTTAAGCGTCCAACTTTGGCTTAGGTCATGATCCTGAGGTTTGTGGGTTTGAGCCATGTATCAGGCTCTGTGCTGATAGCTCAGAGCCTGGAGCCTGCTTCAGATTCTGTGTCTCCCTCTCTCTCAGCCTCTCTCTTACTCACACTTTCTCTTTCAAAAAAAAAAAAATAATAATAAACATTAAAAAAACAATCACCAACTGTCTTCCAAAGCGGCTGCACTATTTTATATTCCCACCAGCAACAAATGAAAGCCACCAAGACATCCTCCCCAGCATTTGTTAGTGTTAGTGTTTTAGACTTTTGCCATTCTAATAGGTGTGTATGGTATCATGTTACTTTAGTTTGCAATTCCCTAATGACAATATGATGTTGACTATCTTTTCATATGCTTATTGTCATCTATATATCTTCTTTGGTGAGGTATCTATTCAGATTTTTTGCCCATTTGAAAATCAGACTCTATAGAGTTTTAACAATTTTTTGTATATTTTCGGATAGCAGCCCTTTATCAGATATGTCTTTTGCAAATATCTTTTTTGAAAATATGAACAGTCACACACAATATGAACATATAACAACCCAACCAAGACCACACTGAGTGCTAACGGTTCAAAGAGGTGGCGGAACTCCAGCTGAACTCTGGGGAACAGAGCTTGCCCCTAGTTACTATCCACACATGGCCAGAACCATGCCCCACATCCTTGTCCCTAGGACAGCTCAAAGATCTAGACTTGAGGACAGCTCAAAGATCTAGACTTCAGGGCCTGGATGCCCTGATGGGCCCAGGAGCCTCTGAGAGATGCCCCAAGAAAAAGAGCCCCAGACTCTTCCCACCCTCCCTCTACCTCCAGGGTTGAGCAAACCCTTCATCTACTGCCTTTTCCCAATACTCTGGCTCTCCTGCGTGCCATCCAGGTGTGCCATGTCACACCCAACCCAAAGAAAGCTAAGCTTCACAGAGCGCCCAGGAATGCTATTGGCAGCGCCCCCCCCCACCCCACTTCAAGCCCCAAACCATCTGGGCATCCTCCAGCAAAACATGGCTCCTCCGCTGGGAAGCAAGGCTGGCTTGCACCAGGTCTCTATACTGCCCTGTGTTCTAATCCTGCCCAAGGAAGGGAGGCATGGGGCAGGGGCTTTGGAGGACAGGTAAAGTTGGGGAAGGCTGAGGGGCGAGAGAAGACTTCCAGACAGATATGACTAAAGACTATGATGGTGAGGCCTGGAAGGGGCAGTCTGGGGAAGACAAGAGGCTGGGAGCAGACAGTGTGGCCGAGGGGTTACACAGGGTCTTCCTAAGGAAAGCCTGGGGCCACGTTTAGGGCTCCGAACTCCCCCTGAACAGCGGGATATACTCTCAGATTAACCTGTGGGGAAGCTTGTAAGGCAGTTGGAGACTCAGGGTCAGGAAGAAAGTGGAGATGCTAACTAACAGTCTGGGTCGTATGCCTGTGTGAGGAGACTGACCTGCACACACCTGGGAAAGGATGTTAGGAGAAGACACGATTGGGAAATCATTTTTATCCTAACAAATCCTTCCCTAATCCCTTCTTCATGAACACAGATTTTTCTACAACACTGTCCAGAAGTTAAAGTGGTAGCAGACCCCTCCCAGACCTTGCCCTGTCTGCCCACCCCGAGTCACTACCTAGGACAGAGAGCTCAACTCACTGTTACAAATATACACATTTGTACAAATTACAAATGGAAGGAACTCAGAGAATACTGCTTTTGTTTTTTAGGAGAGATTTAAATTTTCTAAGTAAAAATCATGTTCGCTTATACTGCTTGAGCAAAGTGAAAAGAGCTTTCCTTTATAACTTTTGTTTGGCTTGTGATTTCTGCCAGATTTATTCATTCACTGCCCCAGACTAGTCACCAGCCTTGTGCCTTGCCTTGTGCTGGGCGCCGTGCTAGGAGCTGAGAGGCAAGAGATAGCTGGTCCCAGTTACCAGTATTAACCTCGGTTCTACCTCCTCCTTGCTGGATAAGCCTGGGACATTCTTGAACATCTGTAAAATGGGAGTGTAACAGCAGCCTGCACTGATGATGAAGTATGAGCACATACAGTCCAATGAGCCTGGCACCTGGGAAAAAGCTCAAGAAAAGCAGCTCTCTTGCTACCAGAAGCAGGACAGGCTGAGCCTCTCACCACAACCCAGGGAGTGTGGCTAAGCTCACCTTAACTTCTCCGAGACTCTGTCCTTGTCCGGAGCTCTGGGGAGGACCAAAGGAGTGGCTCGAATGTGTGCTGACACACAGACTGTCCACCGGTCCCAGGGACTTTCGCTGAAGGTGTGCAAAAATTAAAACACAGAAGAAGCATATACCTTCCAGATAAAGGCCTAAAGCCCCACAACTTTTGACATTTCAGACCTAAACTTATTATGCATGACCCTGACTAATGTTTTTCTGTCATTCCCACCTTTATGTATGCCTTGCATTCCCTTCAGCTCACATTGCTGTGTCAAGGAAAGTTTTTAGATGTAAAATTAATTTCTTCTGATAATTTTTTTTCTTCTGATAATTTTAACATGTCATAAATTACTGCACAGATTTTAAATTTTACTCTCTCTCCTGAAGATGCTATAGGTGATAAGCCAAACATGTATCCACTCTCCCTTTACATAAGTGTATTTTATCAACAGTATGGTTGAGAAAAAAGGAAAAAGAAAAATAACTTTGATATCGCTTTCGTGCTAAGAATCCCCTTTTCTGGGTCATCTGGATGGCTCAGTCAGTTGAGCGTTCAACTTTAGCTGAGGTCATGATCTTGGGGGCTCTGCGCTGACAGTGCAGAGCCTGCTTAGGAATTCATTCATTCATTCATTTTTTCTCTCCCTCTCTGTCTCTCTTCTCTCTACCCCTCCCCCACTCATGCTCCCTCTCTGTCTCGAAATAAATAAACTTAAAAAAAAAAAACCCTTCTCTGCATTTGCTTCTAGTCATTACACACATGCATGTAAATAAGATTCGACCACTCTTTACCAAAGACTTACTACATGCTAGCTGTTTTTCTGTCTTATCTCCAATTCACTTCCCCCAACAGCACCCTCAGGCAGACGCTGTCATCACCCACATCTGGAAACTTAACAAGTGAGGTGGAAGTTGAGTAATCAGCCTAAGACCCTAAACTCACCCTTCCTCTCCTGCAACACAACTTGCTGCATGTGCAGGCATACCTCTGGGCCCATCCTCGTCACCTCTGTGGGGCCTGCGGGCAAGAGGCACTGATGAGAATGTGCTGATGCTCATGTGGCTTGCTGTATCATGAGTCACGAATTGTCCTCTGTCCCTGTACAAGAAGTCTTTTGTCTCCTGCCAGCGTCCAATAAGCCGTGGCAGGCTACCTTGTTAGCTTGCAAGTAGGGTAAAAACTTCAGATCCTTCACAGTTCTCGACACCAACTTTGCAAGGCACAAAGTCATTCTGTGGCAACTAAGACCAAGAGGAAGCTCCTCCACACATGGCATCAGACCATCTGGGGCCGTTTACCCATGTGTCCTACTCCTAACCCTGTGGCCAAACCTAATCTTTCCTTTCCAGGGCAACCCTTCAAGAATCTCAAGACCCCACTGCACGTCTTCCCTTTCTTGAATGTTGACCCTGATTCCTTCAGTTTCCCCACAGAAGTCACAGTTTGTGTCACTGCTGTGACTGCATTCTCTATGATGCAATAAGGACACCACACAGCTCTCTGGCAGCCACAGAGGAAGTCAGTCCAATCCTCCCACTCCCTGACGTACGTGGACTGCTGCCACATGGTGTGTCCCCACAGCATGTACACAGCTAACTGTCTGACACCACATGCAGGACTCATGGCTGACTTGATGCACACAGGTGGATCCTGGTTTAGAGCTAACGAACATGCTGTCCCTTCTTCACTCCAGGATGAACTAAAGGCTCTGTGTATCGCATCCACTTCTGTCCATTTTGGTGACGACCCCTCAGTCGCATCCCATCCTTTCCCCATGCCTCACCCAGCAAGCTAACAAAGCCCGAGATTCACAATGATGCCAAGCCCAGACCTGACCTGCTGGCTACCCGCCCCCCATAGTTGAGCTGTGCTGTTAAAGGGGAGCTTTCTATGCTCTCATGCCTTCAGGGTCTACTCTAGAATCTTGTCAATTGGGGCTCCTGGGTGGCTCAGTTAAGCGTCCATCTTTGGCTCAGGTCATGATCTCATGGTTCATGGGTTGGAGCCCTGCATTGGGCTCTATGCTGACAGCTCAGAGCCTGGAGCTTGGTTTGGATTCTGTGTGTCCCCCCCCCAGCCCACCCACTCTCTCTGTCCCTCCCCTGCTCATCCTCTCTCTTTCTCTCTCTCAAGAATAAATAATCATTAAAAAAAATTTTTAGAGTCTTCTCAAAAGCTGAGATAAGCTCATGGGTCTTCTGAACACAGACAATGTCTTTTTACCCTTTGTAAACTGTCAAGTATTTATTCTTTTGTAGCTATTCTGAAAATAAGCTTCCTGATTGCCTGAATCACAAAATCTGCTCAATTAGTAGGCTGATTTTGCACTAATGTTGCTTTCTGAATGAGTTATTTGTACCATTTCCAACAATTTGGTTCACAGGGTTTTTCACACTATAGTTGTCAATGAAGACCCCACACTACAGAATTCCATCATACTGAAAGTATAGTGGAAGTAATCTTAGAACTGGTTTTCCAATCTCTCATGACCAAACTACCCTATGAATTATAACTAAATTTAAAAATCATGCTCAGTGGGGCACCTGGGTGGCTCAGTCAGTTAAGCATCCAACTTTGGCTCAGGTCATGGTATCGCCGTCCGTGAGTTCGAGCCCTGCGTCGGGATCTGTGCTGACAGCTCGGAGCCTGGAGCCTGCTTCAGATTCTGTGTCTCCTTCTCTCTCTGCCCCTCCCCCACTCTCACTCTGTCTCTCTCCCTCTCTCAAAAATAAATAAACATTAAAAAAATTTTTTTAATGTTTTAAAAATCACAATATCCATGAACTGAATTCAACAAGGAATATTCTCTCCTCCGAACTCCTATGTACTTCTCACAACACAATCCA
Organism: Felis catus; assembly: GCF_018350175.1. Classification (NCBI taxonomy): domain Eukaryota; kingdom Metazoa; phylum Chordata; class Mammalia; order Carnivora; family Felidae; genus Felis; species Felis catus. The sequence continues at coordinate 29,326,835 of NC_058379.1, read as the reverse complement.
CTACCCCCAGGAATGAAGTAGCCTTATTATTATTCTTCATAGAAATATAACAAAAGCAACAACAACAACAAAGTATTAAACATTCCATCCTCCAGATAATAGCTGTTAGTCCCTGCTGCGTGGCCCTGCTATGTTCTCTATGCATATGTAGCATAAACAAAGACATTTTATTCTGGATATCTATACATATATATTTTTTAATTTTTTTAAAGTTTATTTTTGAGAGAGAGGGCTAGCAAGCAGGGGAGGGGCAGAGAGGGAGGGAGAGAAAGATTCCCAAGCAGGCTCTGCATTGTCAGCATGGAGCCCGATGTGGGGATCGATCTCACAAACCGTGACATCATGACCTGGGCTGAAAGCAAGAGCCAGACACTTAACTGACTGTGCCACCCAAGCATCCCATCTATACATATTTCTTATAAGTAGTTATAAAACTGAAGTCATGCTGTCTATATAATCTTTCATAACTTCTGTTCATGTTGCTATCTATACATTGTCTTCCACTCTGCAATCCAGATGTTTCCCATTTCTGTCAGGCCACAACACCTTGCGGGTGGAGCCACACTCAATGTTACAGAGACCATGGAGGGCAGTGCCCCTGGTGGCTTCTGTCCACAAAGCCTGTGCCTGGTTTGGACAGGAGCTCAACAGTTCCCACCAACATGGAGGGATGCTCTTCTCCCTAAGAACATCCCCAGTGCAATCTGAGGTTGGTGGCAAAATTATTTTTTATGTATGGCACTGGGTCAGAAACCAGGGCTCCCCTCACTTGGTTTCAACCATTACAGCTACAGAAAAGCAGAAGGAAGAAGCTCCAGGACAATCAACAGGAAAGCGGAGAAGAGCAGAAAACACAAACCAAGGCTGGGCCCTGAGACAGGCAGGACTTGGCTCCTCCTCAGTCCCGAAGGACAACGTAGAAAAAAGGAAGGTATCTGGAGGGTGAGGATTTCCGGTGAAATGGGCTATAAAGTGAATAAGGATCCAGAAAGGAAGGTGAGAGATTACAACTACAAATGTAGCAACAAAAAGGTAAGAGAAGGAAACCAAAGCTTCACACACGCTCCTGGAGGCCAGGGTGGAGCTGAGGGAAATCTTCCTTCTTCCTTGACAAAAAATAACCTAACACTAAAGGAGCTTTTATATTGTGCCTGGGAGAGTGCCAAATACTTTTAATCAAGAACACCACACCAATCACCAGAGGGCAACAGGAAAAAAAGGAAGGAAAGGGTGCTTATGTCACAGACATCCCAACACCCTACTAGCTTCAGAAAGTAGGTTTTGTTACAAGTGGGGAAAAAATGTTTTTTAATTGAAGCAAAATTCACGTAACACACAATTAACTATTTTGGCACACACAATTCAGTAGTATTTAGTGAATTCATAATGTTGTGCAACCACCTCTAATTTTAAGACTTTCTTTGCCCTCAAACACTCTGTATCCGTTAAGTAACAAATGGAAAATCGAGGCAATAAAACTTTGTTCAATTTATTACATTTTTGCTTCAGTAGAGGCTGAGGGGACTTGGCCAGAGGTGGCTAACTTCTCCCAGGAGGGAGAGGAGACAAGCTCAAGGTTGAAGGAGGGACCCTCAGGCGGAGGCAGGCAAGCCAAGAACACACACTGCTTTCTACAATCTGGCCCTAAAGTTGTTAAAATAACGTTCACTACTAACAGAGACAGAAATCCGCGTTTGTTGTAGAAAATGTGGGATGTGGGCAGGCAGAGAAGAAAATAAGCTCCTCTAGTCTAGCCTCCCTGACAGAGGACTGGGGCCAGAACCCTAGTAGATGGCATTCCTGCCCCTTTTCTTTTAGGTGAAGGCACATGAGGCTCTCTCTCACATGCTGGGGAACTGTGCGCACAGTGCCATAACACCTTTATTTACTTTACAGGCTGCCACCAACATTACCCTCATCACCCATGTACACTTATCTCCTTGATCTTCCTAATGGCTGCAGCATATTCTGCTGTCTGGATATACCACAATTTCTTTACTGCTACCCCCACTGCAGGGTGTGAACTCCGTTTCATTTGTAAAGACAATATCAATAGTATCACGAGTACCTGTGGGAGCAAGCATTAAAGACCCTACATTTTTTTTTAATTAAAAAACAAAGCTACCATGTATTCCAAAGGCATCATTGGCCAGTGCCCCTTCTTCACCACAGGAAAAGCACGGGAGGCAAGGTTGTAGGGAGCCATGAGGATATGGTAGCAGCACTCACTCTGGGAAGCCACAAGATCAGTGATGTTCTCATATAAGAAGCCTGGGTTTACCTAAAACAGAGGGAAGTGGTAGCAAGGAAGCCTTGCTGTTCTGGTGGGCTCTTCACAGCACTCTGATAGCTGCTGCATTTTGATCACCTGTCTTCTCCATTAGTCCAGGAGATGCCTGAGAGCAGGGACCCAAGGCAGCCTTAGAACCCCGCCTCAAATGTTTGCTAAACTCAGATTCTCTTCTCGATTATAAAATCATCAATGCCAGTGTTTACGTTATTCTTTTGAATATGGCCAGGAATGGGTCAGCTCTCAGAATAATGGTTTAACATACCTGAAACACAATGACCCCAGAAGTCAGAACCAGCCTGGAGCTTGTACACAGAAGAGAAAACATTTCTACAACTCTGGATATCCTAGGCACCAGTCACAGCTTAGAGTTGCTAATAAAGTAGGAAGTATGAGAATCTCACAGTCAATCTAGGTGGTAGGGAGTCAATTCTAGGTCATTCACATGGAAATAACACAAGCTCTTATTAGGAAAGAAAATCTGATTATTGCCGCTTTTTTTTTTTTTAAAACCAAAGCTAGGGGTGCCTAGGTGGCTCAGTCTAGCTGAGTGTCTGACATTGGCTAAGGTCATAATCTTCACGGTTCGTGAGTTTGAGCCCTGCATCAGGCTTGCTGCTGTTAACGTGGGGCCCACGTTGGATCCTCTGCCCCCTACTCTCTGCCCCTCCCCCACTCACATGCTTACATTCTCTCTCAAAAATAAACATTAAAAAAAAAAAAAAGCTAATTACAACTGAATTAAAAAAAAAAAAAAAAAAAAGACCCAAATAACCCAATTCTAAGAATGGCCAAGGTAGGGGCTCAGTTGGTTAAGTGTCTGACTTCAGCTCAGGTCACGATCTCACCGTTCATTAATTCAAGCCCCACGTCGGGCTCTGTGCTGACAGCTCAGAGCCTGGAGCCTGCTTTGAATTCTATATCTCCCTCTCTGCCCCTCCCCCACTCACACTCTGTCTCTGTCTCTCTCAAAAATAAACATTAAAAAAAAAATAAGCAAGGTAACATGAACAGACATTTCTCCAAAAAATACATATAAATGGCCAACAAGCACAGGAAAAGATATTTCAAATTATTAGCCAACAGGGAAATGCAAATCAAAACCATAATGGGATACCACTCTGTACCCACTAGGATGGCTGTAATTGAAAGGACAGACAATATCAAACGTTGGCAAGGATATGGAGGAATTAGAACGCTTACACATTGCTGGTAGGAACGTAAATGATACAGCCACTGCGTTAACAGTCTGGCAATTCCTCAAATGGTTAAACATGTAAACACTCAAAAGAAATGAAAACACACATCCACCTAAAAACCTGTACATGAATGTTCACAGCAGCATTATTCATAACAGCCAAAAAGTGGAAACGATCCAAATGTCCATCACCTGATGAATGGGTAAATAAACCATGCTATATCCGTTATAATGAATATTTGGCAATAAAAGGAATGAAGTATTGATACATGCTACAACAGGGATGAACATGAAAGTATTATGCTAAGAAAGAAGCCAGACACAAAAGGTCATATGTGGTATGATTCCATTTATATGAAATATACAAAATAGCTAAATCTACAGGGACAAAGTAGATTTTTGGTTGCCTCAGCCTGGGGGGATGAACTATGGGTGGGGGGTGATTCTTTTGGGAGTAATGAAAAATATTCTAAAATTGTAGTGATAGTTGCCTGTGAATAGACTAAAATCCATTGAATCATACACTTTAAAAGGATGGCATGTATGGTTTATGAATCTCAATAAAACTGTTAAAAAAAAAAATCAGGGGCACCTGAGTAGCTCAATCAGTTAAGTGTCTAACTCTTGATTTTAGCTTAGGTCATGATCTCACGGTTCTTGAGTTCAAGCCCTGCATTAGGCTCTGCACTGACAGCACAGAGCCTGCTTGGAATTTTCTCTCTCAAAGTAAATAAATAAACTTAAAAAAAACAAAATCAAAGCAAACACAGAAACAGTGGTTCTCAACTAAGGGCGATGTTGTCCCTCTCAGACAGGTTTAGAAATGCCTAAGGGTGTCCTTACATCGTCCCAATGACAAAGTTGGCCACTGGCATCTAGTGGACAAGAAACAGGGACAATATGACACAGATAATCCACACACACATACCAAAATGCAGCGTACAACACAACCTCATTGAGAAATACTGCTTTAGGATAATTACAGATTGAATTTACAAACCGTGTGTGAGGTGCCTACTATGTGTGTCACATGGTGCTAGGCACAGGAAGTAGAAGGGAAACAGATTTCAGGCTCCCACCTGAATCAGAACTCACTGAGATAGATATCAATATCACAATACAGCAAAAGTCACACTGTGAGCAGTGCCCAAATAGAAGGGGGCACAATGATGGGTGGGTCACACCAGGCCCCAACAGGCTGTCCAGCCAACAGGCATTCCCCCATTTCTTTGCTGGCAAACTTCTGGTTTTGTATGCAGTCACACTGCTCCCTCATTGTGACCCAGGGGTAAATCCTGACTGATCTAAACCTGTCCGACAGGTAGCCACCAGCTGCTAGTGGCTATTGTGCACTTGAAATGTGACTCTTCTGAGCTGAGAAGTGCTGAGTGCAAAACACCACCTGGATTTCTGAGATCTTGTATTTAGTTTATTTTATTTTTTTAATTTTTTTTTTTAACGTTTATTTATTTTTGAGACGAGAGAGACAGAGCATGAGCGGAGGAGGAGAGAGAAAGAGGGAGATACAGAATCTGAAACAGGCTCCAGGCTCTGAGCTGTCAGCACAGAGCCCGACGCGGGGCTCGAACTCACAGACCGCGAGATCATGACCTCAGCCGAAGTTGGATGCTCAACCGACTGAGCCACCCAGGTGCCCCCTTGAGATCTTGTATTTAAAAAAAAAAAAAGAATGCAAAATATTTCAGTAATAATTATTGATGCTGATTATATGTTGAACGATATTTTAAATATATTGCATTACATGAACTATTTACAAAATGAACTCCCAAATGAATTTTTAAACATTTTAATGGGACTACTAGAAAATTTTAAAGTACAGCTGTGGCTCACAGTATGTCCCCACTGGACAGCACTATCCTACTTCAGCCAGTGATTGCTACGGGGTGGGGTGGGGGTAAGCCATGTGTCCTGGTTCTGGATAACATGTGAAGGGCCTGTGGGCAGCTTCTGGGATAGGTGTCTTTGCTCTTGGTCACATCACACTACAGGAATGATAAAACTTCACAGACATAAACACACACATATTAATACTGGAGAAATCTGAATAAAGTCAGTGGACTGTATTACTTAATTTTCTGGTTATGATATGATGCTATGGTTATGCAATAGGTGAAGGGTACTGCCGATCTCTCTATATTATAATTATATGAGAATCGACGATTACCTCAAAATAAACAGTTCAAAGAGACAGAGAAGTGAAGGGAAGAGAAGGTCCTCTTCCGACCCTGGACACTGGGGCCCTGCAGGAGTCTGCAGTACTGCAGCAGCTTTCTGACAGCTGGGTAAAAGCTGGACTGAATTGAACCAAGGTCAGGAGAAGAGGGACAGGCAGAATTCAGGTCCTTGCTCACATCACTGAGTGGCTGGATTAACCGGCTAAGAGCACAGAGCATGCACCATCAGATTTTGTCAGGTGCAGTAACTTTCCCTTTGCAAAGCTAAATTGAGTTGGGGGCTTCACTTGGGAGTCAAAAGTGACCTCACCAGTACAAATGGTGACTGCAGAGAACACAGAAGGGTAAGATTCACCAAGACCAGGGGATGGGGAGTTTCAGAGAAGACTCAGGAGGAGGAAGATGAGTACCCTAAGCAGAAGGGGCAGCCTCCTAAGCAGGAATAGAGGTCATGTTCCTGAGAAAATGCGATGTCTCTCTCTCAAAGTTAACAGGAATTTGATGCAACAATTAGTTTTGAGTACCCTAGCCACAGCCCAACTTAGGGTCAACTGGTGGAGGGCACTGACCTGTAGCCCACACAACAAGGAAGCAAAGCTGTTTAAAAGAGGCTGGTATATGGGGCGCCTGGGTGGCTCAGTCGGTTAAGCGTCCGACTTCAGCTCAGGTCATGATCTCACAGTTCGTGAGTTCGAGCCCCGCGTTGGGCTCTGTGCTGACAGCTCAGAGCCTGGAGCCTGCTTCACATTCTGTGTCTCCCTCTCTCTCTGCCCCTTCCCTGCTCATGCTGTGTCTCTCTCTGTCTCAAAAATAAATAAACATTAAAAAAAAAAAAAAAAAAGAGGCTGGTATCCAGCACACATCAGGGAGATTTGACGATAAGCCTGTGAGGCTCTGCAAAGAACTCCTGAAATGGAAAAGCTTGCACAGAGACAAAGGTACTTCCAGTTTTCAAAAGACGACATTAATCAGTGCAACTGATGCCCATCCTCAAAAATATTCTGGAGGGGTTCACCAGAACCTGGTATGTGTGGGCACTGAAAGGAGACAGCAGTGAGCCCCAGGAGCCAGCACGGAGACCGGACAAACTGCAGTGTCAGAGAGACTCTACTTCCTCTCCCACCAGCTGGCGGGGGGCACAGCAAGGAAGTACAAGGCTTCTGCAGAGAGCCTTCATTTCATTTTAAAAACAATTCTTGGGGCAGCCTTTGATATACAAGGCCTCAGGGATACAAAGATGACTCACAAGTCTGCAGTTCTGAAGCCCAGAGGCAAAGACATTCAGGGCAGCTGACTGGAGCACTGACCACAACATTGGCTGAAGTAAACACTTGTTCTGCGCCTGCCCTGCAGGAGCACCATCAACCTATTTAGTCCCCTGCCCACTGTGAGAGGCAGGGACTTATGACTTTTACAGATGAGGAACTGAGGCACAGACCCTTAGAAGGAAGACTACTGTCACTGCTGGAATGTCTCCACCTGTGAACATCTTACCTTCTAAATAAAAGGTAAAACTAGCAGCAGTACCACCATAAGTTCAGGGTGACAATGACATGGCACAGGAGTAGCCCAGGCAAGAAAGGAACTCAAGATGGAATAAATTCCTGCCTTAAAGAACTAAGCACTCAAATCACAAAATTAGAAAAGGACAAAGAGCAAACACCAAGGAAAGAGAAGACATCATAACATAAAAGCAGAAATTAACATGAAGGCAAAAATTAGCTATTCACAACACAGAAAAAGAATGAAATTTCTACTTCATGATACTAAAACTAGTATGACCATCTTACCCAAATCCACTAGAACACAAAAAATACATTCCAATCTCACATATGAACACATATACAAATACACTAAAGACTAGTAAACTTAATACAATGGAATTATTTTAAAAAATAGTCCACAGTGAAAGAGGGGTTAATTCAGAAAGGGAAGAGAGATTTAATTAACAGGTCACTTTGAAAACCCATATCATAAAATTTAATTGACAAGTAATATGGCCTTTAATGAAATCCACTCATTCCTGATTAAAATTAAAAGATTTGAGAGCAACATCAACAAAATGGCAAAGCAAGCAGCTCCAAACTCCTATTCCTCCACAGAAACATAAAACAAAACAAAACCAAACAAAAAATGCACGCAAGAAACTGTCAGAACCAATTTTGTAAAAACTTGGGAAAACAGTCCAAGGTTTACAGCAGCTAAATAAACCAAGAATCAAGAAAAAAAGCAACTGAAAAATGGTGGGAAAGCTTTTGTGGCAATTTTATCTGCCCTTACTCCACCTCCTCCCAGGCTGGGCAACAGACAGTCTTGCAGATGGCAGCCTCTGTTTCCAGTGTGGGACCCTGGTCCCCGGCTCCAGAGGGAGCAGAGCAGAACTTACTCGCAAATTATTGTGTCTGTCTGTTCTAACGTGTCCGGGGGCTACCTGAGGCGCTGACACACAGTGCTCATCTCTGTTTTGCCTAACTCAGAATCCACACAGGGTGAAAAATCATAGGCACTGCTCAAAAACATTGTAAGACACAAGCCACCTGGAGCAAAAGATAATGATTAAGACTTCCTAAAGCAATGGAGGAAAAGCCAAGAAGAAATCTAGGGAAATTGACATTCAAAAGTGCTCAACTATACTGGGGAATTGAGAAAGCCATGCACATGCCTCGAACAGGCTACATGCTCAGAAAAGTCCTGAGAAGATCTGAAATTTTCACCCACTGTCTAACTACAGCCTCAACACAAGCAAAAAGTAAAGGCTTGGCTCTGTGTTGAAGTAGTACCCTAGACAGAGCCAATCTGCACAGACCGAGACTTTTTTTAAGGCTTCTGGCATCAAGGAAATTTCAGCCCAAACACTGGTAGAACACAAGTGAAACCTTTAACAATCAAGAATAGCAAACCCCAGGGCGCCTCGCTCAGTCAGTAGAACACGCATCTCTTGATCCTGGTGTCAGGAGTCCAATCCCCATGGTGGGTGTAGAGATTAAACAAACAGGGGTGCCTGGGTGGCTCAGTCAGTTAAGCATCCGACTTCAGCTCAGGTCATGATCTCACAGTTCATGATTTGAGCCCTGCATCAGGCTCTGTACTGACAGCTCAGAGCCTGGAGCCTGCTTCAGATTCTGTGTCTCCCTCTCTCTCTGCTCCTCTCCTGTTCATTCTCTGTCTCTCTCTCAAAAATAAACATTAAAAAAACTTTTTTTCAAACAAACTAACCAGCAAACCTTGGGCAAGAGGGAGAATCTGATTCCAGATTACAATATTCAAATGTCCAGTTTTCAATAACAACAACAACCACAAAGTATACAAAGAAAAAGACGGGCGCCTGGCTGGCTCTGTCTGTAGAGCACATGATCTTGGGGTTGTAAATTCAAGCCCCATGTTGGGTGTAGAGATAACTTAAAAATAAAATCTTTAGGGGCACACCAGGGTGGCTCAGTTGGTTAAGTGTCTGACTCTTGTTATCTGCTCAGGTTGTGACCTCATGATCAGGAGATGAAGACCCACGTTGGGCTCTGTGCCGAATATGGAGCCTGCTTGGGATTTTCTCTCCCTATCTCTCTGCCCCTCCCTTGCTTGTGGATGCTCGCACACACTCTCTCTCAAAATAAATAAACTCTAAACATAAATAAATAAAGGGACTCCTGGGTGGCTCAGTCAGTAAAGTGTCCAAATCCTCATTTCAGCTCAGGTCATTATCTCTCAGTTTGTGGGATGGAGCACCGCAGTGGGCTCTGCGCTGACAGCACGGAGCCTGTTTGGGATTCTCTCTCCCCCTCCTTTGCGCACACATACACCCTCTCTCACAAAATAAATAAACTTTAAAAAACCTTAACATTTATTTATTTTGAAAGAGACAGCACGTGCAAGTGGGAGAGGAGCAGAGAGAGAGAGGGTCAGAGGACCTGAAGCAGGCTCTGTGCCGAGAGCAGATAGCCCAATGCAGGGCTCAAACTCACAAACCATGAGATCATGACCTGAGCTGAAGTCAGATGCGAGGTAAGCCACCCAGGCGACCCTAAGATTTTTAAGTAATCTTTATATTCAACATGGAACTTGAACTTACAACCCCAAGATCAAGAGTCGCATGCTCTACCAACTGAGCCAGCCAGGAGCCCCAATTATAACCCATTTAAAGGAATAAAATAAATCAACAGAAACCACTCCTGAGGAAGTCTAAACACTGGGCTTACTAGACAAAGAATTAAAATCAACAGTCTAAAACATGCTCAAAGAAGCAAAGGAAATAGCGGACAAAGAGCTAAATAAAACCAGGAAAATGATGTCTGAACAAAATGAGAATGCCAATAGACAGAAATTGTAAAAGGGAAACAAATTTTAAAGCTAAATAGCGCAATAAGTGAAATGAAAACTTCAGTAATTGGACAGTAGGTTTGAGTAAGCAGAAGGAAGACTAAGAAAGAATCACCTGAAGTTAGAAAAACTGAAATTATCCAGTCTGTGGACCAGAAAGAAAAAGGAATAAGGAAAAGTGAACAAAGCTTAGGGATATATGGGACACCATCAAGAAGACTAACATATACATTATGGGAGCCCCAGCAGGCTAGGAAAGAAAAAAGGGGCAGGAAGAATATTTGAAAAAATAATGAGCAAAAACTTCCCAAGTTCCATGAAAGATTAATCTACACATCCAAGAAGCTTAATGAACTCCAAGCAGAATCAACTCAGAGAGATCCATACCAAGACACATAGTCAAATCACCAAAGAGATAATCTTGAAAGCCATAAAAGACAAGTGATATGTCTGGATCTTCAGTAAGACAAACAAATGGTTTCTCACCAGAAACCACAGAGGCCAGAAGGCAGTGGAATAACATATTCAAGGGGCTGAAAAGACCGTCAGCAAAAACTATCCTCCAAAAATGAATGAGAAATTAAAATATTCCCAATAAAAAATTGAGAGGGGCACCTGGGTGGCTCAGTGTATTAAGCAACTGATTCTTGGTTTCGGCTCAGGTCACGATCTCATGAGTTTATGAGACTGAGCCCCTGACAGTGCGGACCCTGCTTGGGATTCTCTCTCCCTCTCTGTTCTTCCCCTGCTCGCGCACATGCATTGTCTCTCTCCCTCTCTTTCTCTCTCGTGCTCTTTCAATCAATCAATCAATCAATAAACTTAAGAAAAAAACCTTGAATTATCACTTTCCCTAAAAGAAATACAAACAAGAACCCACCCTTCAAACTAAATGAAAGGACAGTAACTTAAAGCCATATGAAGAAATAAAGAACAATAATAAATGTAACTACACAGAAAAATATAAAAGCTAATGTTATAGATTATTGCACTCTAGGTTTATAGCTGCTCTTCCTGACAATAACAATATAAGAATGGGAGGTAATGGAGATGTATAGGAGCAAAGTGCTTGAATACTACTGAAATTAAGTTGATATTATTCAAACTAAGTTGTTAAAAGATTAAGATGTTAATTGCAATCCCCAAGGTAACCTCTAAGAAAATAGTAAG